>NC_090926.1:335043828-335665578 GCF_040938575.1 Ambystoma mexicanum | reverse complement strand
CCATCTACAAGTATCCTTCAAAGGGATTTTCCCAACCGTGCACAGCCAAGAATCTCCAAGTGGCTGCAAGACTGTGCCTTCAGGTACTTTTATGCCATTTTTTCTAGTCAAGCAGACCACTATACATTAGTGCTTTTTACCATTTCTGGTTATACTCATTTGCCTATGCATATATGTTTTTTATAATTTTCCCCATACGTTAGCGCATCCAGCACACCAGCTACCTATCTTCAGGAACCTCCTCCTACAGTTTGAAGAGGTCCGCTACACACCACTCCCAGTTCTCTGCCAACACGGACTGGAAGAAAACACTACCCTCTGACTTCCGTCCAGGTCAGTAACAAAGTGCCAGCAAGCCAGTGAACAATGACACCATTGTTCACCCACATGGTCCCAATTAGATTTTATTGCATGCCAGTATTACTAGCATCAGATTTAATCCTTCTAGATGAGCTCTACAACAATTTGAGCCCCTCTCTTTTTCTCTATTTTCCTTTGTGTCTCACATTGGGGAGACCAAGTCGAGGCCCATGAAGAAGGCTTTCCGCCGAAACGTCACGGGACCACATCATTTTGAGGGCTTCATTCCCCCAATCCCGCTCCATAATTCGATCCGTTTCTAGACGTTGACCAACGACTAGGTCCCTTTTCTCTAGGAGCCAGCAATAAATTAACCCAGTTTCAGAAAAAAATAATGCCTTTTCTCTGACACATGGTTTTGACTCCACACATTCCATATAGGTGTTTGCCTTGTGTTTAAATAATATACTATGTTTCTTGGCATTCATTGCACACTTAGGCAAACCACCAATGATTGTGCATCTGTTTGTTTTGTTTGTTAATTTTTCTTAAGCATTTGCCATTCATTCTTTGTTGCATCTGTTTAATAATATGAATGTGATTTGATCCACATGTACACCAGAAAATGAAAATGTTTCATGTTAAACCTAAATGCAGAAAATTCTCTCTGCATTTACTAACACTGGCTAAATAAAAAGCTACAGTGCACCCTTGAAGGGCTCAATTGCTCATCTTTTTGAATACATATGACAGTTAGCTTAATGAAATAGCTTTTGCCATATTATGCATGCTGAATAACATAGCCTTTACTGAAATATATATGTAAAGAGACTTAAAGTAAGTGGCAGGACGCCATCCCTCTTGTTTCAAGTATCATTAGCTCTTAAGTCCTCCCACTTGTTTATGAGCTGACCCTCCAGTTACATATACCTTACCACCTAGACATAGGATTTCCACATGTAAATCTTCCGTAACTAACCTCTCTGCATGAAACGGGTAGTATTTTATGTCTTTTCTTTGTTATTCATCCATAAACCAAGCTAAGCAATTAGAATACAGGTTTTCTTTTCTTCGTTTCTTTTCTTCACAATCACACAAAACAATCAACAAACAACAACTTTTCCTTCCCAATGTTTGCAGTAGGGCTGAGTCTATACTTACACTCCGTTGATCTGCTGAAGTCCCCGGACACCGCATTTCCCTCTAATCAGCCACTCTGCCATCCAATCTGCTTGGGGTCCCACAGGGAGCAGCCAAGAATTTCTTCAAGTCGGCTCCTGACGACCTCTCAAACATCAATGTGTGGTCTTTTTGGTCTGGTCCTCATGGGTTGCAACACAGTTCTTCAGGCACGTGTTGGAATAAGGTGGTCTTCTTGCTGAGGGGTATTCGCAACCATCCTCTCACTACCCCCAGTAAAAGGAGTCAGGGAATTATTAGCAGCCTCCCGTTTTACAGACAAGAGGAACTAGGCCCTGGAAATCCCCTGCACCAAGAACAGACGACCGAGCCATTGAGCAAGATTCAACTGTCTTTATTGCACATTCAAATGACAGGGATTGCTGCATGAACAACGTAACATTCTCCACACTCACTATCAGTGTCTTGTTAGTTGTGAGCTGGTTTTCTCCACTAATGACATCACAAGATGCAGTTACATCCCAAAAAACCTAACGGGAACGTGATAACGTGATAGGCTAGTAAGGTGAACTATATCAACTCTTCTATGTGTGTTAGTGCACCAATTGGTTAACCATATCTGGTGGCTCCTCCTGAGACCACCTCCAAAAAGTGTCAAATACAAAGTTACAGGTTAGTGAAAAGTGGTTTTCCAGTGCAACGTTGTATAAACTCATCGTAGTAGGTGAATAGGGATTGGACAGACAGTGTCTTCTCAGCCTTGGAGCCTTGGACAGGTACCAGGCAAAGTGCAACACTCAAGGTAGTGGGAATGACTGCGAAGATACTGCATGTTCCCAATAAGTTACCTTCTCCGATCTCCTGCACCGTGAGACAGAACATTTGTCTTTGAATCTGTGATACATTTGTATCTCCCTGTATTCAGTAAAGTGGGAACAGCAATCTCTACCTAGCTCGAATGAATATGCATTGTCCACTGTGTTCAGTTCTCATGTGTGAGAACCACCAAATGACTCTCTTCTGTCTGTAATGATGAGGATTTTCTGCTTTGGCTTCTTGCAGGTGTCCTATTATCTCTGCTTATCTGGGAACGTTCCTTCCCCCTGTGTCCTTGGCTGTCGGTGCACAGTAGCTGCACTGGAGGCCTGTTCTGTCAGCTTCAGCCTGACCAGTCTATCAGCTTTCTCTGTGTCTCGAATTCTCAAAGCCTCTCCCATTCACTCCAATGTACCTATGTCATCCATCTTTATTTGCATGGCCATCCCTGTTAGTTGCATTGAGATTCAGCAAGCTGTTGATATGTATTCTTATGCGTCTTGCGGTTTTTTGCTTAATGAGAAGTGTGTGTGTCAGTCCTCTAACTATCTGAGTCCGAGGCATTTTGTAGTATGCTAATGATATCTCTTAAGCACGCGACTATGTAGCTCGCGGCCCCTGCCTGCGCGTGTGAGAGAATGTTGATGAGTGTGTGACGTGTGAGAGGTTGACAGTTAGAAAGGGATGTCATAGGAGTGGATGTGGGCAGTGCGGGGCGCCGGTTATAATATATTTATTAAGTATATGTTATAGAAGTAAATAAAGAGTGAGTTATACCACTTACCTTGTTCGTGATTACTTCAAATGGCGACGAGGATGCCAGCGTCCTGAGAACCCACGGACGAAGAGAAGTAGGAGCGGTGACTACAGCTGTCCTGAGTCGAAGTGCTGATTCCCAGCATAAACGGAGAGCGGATGCTCCGAGCCATTGCACCGCGCTGTACAGGCTTGTGCTGAAAGGGAGAGCGGACGCTCCGAACTAACGCATTGGATTGCGTTGGTTTGTGCAGACAAGTCGGGTCCACGGCTAGGCCAAAGCGAAGAGCTGGTGCTCCGAACTGACGTGCTAATCACGTTGGTTTGTGCTGAGTTGTGCCCCGCCCTCTATAGGCCCAGATTATCATTGCAAGCTGTGTGTATGCAGTAGATGCAGCACATTGAAGGAAAGGACCCGCAATATGCCCAGTCACGTGATCTGCCTGTCATCCGGGCAGAATGAGGAGTGGGCAGTGATCCACTCATCCTCTTCACAGTACTTGGAGAAAAAAAAAAGTACTGTAAGAAAATAATTGACAAGGAGATAGAAGAACTATAAATACAGGATGCTGCAAGGCATCAGCATACAACCGCCGGCAAGCTTCCTTCCAACTCCTGGTCAACCTGTGGTCCTGTGGTCAGAATGGAAAGAATTCTGGTTAAACTATATTCAAGCTGTAGAACAAGAGGAACTCACATCCCGAAAAAAGAAACTATTACTGATACACGCATAGGGGTTGGAAGGACAAAGGAAGTTTAGAGAATTACCAGAATTGACCATAGATGAAGCTGGTGACGCTGATGAACATGATAGAGCTATTGGACAACTAGACAAGTATTATGCTCCAGGAACCAATGTGGCCATAAATAGATATAAATTCTATACTAGAGTACAAAAAGAAAATGAAAGCATTGAAGAATATGTGTCTGCATTGAGAGTTCTATCAAGAACGTGCCAATTTGGCAATGGCATTACCCTAGATGAGTTGATAAGAGACCAGATCATCATCCACTCAAAAGACAACATAATACAGGACAGATTGTGGATGGTTGGCAATCCGTCTCTGCCGGAAACTATAGCAATAGCCAAGCGTGTGGAACACACCCAATTGTGTTCAAAGGAGATGAGGAGCAAGAAAGAAGAGGCCGTGCAAAGTATGCAGAAGCATAGCCAGAGTAACAAGGAGATTCAGGATAAAGAAACAGAAGAACAAGCTCAAGTTAATGTAATACGACCTAAAGACAGAGGTGGAACAAATGTTAGGAAAATAGATAAAGTTGAAGTCAATACAGGAAGAGGCAACAGAATGAAGAATTTTGAACAAAGAGGGAGTTCATATAGAGGAAAGAATTGGGTGAAGAATGAACCCAGAGCTCAAAATGATCAGAGGGTTCAGTATAACCAACAGAAGGAAGGAGACAGATGTTATAATTGTGGTAGAACTGGTCATTACGCTTATGCAAAGCAATGTCCCGCATTGGGACAAAAATGTGGAAACTGTGGTATAAGAGGTCACTTTGCAGTCACGTGTACAAGGAAAAAGAAAGTCTTTGCCATTATGGAAGAAGAAGAAGAGTCAGATGAAGAAAGGGTATTCCTGATACGTGAACCACCTGATGGAGAATTTAAATGCCCGAGTTGTGAAGTATTTTTAGACAACTGGAAACTTAAAGTGAAGGTGGATAGTTGTTCGCCATGGACGATTATTACCAAGAAATCTTGGAAAGATTTGGTAAAATGTGGCCTAAAGGTCAAGTTAGAAGCATCAGATATACTAAATCCGGGTGGATTTGAAGGATCCAAGATCAAGATGATTGGATGGTTCTCGAGTACTGTTCAATTCTAGGAAAGACGGTCTCAAGTGAAAATATACGTAGCAGAAAAAGGAGTAGATGTTTTGGGTTGGAGAGATCAAGCTGGACTGAGAATCAGGTTAGATCCATGTAATGAAGAGCAAATCCTAGTTGCCAGCAAGAGTCAAGCACAAGAAAGTAAGGAAGTCAAAGAAAAGAAACAAGGCAAAGTGAAATTAGGTTTATTAAAAGATTTTTCACACAGAATTCGCTTCAAGAAGGGAGCAACGCCTGTTAGACACACAAAGTCCAGACCAATTCCTTTTGCCATAGCTGACAAAGTTGAGCAGGAACTGACTTTATTAGAAAATGAAGGAGTTATAGAGAAAATTGAGTCTTCAGAATGGGTGATCCCCATTGTAGTTACATTGAAAAAAAATGGCAAACTTAGGATTTGCGTGGACTTGAGAGATGTCAATAAGAACATTATAACAGACATTTTCCCACTTCCCATTATATCAGAAATGTTGAATCGTATTGACAATGCTGATATTTTTTCTACATTAGATCTATCCAGCGCTTATCATCAGATATCATTGACAGAAGATTGTAGAGATATTACAGCGTTTGTAACACCACATGGGTTGTATAGATACAAACGTATGCCTTTTGGATTAGCGTCTGCAGCAGCAGTATTTCAAAGAATTATGACACATGTGTTGAAAGGTTTGAGTGGAACCCTTGTATATCAAGATGATATAATAGTATTTGGTAAGGGATCTGTAGAACATGATGGGAGGTTGAAGGAAGTACTCAAGAGATTAGAAGAAGTTGGGTTAAAAATTGAAAATAGTAAATGTAAATTTGGAGTGGAGGAGGTAGAGTATTTAGGTCATACAGTGAATGGTAATGGTTATAAACCCAAAAGAGATGCCATGAGAGCAATCAAGGAGTCTCCTGAACCTAAAAACAAGGATGAATTAGGGTCATTTTTAGGGTTGTGTGAATATTACAACAGGTGTGTAAGGAATTTTGCAAGTACAACAGAACCATTGAGAAAATTGTTAAAAAAGGATGCAAAATTTACTTTGAGTAATGAATGTAGTGAGGCTGTTGAATGCATAAAAAGAGGAATCTGTAACTCTGTAGAATTGGGAGGATTTGTATATGGAAGGATGACTAAAATCACAGTTGATGCAAGTGGAAATGGTTTAGGAGCAGTGTTAACACAAATAGATGAGAATGCAAATGAGAAGATAATCAGTCATTCTTCAAGAGCTATTTCAGAGACAGAAAGTAGATATTCTGTAATAGAAAAGGAATTGTTGGCTTGTTCATGGGCAGTGAATTATTTCAGAAAATATTTGTGGGGAAACAAATTTATAATTCAAACTTACCACAAACCGTTAATAGAAGTTCTCACTGTGAGAGGGATGTATAAAGCTTCACCGAGATTAGCCAGACTCAGTTTAAAATTACAGGATTACAATTTGTCTGTGAAGTATCTGCCAGGGAAAAGAAATATCATTGCAGATTATTTATCCAGATTACCATTGAAGAGTGATGAAGCAAGTGCAGATTTAGATGATGAAATAGTGGGGTCATTTTTGAGGTCATGTCCAAGGAAAGGTAGATTGAGGAATTGGCTACGGAGTCAGGTTGGTCTGAAAAAAGGGTAATCAGCGAAGGTTGTAGGAGATTTTGGGAAGTTAAAGATGAATTGTCCATGGAAGATGGATTTTTAGTGTGAGGAGATAAATTAATTCCTCCACGAAAGTTTTGGAGTGAGCTTATTGAGAAGGCACACCAAGGCCATCCTGGCATTACAGGCACAAAGAACAATGTGCGTTTGAGATAATAGTGTCCAGGCATGGATATTATGATTGAGAGATTTATCAGGAATTGTTGGCCATGTCAAAATAGTGACAAGAGTTGCAGGATTGTCAAGTCCAAGCAAATTAACATTGACAAAGGTGATACACCGTGGGAGATGATAGGAATTGATATTATTGAACCATATGTAAGATTAATTGGAGAAAAAAAGTTCCTGATAGTATTAGTGGATTATTATTCAGGTTGGATAGAAGTCAAGGCGGTAAAGAAAATTGATACTGATGAGATAATAAAATTTATAATGCAGATATGCAGAAGGGAAGGATTTCCCAAAATAATAATAAGTGATAATGGAGTTCAGTTCAGAAGTAAAGAAATGAAAGAATTTGCTAAGAAAAAAGGAATTGAATGGAGATTTCCGTCATTATACCACCCACAAACCAATGGGTTAGTGGAAAGATATAACCGTGTAATTGTAGAAACAGTGGAATTGGCGTTGAGCAACAATCTGCCGGTAGATGAAGTACTTAAGGAGAGGATATGGAGTACTAGGATGTCTGTTAAAAGAGGAATGGAGATTTCTCCATTTGAACTTATGAGGGGGAGAGCTCCTAATGCGTTATTAAATCCTGAATGGGTTAATCGGAAAAAAGGTTTGATTACAGGATTACAAAGTTCTGATAAACAGAAAGAAATGCATAACATGCATAACATGCCCTCAGAAAAGTTTAAATTGAGAATATTGCCAGGAGATTTTGTACGAATCCAGTTTGGAAGGAATGTTAAGAAGGGTGACTCTAAATACAGCAAGCCTGTCAAGGTGATACAGGTGTTCAGGAGAGCGGTTAGAGTTATGGGAGGATCGGTATGGAATCTGGATAGAGTTAGTAAATGGATGTGGGAAGGTAAGAATGAAGAGTGTATGCAAGTCAAAATGGAGAGACGATGGAGTGATTTATTTGGTGATGACCATATTATAAATGGAATGGGAAATGGAAATGGTGACTTGGTGAGGCAAGTTGGTGAAGTAAACATCAACGACAACAAGGAGATGAAGTGTTTGGAAGTGGGAGTGTGCGTAGTTCAAGAGAGAGAAGGTTGCCGTTCTGGTCCAGAGATTATGACATGTGAAGATATATTACAAATGTATAAGTAATGATATTCTAATTGTTTCATTACCACATTTAATGGTATGCAAAATGTATATGTAGTTTAAGTCATTAGATATTATATAATATTGGTAGTACTATATTGAGTTGATCACAAATGCTTGCATGTAAAATAAGTTCTTATTTCCTGTTTAAAATGTTTAGGGGGGGTGATGTAGTATGCTAATGATATCTCTTAAGCACGCGACTATGTAGCTCGCGGCCCCTGCCTGCGCGTGTGAGAGAATGTTGATGAGTATGTGACGTGTGAGAGGTTGACAGTTAGAAAGGGATGTCGTAGGCGTGGATGTGGGCAGTGCGGGGCGCCGGTTATAATATATTTATTAAGCATATGTTATAGAAGTAAATAAAGAGTGAGGTATACCACTTACCTTGTTCGTGATTACTTCACATTTGCTTTGTGTCTATCATCAATAAACTAAAACGTCTCCGTAGATTTGTGTAGGAATGTATGTGTGCTTCATGTGTAACGCATCTATGTCATGGCGTCAGTAGTGACGTCAACGGCTTCATGTGGCTGCAGTCAGTCAAATTGCTCTATAGAATGCAGGTTTGTCTCTTCTGTGACGTCATTAGGATATGGTCTGAATGGCTGTCTGAGTGAATAGCATCTCTCACACCTACAATACATCATCGATGAAGGAGAGGAGGGGGTCACGAGCGATTTATATTTCTCGTTTCTTTGTAGACGGGCTGAGAGCAGGTAGGTGCCACAAGGGCAATGTTTAGGTCCCCCTCTTCAAAGGAATGCCGGAAAGGGTGTCTTCTCTAAATCATCTTCCTTTAGCACAGTTAAAACATACAACCCCTGTGTTACAATTAATTAAGGAATTAAATCTACCCTTCAAGATATTAAAAAAGTAGAAAAACCTGACTTTGATAAAGAGGACTACATGTCCCGGAGTCCTGTGAGGACTGAGACAAAGAGGAGGAGTGAAGATGCATGTAGATGTAGTCAGGCAATTAGGCCTAATAGCCTTTGCACAGGTCAGGCAATTGAAACCAATAGCTCACACCTGAAGTTAATTGCTAAACCTGTGAGGCATAAAAGGCTGCAGAAGGAGAGGAAGAAAGAGCTGGAACAGGGCTAGTAGTAGAAGCAGTAGTAGCAGAGCACAAGGCTGCCAATTTACAGAGAAATGTGATCACACAAAGGACGCCGGGGCATGGAGGCAGCAGATTTCACCTGCAAGTTCTGAAAGGGTCCTGTGTTCTTAAATCCTGCATTGCCATGGCTGCACAGAGGAAGTCGTGCTGAGAGTGGAGCGTTCCCCATGTGCACCTAGAAGTTGTTATCACAGAGCTGTGACCGTGCTGAAGCCAGAGGCCTGTAGTAGAAGGCAAGCCGAGGGACAGAGGAGTGAAGGAGACTCTCAACTAGCGTGTCCGGACCAGAGACACCCGTGCTGCAGAAGGGTGTGGGTCCCAAGAGTGCCCAAAGTAGTAGTAGCCGTTCAAGAAGTGAGGGAAGAGAAGCAGCCCGCAACAGCAGTGTTCCTGGTGCCAGTACACTATACAAGCCTTGCTGGCAGGGATGTCATTTAGGGGTCACCAGGGGGTCGGAACTGCGACCCCTGAGGTCTCCCTTGCTACCCCTGTGGTCTCCCCTACTAGCCCTAAAAAAAGAAAAAAAAAGAAAAATGTCTTTTTTCTTTTTTTAATGCAAGTTCCTGGGCTGGGGTCAGCCCCGTGTGGCTCTTTGCTTCTGAAGTGGATAATTTTCTTGTTCAGGCCTCTTAAAAAAATAAAAAGAACAGGAGTTCCACAAGTCTAACACTTTCAACAGTGACCATAAATAAGAAAAAATAGGAATACCAAATAATGTGTCTTTCTGGAATTCCATACAATAATTGCTAGACTCAATTTCAGGCACACTTCAGGGGGTGATTCACTGATTTAGTCTGTTCTTAAACACCTCAATCCAACATTTCATCCTTCTGAGGTCGATAAATGAGTACCAACACAGGTTGGGTGATATTGTGTGTATATTTTTTCTACATAAAGCGCTTAAGCGTAAGTGCTATAAAATAACACATCATTATCATTTGGCCATGGACGTCTGCTTGCATTCACAGTAATTTGGTAATATGGGCCTATAAACACTGATCTTAACAATACATATGCGATCCATTCTTGTATGAAATGTATTTCACATTATAGTGATATCGTAGCATATTTTTCATAGTGTACTTAGGAACAATGCTATGTGATGCCACTTCCTGCTTTGTCAAGGGGAGAAAGGTCCTGTTCCATCGCTTCCCGCGATATGACGTTGGGGTGGGGTCAAATAACATCACTTCCTGTGATGTCATCAGACGTCAAGGGTCACATGATGTCACTTCAGCTACCCCAGGCATTTTGGTGAAATGACGTCCCTGCTTGCTTGTAACTTTTAGCAGCTCAGAAGTTATTCGTGTAAACTCTAAAGTGAGTATAAACTGTCTTGGAAATACTTCTTAACAATGGAAATGTATCAAGCACACTATTAGTGAGAGCAATATTGAGAGCAATAGTGCTCGCGTAAGAGGAAAAGCCTATTTTTTCCATTGTTGAGCGATTCGCTGTTGCAGGAGTGGTTGCATGTCTCTCGTTAAAGGCAAACACTTGTTATAACCCATTCCGAAAACATAACGCTGACTTTCACAAGGTGTTACAAGAATTGCATCATCAAATGAAGGTTTTGTGTCACCTACTGTATTTCATTAAAGGGGTTTGAAACCAAGATTGAATAGGAATACAATCACTGGTATCTCTTTAAAGTTGAAAATCTACTTGAAAGAGTGGTAGTGTATACTTAAAACAATTTTTCCTTTGAAGACTGAATCTTGCAATATTCGGAACATTTATTCTTTTAATTCAGAAGTTGTTGTATTAACTAGAAGAACAATCACTACCCAAGCCAAGAGGGCGAACGCTTTAAATAAAGTTTAATGATAATGACTTCCAATAGAAGTTAATGAAGCAGAAAGTCAAGATGGAACTCAGATTACACATGCCTAATTCTGCATCTAGACAACTACAGGGAGACTACGAGGAAGTCTGGCCATGGTTTTAAAGCAATAACTTTCCAGCACTTTAAGCTTCTTAATATGTTGAGCTACTTTGTATAGCTATTTTGTATAGGTTTTGTACAACCAAATACAAATAAAAATGTTTTTTACAAAAATATGTTGAGCATCCCAAACTTCTTCTCCATACATCATTGAGGAGATGATTTGACCTTATAAACCTTAATGATTGCATTAATCTAGTAGCCCTGAGGACCAAAGGGCTGAGGACTTCACTGTTTGGCTGTGGCGAGTGTCTCTATCAGGAAGAGAGGAGAAGTAGAGACAGAGGTGCGTGTGCCTGTACCCTTAACAACTGACCACCTGACCAAGTCACCTGACCCAGGTCACCTGGTACAAAAGGCCGTCTCTGCCGCCCTTGCGGCGCTAAGCCCTGAGGACCAAAGGGCTGAGGACTTCACTGTTCGGCTGTTTGGCGAGTGACATAGGCGTTGGCCCTGCCGCGCTCCACAAATGATGGACCCATCTAATCTCATTTCAAGGACCAGAGCCCAAGTAAAACGCATGGCCAATTTAGAGGAGCTCCCTGCAAAACGAGCGCGACAACAACAGGTGAGCCAATATTTTTCATGCGGTTCAGTGTCTGAAAACACAGGAATATCCGACGATCCAATAGTGGTGATGGTAGAAGATGTTTTTGAACCTTCAAGATCAGACTAGTGCTCCTATCCTACTTGTGACACACTAGTGCACCCTGTTCATCCAGACTCACCCTCTTCCCCTGCCTTGTTGCCCCCCCCTTTCTCCCAATATTACTCAGAGGGTATGACTCAGTCTCAGACGATATGTACAAGTACGATAAGTTTAATTGACAAGGCTGCCAACGATACTGATCACGACGTACCGGCTGGTGAGGTCGCTGTGCCGTGGTCGTCATGTGGGGATGGGGGGGCTGTGTTGGTGGCCGCGGTGCCGGGCTGCATGCAGGCTGCTGTTGAGCGGGCACGGGAAACCACGATGTTGTCCGCGGCCGCTACTGATGACACTGGTGGGCGGGGACAGGATGGAAGTGCGGCGTCCATGAGCGAGCACGGCGTCTCCTCCAAAGCCTCCGAAGCCGGGCAGCCCCAGTTGGACTTGGCTGAGGCGCGTTTAATCAGCCGATCGCTTGCCCATGCTGAGTCGGCATGGC
Source organism: Ambystoma mexicanum (assembly GCF_040938575.1). Classification (NCBI taxonomy): domain Eukaryota; kingdom Metazoa; phylum Chordata; class Amphibia; order Caudata; family Ambystomatidae; genus Ambystoma; species Ambystoma mexicanum. Next base: position 335,653,570 of record NC_090926.1, on the reverse strand, counting down.
GGCTGAAAGCTGTGTCTAGTGGAAGATGCCTTGTGGGTTCCGATGACGACTCAGAAGTAAGCGCAATTCCTGATTCTCCCAGGGTCGGAATTTCACACTCGAACGAAATGCTACGTGCTGATCATCGCGAGGCTTCTGCCTCCACTCAGAAAACACCTACCCCCTACCCCTGATGCAAACTTAATGGATCCTCACCTCAAAGCATCCACTTCTAACACAGTATCACAAAGTGAAAGCGAGCAGAGGGTTGTAGGGGACGATCCATCCCATATTGATAAAAGAAACTCTTTGGAGGTAGTGTCCTCTGTATTACAAAATCTGATCAACTTAAACAAATCCCGCTCATGTAAACGGACTGCCAAATCTACCCCAGTTCAGGAATTGATACATAAATCCCCCAAGAAAAAAGGCACTGCATTAATGTTACTGATGTAAATCGAGATATCTGGGGATCCGGCAATTACAAAAGACTCAAGTCACGAGAGATTGCGTCTTCTGATGGATCAGCACAGTCACAAGAGGGAAAGGTGGCTGATTCTCAGAAAAGATTGCCCGCCCATAATAATGTAGGGAGTGAGCTTAGGATGAGAAACCAAAGCCTATTAAGTCAATCTTCTAATTGTGAGGACTCGTCAGATGACCCGACTACTAGGGACTCGTCACTTGTCGAGCGTCCATTTCCAAAAATTAGGAGAGAACGGGCACGGTTTGCACGAGCCGCACGAGAGCCACAGGGGAAAGCTGGAGGTAGGTGCCCAGCCCCTTGTGTACCCTTGCGTAGACGTGCCTTCAAATGACCTCCTAATAGCCCTAACGTCTGCAATGGCAATCTCGCTTACACCTTTCACCAAGTTGTGTCACGACTTTATTGGCTATGATGAACTCAAAATTGATGCACCTAGAAGTAATGCATGGTGCACAAAGGACCAAACAAGAAGAGGCGAATCAAAAAATATTGGAAGGCATAGAATCAGCTAACGATGCTAAACGGAATGACATGATTGATAAAAAATTGTTTGCAGAGGTCGCGAAGGAAGCACTGTCTCTCTTTCGCAAATCACACTTTGATCAAAGGGGAGAGGAGTTGGGCAAGGTTGGCAACATGAAAGACATGGTAAGGAAAAATCAGACTTCTCTCTTACAAGTTCCATCCAAGACTGCTATCTCCACCATGAAGACCGATTGCCATAACGCGGCCACCTCAACTTGTGAAGCAGACTTCCCAGTCCATCATGCTATCCGAAAGTCTTGTAACGGAAGTGACTAATTCACCCAATGGAGGGCTTAAGGTTGCCTCTCCTCTGGTTGTATTCGAGGGGGAAAATCCGAAGAACCTCAGCGAGACACAGAGTAAAAGTGATGGGCAGTCCAATTTACTCGAAATGTCGTTTAATTCAGCATTTCTGCAAGCTAAAAATGCATCAAATCCAGCCTTACTGGACTCTCAAAAGGCTTCTGGCTCATCTCCTCCTTTGATAGGAGTGGATCAGGCTTCTGATCTGAAAGAGGTGCCTATTGTCATTACTAAATCTGCAGGCCTATTCCCCATTTTTGGAAGTCTAGATGCTGAAGTTCAAACTAAATTAAATGTGGACGCCCAAAAAAATCCCCCCCAAACGAAAAAACAAAAGAACATGGCAGCCCGTAAAATATCTCAACAAAAAGGAGCCCGAAAATTCCTTCGCAACATCAATATGATTCAACTTGTCGATAAAGCTATCACTACCACTTTGAAATTAGCTGACAGAATCAAGGAGAACAAAATGGCCCACGTAGACACAGGGGGAAATAACATGAAAGTTGTGGAAATTCCGCTAAACGAAGAGGGACTGGCAATTCATGAGGAATTAATGGACCTATCAACCTATGTAGACCCTGTGAAGGTGGCAGTTGAACTTGCGAAAGCCCCTCTCGAAGTACCTTGTACCCAAAAAGTCGCCCTGTTGCCAACGAACTCAAAATCGATCAGTGAGCATAAGAACTCAGTAATAGATGCACTAAACTCCAAACTGGGTATGTTGCAAATGATTCAAGGATTACCTACTAACATATCACAAGAGATCAGAGATAGGTTATGTGAGTTAGTTCCCCCTGTGGCAGAGACAAGGGATGGGGGCCCAGAACCCAAGAGCCCGGAGTTCATCACGTTACAAGCAAAATGGGAAAGACAGAGGACAAGTGTGCAGATGAGACACCAGGAGGTCGGTAGTCCATGGCAGCGGCTTTTGAATGGGGTGAACTTTGCAAGTGGAAAGGTAGAGCATGCAGCGGCCGTTGCGGCCTGCCGAAGAATCTATGCCCCTGAAAATTGACCACCCTCAGTCAGAAACGTTGATGCAACATCAGAAGACTAGGAACCGTCAGGTTACAGCCCGTCCTGTGGAACCGACTCCTTTGATCAAACTAATGCTGGAGAGGCTGGAAGGCAGTGACAAACTAATCTTGAACAGAACAAACGTGTTAAGACTGCTCCATGACGTACCTCGGCTGCGATCCCTTGGTTTGAAAGATTTGAAAATTGTCAAATTCCCGGACGATCTGTGTACCGATAAGGTGATTCTGCACGTAAACTCTAATATAATTGCGAATGTAATTTTGGATGCAGACGAAGAGTTGTTGTCGCTGGGTTTCGATACTTATAAAGTAATGAACCCGGAAGGGCATAAACGAGCGGAGATGAAAGCTGGACCAAGCGAAGCATGGCTTGCTCAAAAGGGTAATTTAAGGCCATTGGAGATCTTGCAAAAAACTACAGTATTTCAACAAAATCAGCAGGAACAGTCTGGTCAGAACGGACCAGTACTCAAAGTTCGACAACCCGTTTTCACCCCTCAAAGTGTAGTTGCGGCAGAGCAAGATGTGATAACTAGAACTAGTCCAATGGCAAAAATTAAAATTACCATAAATAATGGTGGCCCAGCCGACAAGTCCTCTTCCACGAAAAGAAGCAGCTTAATGGAACAAGATTCTATGCAAGGATGGATGGCCTCAGATTTGAACGCTAATACTCACAGCTAACGCTTGAAGAATAGTGTGGTTCAGGAATGTTTTTTACTTCATGGAACACGCGCGGCTTCATACATCTCCTAAAAAACGACTGGCTACACGACTTACAACTGATTTGTCTTCAAGAAACTTGGATGTGCGACTTGCCAGTGATCTCAGGATTTGAATGTGCTCTGAACCCAGCCATCAAGGCGGAAAAGGGGCGTCCGTTAGCAGGACTCTTAACGATGATCAAACGATCCTCAGGCTACCGGTTGCTGAATTAAAAAAACTATACAACCTACATTCAAGTTTGCGAGATACGGAAATCCATGGATACACCTAAAGCGCTTGATGTGATCCACATAATCAATTTATATTGGAACCATCGATGGACCGGGACATATTCTTTCATCGATCAGGTTACCTCAATTATCGATAACCTGCTAGAGTCAAGCAGTGGAAGTGGCTTGATAGTTTGTGGTGATCTAAATATTGACTTTTTCAAACCACAGAGTTCTTTCAAAGGTCAATTAGCTAAAACCTAGTCAGAAGAACTGAACGCACAAGGTCTCTCAATGCTAAATGGCTGTACCCATGGGGACATTCCGGCGAAGCCCACGTGGCAGCGTGATGGCCAAAGCTCTATCATCGATTACCTCTTTGCCTCTGATATGATGCATGCGAGGATAAAAACCATGGAAATCCTTACAATGGTCAATAGTGACCATGAAATGATGGTATTAAAATTTCAAGATCTAAGAGGCGTGCAAAGCCAAAAATGGGGCACAAAAGATCTGATGGAGTCAAATCGTCTACGTGTGAGGCTGGAGGAACATGAGGTGGCCAATATATGCTCCCAATTCAAGTCTACGCTGGAGGAGATTGAATATGTGCCTATATTGTCGCAATTTAAAGCCAAAAATATCGGGCTGAAAAATTGGTCATTTCGGAACAAACACTGTTTCGACCTAACAGTGATGCAGCGCAAAAGAATAATGAGAGCTGAAATCCGGAAAAACAATCACGGCCCAAAGGAGGAAATAACGGCAAGAAACAAAATAGCCAAACAATCCTATAAAAATTTGATTAAAAGCCATCGATCTGTAATACACCAGAACGATGCTGAGGCTATGTTGAGGACTCTAACTAATAAGAACAGTGGCGAGTTCTGGCGAACCATTAATTGCATGGAAACACCGCAAGAGGCATTGCAAGTATGCCTGGTTCCAGAAATTGAGTGGGTGCATCATTTTACTGCTTTATACCACAGAAATCTTACTCCTAACTTGGAAACATCTATCCTAGCATCATGGAATCTACACTTTACAAGGGAAGATATCCGTGAGGTAATCATGAGAGCGAAAAACTCTAGGGCGCCTGGCCCTGACGGCTTGTCAAATTTCATGATAAAACAGTTTCCTGATCTTTGGTCTGACCTGTGTTTGGATCTATTTGCTAGAATCAACTCGCGAAAACAAGTGCCAACTTCATGGAAGACAGGGATAGTAGTGCCGATCTTCAAGAAAGGAAATAGATCATCACCGAAAAACTATCGTCCGGTGGCCCTGCTTGATGTGCTGGGTAAGATTTACATGTCTTTGCTGCAAACACAATTGATCACCTGGGCCAAAACAGCTAAAAGAGTGGATGAAAGACAAGCAGGCTTCGTGGAATTTGTTGGGTGTTCTCTGAACCTGCTTGTCCTAAATCTACTGAAAATGGAAGCCCTGCGAGCTAACACGAACGTGTATCTTGCCTTTGTTGACTTTTCTATGGCATTTGATATGATTGATCGTGAAGCTTTGTGGCAAAAAATGGAAGTGTGGGGTTGCCCGGCAGGTTTGCTTGCGGCAATTAAAGAACTCCACACAGACACTTCAACTGCTATTCGACTAGATCAATCAGGGTCCCTGTCAGCTCAAATCAAGACGCACAAAGGGGTTAAACAGGGTTGCCCGTTGGCAGCTGCAATTTTTAGCCTTTTCATTTCCGACATTGGTGAGGCGATACAATCTGTGGAAACGATGTGAAGACCTCTTACTAACTAATAACATCAGCTTGGAAACTCTCCACTCAAATCCTACGGCAGCTAAAGTGATGATTTGGCGAGCCGATTGGATCGCTACATGTAGTGAGCGCCATTCTGCCAGCGCTATGAAAGACTCTCCTGCTGAAGCAAGAGGCTACAATGTGCTTCAAAAATACCTGAGTCGCTTCCCAAATTCGAAAGCCAGAAGACTATTCATGTTATTCAGGCTAAATGCGATTAAAACCAAGGAGCAGACTAGCCATTGGGCTTGTAACTTTGGATCAAATTTCACTTGTCGTTTTTGCAATAAAGAGCTGGAATCCCTCAAGCATCTAGTGCTTTTCTGTCCGGAACTAAAGGATGTAAGATCAATTCATCTGGGCCAGTGGTACGATGCCCACCAGACTGTGTGCGCGGATGAATGGTGGCAGAGAATGTGGAACGGATTGGACATGAAATTAATTATGCCCCTGACTTCCTTCTTGGCCGTAATAGAAGAGAGACTAAAAAATGTAATTGAACGGCCTCCAGCATAAGATGTCAACTAAACTTATAGACGAGCAGTAACGTTAAAGATCCGGTCATGTGAAACCTTTTGTAATACCATGACATGGGATGTGAGAAGGGAGGAGCATAGTTGGGGTCAAATAGTAATTGTGTTATTTGTTGTTTTGTCTTGTTTGTGTAATATTTTAAAGGTTTGAATTTAAACCAATAAAATTAAAATAAAAAAATAAACAAATTTATCTAGTAGCCCCATGTTTTATTGCAAAGGTTCTAACAGCTCCCAACGGCCGGGAGACTCTCATTTGCGTTTTTGCCAGCCGAGCGTTCCAATTTAGTTTGTGGCCTATCCCCACAAATACATAATCAAAAGGTGTTACAACATCCACTGGTTTTTGGTTCAAATTCCAGGTGAAGTCATTATTTCCCGGAAATCTGCTAAAGGCTATATGAAAAACCCTGGTCTCGCTTTTAAGGGTGTTGATTTTTCGACCATTTAATTAATTTGGCGTAGGAGTTTGTTCCAAGCGCATAACTGCTGCGGTCACCTTTGAGAAGAAGGCAAACTGACAATTTCAGCAATGACCGCAAATGAAAAGGGCACATTCTCTCCATTCCTTTCAGTTGTGCTAATTTTTCAGAATCTGGCCCATTGTCTTTGGTTTCACCACCTCACCCTCTAACCCACAGGATATCGGCCCCATCCATGTCCGGTCTCCAGAGAGTATTAGCTAGCCCTGTTTGTTAACTCGTAATCTGGTCCTTCTGTGTTGACAAGGAATAAAGGAGCCGGGCCTTGCATTGTTATCTGGCAAAATTGGAACCAGACCCTGCTGTGTTACTAGGGACATATACAATCTGGACATGCTATATTAAATTAATTTAACATAATTAAATGTGCTCCTCTATCCTCCAGCCACCCACTAAAGTATTCCTTAAATACTATCAAGTTCAGGGCTATGTTACTGGCTCAAATTGCTCGGAAATTTCCCATTTCCCACCACTCATCCCAAAATGTAATTAGGTGAGTGACCCCAGATGACCCCGTGAAATCGTCTTTGATGAAGTTACCGTTAATGGTAAAATCTAGTTCTGACCAATATTACCAGCTTACCATGCGTAAAAGAGTCCTTGCTGGAAGGCACCCACCCCCTCTGTCAGCAGAGTACTTAATGCAAGTGTGTGTGGGGGGAGGGGAGGCAACTGACTGCTCAGAGTTTGTGTGTTGGGGACAGATGGTGCTGTTTCCAAAATCATGTGTTCCAGAAATGTTTTAGGCATGTTTCATGGCTCCCTCACGCCCCCCAAAACAAATAGTGGTCACACTTCTGATCGTGTGAAACAGTTTGGTTGGTCTGGTGGTTTTTATTATGGATCTGATTTTATGTACAAGTGTATTAATGAGAGAGCTGTGTATGATGAGTGTGTATTTATAATGGGGGAGGCGGTGCAGGTAAGACAATGTGGGACCGATTCATGGAATATTTGCCCAGTTCAGAGTGAATTTGCACTGCTGAAAAGTGACTTTGCACTGCTGACACAAACCCTGATTCATGGAACCGTGCAAAGTGTATTTTTGCTGTAGTCAGGCAAAGTCATTTCGTACTGCAAAAATGACGGTGCGCTGACTTTGCCCCATACATAAGCACATACTCATGTTTGATTTGGGCATGCCAATAATGATACTATAAAAACCTGCCAAAGCTAGCTCTACCAATGTATGCCAGTACCCCCACATAAGAACATACTCCTGTTGGCTTTGCCATTAAAAATGACATGGCACAATAAGAAAACATGTCCAAACTGGCTCCAATGTAGGTCAGCCTAGACACATAAGAACACTTACTATGCTCTATTTATCATAGATGATCAGTAAAAAAAAATGTCATGCCACAGTAAGAAATAGCTAGGCTGCTGCACCAAAATGCCAGTCTACCCACGTATTAACACTTATCATGCTTCTTTTATCATAAGCGCCTTGGGGCCAATTCCGTTGGTGACGGTGCGCAATACAAATACCTTTAAACATTAACATAAATGCTCAGTAAAAAAAATCATGCCACAGTAAGAAATGGCTAGACTGTCTGCACCAAAATGCCAGTCTAGCCACATAATAACACTTATAATACTTGCTTTATTATAGATGCCTGTTAAAATATATCATGACACAGTAAGAAATGGCTAGACTGGTTGCACTCAAATGCTAGTCTAGCTACGTAATAACACATATCATGCTTGCTTTATCATGGGTGCCCATTAAAAATGCAGTATTAGCACACCCCACCCTCAACCTCATTTGCCCCGTCACCAACATCAGCTTCTGTGCCTAGCACAAAAACAAACATTCACACAGCATTCACTCCCTTATTTACACACCACACACTCACTCATTCACACACATATTACATACATAATATACAGCCTTGCATGCACGCAAGCATCATACATACAAACAGGTTCGCAGTGGCGTATAGGACAATAGGGCAATGCCTTAACCAAAAATGCAAAATGGTAGTGTGGAGATGTTTTTTGGGTCAAAGTGGGCCACTTTTTTGCCCATGTGGCCCAGTTTGATAAGTTACTTCACTGTGCCGCTTGTAGTTTTGACCAGTGTTACTGAATACATCTTTTCATCGTTTTTTAAATGCACAGTTTGTATCACATTTTATGAAAAACCTCCCCCTTGTGTACTACAAAAACAGTGTGACACAAAAGGAATTAATTGCCATTTGCAACTGTGGGCCACTTATTCATTGGGGCCTTAGACAGTTGTATGCCCCGGTCCGATCCTTACATTATAAACATGCGACACTTTCTTACACACATACAAGTTAACTTTTCTTACCTGATTTCCAGTGACCTGGCTTACGTGTGAATCTACCGCGCAGACAGGAAGCAAGGGCCGCTTCCTGGTTCCTGACGTGCGCAGTGGAGCCTGGGCGCCTCTAGCTCGAGCAGCAAAAATGTTCCTTTGCGGCTCCAGTTATAGGCGCTCCATCTCCAAAAGAAAACATTATTTCCTTTACAGCGCGAGATGGGGGTTCTGGAGCGCCCCCATCTCGCACCGCAAATAATTTCAAGTGTTCGGGAGCTCCTCCATCTCCCGCTGCAAAATAAATAATGATGTATTTCCTTTGCGATGAGAGATGGAGGGGCCAGAGCGCCTGCATCTCGCGCTGCAATTTGAGTAATGTATTTATGGCGTGCATCTCTCTCACCCCACCACCCTCCTAGGACATGGAGGACCGGGACCCTTGCATCTACACCGCTGTCTGTGTGCTTACAATGTGGGCAGTCTGGGGGGTCTGTGTGATTATTAATTCATGATAGGCCGGGCCGGGCGGCTGTTTCTATCTGCTCGGCTCTGCGCTTCGCTGGGTGGGTCGGCAGCCTGATCCGCTCTTTTGTGTCACAGGAAGGGCTGGGGTGAGTGGGTGAGTGGGTGGGGAGGGTGATGGTGGGGGGAGGAGCCAGCGCTCAGCGGCTGCAGCAGCAGAGAGGCGAGAAGCGAGCGGGATCCTCCGTCCTCTCCCTCCCACCCCCAATCCGGGCCCAGGTAAGCGGGGGCTATCGTGATCATCTTGATTAAGGGCGGGGGCCCTTTCCCCCTTTGGAACGATCAGCTACTTCGTGTGCGTTTGATGAAGGTTCATGTTGCTGTCTCCATTGCTGTATTTTATGATGTTGACGGTGGGGGCAGGGCTTCCGATGTCTCACAGTCTTCTCGTCCGCATCCCCCAATACCCGGCACACTTGTCGACGGCCCCCCTAGCACCCAGCTGCACACCCCCGCCGCACCCCCACGACTGCCAGTTTTCCAGTAGTGCCCCTATCCGACGGATATTCTCTCCGCCCAGTGCGTTTATTTCAGAACATTGGACAGTTCCCCGATCTGGCCGAGGCGGCGGTGGGGGGCTGCACCGTAATAATCCATCACCGGGGGCCACGGCCTCCACCGAACAACCGCAGACAGTGAACCGTGCTGACCCTAACAGTCAGAAGCCTCCACGGGGAAGCTCTCTCAATGAACCCAAGGAAACCCGCCTGCCATCTGGATGGCACGCCAACCGCCCTGCCATGCTTTTCGCCAATTCTCCCATTCGTCCACCGGTCCTGACGCTCGCCTAGCCTTTCACCCACACACCCTGCTGTATTATCAATCCAGCCATGCTTTCACCCACACACCTTACAATGTTATCCTTCCACCCCCAGCACCACCCACACACCCTGCTGGGTTATCAATCCAGCCATGCTTTCACCCACACCACCCACACACCCTGCTGGGTTATCAATCCAGCCATGCTTTCACCCACACCACCACCCACAGACACACTGTTATTCACTCACCCAGTTTACCAGCACCCACACACCCTGCTGTGTTATCAATGCACCCATGCTTTCACCCACACCGCCACCCACAGACACGCTGTTATTCACCCACCCAGTTTACCACCACCCACACACCCTGCAGTGTTATCAATGCATCCATGCTTTCACCCACACCACCACCCACAGACACGCTGTTATTCACCCACCCAGTTTACCACCACCCACACACCCTGCAGTGTTATCAATGCACCCATGCTTTCACCCGCACCGCTATCCACAGACACGCTGTTATTCACCCACCCAGTTTACCACCACCCACACACCCTGCAGTTTTATCAATGCTGTTATTCACCCACCCAGTTTACCACCACCCACACACCCTGCAGTGTTATCAATGCACCCATGCTTTCACCCACACCACCACCCACAGACACGCTGTTATTCACCCACCCAGTTTACCACCACCCACACACCCTGCAGTGTTATCAATGCACCCATGCTTTCACCCGCACCGCTATCCACAGACACGCTGTTATTCACCCACCCAGTTTACCACCACCCACACACCCTGCAGTGTTATCAATGCTGTTATTCACCCACCCAGTTTACCACCACCCACACACCCTGCAGTGTTATCAATGCACCCATGCTTTCACCCACACCACCACCCAGACACGCTGTTATTCACCCACCCAGTTTACCACCACCCACACACCCTGCTGTGTTATCCACATGCCCATTCTCCCAGCCGCACCACCACCCCACACACATTGCAATGTTACCCACCCATTCATCCTTCCTATCAGGAAGCAATATCTATGCCATTGAGAGAGCCTAGGGGCAGCAAGGGAGCTCAGGAGCAGTATTTACACAAAAGGGGTGTGGGGTCAGTTTATGTTTCCCTGCCAAGAGGTCAATTCTCATCACCGGTACAGGACCACCCCTCCCCCGGCTCCCAGTACTTCTTTCTCGGCCTGAGGTGTCACTCCCTTCCTCACCTAGCCTCAGATCCGTTTTCCTCTGCAAGCTTAAGGTCATTTATCCTGTCCTGGGGTCAGGGCGGTTCCCTTCACCTGAGAATTGGAGCAGTCATTTCCTCCCTGTGTGCTTTCATGTATAATTATCCCTGGATCTAAGGTCAAGCCTCATTCCATGTCTTGGCACTTCTACAATAGGGTCTAGTCAAAACTCCTGAGGTCACTTATTATATTGTGACCTGAAGCTAGGACTTCCCAGATCCCACTCTGTGTTCAGTTTGATTGTTAATGGCACAGATGGGATAAAGAAATCAGTGGTGTATAGCTTGCCCAGAGCATTGCCAGTGGTTCCGATTTATTCAAACTTTACACCCATCACTTTTTTGGTTACAGCTTGATTGTCTGAGCTGAGTTTGTACTCCTTCATTTCCTGTGGCCAGCTTCCCCCTCCTGAGATGGGGGCGGCATTGAGGGTATTTCTCCTCTTCTGTTCTACCATTGCTTCTTCTCTACTAATCTTTCTTGCCTTATCTAAAGTGTCTTCTTCTGTCCTGGTCTGAGGTCTGTTCTCTTCTTTGAGGGTAGGTTTCCTCTCCTAGACAGAGGTTGGTTCTCTTTTCCTGGCCTCAGGTTAATACTTACCCGCTGGCACGAGGTTAGTATGCCTTTCCTGGCCGGAATTTAGTCAGTGTCTCCTAGTCTGAGGCGTGTTCTCTTCTCCTACCCTGAGTTTGATTCTCCTCTCCTTTCCTCTGATTTACGTAACTGATCTACATAACTGATCTGAAGTTGGTTCTCCTATCCTTATGGGAGGTTGGTTTCGCTCTCCTGGCTGGAGTTTGACTACTTGGATTGAAGTTGTATCTCTTTTCTTAACCTGAAGTCTGTTCTTTTGTGGCTTGAGATTTAACCACGTGACCTGTCGGTTGGTCATATTTCCTGGTCAGGGGTCAGTTATTTCTTTGTAGACTGCTAGTATTTGTTCTCCATTAGCCACTCCTCAGTTTATTCTTTTATGTTGTTTGCCAGTTTCTTTTCCCTTCACATGCCTCCTCTGGGTTTTCTGGCCTGCTACTTGTTTCTTCCCTCTTAGCACTTGCCAGTTGATTGTTGTTGCCTGCTGGTTCTTCGTTCAAAGTCTGATGTATTATTACCAGGTGCAAAAGCTCAGATGGCCCAACAGAAAGAATACAACCACCCAATCCTCTGGAACAGCCGTACTCTGTCACAGGAAGGTGGAGAGATAGTGAACCTGCATTATTGTGTGGAATGGGAGTGGGGTGCTCTGCATAATGTCAGACAGGGCCGGTCCTAGGCATGGGCAGCTTGTGCCATCGCCCAGGGCCCTATGCTCATGGGGTCCCCTCCAGCACCAGCTTTCACATCTGTACCAAGTCATATGGATTGTGTTCTAAAGAGCCCGCGCTGCTTGCAGGCAGGAGGATATTTTTTCTGTCTGTCCCAGGGAAGCTGAGTGGTCACCTCCCCAAACCCCGTGACGTTCTGGAGACCTATATCCACACTAGAGCCTCCCAAATACTTGACCACTTATCACTATTTGTTTTGCAAGAACATTTAACGTGAAAGCTGTTTATAAAGGACATTCTTAACATGTTGGTAATGAGAACGGTAAAAGCACAAAGCACCTTTTAGCTTCCCAAATCTATGCCTTCTCCCAAGACAACTGAAATGTGTCCCCCAAAAAAGGTTTAAACTATCACTCTTATGTCTGTCTTTTTATTTGACACACCATCACGTGTTTTTTGTAGTATGCCACATTTTCCTCATATCACATATGAAGCATCCCTTTGTCGAACAATTAAAAATAACCAAGTTACCTTTTCGCACATAACTTTTTGTTGTGGGTATTTAAGTCTTGGAAGTACATTTACAAAACCCACAGGCCATTGTTTAGCCTACCACTGGAATGCATTCTGGTATTTGCAGTCTTCTATTCACGATGGAAGCAAATTATGCTATAATCACACTCTTTTTGATTAACATATGCATACAAGTATTTACATATTTGTCAAAGTCTTTTATTATGTTTGTGTACTTTTTGAGTAATCCTTATAAAACATTATTGCTGAAAGCCAAATATTGGGGTGAGGGGGAGACAGGAGGGGAGAGGGCGAGGCATGATGATTTGCCAGGGATGTGGAAAGAGAGCTTGTTGGACTGGAGACTGGAGAGGCTATTTCCCCTGGTCCTGGCCATGTGCTGATTCTGTTAACATTTGAAGACCTGTGAAATACCTTCTTCTCGCTGCCCCGAGGTCTTCCCGGTAGACAGGTTCGACTTAGATGGCACTATAAGCCATTCGCCCTGCAGCAGAAGCATGTTGCCCTCTCTGCCCAAGGCCCAGCCCCTGCCCTGACGTCCCTGGAACCTGTGGTCACAGCAGGAGACCCGTTTTAGGCATGTAGCTGGCCATATAGTGTAAAAATAATAAAATCACTGCCTGGAGATTCATTTCTTCTGACATTCAGACTATTCCTCCTCTGAATTAAAGGCGTATTCCTAGCATGGCCAAATATTTACACCATCAAAATAACTACAGGCTTAACGCTCGGCATACACATAAAGGCAATCATGAAACTGCTGCCAAAAGAACACTTTATTTCAGGTAGCAAAATGCAATCACATTTATTTTTGCACTGCATTCCACAGTCAGATAGCGTTTTAAAACCACATTTGCCAAAAGACCTGTTGCAAATAATAGTGCCTGACTTGCAGGTTGCTCTCAAATCCTGGCTTAACCACTTAACCGAATTGTGTGCCCCCGGGCAAATCATTACATCTCACTGCGGCTTATCTGCCAAAATTAGAAGTGCTAGAACTCAGTCGCCTCATGCTGTCCGTCACTCCAAGAAGGACTCACTCCTGATATTGCCACTTAATAACAACAGTGACCATTCATGTCCTGGGCATCACGGAGTGTATTTATCTCTTGGTGTACTGCTGGCAACTTCTTTTAATGTAACTTTGCATGATACTCACACTCCAATGACTTATTCTGTGAGATCATGTTCTCTGATGTCACTACATATGCAAAGTATCCACCACCCCACACATATCGTTTGCTGCCCAGGCAGGCTGGCCCCGCAAATCCTTGGGCCGGCCTTGACGCCAGAAGATGTCTTTGCATGCCAAATAGACACGCGAAGAGGTTACGGAGCCTACAGGTGGCACCTGCTTATGATGATGTCATATTTCCTGGACTACAACATAACTCCCTCTACAGAACAGCCGCACATGGGTAGTCGTCAGAAGGCGGCATCCCGTCCAGTCACAGAGCACCTAACACAGAAAGAGATGCACAGTTGCACACTCACAGGCAATCACACTGCACCCCCCTCTGAGTCAGTCAGAGAAGCAGCTGCGAGCAGTCACAGAGCAGCGCCACAGAGGTAACCACAATACTCACATGCAGGCAGTCGCATAGCAAATGCAAGCAGTCACATCTGTAGACAGTCACGCACATGAGCCCTTGCGTCAACCCTACTAGTCAGCCCAAGTGCAGCAGTACAGACGCACACACAAACACACACACACGCTAGCGCAATAATCTCACCGGTGCCCAGTAGAGCAGCAGTTCGGTCCCCGGTGCTCTGATGTGAAGCACTTCCTGCCTCAGAGCGAGGTAGTGGGAGGCCCCCCTTTCGCAACGACAGCGGACGTTAAGTAAGTGGTTTCCTTTAAACCTGCAACTGAGGTTGCTGAGGGCTCCGGCAGCACACAGGCCAGCCTGGGAGGCAGGCACTGGGAGCTGAGGACATGGACAGCCACCACCGAGGCTTCATGTCCTGACAAGGGGAGTGGAGGGCTCCAGTGCCACACAGGCCTGGTGTCCCAACACTGGGAGTTGAGGGCTCTGACACCACGCAGGCCAGTGCAAGACCCAAACATTGAGAGCTCAGGGATTTGACACCAAACCGGAGCGTCTGAACGCAGATCCTGGGAGTGGAGGACCCTGACTCTGGACAGGCCAGGGGGCCATGGCATTGGGGACTCGGGCCTTTGATGCCGCACATGCTCTGGGCCTACCACACTGGACGCTACTGTCTCTTACAGTACATAGGCCTTGGGACCCATTGTTTTAGATATGGGACTTAAATGATCGTTGGTAGCTGAGGACTCACGGTCCCAGTGTCCACAGCACTCCGATCTGAAGGATCTATCCAACAGTATAGGACCAGCGCCCTGGGAGCTGTGGACTTCAACAGGCCTCAGCCCTGGGCCTCTCAACACTGTACTCAGAAGGCACTCATATTATAACGCCTTGAGACCGGAATGGAGGAGGCTGAGAGCTCGAATACTGCCCAGGCACTGGAAATATAACATTCGGGAAGCTAAGGGTCTGTCGCATTGCAAAAGCCCCGAAACCATGACACCGGAAGCTGGGACACAGAGGCAGATTAGCGATCCTAAATTACACCGACATGTTTCCTCAAATGCGGCCCAGGACTCAGGTGAGCCATTTTACCCAAATTATAGCTCTTCATGCTTTTTGACTCTGTCCTCTTCCCTGGCCTTTCCAACTTCTCCCTGTCTCCTTCTTGAGCAAAATGTACTTCAGCCCAACTTTCCCAATCTCTGACTGAATGATGACTCTGAGTTAATCTAATGTTGAGGCAGTGATAGCACGGGGATTTTGAAGATATCACACTATTTCCAATACTGAGCCTTTGATAATATCAGCTACTGGCATTGCTGAACAGTTGATAAAACAGAGCAATACATAATGCCGAGTCACTGATAATACTGGGATATACTGGATAATATTGTCATCTGACAATACCGAGTCACTGATGAAACCGAGCCAATAATGCTGGAGGCAGAAATAGGGGAGTCAGGAGAGTGGGGAGAGAAAATAAGGTCAAGAGAGGGACCAGAGACATGAGGGTTAGATGAACAACAGATGATAAGGAGAAAGCAGAGAGGGAAGGGAAGAGGAAGTGTGAATAGGTGTAAGATGAAGATGTCTCATCCGTTATCCCCCTTCTGTCTCCTCTCCTTCTCCCTTCCCTTCCTGTCCCCCACCTTCCCTTGTGTCCTCCTTTCTTCCTCTCTCACCCTCCGACATGTGATTATTTCTCTCTAAAGCTCATCCTACTGCTGCTCCTTCTGTCACTCTCCTCCAACAGCCTATCCTTTTCTTCTTCCTCACTTGACCTTCCTTTCCATCTCTAGTCATGTATGCCACCATTCTTAAGAAACTCTCCTCGGATCCTTTCTCTCCTTTTCACTAGCAGCCAATCTCGCTTCTCCCTTTTCTTTCCAAACCTCTGCAACTTGTGATTTACTCCCAATTCTCCATTTACATGAACTCGTTTTCTCTTCTTCCTCCACACCAGTCTGAGTTTCGCCCCCTGCATTCCATAGAAACTGCTACTCTTCCTGTCTGTGACTCCCTTGTGTCTGCTCGTTACTCCAAACACTCCTCGACCTGTCGGCTGCGTTCGACACAGCTGACCACGCTTTTCTTCTTCGCTCACTTTCCTCTCTTGGTTTCAGGGACTCTGTCTTGACTTGGTTTCACTGTCTCTTGGGTTGCCATACTTCTCAGTTCCTGCTCTCTGATATGGTGTCCCACAGGGTTCCGTCCTTGGTCCCTTGCTATTTTCCCTTTATAGGATTCCTCTTGCTTCTGTCATCTTTTCTTTCAGTCTGTCTCACCACTTTTACACAGCTTTTTCTTTCTTTTTCTTCTTTCTCTCCTTCCATTTACTCTGGCCTCACCTCTTCTCTACTCGCCATCCATTCTTGGGTGGACAATCATTGTCTTCATCTAAACCCCCTAAGACTGAGGTTCTATTCTTTCCTGCTTCCACTGCCCCCCACACCCTTTACCTCCACTGTCCATTTTCATTCCGCCCACCCATCTTAAAATCTCTTCATCTGCTAGAGATCTACGGGTCACATTTGACTCATCTCTCACTTTTTCTTCACACACTCCTATGATTTCCTATTCCTGTCACTTCCAGCTATTTAATGTCCGGAAGGCAAGATCCTTTCTTTCATTAAATGTCATTAAAACCCTTGGCTCCTCTCTGATATTCTCTTGCCTATTTTACTGCTTCTCCCTTCTACAAGGCATTCCTGCTAGTCATGTGGCTCCTCTCCGTTCTATTAATTATTCTCCTATTTGTGTCCTTCTTTTACTATCTTCTCGCAAATCTATGTCTTCTGCTCTTTCGTCTCTTCAGTGGCTCTCCTTTGAGTCATGTGTCCTCTTTAATTTTCCCTGTCTCGTCTTTAAGTGCCTCCACAGTCTGGATCCTACTTACCTTTCCTCTCTCATTTCTTTCTACTCACCTTCTCACTCTCTTTGATCTAAATCTCTCCTTCTTCTTGCTGTCCCTCGTCTTCCATGTCCTGACTCACACTTTCTCTCTTTTTCTCTGCTGGCTCCAAAACATTGGAACACTCTGTCCCTCCTCCCCCCCTTTGCTCACTATCCTCCTTTTCTCTTTTCTGCTCTCGTCTCAAATGTCATCTGCTCATCTGATGATTTGGTTGTCTCATCTATATTGGCAATCAATTTGTACTGCATTCTTGTTGTCGAAGCACTTTGGGGTATAGCACTATATATAAATGAAATCACATCAAAAATCAAATTAAAATCGCTACAGAGGATGAAAAGACAGTCCAGAGAAAGAAGGACAGAGAGAAGAGAGTCAAAATCAACACAAAAAGTACAAAGAGAACCATGGGACCTATAGATAATCAAAAATGCCAAGCAATGTAGTTTAGAAAATGAAGCAAATTTATATTCAGAGGTGTAGCAAGAAGGGGGATCAAGAGGCGACAGGGGAAAGGGAACCTAAGGAGTGTAATGGAATTCAAGTGCATCTGCCTTTACTAGAAAGTCAAGGTTAGTGGGAGAAGATCCAGATTGGAAGTTAACGAGAAGAAATAAATCAAAAATAGAATGGTATTTATTGAAAGCAGAACTGACGTTCAATAAGCAATCCGTAGCACTGGTCTTAGATCACATGACCAGGGCCCTGGAGCCGAAAGCGGCAGTCATCTTATGGTGACTTTGCCCTGTCACATGGTTTCGAAGCTCCATATGGGCGTCCAGCCTATACGTGTTAAGGGCATTGAAGTAAAGGGCAAATCCCAGACTTTTTCTCTCCTCCGCTCAGAACCATCTCTTCCCATCCCTAGCATCTCTTCTCCTCGACGCCACCCTTCTTCCCATTCCATTCAGCATATAATCCCAGTGACTATCTATTTCTCAGGGTCATCATCGCTATGCTTCTTCATCTCACTCTCTTTCTATTGCTCTTTGTAATGAGCAGCCTGTCTCTAATTAAACCTCCTTTACCACTGACTTCTTCCTTTCCCGTTCTCCTTCTCTTGACCTCATTACCCTTACTGAAACCTGGATCTCTCCCTCTGATTCTGCAACCCTTGCTTCCCTTCATGACCTTGACTACGCCTTTGCCCACTCTCCCCCCATCACTCGCAGGGGTGGTGGTGTAGGACTGATTTTATATTCCAAATTTCCTAGGTCTCCTACTCTCCTATCTCCCACTCCTTCTCCCTCTTTCAAACACACTATCTCCACAATCACTGCCCCCTACGGCATACATACTATCTCCCTCTATCGGCCACTTGGTCCGGTACATCAATTCTTCGTTAACCTCTCCCAACTAGTTGACTCTCTCCCTCCCGGTCACCACCTCATTGTCATTGGTGACTTTAACCTCCCCTCTTCCTCTGCTGCTCATCCACTGCCTTTAGCTCTCTTTCCTTAACCACTCACTCTCTTCGGTCCACTCTCTGCCGACCCGTTCAAATGGAAACTCCCTCAACCTTATTCTCAATTCCTCTCAACTCTCTGCCTCAAAAATCTCCACAGGTCATTCTTCCTGCGATCACTCTACCATCATTGCCTCAATCTCCACTCCTGCTTCATCCTCACTCTCTCCATCTAATACTACTCTTGCTAAGTTCAAGGTTCCCTCCTCCAAACTCCCTGACTACCTGTCTGACTTACACTACCCTCTCTCCTCTTATACAGAACTCACCTTTCCATTCACTGAAAAAGCCTTCAATAACTTTAACACTGCTCTCTATACTCCCTTCTCCTCTCCTACATTCTTCCCTGCATGGCCTTGAATTCCACCTCTCATCCTCATCCTGACAACAACAATGTAGAAAAGGCTTTGCACTTGGCAAAGGACAAGACACTCCTCAGATCTCCAACTCTAATTCACTGCTCATCAGAACTACTCCTTGGCCGTTCAGTGGGTCAAATGTGACTTCTATCTATCTCTCTCATTTCATCTCAATCCTCCCTACACAGGCACCTCCAGAAATCCTTCAACTCAATTCTCTCATCTCCTAAACCCTTCAGCTTCCCCACTCTTTCTGCAAATGATCTTGCTCTCTCCTTGGCTTCTAAAATGTCTACCATTCACAGTACCCTTGCCACTTACCTTCTACCTCCTCCTCCTGCCCACTTTTCTCCATGACTCCTACCCTCCTCTCCCCTTACTATGGCCCTCATTACAAGCTTCCATGTGCAGGAAGAATGCCGGTAAAATTGCCAGTAATTCCAGCACTTTTACTGCACTGGGAAACCACATGTTTGCCAGTTGGGGTTCACTGATATACCTTCAGCAAAGAACTGGAGGTAAATCGGGCCCCCATCGGCAAATAAATGTGGTTATTTCATGCCCCATAATTACCGGTTCAGGAAATAATGTCAATCCCCTCCATGGAGTCCGATAATGGGAATTTACTGGTGTTTCCGCTGCTTGTATTATCTCTGTAACACTGGGACATCAGGCGGCGGAAATTGTAGGTAAGTTTGCCGGTATCCCACCAGTAATTCTGCAAACTCATAATGAGGGCAAATATCTTCCTTTGTGCCCACCAACCCTGATGAGATTCTTGCCTTACTCCTCATGGATAACCCTTCATGGGCCCCCGCTGACCGACTGTACCTGCACATTGCAAAGCACGTAGCCCCCAATGTTGCTCCACATCTTACTCCTATCTTCAATTACTCTCTTGATAATGCTACTTTTCATTCATCCTATAAGTTAGCTACTGTCATCCCTCTCCTTAAGAAACCTAGTCTCGATCCTAACTGTCCTGCCAACCTTCGTCCTGTCTCTCTGCTACCACACTATTTCAAAATCCTAGAGTGAGTAGTATTCAATTGAGTCACTTTGTTGATACTCACAGCCTCTGGGAAACTCTTCATTCAGGCTTCCGACCTCTGCATTCTACTCCAACAGCACTCCTCAATCTTAACAACTTAATCTCTTCCCCACTTAATGCAAACAGTTCATCTATTCTTACTATTCTCTGCCTCTCTGCTGCCTCCAATACTGTCAACAAGTCTGACCTTCTCTCTACATTATCCCCCCTTGGCATCAGAAATAAGACCCTTGCTTGGTTTGTTTCTTATCTTGCCCCTAGACACTTTTAGGCATTCCAGACCAGCATTATCTCCCCACTCAGCCCCCTTACTGTTGGAGTTCTCCAAGGGTCTGTCCTTGTTCCACTTCTCCCCTGATCCTCTCTTACGGCTTCTCCTATCAACTCTTGCTGATGACCCTCAGATCTTCTCCTTTCCCGCCTTATGCTGGTGTTAAAAATGTCCAAACGTCTCTTCCTCAAATATTGGATGGTGTCTCACTCGCTCATGCTCAACTCCACTAAGATTGAAGTTCTCTACTTCTCAGCCAAACAGACTATCTCTTCCTCCCGCCTCTTCTTCTCTTCTCTCCTCACTACCTTCCTTACTCTGCTTCCACTCGTAACATTGGTGTCATCTTCGACCCATCTCACAACTTCTGGCTCTTCATCTCCAAATCTGCCACAGCAGACAGACTCAACCTCCACAATATCGGAAAAATCTGTCATGGTCTTCCTTTCAATACTGCCAAACAGCTAATCTCCTCCTTAGTTCTTTCTAGATCTGACTACTGTGCCAGTCTTCTCTATATCTTTCCCAGCTATGCTTCTTCACCTCTGGACAAAGTCCTCAACTTAGCGGTCTGAACCCTTTTCAACTTTTCTTGCTTTAACTCTTCCTCCTCTGCCCGTCACCAGATTGGCTGGCTGTCTATGAAATAAAGAACTAAGTATCAACTTCTTCTCATCGTTGTCAAAACTATCCATGGACTTCCCAACCCTACCTATCTGCTCATCTCACTCCGTACTCTTCCCCTTCGGTCGTTACCATCATCCTCGGCTCACCTCCTTTCCACTACTGGAGCCCACTGTGCTCCCTCCTGTTTCTTCTCTCTCCCTCTCCCCACTCCCCTACTCTGGAATGCTCTTCCTCTCCCACTCTGTACTAGTACAACTATACCACTATTTAACTCCAACCTGAAAGCCCCTCTCTTTTCTGAAGAACCTGTTTCCTAGCACTCTACGTTACTTATCAGCCTGTTTCCATCTCTCCTTACCCCTCCATCCTTAATTTAGTACTTCCTCCACCAACCCGTTCCTGTGTTATTCTGTCCTGTCCTCGTCCCTGGATTATGTTTCCACCATCCTTCACATCATGGTGCTCCCGTGCCGCATATATTTATTCATATTTGGATTATGCTATAGGCCTTCCACGCTATCTGAGTGAACGATCAGTGGATTGATAATAAGGTGACCATGAATGCTATCAGGAACAGAGGAAGTTCCAAACACTTTTCCATGATTTGCTGGAGGCACTGTTCTGTTGAGTGACTTGTAAGAACTAACTTGATCCATGCACTTGTCAAAAAAGAAATTAACATGGATAGCCTGTCCTGATGAAGACATTTCCTTATGCGGGAGAGATGTTGAAACTAGTAGGAACGGGAAAGTAACTATACCCTTCAGGAGATGTCCTTAAGTATTCAGAAGACAGTTGCTCTCGCCTAGTAGACTGTGGCTTTTAATTACTGTTTGTTGCACTTATGTATAGGTGTTCTATTTTAGGCAATACAGCATTGTCCACCTACGCCTGTTAGTAGTGGGTGTATATTACCCCTTTTTTGCACATCCGTACCTTGAGGACGTTTCTGGTGGATATGAACTATTATGGCATCTTTTTGCACATTGCACTTTATGGCCCTCATTACGACCCTGGCGGCCGCGGTATGTACGTTGCCGGTAAGGTACCGGCACCGTTCATACCGGGCCACCACATTATGAGTTTGCTCGCGGGTGGCGGTATGCACGTTTGGTCTGGCGAGGCGTGCATACCGGTGCCCGCGAAAAGTCCAGGATGCTAACAACAGACCCGTCATTAATGGGTCCGTAGTTAGCATCCTCCCCATTCCCATTGAGCCCTATGGGAGCTCAAATGGGAATGGGGACGTACCGGGTCCCGAAAATGGGAATTACCGGGCCCGCAAAAGTCAGAATGGCCCGGTAATTCCCTTTTTTCAGGACCTGGACCCGAGTTTGGAGGTAGCCATGCAGGAAATGACGGCATGGCTACCTCCAAACTCGTAATGAGGCCCTATGTGTTTTTTTGTGTATGTTCTTTGTGATGTTTTCTATTGTATTTTAGTGTGTGGATAATGTGTTGCTGATGAATTATAATCTAGCTATGGCGGCTTTATAAAGATGAATACTGTTTGAATAAAATAATAGTTGTAATTAAATTGTATCCTCATTCAAACTTAGTTCAGAATTGATCTTCCCCTGCAACATCTGGCCTTCAAATCCCATTCTCTCACCCTGCTGTCAAGGACCCATGTCCTCTACTCTGTTATCAATGTCAAATTTTGTAAGCGTTTTTGTAAGTTGCTGTCCAGTGATTTCTATAAACACATAAATAAAATTAAGCAGGGAATAGAGATTGGATTGCACAGAATGAGTTGAAAAAGCCCAGTTCTGATGCAAACTGGTTTACTAATAGGGCAAATTACAT
The DNA here is from genome assembly GCF_040938575.1 of Ambystoma mexicanum. Lineage (NCBI taxonomy): Eukaryota > Metazoa > Chordata > Amphibia > Caudata > Ambystomatidae > Ambystoma > Ambystoma mexicanum. The sequence continues at coordinate 335,630,859 of NC_090926.1, read as the reverse complement.
CACCAACTTTTCCTGCAGAAGGGATTGGTTGGTTTTCTCTACCCACCTCCCACCTGTGTGCTAATGGGATAAGGAGATGAGGGCTGTGAGTTAGGAAAGCTATGGGAGGAGAAAGCTTTTAAATCCCAAACTGACATGTGGGTTTGGCATGTTCAAAGTCTGAACAGCTATCAACATGGCAAGTACCCTAATTTTTCAAATCTTTATATGTATGCATATACATTTTAAGGCCAATCAGATGATACTAATCTGAAGTTGGCATGCCCTTCCTATGCAGAGATATGTTTTTCTTTGTTTGCTCAAGAGCCGTATCTGTGAAAAATATGCCACTTCATAGTTCCCATGTTAATTTTGTCCTTCACCCTCACACCAACTCTCAAATCTCTCAAAATTAAGGGAAGACCCTAAACTTTTCTTAATAACTTCTGTTATGTTTATCACACAAAAATAATGTTGGCACGGTCCAAAGGGGGTTACTATCCCCTTTAGTAAAAGTCTAGAATGAACCTTGTGGCATATACGCTGCCCTTTTTATGCAATAAAAATGTATTTTTCTATTAACTAACTCCAGCACCACATGACTTGCTCACTCTGGCCCCTGCCTTTGTTCTCTTGGCCTTAAGCATGTGACCAGCCAGATGCGGGCTCATGTTTATCTTAGCCTATCGTTTCCTGGCATTGAAATGGCCCTGGCTGCCGCTTTAATGCACTATTTGTGGGAGTTGTGACCTCAAGGTCACTTCTGCTTAAACGACAGGCATGGCTTTATCTATTTCCAATGTGATTTCCATCAAAAGTAGTGTATTTCTTTATATTTTTAAGCAGTGGACCTGATTGATTGTTGACAACCAGACCTCCCCCCTCCATGACCAGCAGAGGAAAGGTCTTTGAGGTTAAAGTTTCATTTCAGAAGAAATGACCGGCTACATGTAGAATTCTGCAAGAAATGGCTTTTAACTCACACACAATGCATTTTACATGACATTTTATAAGGCACCTGGGCCTTATATCCATGGATAATGTACTTCTATAATCTCATAGTTGCAAAATACATGAATATCCCTTCTGGATAGTCCATATATAGGGCAGTTATATGACAAAACCATGTTCACCTTAAACCCATGTAGGCACTTCGCTCTGCATACTGTCATTTAGGCTGGGGAACAGGGAGTTATTTTATTTATTATAAATGCATGAAGCTTGGTTTCACTGGAGATTTCAGATCACAATCTGGTATTACATTGAAGATAATGTACACACTGCTATCTATCTCTTTAAGTAAAAAGTGTAGGTTTCCATGGATTTAGTAAAATAGCATTGTCAACCACAGGTCTTTCTTTTCCTTGCTGAAATGCATTGTCATTATCGTTGCACTTTTGAGATTTAAGCCCACTTTCTTTCCTTTGAGATTCAGGCCTGCTTTAGGTTCAATAGGCCTCATGTCTGACATCACCAATTCTGTGCTGGCTTTAGACTTTAATTGGATTCCACAATCACTGTGGCTTCTTTATTTCTGGCATTCTGGGGCTATGTTTTACCCTACATATCCCCTCTCCTAGAACTTTGCTTCCAGTGAGACAGAGAGAAGAGCAAGGAGAGAGTTGGGATTCTGTTTCCTTGTGGCCTGGGTTCATCCGAGGAATCTCCATCAGAGCACGTCCACTCTTTTCCCTGTCCCGATGGAGTGGCGCTCTGGTCTGCCCTCCACTCTTTTCAGATTTTGGGTTTTGGTCCTGGATCCCTCCCTTTCTGGTAGCTCCACCTCCGACCTATAGAGGCAAGGAGTTATTTAATCTGCCCAGAATATAAAAGAGGTAAAGTATTTTATAAGGTACTAATTTCCCCTGTACAATTGACATGCAAATTGACACCAAAACAACTAGTTATACATTACTTTTCACTTGACGTATACAATTCAGAACATGATCATTGTTTTTGGTACATTTATGGATAAGTATACTGTTCTAAACTTGATGGTCGTGCAGATTATATAATACCTCCGTCCCCAAGTACCACACAGGCAGAATAAACCCACTGCCTGTGCAATCTTTAAGGCCACAGGTGTGAAGTAGGTCGTCAAAGATGGAACCAGGAACTGCCGGAAGGACCCCTTGAGTGCTGAAAGGCAATGGGTAAGTAATCAAGCAGTGCAATGCAGTAAACAGATACACAGGAAGAAGTGGAACACTGCTTACCTAATGGTTATGAAAAATGGAAATTGATGTGTGGAAAGCTTGGCGCCAGGTAGAGAGTGCGTGAGAGGTTCTCAATGGAAAGTAGAGAACAGGTGATCACTTGCAGACTAATGAAGAACACCAAAGCTGTAATCCATGGGAACACACACCAGAAATGTTTATAGCAGTTCCAGACAAGAGTTAATCCGTAAGGTAATCCGTTAATGCAGAATCCGAGGTCGGTAGCAGGATGGCAAACACAATGTCCAAGACAACGTAGCAGTTCAGGGGCTGAAGACAGAATCAATCCAAAAAGAAGTCTGTGGCCGTAGAATTCCAAAATCCAATAGAAACGAAGCACCAAACAGTACTCGAGTAAGCAGCTGTGAAGCACTGTTTCCGTGTTTTCAATTGCATTTAAACAATCAGAAGCGGGCACGTGATGGAGTCACGAAGGCACGGAAGGCGTGCAGAGGAGTCACGTGATTCTAGTTGGTGATCACGTGACGCCTAGTTCTCTTTAACGATGATGGTTGTGCCGATGGTAGCGCCAACAGAAAGGGTACCTCCATTTCACCTGCCACAGGAGGGAAGGTCGATAAACACCCAACCTACCAAGCACTGATCCAGTAATTATGGTAAGGGGCCGTTGCTTCTGCCTGCAGAATCGCGTGTGAGCTTGTGAGTGTTTGCTGCTCTGTTGGGTTGCGAGTGACTGCGAGCTACTCCGTGATGTTGTGTGAACATTGGGCGATGTGACGGAGTCCCCCCTCAAAGGCCCACGACCCAGTGAGCTGGAGGGATTATCCCTATTGAAACGTGAAACCAGTAGCGGGGCATGGACATCACGGGAAGAGACCCAGGAGCGATCCTCAGGACCGTAACCCAACCAGTCCACAAGATACTGTAGTTGACCCCTGTGAATACGGGAACCCAGAATGGCATTGACTTCAAAAACATCCGGGGAGGACACAGAGACAGGGGCACGAGGCGCAAGGAGACGGGTAGGAGCAGGGCAAGGCTTGAGCAGAGAGGTGTGGAATACAGGGTTGATACGCCAAGAAAAGGAATGGAAAGGTGAAAAGCCACGGGATTCAGAACTTTGGCGACCCTGTAAGGGCCAACAAAACACGGTAGCAGTTTGCGACAGCCAGGGATACGCAAATGACGAGTCGATAGCCAGACGCGGTCACCCACATGGTAATCAGGGGCCTCCGCCCGTTTCTTGTCTGCCTTGGTCTTCATCACTATCTGGGCCTCACGTAAATGAACAATCGGGAAGAGGAAGGGTACGGGATGTTGGCCATACAGGGAGTAGAATGGGGAAAAGCCAGTAGAGGAATGTCTGAAATTGTTGTAAGCAAATTCTGCAAGATAGAGTAAGCAGAGCCAGGAATCCTGATACTGGAGGGTTAAGCATCGCAAATACTGTTCGAGGGCCTGGTTCACTCTTTCGGTCTGCCCATCACTCTCTGGGTGATAAGCCGAAGAGAAGCAGGAATCAACACCAAGGAGTTTAGTGAGTGCCTGCCAAAAACGGGATGTGAACTGCTTGCCGCGATCCGAGATTATGACCTGCGGCAGGCCAAAGAGACAAAAAAACGATTAAAAAAACAAGCGGGCTAGCGTTGGGGCTGATGGTACCCCTGTACAGGGTATAAAACGGGCCATCTTGGTATAGGAATCGACAACAACCCAGATAGTGTTATAGCCTTGTCTGCGGGGCAGGTCTGTAATGAGGTCCATAGAAACTGTATGCCAAGGTCTGGGGGGGATAGGTAATGGCTGGAGCAACCCCAGTGGATGACCCCTATGTGATTTGCCCTGTGCACATATAGACAGGTGTTTACATAGTTTTCAACGTCACGCCTCATCGACGGCCACCAGCGTTGTAATAATTCCAAGGTGCGTTGTTGTCCCGGGTGACCGTTGATGGCGGCATCATGAGACCAAGTAAGCGCCTGATTTCGAACCTCACATGTGGGGAGAAACAACTTCCCTTGGATGAAAGGCAATCCCTCTTGAATCACCATATACCATTCTGTTAATGCATTCGGGTGTTGGGAGACCCATTGTTTAACAATGGATATCATGGGAGGAGATGGGGTACAGACAAAAATGACATGACCTTTACCTAGTATTGTGTCAGGGAACAGAGACAATGAGTCCCCCCCAGGAGAGCGGGAGAGCGCATCCGCTTTGCCATGGGTAAGACCGGGTCTATGTTTCACTACGAAATCGTAGGCTGCAAAAACAAGTGCCAGCGTACCTGTCTACTGTTTGTACACTTTAGTGTAGCCAAATCTTGTAGGTTTTTGTGGTCGGTGTAAACCACTGTCTGATGTTTTGCCCCAATAAGATGGTGTCGTCATGTTTGAAGTGCATAAGTGCATCTTTGATGGCCAGTAATTCTTTTTCGGTAACCGTGTAATGAGACTGGGCTGGCGTGAATATCCGTGAGTGGTATGCCACTGGATGCAGACGGGCTGTGGTTGGACAAGGCTGCGATAGTACAGCACCCATGGCAAAGGAGGAAGCATCTGCTTCCAGGATAAACGGGAGATCTGGGTTAGGGTGTTGTAGCACAGGGGCTGTGATGAACCTAGACTTGAGTGTTTCAAATGCTTGTTGTTGCTCGGGTGACCAAGAAAACGGAACAAGAGGACTGGTCAGGGCGGTTAGTGGAGACACAATTGCGGAAAAACCGGCGATGAATCGTCGGTAGAAATTGGCAAAACCAAGAAACGATTGTAGCTGTTTCAAGTTGGATGGGGCGGGCCATTCAGTAATAGCACAGACTTTGGACAGGTTCATGGATAGGCCTCTAGGGGTTATATGGAAACCCAGAAAGTCCACCTCACTGGTATGAACCAAACATTTTTCTGTTTTAGCAAATAAGTTGTTTCTTTTAAGGCGAGATAATACTTCTTTGACATGGACTATGTGTTCTTCTAAAGAGGATGAAAAGATCAAGATGTTGTCCAAATACACTACTACGTACATGTCAAGGATGTCCAAGAATATCTCGTTAATGAAACGTTGGAACGTAGCAGGGGCGTTGCATAGCCCGAAGGGCATTACCAGGTATTCGAACAACCCTTGTCGGGAACAACATGCTGTCTTCCACTCATCTCCCCGACGTATACGGACCAGGTTGTATGCTCCCCGCAGATCTAACTTGGTGAAGATGGTTGCCCATGACAATCTGTCCAGTACCGTGGAGATGGGGGGAATGGGATATCTGTTTTTTATAGTAATGGCTTTCAGCCGTCTAATCAACACAGGGGCGTAAATCCCCTTCCTTTTTTGGCACGAAAAATATAGGGCTCGCAGCTAAAGAACAAGAGGGTCGGATATGGCCTAATCTTAGGGCTTGCTGAATGTATTCTTTCAAAACCCTCTCTTCGGATTGTGATAAGGAATATATCCTACCCTTTGGTATAGGGGCATCAGGAACCAAATCAATAGGGCAATCGTAGGTCCTGTGTGGTGGCAAACCTTCTGATGTGGCTTTATCAAAGACCATCAAGTAGTCATGATATTCAATGGGAATACCAGCCATCACTGCCCCAACGTTGTGTGCTGTAGGGACGTCAGGGACAATGTCATCAATATGGGAAGAGGCCATAGCGCCGAGAATACTGGCGGGAGAGGCGGTTGAGTCGGGTTCTGTTAGACAGAAATGTTGGCATATATCCGATTCGAATACCACCTGTCCTGTTCCCCAATTGATCAATGGGTTGTGCTGTCTCAACCAAGGAATGCCCAATATTATACCAAACTATGGAGTGGTGATGTGGTCAAAGGACATGGTTTCCTTATGGGTATCCTGGATTATCACTTCCAGCGGTGCAGTTTGGTGTATGATTGGACCAGAAGCAAGAGAGGTCCCATCCACTGCTTGCACGGGTTCTGGATGTGTTTTCTTGATCAATGTTAGATTGGGATGATGCGCTAGTGAGATGTCAATGAAGCAACCAGTGGCCCCAGAATCAATCACTAAGTGTACTGAGTGGGTAATTTCCTTGGTGGTTTTAGCAAGGCCTGGACAACTATAGGTCTGATAGGACCAAAAAGGGTTCAATGGAGGTTAATGAAGTGCTCGCCCGTACCCCCGATGTTAAGGGCGAGCCTTCTGAAAACCCGGATTTTTATTTCTTGGCCGGCGGGGGCATTCCTTTACATAATGCCCATTTATTCCGCAGTAAAAACAGGCGTTGTCTGCTCTTCTGCGTTCCCGTTCAACCGGAGTTATAGGACTCCGAATCCCGCCGATTTGCATGGGTTCTGAGCTAGTAGATGCCATAGCTGGAGATGATTGATGGGAAAAACTGGTCTCTGCTTTACGCTCGGTCTTACGGGCGTCCACCTGAAGGGTTAGATCAACCAGATCCGAGAAAACAGAGGGAAGGGATGGAACCACAGATAATGCATCTTTCATGGCATTACTGAGGCCTCTGTAAAACACCACCGCCTTTTTTTCTTCAGGCCATGAGGTTTCTGCGGCAAGTTGATTAAATCGAGTAATGTATTCGATTAGTGATTGCCTACCCTGAGATCCAAGAGTTCTAGGTCTCGTGATTGGGCCTTGTACTTGGTGTCGAATACCTTTGCCATCTCTGTGACAAGAAGTTCAAAATCATACAAAGCAGGATGATCGTTTTCCAATAACGGATTTGTCATTTGCACTGGTTTATAAATGTACAGTATTTTCGGGGATCACCCTGGTAACATTCTGGGGCAGCAAGTGGAAACGAGGTTGGAAGGAATACTGGGGTAGGTGTTGTGGATGAAGTGGGCTGTGGTTGGACTTGGGGGCTGGAGTCACCAAACTCTGCATCAGCGGGCAATGGGTGGCGCAAACTTTGCAAAGCGTCAAGACGATGATGAATTGCGGTTGTGGCTGCGGCCATGTCAGTCCTAAGGGCCACAACTGCCTGCATTAGAGCAGTCACAGGGTCCCCGGCGGAGGGATCCATAATCCGGACGACCAAGAAGGCTTCACAGTCTGTTCTAAACTTGATGGTCGTGCAGATTATATAATACCTCCATCCCCAAGTACCACACAGGCATAATAAACCCACTGCCTGTGCAATCATTGAGGCCACAGGTGTGTAGTAGGTCATCAAAGATGGAACCAGGAACTGCCGGAAGGACCCCTTGAGCGCTGAAAGGCAATGGGTAAGTAATCAAGCAGTGCAATGCAGTAAACAGATACACAGGAAGAAGTGGAACACTGCTTACCTAATGGTTATGAAAAATGGAAAGTGATGCGTGGAAAGCTTGGCGCCAGGTAGAGAGTGCGTGAGAGGTTCTCAATGGAAAGTAGAGAACAGGTGATCACTTGCAGACTAATGAAGAACACCAAAGCTGTAATCCATGGGAACACACACCAGAAATGTTTATAGCAGTTCCAGACAAGAGTTAATCCGTAAGGTAGTCCGTTAATGCAGAATCCGAGGTCGGTAGCAGGATGGCAAACACAATGTCCAAGACAACGTAGCAGTTCAGGGGCAGAAGACAGAATCAATCCAAAAAGAAGTCCGTGGTCGTAGAATTCCAAAATCCAATAGAAACGAAGCGCCAAACAGTACTCGAGTAAGCAGCTGTGAAGCACTGTTTCCTTGTTTTCAATTGCATTTAAACAATCAGAAGTGGTCACGTCATGGAGTCACGAAGGCAAGGAAGGCGTGCAGAGGAGTCACGTGATTCTAGTTGGTGATCACGTGACGCCTAGTTCTCTTTAACGATGATGGTTGCGCCAATGGTTGCGCCAACAGAAAGGGTACCTCCATTTCATCTGCCACAGGAGGGAAGGTCGATAAACACCCGACCTACCAAGCATTGATCCAGTAATTCTGGTAAGGGGCCGTTGCTTCTGCCTGCAGAATTGCGTGTGAGCTTGTGAGTGTTTGCGAGCTACTCCGTGATGTTGTGTGAACATTGGGGCGATGTGACATATACGTTTTTTTCCTCCCTGAAAATTTGTGATTTTATCCATTAGGTTTCCATTCTTTACTTTCATTCTTCAGATGTTGCTGGGCTCTTCCCTCACTGGGTTCTTCAATCAGTCACAAGTTCTGTCTGGGATGACAGCTTTTCAACTGATTGATATTAACCCATTTCTCTTCCGTCTATTCTCCTTTCGGGATGCAGATTTTATAGACGACCAGTGAGATTTTATCGACAATTTCAAAAGCAGCGCGCTAAGAAGGGGAGAAGCAAAGAGGAAGGTCTTGAGGTTCTTCCGGAACCAGAGATGGTTCTCCTCAAGTTTTAGAGTGGCAGGAAGGCTGTTCCAAAGGGAGGCCCCAGCCAAAGACAGAGATCTACCCCCAGCTCATTTCTTTGAAAAATGACTGACCCTGAGGGAGTTAGAAGTAGAGGAGTGAAGAGCTCGAGAGGGGAGCTATTTGCGGAGGGATAGCTGAAGGTATTTTGGACCCAGGCCCGAGAAAGCCTTGTGGACAATGCAGAGGGTTTTGAATTGAATCCTTGCATCCATTGGGAGCCAATGGAGAGATTTCAGAGCTGGAAAGATATGATCCCAGGGCTTGAGGCCAAGGACAAGTCTTGCAGTCCTGTTCTGGATTAGTTGCAGAGGGCGGAGAGTAGAGGCGCTGTTACAATAGTCCAACCTACAGAGAACCAGAGCTTGGGAGACAATGAGCTTCTGGGGGAAGGAGAGGAAAGGCAGAGTACCTCTGAGGAGGTGCAGTAGGAAGTTTGACTTTTTAGAGGCATCCATGATGTGGGCAGAGATGGAAAGTGTGGAGTCAAAGATGACCCTGAGGTACTTAGCCTCGCAGGTGGGGGTAGGAGGAGGGCCAAGTAAGGTCGGCGAGAAAGTGAGGGGAAAGGACGGTGAAGGTGTGCTGATGAGGAGGATCTGCGACTTGCTGGCATTCAGACAAAATGTTTTGGCAGCACACCAATCTTGAATGGCAGTTAGGCAGTCAGAGATGAGAGAGGGAAAGGAGGTGGCCGAGGGCAGCCTGAAAAAGAGTTGAGTGTCATCAGAGTAGCACTGGAAATTTGAGCAGAATATGGTAATGCAGTGGACGAGAGTTGCCAGGTGTTGGTTGAAAAGCCAGGGCCAGAGGTTAGACCAATGGGGAACACCACAGGTAGAGAGGGAGATAGATGATAGGAAGGACCCAAGTTGGACCTGGGAGGGTCGATTATAGAGGAAAGAGGTCAGCCAGGCCAGAGCCTGATCAGTGATACCCAGGTTATCACAGAGACGGTTGAGTAGGATGTGACCGTGTCGAAGGCAGAAGAGAGATATATTAGGATGAGGACAGGGGGAATGTTAGAGTCAAGGTTGAAGAGCAGATCTTCATGGATGTTCAGGAGAGCAGTTTCCGTGCTTCTGGTAGCTCTGAAGCCATACTGGTGGTCATGGAGACAGCCAACAGAATCGGATTGAAGGTTAAGCTGAGAGATGGCCAGCTTTTCCAGGAGTTTGCCCAGAAAGGGAGTAATGGAAATTGGGTGATAGTTAGCTGGACAAGAAGGATGAGCTGTGGGTTTCTTGTGAAGAGGATGCACAAGGGATTGCTTCAGAGGGGAGGGGAAGGATCCTGAGGCAAAGGAGTGGTTGCAAAAATTGACAAGGGCTAGAGCGAGGGTATCAATGTGGTCCTTGATGGTTTGAACCTGTTTTGATGAGGCTTTCATAGATCCGACTTGTCTATCGACCTCATCAGGGGAGAACAGAGGAAAGGACGAGAAGGAGGGTGGAGGGGTGGCTGAAGGAGGGTCAGCAAACACAGACGGAGAGGGGAGAGGAGGGGAGGCGAGGAGAGGTTGGACAGGATGTCCTGGGTTTTTGAGATAAAGTGAGAGGCAAGGGCATTGCACAGAGCCTGGGAGGCAACAGGAGGGGTAGAGACTGCAGCAGGGTTGGCCAGCTCCTTGCAGATTTTGGCCGAGTTGTTAGATGCCACAGAGACACATGCTTGAATGTGGACTCTCTTCTTGGTGAGGACAGAGAGTCGGTATTGCCTTTGGAGCAGGCAACAGGGAGGTCATTTCACCAAAATGCCAAGGGTAGCGAAAGTGACATCACACGACCCTTGACCCCTGTTGACATCACAGGAAGTGATGTCATTTGACCCCACGCTGACGTGATATCGCGGGAAGTGATGGAACACAACCTTTCACCGATTGACAAAACTGTAAGTGGCATCACATACCATTGTACACTACGAAAAATATGGTTACAATATCACTATAATGTGATGTACATTTCATACAAGAATGGATCGCCATATGTATCGTTAAGATCAGTGTGTATAGGCCCATATTACCAAATTATTGTGAATGCAAGCAGACGTCCATGACCAAATGATAATGATGTGTTAGTATATAGCGCTTTATTTAGAAAAAATATACACCCAATATCACCGAACCTGTGTTTGTACTGATTTATTCGATGTCAGAAGGATGAAAGGCTAAGTTGAGGTGTTTAAGAACAGACTAAATCAGTGACTCACCCCCTGAAGTGTGCCTGAAATAAACCTTTAATGAGTCTACCAATTATTTTATAGAATTCCAGAAAGACACATTATTTGGTATTCCTATTCTTTCTTATTTAGGGTCAGTTCTGAAAGTGTTAGACTTGTGGCACCCCTGTTCTTATTTTTCTTCTTTTTTAAGGGGCCTGAACAAGAAAGCCAGCCACTCCAGAAGTGAAGAGCCACATGGTGCTGGCCACAGCCCAGGAGCTTGCATTACAAAAAAAAAAAAAAAGTTGTTTTTAGTTTTCTTTTTTTAGGGGTCACAAGGGAGACCTCAGAGGTCGCAGTTGTGACCTCTCGTGACCCCTAAATGACTTCCCTGGCAGGTGAGGATGAGAAAGAAGCCCTCCACTTCCTCTCAGCCACCCCACACTTACGTTTAAGTGTAGCTAGGTCGGAGTCATACCAGGAAATGCACTTGGCTTTGGACATCAAACGGATCCTCATGACAGGGGCAAGAGCATCAAGAGTATCAGAAATAGAGGAGAAGAGCAGAGACAGGGCTGTGTCAGGATGTGAGACAGCCAGAAGAGGGGGGGGGAGAAAGTTCCTTTAGAAATTGTACAGGTAGACACTGTTTGTTACTTCATACTCTTTCTTGGTGGTATTTAAGTCGTAGTGGGTTTTCATCCCCTCTGCTGACTTTTAAAAATTTCGCTGAGCATATGCAAAGGCGTGCCAAACGCGTTTTCGTAAATTTTCAATAAACTCATGAGTCGTGGACGCGTTGATCAGGGTCTGCTCTTGAGTTCTGTAGAGCAGATGCTGAGGTAGCACCATTTTTCGTCCAGTCATGAGTTCCAATTGAGACATTTTTGTTGCAGAAGATGGTGTAGACTTAATGGCCATCTGTACAAGTTGTAATCGGATGCCCCAACTAGGTGCAGAGTCCGCCACAAAAATCTTCAAGATGCCCACAATCGTCTTATTGTACCTCTCAACACCCCTGCTCGTGGCTGGGTGGTAGGTAATGTGGAGTTTTCGCTTCACCCCTAGTATCTCCCACATCTTTGTCATCACCTCCCTGGTAAAATGACTTCCTCTGTCAACTCAATCCTTTGGGGAAGGCCGAAACAAGAGAAGATGTCATTAATCATTAGGGCGGCAGCAATCTCTGCCTTGCAATTTGGGTCCGGAAGACATTCCATCCACTTGGTAAACAAGCATGTCACGGTCAGCATGTACTTATTTCCACTAGAAGAGCGAATCACTGGCCCAATACAATTGACTTGCAAATCTGAACAAGGCAGTGTCATTCCCCTGTTCTGTAGGGGAGCTCAGTGAGTGAGGGAACTTGACTGAAACTGAGCACACAAAAGACACCCCTTTAAGTATAGGTCAAGGTCATGACCCATGTCTGGCCAGTATGCAACCTCTCGCAAGATTTCTAAGGTTGTATGAAACCCTCTATGACCAGCAATGGTTGCGTCATGGGCGTGACTTAACATCAGGCTTCAGAATGAGGTAGGCACCACCCACTGGTCACATCCAGATATGGATCTCCGTACCAACAAACTGTCTTCGATTGGGAACATTTTGGAAAACTTCATCAACACCCGGAGATCCTCTTTCCCAATATAATCGGATTGTGTCAGAGGAAAATTCACAGGGTCTTCAATATGTTGATAACATTTCCCAATAATTGGGTCCTCTTTTGTGCAGTAATCAAATCAGCATCTGTGGTTTCTTTACTCTACTGGGCAGTTGAGAGTAAATTTTTGGCAGCAACAGGGGAGACTACGCAAGCCGAGCGCTTCTATTCAGGATAGAGATGCAAACTAACCAACCCTACTAACAACTTCTCTTTCTGCATACACCTCTCAAACCCAAAACCAAACACAACCAAAACTTACAGCACAACAAACCGCACAAACTTCACTACATTGCAACAACAAAACAAAACACACATAGCCTTGCACAACAGTACACGACGACTACCGGCCGCAAACACCCCAGGCCCAGCCAACGGACCCACCGGGCTGAGGCCGCCAACAACACATCACTGCTCTCTTGCATTTTCCCTTCTTCCTCCCACTAACTCAACCCCCCCTCTCCCTTTTCAGAGCCGCTAGAGCGCCAAGGGACCACTACGGTGGTGATAGTGCGCGGTAGAAATGTCCTTTAACATTAACATTAACATGTGTTTGGGACCTGGTGACAGCAGCGACCTGGATTTCCCCCAACAGGGATTCGGTTTCTAGGAGATCCCTGTGGATGGCTCCGGTTTTGACCAACTGGTCAGCCAAGTCATTTCCAGTATTGTCTGGTCCCTCTATTTTAGAGTGACCTCTGATCTTTTTTCAATTGATGGTCATTTCATTAGAGTTGACCAGATCATCAATTGCTTTGATTAATGTCCCATGCTTGAGCGGTTTGTTCTTCACACCCATCATGCCTCGATTTTTCCAATTAATCAGGTGCTCCACTAACCCATTCCTGACATAATCTGAATCAGTGATTATGACCAGTTCTTTAAGTTGGTGTTCCATGGCAGTGAGGATGGCTTGATGTACCAAAATGAACTCTGCCACCTAACTAGTTCGGGGACCTATTTTGTACCCAGCAGAGGGCTCTGGGACATTATTCACCCAGGCATTCCCAATGCTAGCCACTAGTTCCTTTTCCCTCTGATTATCAACACGGTGGGAGCATCCATCCAGATAAGCTGTGGGTACCCTCTGGCACGTGTCTTCCTCATAGGCTTTGTGCAGGGAAGTAAGGTACGCCTCCATATTGTCTTTGGTCTTTAGACTTTCGTCCTCAAGACAGTTTTCTTGACCACAGTCATGCAAGTCAGCCAAACCTTGTACTAGGGGAATCATCTTGTTTAGGCCATATCTGACCTCCACCGGAATGCCTTGCATGGACAGAATCTAGGAAGAATTTCTAAAATTACTCACATTGTCTGTTCAGATTCGGTCACTTTGGAGATATTGCAAGGGCTGGTGAGGTGTCTCGACAATGATGTGCTCCCCCTGGGTGAACGTGCGGTAATTCTTCAACGCCCACACAGTTGCCAGGTGTGCCTTTTTGCAATCGTTGAATTTTTCCTCCATAGAGGACAAAGTCTTGCTCACGTACAAGATTACTTTGTTGACCCGGTCATGCTTTTGGTATAATACTGCTGTTAAGGAAGTATCTGAGAACCCCATTGTCAAGAAGAACTCCTTGTTCTTTGTGGGGTAAGCCAAACAAGGCACTTGGGAAAGGCTTCTCTTTACTTGTTTTACTGCCCCTGATTGTTCTGAACGCCACGCCCACTTGACCCTGGCCTTTAATAAATGTACCACAGGTCTTTTGACCTCTGCATAGTCTTCTATGAACTTTCTACTATAATCAGTGAGTCCAAGTAGGCTTCTTAGTTCTCGCAGAGTAGTAGGGTCTTTTAATTTCAATAATGATTCCACCTTTTTCAGCTGAGGACTGAGACCCTAAGGGGTGATTTTATGCCCTGAGAAGTTAAACCACTTTGCCTTCTGAAAGGACAGGTTTGCTCCGGCTTTCTGCTACTGGGTCAGAACATAGCATATTTCAGCTATGTGTTTCTCCACAGTTGAGCTCTTGATTAACACATTATCTACATAGGCTAGGTTTCCCCTTTCGCCAAAGTCGGGCATGGCCTTATGTAGGAAGATATAAAATTTGTTTCCAGAGTTTATGTATCAAAAGGGGATTCGGGTCCTCATGTTTTGCTGCCCCTTGAAGGTAAAGGCAAGCTTGTACTGGTCTTCCCTACTCACGGGTACTGTCCAGTATACACCTTTGACCTTTGGATCTGGGCCAGTCCCTGATCGATGTAGGGAAGGGGCCATCTTGACATGTGGACCCGTTTATTTAACTCCCTAAGGTCTGTGCAAAGTCTCCATTGGCCATTGGGTTTGAATATCCCCAGCACCAGGTTGTTAAAGGTACTGTGGACTGGACCAATTATCCCACGGTATTCTAAGTTTTTAATAATCTGCGTGAGTGACTCCATAGACCTGAGAGGCAACTGGTATTGCTTCCCATATGCGGGAGCCATCTCGAGCTCCGTAGGTATGGAGGGTGAATGTATCTCAGTGCGTCCACAGTCATACAAATCCATGGCAAAGATATCACAAAAATCCCAAAACACCTGTTTCAGCTTTTGCTTTTGCTCCTCGGTTTCACAGGCATCAGCAAGATTGATTCGTTCTTCGACCATCTGCTTAAAGCCCGGAAAGAGCTCAGGTTTGGCAATTTCAGCGGTATCCTCCAGTTTCATGGAGAGATCTCTTGTTATGGTGTTGGCCTGGACATGAGGTTTCAAGGATGGGAGGTGGTCACTGTTGACTCAAAATATCACCTCTTCCTTCCTGATGTCACAGGTCACCTCAGCATAAGGGTAGGAGGTGTACATCCAGAAATTCCCCCCTTACCGGGTGAAAATCTTTTCCGGAGGGAAATCGTCATCAAAATTGTAAACGTTATTTGGAATTGGTCCAATGATCTCATTACCTAAATCAATAGAATAATGTTGGACATCAACCGCCATTCCAATAAAGGTGTCTGCTCCCAAAGTGATACTTCTAGGGTCGCTGTTATCCACCAAGATTCAAATAGTGTATTTGTCTAGGTCAACTAGGGGTGTCAAATGTAAATACAAACCTTGCTGTTGGAGGTGATAATTCAAATATATATGGGAATCCTTGTTTTTGAGGATCTGTCCACGCTTAATCATTTGGGGAATTGTAAATGGTCGCACCTGTCCTGGGACCTCTTCTCCCACTTGAACTTCAACCACATACAGCAGCAATTGAGCTGACTGAAATTCTTTCTCAGTGTTGTCAAAGACTATGGGGTTACCCCCCCGTCGGTACCAGGCGCGGTAAATAATTAGGTCCAAATTAATTGTGAATCAATTGAGAATGTCACTGAAAGTAAAAGGTGGAGGGGACATCTCTCACAACCTAACAATTATGTTCTATGCTTTTGTCGCAAATGGATATGTTTAGCATATACCTGCTAGGCAGGAGATGTTTGGAATTTTGAGTTTCCAGTCCCATTTCCCACTTATCAATCAACTTCAATGTGGGGATGGTATGATCTTTTGGGAGTTTCCTGAATAATGCTTCACCCACCCCACCCCCATTTACCTGAATGGGGAAAAACAGCTGTTCACCCTTTCTCTGGATGCCGGTCAAACTTTGAGCTGGTTTCTCATCATCTTTTATCATGGAATTTGGGATTTCTTCAGATTGTGGATTGGTATACAATTTCTGAGTATTTCCTTCGCGTGTGGAATGGCGCTTAAAACTGGGAGGGAGGTTAATTTTTGAAAAATGGAGAAGGGTTCCCATCACCAGTTTGTTCTCCTACGGAGATGACAGTGATGTCTGGGACTTCATTATTCATAAAGTGGAATTCTATTTTGTCGGACCGTTGTTCAATCATGTGGCAGGTGCCATTTAAACTCACATAGTTTGTACTTTGTTTTAGTTAGATTGGCCGGTTAGTCTGACTCCAAAGGACCTTGTTCATGCCGTCAATCAGGGGTGATAACCTCCGAAGAGGTCCTTCCCCTCTAGACAAGGTGTTCCCTCTGGAGTGACGACTATCACCGGGTGTTTCATCCGATGTCGCCCAATTTTGATCTCCAGATCCGCAGTCCCTTCAACAGAAATATCATTCCCATTGAAGTTTTGGAGTTGTCCACGAAGAGGTGTGAGGGGAATTTGGTGATTCGCCCCCCTTTCCTGAATTTTGTTGGTCAAAGGCCTTTTTGGACAGGATGGTGCCTTGGGATCCAATATCCATCAGCACTCCTAATGCATATTGACCCTGTAACTTGATGGAGGCATACAATCTTCCTTCTCTCTCTTCAAGGGGACAAAGAAAATGTCAATTTTGTGACCGTTTGGAAGTTAATTTGTTTATATTGAACTACCACACTGTGTGATCCTGGATAGTTTCCTGTGTCGGGTCCCGGGAATCAGTAAAGAAGATTTTGCACCCAGTTATCTGTGGGATTGGGAAGTGCCCTTTTCCCAAAGAAAGTTACCCAAACCTGTCTGGGGGGAGGATACCTCAGTGCTTTCAGGGTCATCTGAGTGACATTGTTGGGGTTTAAGAATTTGTTGCTCTAGATCAGTCTTCATACTTACCCAGTCTAAATCAGGGTATTGTGGGACCCATCTTTCCTTGGGAGGGAACCCTCCATCCCTGAAAGAGAAGATTTCCTACAGGGATTCTTCCCCTTCAAACGGGATGATGCAGACTTCCTCGACAAAGTGGGTTCTCTTTGGCTCAGGATTTCTCGTACTTACCTTCTCATACTTACCCTCTGTTCCTGAGGTTCCAGATTTTCAGGGGTGGGGGGGTAGAAGATTTGTGCTCAGGTTCAGAGGTTTCCAAGGGATTCTGTTCTGGTGAGAAAGTAAGCTTCCTCTAGGGCTTTGCATCTCCCTTCCAAGGGCCCCCTCCTCTGGAACCTGTTGGTTGTAAGAGGTTTCTTCCCGTCATTGCTCCGGGGAACCAGCCTCGGGTGTTGAGCTGTTCTGGGCAGCATTTTCCATTTGAGGGCTCTGCTGATCCCTCAACATGCAACCCAGGATTTGTGTTAAATGTTGGACCGGGCGCTCCAGTTGAGACATCGTTTCTGGTTGGTAGGGGGGTCTGGATTCATACCTTTGCTGCTCCCGGAAAGGGTAGCTGTCCCTTCTCCCAGAATAGCTCGGGCATTGAGAGTTTCCCTGATAACCCTGCATCCTTGGTCTCCCTTCTCCCTGATGTGGGAATCTATTGTCCTAAATCCCGGGGAGAGAGAGGAGGATTGCTCTGGAAATTAAGGTTTCAAGGGTATCTGGGAAAGAAACTTAGGGTGGGGGGTGGAGTATTTCTTCCGTCCAGAGGGAAATTCTGAGGGAAGTTTTGAGGGAGGTTTCCTGGGGCAGTACATACCTGATTGGACCCCCCCTTGTGCCAGGGGAGTCCATACATACCCCAAGATGGCTCTGTTACCCTTGTATCTAGGGCTGATATATGTGGCAGGGTCAGATGCAGTGTTGGTCGGATACCCTGTCTGGATACCACCCGAATGGGTTGGATCAGACGGTCTCCTATGCCTCTCATTCTGCTTATTAGTTTTAGTGGGAGGAGTATTTTTAGGCCCCCCCATTTCCAAGTCCAATATGGGGGTATTTTTCACCTCCGCCACCTTTGCAGCAGTGGGTGTGGTTGATGGTTTGAGGTTTTTAGGCTTATTTTTGTTTTCTGAGAGCTTTTGTACTTCATAAATCTGGGTGGACTGTTCTGTCACCCAATCCAGGGTCCTACGCTCATGGAAGTCACTTACCAGTTAGGTCATAATGTATCTCTGGAGCGCATGGAAGTGTTAATGAATTCTCAGCTATTTGTGTTCACCCGCCTAGAGGTCTGGGCAAATGCCCGCTTCGGCTCTTGCACAAACTCTCTAGGTGTTTGGTCTTCCACACCCTGCAGGTTGTAGGCCACCTTGCAGGCCTCCTGAGGGTTCCGGTGAATGGAGAAATGCTTTAACGTAGTCATATTATAGGTGGACCATCTTTGGTGATCTTGGCCCTCCAGCCCTGCAAATAAGCTGGAGTATCCCAGAGATAATGTCCATTTGACGAACTCCATGGAATCTTTTATCATTCTGGATACCGAATGATGTCATCATTTGGTCATAAAGTTCTAGATGCTCCCATTCTGGTGATTTGGCATTTTTGTGGTAGGGAGTCAGAAAGCACTTTATGCCCTTTATCTGCCGATTTGGGTCTTTCACAAGACCTCTCTTCTGTTTGGCAGACATTCTTTTCCTCTGCACCTGTGTCCACTCACCCCCTGACTCTGAGCTGCTACTATTAGTGGTTCCCTCCATGTCCTCTAGGGGCTCTCTACCTCTATGAGACTGGGAATCCTTCCCAGAATGACAGGGTCTGGTCTCTTCTCCCCAGTGGTGCTGTGGGCTCTCAGTGTCACTTCTCTTGTACTCCCCTTTTCGCACAGAGGGATACTCGTCTTCCTCATCCCTTCTTCTGGGTATGGTGGATAATTCCCCCTACCTCCCTGAATGTGTGAAGGTTTTTAAAATACTTGTTTGAGGCCTGGTTCTTTTCTGTCTACAAAGCGGACCATGTGGTCCCTTTGTAACTTTAGTTTCTGTCAGTCTAACTCCCTGATCGTTTCAACATAGGAGCCATCCTGGTCAGAAGTACATGCTAGGGTATTTTTAAATCTGGGTAGAGATGAATACCCATCAATATCTGATATGGACTGGCCTTCTGGCTCAGTTGGACTAGGTCTGGTTGAGTCCAGCTGCCTCATGTTTCCCTGTTCTTGAAAACTGGCAGGCATGAAGTTAGCAGCACCCTGTGCATATAAGGTGGTGAGTTGGCTTGAGGTTCCTGGTAAAGAGGTGAGTGGAGGGTGCTTTTCCATTCTGAACGGGGTGCCTCAAATCCTGTTTGTATTTGGCTATGTCCTTTTCCAATCTCTCAGATGTGTTTTTCTCTGCCCTACTGCTTGGTGATATATAGAGGCCTGAGTTTACAACTCTGATACCAGTGCTTGAGTAGCTTCTAGCACTTTATTTTGTGCCAATACTCGGTCACTGAGTTCCTTGTTCTCCTCACAAAGGGACTCATTTTCCTTATGTGAGGCTTGTATTTTCTGGGCATATTCTGACCTCTTCTTTTGCAGGAGACTTATCTCCTCCCTTTGTGCACATTTGGCCTGGGTTGCCTACTCCATGTCAAACTCTGCTTGCCTCACATGTTCCATTCATTTTTTATTTTCTATCCTCATGTCAGTCAGTTCCTGAGAACATAACTCACTTTTCTCCATGTCCGTCGTTAACTGATGCACTTCCTGACACAGGGCACTATTATCTTTACACAGTTTGCTATTCTCGTCTCTGAACTGCTCTCTCTGTTGTTTCAGAGTGTTCAGATTCCCCTGGGAATTGACATCCCTAATGATCAACTGGCTATTTTCATCTTTCAGTTGTTTAATCTGCTTTTGAAATGCAAAAATGTCCTCGATGCAGGGTCTATTGTGAATAACTTGCTCACTTAATTCGTGTTGATTCACTCTGAGGTTTTCAACACCTTCTTGATACTCCTCTTTCATAGCAGAAAATTGAGCATTTGCTCAAAATTTGCTTGCTCTTGTGTCACTAACTCATCTTTTAGCTGCTGAATAATGTCTTCTAATTTCAACTCTGAAGGTTGGCTCTATTGCGCTTTTTCCTCTAATTGTTACAACTCTATCTGTGCTTGATTCAAAAGCTCAGATTGGTTTTGCACAGAGGCTACACTATCCTGGTATCCTTCTTCCATTTATTTTTATTTATTGTTTACATTTGTATAGAGCACAGGCAGCCCTCAGGCATCGTGGTGCTGGTCCATGATTCCAAGATCATCATATGGAAGTACATAAATGCTGGAGCTGAGCCATTTTAATTTGCTCATCTCTGCTGGTTTGTGTCAGATAAAAGTCTGTCAGGTACTGATTTAACAGCCCATTATCCTGCCACATAGCATTTGCAGAGGTAACCTCCTACATCATTCTAGCTTGCCACATGTCATGCTCCTGTTCTACCCATTCACCTTTAATAAACAATTTGGATAGAAGGTGCTTCCTGGCCATATTGATTTCTACGGTGCATATTCTAAAATGTGTTCTGCACCTAATAGGCTCTCTATGAAAGGGCAAAATCTCAACCCTGTTCCTGCTTAGTTTGTACTCACAATGACAGCTCAAATCAACACTGTTTTATCTGCACACCACCCTGAAACCCAGGGAACAGGCCTGAATGGCACCTTCCCATTGCAACACAATGTTCCATTGACTGCAATGCAATTACACCCATATGAATAGTCTGCTGATAATGCACTGTCACAAGTGAAAACTCTTTGCCAATCTGGCATGAGCCCCCAGTTTTGTCACGGTTTATTACATGGTCACACTCAACTCAGGGATTCCTTTCCCCCCAATCAAGATGGCGCACATCAAATCTCTATGATTTTGATTCAGGTTCAATTTGGTAAGGCCTTCAACCCGTCTCACACCCAATCCTAACAAATACCCGGTGCTACAATGGACTAGGAACCAGGCCAGTGTATAGTAAGAATAGATATTTATTGATTTATTTAAACCAAATTTGACAAACAGACTGATATCAGCCACCAATGCTGTGGCAACACAAGAACAAAAATGACTTTCGTAATGGCACCAACACAGAGATAATACTGAGATATGCAGTCACAATCTCCCACAGCTTTCTTTTCAAATCACCCACAAATACAGAAAAAGAACAATTTAAGACACCCAGTGATTGCTGATTTGGTTATAATACTTTTTTCTCCCAGCAGCCCACACCCTCCAAACATCAATTAGACTTGACCCCTCTGAATTGAAGACCAGTGACAGAGAGTGGGAACACAATGGGAAAATCGTTTTGGGTTCTGATAGGAATGCACTCTTTGCAAAAAGATTCAAGGGGAAACATTGTTTTTTCACTTATTACCACAGGTGCAATGTGAGGGAAAGTAAAGCAATGGGAAAATGTGTTTTTCCACACCTAAAAAGAAAAGGCAGGGCTTTGTGGTTTGGGTCAGAGCACAACAGGAACAAAGGGGCAATTTCGTTTTTCGCACTAAACATGCAAAGCAAATGCAAGGCAAGAATTTCGTTTTGCACCCTGCACCCTCACTTGGAAACAGGGTTTTGGCAAATCTTTATGTTCATACTGGCTCAAAACACACTGTGAGGAGATTGTTAGTTTCGAATGCTAACAAAATACATCCCATGATTTCTATAGGGGAATTAATTGATTTACTTTAAGTAAATATGCCAATGATCTACACAGACAAACAGGTTATTTTTCTATGGGGAAATAACTAGAAAAATACTTTAAAAATGCAGCGCCTACACAATCTATGGCTTGGGGATAGCTTTACTTGCATGAAATACCTTGTAATGGGCATCAGAGAACAGCAGGGCACCTCTGGGACAGAACGGGTGTCAGTAAAGGATAGTCCCCTCTGGCTCCTCCAAGGGTTCCCAGTCAACGTCTATGTTTCCTGGTCCCTGGCTCCAATGCAAGATTTGGGGCCTCTCTGCTTAGGTGTTTCTTGCAAGAGTTTAGCAGCAGGTTACCTCCCGAATAAGTGGAAAAAGCCCAGTTCTGATGCAAACTGGTTTACTTATAGGGCAAATTACATCACAAACTTGTCATGATTCCGGCAGAAGGTATTGGTTGGTTTTCTCTACCCACCTCCCTCCTGTGTGCTAGTAAGACAAGGAGATTGGGGGGCGGTGAGTTTGAAAAGCTGTGGGAGGAGAAAGCATTGTCATCCCAAACTGACATGTGGGTTTGGCATGTTCAAACTCTAAAAATCAATCAACATGGCAAGTACACTAATTTTTCAAATCTTTATATGTATGAATATATTTTTGAGAACTACATTTTAAGGCCAATTAGATGATACTAATCTGAAGGCGGCACGCCCTTCCTATGCAGAGATATGGTTTTTCTTTGTTTGCTCAGGAGCTGTATCAGTGAAAAATATGCCACTTCATAGTTCCCATGTTAATGTTGTTCTTCATTCTCACACCAACTTTCAAATCTCTCGGAATTAAGGGAAGGGCCAAATCAACTTTTTCTTAATAACCTCTGTTATGTTTATCACACACACATTGTTTTGGCATTGTTCAAAGGGAGTTACTGCCATCCTTAATAAAAGTCTGGAACGAGCGTTGTGGCATATATGCTGCCCTTTATATGCAATAAAAATGTATTTTTCTATTAACTAACTCCAGCATTTCATGCCTCGCTCACTCTGGCCCCCACCTTTGTTCTCTTAAGTTGCATTTCCCCATAAGCATGTTACCAGCCAGATGTGGGCTCGTGTTTATCTTAGCTTATCCCTTCCTGGCCTTGTAATGGCCCTGGCTGCCGCTTTAATGCACAATTTATGGGAGTTATGACCTCAAAGTCACTTTTGCTGAAAAGATAGGCATGGCTTTATCTATTTCCACCGTGGCTTACATCAAAAGCAGTGTATTTCTTTATTTTTTTAAACAATGGACCTGATTGTTTGTTAACAACCAGACCCCCACTCCCGAGGACCAGCAGAGGAAAGGTCTTTGAGGTTAAAGTTTCATTTGAGAAGAAATGACCGGTTGCATGTGGAATTCTGCAAGAAATGGCTTTTAACTCACACACAATGCATTTTACATGACATTTTATAAGGCCTTATATCCATGTCTAATGTACTTCTTTAATCTCTCAGTTGCAAAAGACATGAGTATCCCTGCTCGATAGTCCATATATAGGGCACTTATATGACAAAACCATGTTCACCTTAAACCCAATTAGGCACTTCTCTCTGTATACTGCCATTTAGGCTGAGGAAAAAGGGAGTTCTTTTATTTATTATGAATGCAAGACGCTTGGTTTCACTGGAGATTTCAGGATCACAATCTGGTATTACATTGAAGATAATGTACACACTGCTATCTGTCTCTTTAAGTAAAAAGTGTAGCTTTCCATGGATTTAGTAAAACAGCATTGTCAGCCACATGTCTTTCTTTTTCTTGCTGAAATGCATTGCACATATCTTTGCACTTTTGAGATTTAAGCGCACTTTCTTTCCTTTGAGATTTAGGCCTGTTTTTGGTTCAATATGCCTCATGTCTGACATCACCATTTCGGTGCTGGCTTTAGACTTCAATAGAATTCCACATTCACTCTGGCCTGTTTATTTATGGCATTCAGGTTCTATATCATCCTTGGCTAGGGTGTGCACCGTGTCTGTGCTGGAAGCTCTGTCTGCCTGCCTCTGGCTGAATCAGGCTGTCAGCACCTCCATGTATTTGAAGTATGTCTCCCATTCCTAATTTTCTTCAGCACATCTATAGCTTCTATCTTTGTTCTTATGGCTTCCCATGTTAGTTGCAATTAAGCATGTGCAGGCTGGAGATATGTATTCTTGGCATCATGTGTGAGTGTGTGTCCGTCATTTACCTGCGTGAGTCATAAGCATTTGTTTCGTGTCTCCCTGCAATAATCTAATGTATGTTCGCATAATTTTGTGCATGAATGCCTATGTACTTCATGTCTACGTGCACCTACCTCATGATGTCAGTGATTATGTTATTAACTTCTCGAGTTACAGTCAGTCGACCTGTTCGATTGATGACAACTCTACCTCCTCCATATCGTCAGTCGGGTATGGTTTGAATGGCTGTCTGAGAGAGCAACGCTTCTCACATCTGCTATACATCGACAATGGTGATGAATGGCCTAGGATTGAGGTGCATCTGTCATTTCTCTGCCTTCGGGCTGTGAGTCAGGTGGGGGTAATGAGGGCCGCACTTAGACCTCCGTTCTCTATACCTCTCTGGCCTTCGAGTGGACCACATTACTTAGACAACTCTCTCGTTTCACTTACAATTCCAGTAGCCAAAATTTTGTTATTCCTCCAAGGTGTCCCTGATATTTTGCATGGTCGTCCAAACTCCAAGTCAGATAACTGTAGTCTTCACTTGGGTTGCACTAGCCCCATTTTCCCCAATAGTCACGTGTGTTGAAAGGAAATTCAAACGCAGTTCCTGCCGGGAACAGAGGACACTACGTCAACTGTGATTTCAGTGCATCACACATCTTAGTTTCTTCGTCTTCTTCGGTCTCTATCTCTAGTAGTACTTTCATCCCTACAGTCTTTTCAGTGGTCTTCCTGCATTGTAATATTGCTAATCTGATGACACAGAAGATGATTAAACCTATTACCAATCCTGCTACCAGTACCTTGAGCCATCCATGATGGTATTCATGAGATATATGATAACCAACCGTCATCCTTCCCTATGGCGTCTGTTTCTGCTTCCATTTTAGCACACAGTTGTGATAGTTGGGTAATGACCTCTGTCAGGGTCCCATTCTCTTCATCGTGGGCAGGTATGAATGTACAGCAAGAAGGCCCGATCTTGGCACAAATGCCTCCTTCAATGGCTGTGAGGAGGTCCAGAACGTATCGGTTCTGGAGGGCATTAACCTGACAGCTCTCAATTCTTCTTTCATGGCATTGAACCACTTCACTGTTGAATTTATCATCTGCATCAGCTCCCAGCGGATGATCTGGAGATATTTGACATTCATATTTGCTTGAACTGCTGGAACGATGGATGCAAAGAACATCTTGGTCCTGCTGAGCAGTCAATGTTCTGGTGGTATTGCGCCCAATGCATCCTCCATTTTTGATGATGCATAGTTCCCTCTTTTCACTCTTGCCAGCTCTACAGATCTTGTCTTCCTTTAATGAGCATCCATCTTGGGGAATCTGTCTACTTGCATGTCTTTCCGGGACAATACCAATGCTGGTATATTTAGCTGTACGAGAACATATCCCTCCCCAATCAGGTGGCAACTGTATGGACGCCTTTCTATCGGCAGGCCCAGTAGTAGTCCTTGAGCACTGTGGTACCAACTTTCATGCCTGGTATCTTCACGATTTGCTTGCATTCTTTATTCTGGAAACATAACAAATTACTCTTGAGTGTTAGAATTGGCATAAGACCTGCTTCATCTTCTACCCAGGTGAGTAAATTTGCACCTGCCTCCCATTCCTTAAGGCAGTTGTCTTTTTCCTTCTGCACAATTTGTACTGTAACTGTTAGGAGCGTGTGTGCTTTTCACCCAACCACTCATTCCTTCTATCCTTCTGCTCTGTAAATCTGTCCATACATTATAACTGTGGTCTTTCCAAGCAGCCTGGCATTCCTCCTATATCCCTTTGTCCTATCTTGGGGAATTGAAATTCCTTTTGTGTCTGGGGAATTGAAATTCCTTTTGTGTCATTATCTTTGCTTCTCTTTTATGTGTACCATCAGAGATGTATTCTATTATTTTGTCTGTACTCCAGTAGTCATTTATGATTCTTGATGTCACTATCTTCATACAAGAACGTTTTCCACGACAACCATCTTAATGTGGCCCGTCTCCCTTGAAATCGGCCTCTGGTGGTGCAGAGTGACAAATGCATGAGGCATTGTGCTCTTAGCGGTTGGAACTTTAGTTGCTACGAATGTCCTGGATGTTCTCATGGCATAGGGGATGAGAGAGCATACATAACAGCTCTTCTTCGTGGTTTCTTGCCCTACCTTGGTCATGTGCTTGTACCACATGCTATTAGAAATATGGCCCGAATAAGTGATGTATGACTTTCCCTGGTCAAAGTCTGCATCTGCACTGCGTTTAAGTCTTTTTACCTCTCTGGCAGCACTTGTCATCTGCCCAGATATGGCTTCCGTAAAAGCATGGATAGGGGTTGCATTAGTAGGGGTAAAGGCATGTGCATGCGAAAATAAAATTCTTTGTTATGCAAGAGTAAAGAGGTAGACACAACAGAAGGCACAAAACATAAATACAGCAGTTTGAATTACATTTCCCATTTTTGTAGTACCGAATGCTCCGACAATCTGTAAAATTCACCCAAAAAGCCTCAAAAATGCTCAATTAGCGTTTTAGTGTGTTAGGTTAAGCTCTTTGTCTAAAATATTGTGAGAGTGCTGCATAGAACAACAGCTCCCAAACCACCCGTATTCTTGTATAACTGAGCAAGGCTTTAATAGATGGGTCTCAGTGGGTCAACTCTGGGTATGTCTGTGCCACGTAAAGCATAAAAGCATGAAAGAACAATCGAGGTGGGATCATCTGTTCAGTCTTTGATTCAATTACTAATCTAATAAAGTACCCTTGAAAGGTTG
Source organism: Ambystoma mexicanum (assembly GCF_040938575.1). Lineage (NCBI taxonomy): Eukaryota > Metazoa > Chordata > Amphibia > Caudata > Ambystomatidae > Ambystoma > Ambystoma mexicanum. Next base: position 335,604,413 of record NC_090926.1, on the reverse strand, counting down.
GTGCAGGTATGGAATCATGTATTTTAAACAGTCCTTTACTTTCACGATGAAAACCTAGTGTGAAGAAAAGATAGTGTGCCTAGTCTAACTGTGCGTTTTGTCCTTCCGTAACTTTAGCCATAGAACGAGTCAATCTTGGTTGTGGTGCTTCCCCTTTTTATGGTTCTTCTTCTTGTATCAAATCGCCTTCGTTCTGGTGGGAGTAGGTCTCACCTCGACAGGGGTTGACATCTCTGATATAGTTCCAGGCTTTTTGCCACTAAACTTAACTCCATGGTTAGTGGCCTGCTGGACAAGATAGGTTCCCTCGAACCTTATCTTGAACCAAGGTCGAATGAAATTACATAGAAGAACAGTCTCCCATAGGTAAAGTAGTGGTGGTTTTAAAAGCCCTTGATTTATTTCTGGGGTGTTGTCTTCCTCGCTCTTCTTTGACCTCTCCCGCCAGGATTTAAGCTGTCAAGAGATTAAAGAAGACTAGCCATCATCAAAGCAATATAATCATGCATTTCATCCCTTAGGACAACAGCAGATTTATGGGTGTCTGTCATTGCTCTAGTAGGAGGAGCAAGTGGTAGTTTCATGTGTCTCCCTGTCACCACCTCATGGAGTGTTAAGTGGTGGTCAGATCCAGGATGGTTGCACAATGCGAATAGGGCTAGGGTCAGGCAATCGAGCCACCCCTTTTTTAAGGTGGCTTTAATTTTTGTGATTTTTCCCTTCAGCAGGCCATTGAGGCGCTCGCATATTCCATTCATTTATGGTTGATAAGCACAGGAGAACTTGTGCTTGATCCTTGGTAGAGCCGTGATATTCTTGAAGGTCTTGTTTACAAAGTGAGGTCCATTATCAGACCCCCCATTGTGAGAATGCCTCTTTAATGAGGAATTTTGTGGCTCTGAGAGCATCAGGGTGTGAACAGGGACCGGCTCCGATTCTGGGAAAATGGCCATACAACCACTATGGTGTAGTGGTAGCCTTGGCATACTTGGATCATGTTACATAAAACATAATCTACATGGAGGTGTTGGAAAGCCCAATTGGGCAGGGTGTTGCTCCTCGCACTACACGTAAAGTAAGGCCTGCATTGAATTTCTTACGAACAAGTCGTTTTCCGTAAATGCGGCTACATGCTCTGCCATATTTGGACAGAACCACTCTTCCCAATGTGTGTGGCAAGTACGTTCCTACTTGGATAAGTGGGATGATGCAATTTCATGAGTGCAATCTGCAATAATGCTACTGGGATCACTAGCTTTCCTCTGCTCTCCTGTTGCCACAAGACATTTGTTGGGGATATTGCACATCCCCTCTTCACCCATAGCTCCTTCTCTTCTACCAGTGCTTTCCCTTGGAACTCCATTATTTGTGTGGCTAGTAATGCACTATATCCCTCCTTCATGATCGTATTCCGCATGCGGATACTTGTGTTCGATGAAGTATCAATCTAATTTATTTCTGTAAGATATGCTGTGCGCTTCACTTCTGTGGTTTAGTTGTGTGTGCAGGGTAACTTTGTGACTGCTATGACTAATGGGAGTTTTAACACATCTATGAGTCTTCCCAATTCGGGTGCGTGCTGCACTTGTGTGCCGTCAGCACGTCGGAAGCCACTCCTCTGCCATTGTGACAGTCCAGCATGTGCGGTAGACGTCATGCAGGCCGAATTGGAATACACTGTGACTTTCTGTTCCTTGCTCGCTTCTAATGCCATTATGAGAGCCACTAATTTTGCCACTAATTTTGCAGTTTGTGCTGGAAAATGTGAAGGCAATCTTGCGCTCGCTACTACTTCAGTCGTACCGTCTGATTCCATTTTCACCACTGCCGTCCCAAAGTGTCTTTCCCCCGTCGACTGGTCTATCATTGAGGACCCGTCAATATAAAGTACTTCTCCCCCTCGAGCATTCTCCCCCACTTTGGGAATGTTGTCATACTGTTCCATGTACGTAGTACAGTTGTGCACATAGTCTCCCTCTTTCACTGGTTTAGCTAGGAATGTTTCTGGGTTTAAAATTCTGCATCATACTACTTTTATTGCCGGATTTGAGATAATTACCTCGTATCCAGATGCTCTCTAGGTAGTCAACCTGCTTTTGGGTTTTTCGAGGATCGCAAAGAGGGCATGTTCCATGTAAAGTGTGGTGCTGCACCCCATTGTGATACTCACTGACCTTTCTACTGCGAATGCGGCATAAGCCATAGCTTGTTCGCATGGGTAATGTCCTCTCATCACTGTGTCTAGACATCCACTATAGTAAGCAATTGGCTTGTGTCCTAAGGTTGTCTTTTGCATGAGTACCGCAGTCATCACTACTCTGTTGGAGTGTGAGAACAAATAACATTTGCCATGATAATCAGAAATCCCTAACACTGGATCCGTGCATATGGCATTCTTTAGCTCCTCAAATGCTTCAGTCATTTTGTGTGTCCTTAATAGGTTACCGTCCCCTCTCTGTGCCTCATGAAGCCCACTTAATAGTGGCCTCATGTATGTACTGTAGTCAAATACCCAGGCTCTGCAATAATTACAAAGGCCCAAAGGTTGCTGCATTTCTCTCACTATCTTTCGCATTAGCGTCTTGAAGATCACCTTTGCCCTTTCTGGAATTACCCTCCGGCCTTCCTCTGTTATCAGAAAATGTGCAACTCTTCCTCTTGGCAATATTGTAATTTTGCTTTGTCTACCCTGTAACCCTCCTCTGCTAATACTGTCAATAAGTATACTGAGTCATTTCGTCACTGCTCTTCAGACTTGCTGCAAATCAGAATGTCATCTACATACTGAATGACCGTACTCTCCATCTGTATGTTGCTTAGGTCCATCTGGCGGACCTTAGTAAATATAAAGGGTGACTCACAGTACTCATGTGGTAATCTTGTGTGTTTCCACTTCTGGTTTCTATATAGAAATGAAGTCAAGTCCTGTGACTCTTCGTGAAGTGGTATAGAGAAGAAAGCATTCTTCAAATTTATTACCGTGAAATGGGTAGATTCCTGCAGTATGCTTCACAGAATTGTCGCTGGTTTGAGAACTAGCAGAAATTCTGCCTCAACAGGATGCAAATCCTGAATAAAACACTGCGATCCTGCTGGCGCCTTCTTCACCGGGAACAAAGCTGTGTTACAGTGTTATTCCGAAGGCACTAGAATACCTTGCTTCAATAACGTGGTGATCATCTCATAAACTCCCTTGTCTGCCTCTTTTGATAGGGGATATTGTCTTGCCCTTGCTAGGATAGCCCTTGGCTTGAGCTTTATTTTGACAGCTCCTAGCCCTTTTAACAGACCAACGTCACATGGACTGTTGGTCCATAGGATGCTTGGTACTCGCCTCAAGTCTTCCTCAAGAAATCGTGGTGGTGCCCTTTGCAACAAACTCATTCTCTGTGGCACCTCCCTATGTATTCTCACCCAATGTATTCGAAGTCTGTCTCCCATTCATCATTTACTTCAGCGCACCTATAGCTTCCATCTTTGTTCTTATGGCTTCCCATGTTAGTTGCAATTAAGCATGTGCAAGCTGGATATATGTATTCTTGGCATCTTGCTGTTTCTGCTTCAACAATATATATATATATATATATATATATATATATATATATATATATATATATATATATATATATATTTTTTTTTTTTTTTAAGTAAACCTGGATACCTTGTCTTTGTAAATATATGAAATGATATATTTTCCACACAGTTTTGTGTTTAAGGTGCTGCTTTGTAGAAGGTTTGTTTCATTTTCTTGGGTTATACACACCCGTTGTATGTATATATGGGGGGGTGGGGTTCTTAATGTCCCATGTGGTCAGCCGGCACGTGTTTCGACCTGTAGGCCCTTTTCAAGGCTATGTTTGTTCGGTCCGGTGCCCCCTGTGGGGTTCTTGTTTCATATGGGTGGTCCTGTATATACAGTGGCCTTCAGGCTGTGAGTCAGGTCGGAGTCACGGGGGCCACACTTGGACCTCCATCCTCAAATGCAAGGCTTTCCTCTGGACACAAATGCTTCTATGCTTTTGGTACAGGACACCTAGAAGCTGACTAGCACGCAGAGCTCAGGGTACATCTGACTGCACTCGTGATCACAACAGAAAATCTAATTTGCATTTTCCCTCTTTCCCCACTAACCCACCCCGCAAACCCCTATTTCGGACCCGCCAGGACACTGGGAGAACATGTAAATAGCAGCCTTGCATGGTATAAATCCCATAACATCAGTGGGGAACCTTTGGAACAATTTTCGAAATTCTCATCATCAGAGATTGTGCATTAGTGGGAGGTGTGTGTGCCTTTAGAAGTCATGGCATGCTGCAGATGGACCTGACCCCAAAGTACAGAAACATCATGGTTTCTATAGGGTTTTACAGAATGAGCCTCATACAGAAAGGTCAGTTATGATGCATTTAGTCAGTTACACTAACAGCAAACGTCCTACCTTTGGCCTAGCATGGCATGGCTTTGCAGCACCATCCAGGACCTGTACAATTCTGCTTGCATATCCACACGGTACACACCAGCCCCAGGGTTTGAAATTAAGGATCAGTGAGCAGGTGCTAAGACCATCTGCTGGGTGTCAGGCATCATGCAGTAGGCGGGGCTACCACTGTGGAATCAGGAGGGAGTACGCAGGACACAGCAAATATAAAATTCCCCTGCAGAGGCAACATTTTACTTTTTCCCCATTATGTGGAATCCACTATGTTTATATGTGTACTAGATGTGTCCTAATTCTTCTTTATTATCATTCTCAAATATTCACAGTTAATGTATACACATGTTTGTAAGGCACCAGTTGGCCTGGGAGCCAAATCTAGCTCCTGGTAACTTTTGGTTTCAAGATAACCAGGCTCTCCCAGGCTAGAAGCACAAGCTAAATAATAGCTCCCAGCTCCTATGAACCCTGTAACCTCTCTATTGGGCCTTTCCACATAACTCAATGGTTGCTGACTCAGCAACTCTCTTCCCACTTGCTTTCTCGTGCAGGTTCCCAGGCCGTTTACCCAATTTACGTTGCTGTGACATATACACTGGTAACAGCACAGTGATGGGGCTTAATTGGGCGTTCCTAAGCCCTGTACCAAGCAAGATGTAACAGACGCACAGCACGATGGGCTCATGTGCATGACAACCAATCAGCACTCATACTCCACCACTACCCCAATCACGTCTGCTAATTATGGAGGCATCCAAAAACATAGCTGTGGCTTAGCTCAGTCCATGGTTCATATATGTATCGGGCTCTACATAACATAAAACACTGTCAATTCCAACACTGCCCATCTGGGACCATAGGAGGCCTAGCCATGTCTGCACGAAGACCTGCTAGAATGAGCTAAAACAAACTCCTCAAACACTACCTAGAAGAAACTAGGACAGTGGTGGACCTTCACCTTCGATGGTGCATCTTTTAGGACTGACTAAAGCACTATGTACTCTCCTGGTCTGACTTATGAAAATCTGGCTGTTCATTTATGCCAGAGTTGACATTCACTGTTTATTTTTTATTTATAATTCCAGTGCCCACCCATATCCCATTTAACCCTCACTCAATCCCTCCCATCTAGCTACCTTCCCATTACTCCCCTGCATGGAATGATTAACCAGGAATGCTGCCACCAGCATCTTGATCGCCAGCATAAATGAACAGGTTTAAAGACCTAAAACACTTCTTGGCTGGAAAATGGCCTCCTTGAATGCACTAAAAGAGAAATCAGAAGAGTCTGCTTGATGCATGCCAGTCTCCTGACTTTGTTATAGAAAATAAGGTTGTAGTCAGAAACTGTGAGGGATGGGGATGATTTGCATACAATGCCTATGTTGATCCTTGCCCATGTAGATCACAGTGGCCAGATTAACAGATTTGACGTCAATCGAAGTTCACTGCTGAGTGGCATCTGGTTTTTGGAAAGTATCAAGGCATTGTGGGAATCCATTACTGCGGGATGTAATTTACTGTTCTCTACCTGACACAACTGCAGCCCCTAATGATTCGCTAGTAACCCACTGCTCCCATACTTTTCGTCACTGAGCCAAGGTATCTCCATTATGATTTGGGGGAAATCGCGTAAGTCCTTCCAGGAGTTATCTGGCATATTTTGTTTTTTAAGGAATCCTAAATACCTGGTAATAGCATGCACATATCCATATGGCTAACATGAGAGGGTGTCTGTAACTAGCACGTCTAGATTTTTATGAGCAAAATGCCTAGGCAGGGCATAGCAGCACTGCCAGAATTTGGGGGGGCAGGAGGGTTGAAATGTGTGTAAGAGCTTGCAGTCTCAGGGGAAAGGTTATTCCCTGGGTTAGGGCTTATTTTTGGTGTGGGATCTGTGCCATTGCTTTAAATCTCTGTGGTGGGGGTTAGTCTCCAGGGGTGCACTTTTGTACCCAACTTCATTATTAGATAAGGGTTAATGTTGTTACTCCCACACCTTGTATGAGAGTTGAGTCATCACTCTATGTCTCTGAGTAGTGTTGGTTTCATCACTCTATCTTAGGAAGGAATTAGGTCATCATCCACTGTCTCTGAGTGGGGTTTGCCATTACTCTGTCTCTGGCATGGTTCTGTGACAGAGGTCTTGGCCGTGGGGTCTAGTGAGCCGGGCTTTTGCCACGAGCCTCCACCTCTGCGGTAGGAATTTCTCTCACTTTCCTTCTCTCTGTGCTGCCTGTAAGATTGCTCCGAGTCTCTGGAGTCTATATCATTGCTCTTAGTTTCAGGGGCGGTGCTGTGTGTTTACGCTCACCTTCTTTGCGGAGGGGCTGGAGTTTGTGTTTTGCTGTAAGGAGTTGGCTTGGTGCCATTGGTCCCCATCTCCAGACGAAAAATGGCTCTTAGTCTTCTTGATGAGGCCTGCCTGTCTAAGCAAATGTGAAGTGTGTCATCATTCTCAGGATATGTGGGTGTAGCTGTGTTATCACAAGCCATTCTTAGAGATGTTGTCCATTTGATTGCTCTATGTCTCTGGGGTGAGGTGTACTCTTGGTCGCGGTGTATCTCAGGTGTGAGCTTTTTGTCATCGTCACATTTTGTTCATACTCAGAGGTGGGACTTGACATTTCCATGTTTTCCAGACCTTTGCTGCCCAGGGAGGTTGGAAGTGCAGAGGAGCACTCAGGAACCATGACCACCCATGTGACCTTGGAGGATGCGCTATCCAATGTGGACCTCCTGGAGGAACTGCCGCTACCAGACCAGCAGCCATGCATCGAGCCGCCACCCTCCTCGATCATGTACCAGGTAGGAACGGGTCTTTGGCTTCAGGGACTTGGGAGTGAAAAACACTCTACTCCTCGTAATGTCCTCATATCCGCTCCCACTTTGGCTACGTCATAAGCCGCACACTTTTTCCTTTGGCAGTCCATCCCTATTCAAGCATACAACTATCCCCACTTCCACTCTTTCAAGAAAATACTTTTCCTTGGAAGTGGCATGTGAATGTGGGGACACCATGAGGATCCCATACTTTATGGCCAAGAAGCGTGTATGTATGAATCCTCATGCCTGGAGTTGTAGTAGTGATCGACTAATCAGAGTAATGCACACGGCACCTCTGAGTAGTAGTCCTCGATGCTTCTGAGCGGCATGGCTAGATGGACGTGAGCAGCACCCCTGGCTGCCTTTGATTGATGCCTGCTTGCCTGTCAGTAAAGACTGATCGAAGCATTTGAATTGCGCTCCAAGTAACTTGTGAATAGCATTTCTTGATGTATGTGAGTAGGAACTTTTGGCTGCCTGCGAGTGTCATGACCGCCGGGCATACCTGAATGCATATTGGAAACACTACTTAGTGATTGGGTATTATGTCTGAATTGCCTTGGATCCATGTGAGATATGGCTCTGGTGGCACAGTAGGAACATGCTTGGACTTCTCTCAAGAAAGTGTTATGCACCCAGGAGTAGCATGCACACATGTCTGCAAAAATGGTTGGATGGCATTGAGTCTGGGGTGCCAGTGAGTAGCCTGCCTAGATGCAGGAGCATACCATTCCTGAATGAATGTAAGTAACACTCCTTGATCTAGGAGTGTTACTTACAACCATTCCTGAATGAATGTAAGTAACACTCCTTGATCTAGGAGTGGCCTGCTATAATTCCTGTTTGCTTTGCTTATGGAGACCTTTGGGATGCATTCCTAGTGCCTGAGAGTTGCATTCCTGGCTCCAGATAGCATGTCTATGAGCCAATAGCATCTCTATATGCCTGAGCATAGCATGCTGTAATGCCCGGGGGCGTGTCTCTATGCCGGTGAGTTGCATGTAAGGATTTCTGAGTAGTAGGAACACATAGATGCCTGAAGTCTTGGCAACACCCTACCCGTGTGCCTTGGGGCAGAGTTCCTGAGCACTGGCTGCATTGTGTGGTTAGTATGCATAGCCCCCACTGACACAGCTGCTTCCTCTAGTGCCCTATGGGTAGGGCGCTGTTTGCTGCAGGTGCATCCAGTTGCATGAGTGCTCACGTTCCCATTCCTCTGCATAAACCCTTTGCCATGGTTCACCGCTCTTCAGTCACCTCGTTTGTGTCTATCACGCACTCCACCCGACTGATGTAATGCTATCTGAGCCTTGACGTTTCATACCACAGAGTCAGGTGTGACTGTGAACAGGGCAATGTCGTTCTTATTCTGACATCCTGTGCGGTTTCAGCAACTCTGCCTTTCTTAAAGCACCCATGGTTCTGAAATAGTTCAATTTCAGTGTTGGAACGTGACATTACAGTGTGTCTGTATTTGTGTCAAGAGTGTAAAAGTCATGTGCGCCAACGCTATACAACTATGTGACAGTGCTCTGTGTCTTCATTTGTATCTTAGTGTAGCAATGCTGTGTGTTAGCATATGTGTCAATGTATCAGAGAGGTGTGTGGCAGCATTAGTACAATGGTATAGAAGTGCAAAATTGCAGCCTTTGCATTACTGCATACAAGTGCAATGTGTCAGCAATGTGTCAGCATTTGCATCATTATATACAGGGTTTTGAAATTAAGATGAGATGAGCAGGAGCTAAAACTAGCTCCTGGGTGTCAAACCTCACCCTGTAGGAAGGAGCTACTGCTGAGGAGCGAGTACACACAGCACTGTGGGGCTAGTACACACAGCACTGCAATCAAACTCCCACATGAGATGCACACTTTAACCTTTTGCCGATTATGTATGAAGCATTATATTTAAATGTGTCCTAATTCAAAAACACGAATGTCACATATGTATGTTTGTAAGGCACTAGCTGGCCTTGGGAGCCACAGTAGCACCTGGTAACTGGTAACTGTTGGCTTTAAACTACCCAGGCTCTCCTAGGGTAGAAGCAGGAGCTAACTAGCTCCCACCAATTTCAAACCATGATAAAGCTGTTATGTGTGTCAGCATTTGTATTTGAGGGGGGATTTCGCCCTCATATGTCACAGTTCTCGACTCCTTTGTGTCCTCAGGACCTGATGTTATTATTTTCTATTTTATTTGTTGGGTATTTGTAATGCGCCTATACAGCAAAAGGTTTTTGAAGGTGCAACAAGACACAAGAGCGGTGTGGGACAGGGGTGAAGAAAAAAAAAACAGCCCTACTAGGGCTTGTGTCATTCAGATCGTGCAAGTACAGCAACAAGAAGTGAAGGGCAGAGGTGAGGGGAGAAGTGCCGGTTAGGGCGGAAGGGCCCCAGGGTTATGCGAGTGCCAAAGGGAGGTCAGGTGGACAAGTCAGGGGAATGCAGAGGGATGCAGGGGAAAGAAGGTCCACATGCTAAGTGTGATGGACAGGCTGGAAGGGCTCAAAGGGGTGCAGGCCTAGCGAGGCTAGTGCAGGGGAAGGTAGCCCAGAAGGGCAAGTGCAGGTTAGTGGGGGGGTAGGTAAATGGAGACCAAGTGCAGGGGTAGACTGGTCGAGGAGGGCCTGGTGCCCTCTAAGAATCTGAAGGAACCAGGCCGCCAGTCAAAAAGAGGGTGAGGGGGACATTAGCAGGGGAGGGAGAGAGAGAAGGAGGAAGAGAAAACGAGGGCCTCGAGAAGCTTCTGAAACTTAAGGAGATGCAGCTCAAGTCTAACAGGGCTAGGGAGGCCATTCCAGAGGGAGGCATCCGCTGAGGGGAGGGTCTACCCCCCACTCTCTGCTTGGAAAAGCATCTGATCTGCAGAGAGTTGGAGCTAGAAGACTGAAGGGAGAGTTGGCTGTAGCAGAGTCCCAGGCTCCAGAAAGCCTTGTGGATGATGCAGAAGGTCTTGAACTTGATCCTCGCAGCTACCAGGAGCCAGTGGAGAGATTTTAGGGCTGGAGAGGTGTGGTCCCTATGTTTGAAGCCAAGGATAAGTCTCACAGTCCTATTCTGGATTACTTGATGGGGCGAAGGGAGGAGGAAGAGGATGTTTCAGCAGTCCAGCCCGGAGAGGACCAGAGCTCAGGAGACATTGAGTTTCTGGGGGAAGGTGAGGAAAGAGAGAGTGCCTCTTAGGAGGTGCAGCTGAAAATTGGCCTTTTTTGCAAGGTCTGTGAGGAGAGAAGGAGAGAGCAGAGGCGAAGATGACACTAGGGTTTTTTGCCTCACAGGAGGGTAAGGGTGGGGGGCCCATGGATGGTGGCCAGAGTGTAGGAGGGAAGGAGGGAGTGTGGTCCCAATGAGAAGGATCTCAGTCTTACTGGCATTAAAGCAGAGATCGTTAGCAGTGCACCATGACTAAATAGTAGACAGACAGTCAGGAATGAGAGAGGAGGAAGAGGACGCAGTGGAGGAAAGCTTGAAGGAGGGCTGCTTGTCATCCACATAACACTGGAAGTTAGGAAAGAAGGTGGAGATCAAAGGGGGTAGAGGGGCAAGGTAGATGTTGAAAAGTCATGGTGAGAGGATAGAGCCCTGAGGGACACCACAGGTGGAGAGTGAGATGGAGGAGAGAAAACGGCCAAGTTGAACCTGGAAAGTTTGGTCAGAGAGGAAGGAGGTCAACCAGCCCAGCGTCAGGTCTGTGATGCCAAGGGTATCACAGAGCCAATTTCAAGGGTGGCATGATTTACTGTATCAAAGGTAGAGGAACAGTTAAGAAGGATGAGAACGGAAGGAGAGTTGAAATCAAGATTGGAGAGCAAGTCTTCACGGGTGTTCAGGAGTCCAGATTCCATGCCTCTGGCTGCTTTGAAGCCATACTGGTGGTCGTGGAGACAACCAACATATTCACTGTGGTGGATAAGCTGGGATATGGCAAGCTTCTACAAGAGTTTGCACAGGAAGGGGGTAATGGAGATAGGGTGGTAGTTAGCCAGACAGGAGGGGTCAGTATAAGATTTTTTGAGGAGAGGGTGAACAAGGGAGTGCTTGCGGAGTAGCGGGAAGGATCCAGTGGCAAAGGGATCATTGCATAAATCAGACAAGGCTGGAGCAAGGGAGCCAATGTTGTCCTTCATGGTCCTGGAGGAGTAGGGTAGCACCTGGTCAGATGAGACTTTCATAGAGCGGACTTGTCTAGAGAACTCCTCAGGTGATATGAGAGAGAAAGAGGAGAGAAGGAGGGAAAGGGTGAGGAGGACCAGGGGAGGCCTGATACCCGGTGAGGGAGAAGGAAGTGGTGTAGAGGCGAGGGAGGACAGGATGTCCTGAGATTTATTAATGAAATGATAGGCCAGTGCATTATGCAAGGCAAGGCAGAGGAGAAATGGAGCCTACAGTAAGATTGGCAAGTTCCTTGCAGATTTTGAAAAGTTCAGCCATGTTGTTAGTTGCCCCAGAGATGCGGGCTTGGATATAGGCCCTCTTCCTCGAGCGGATGGATGGTCTGTATTGCATTTGGAGCAGGCGGTAGGCCAGTCTGTTCGAGGAAGTGCTTGAAGGCTGCCTCTTCCGCTCAGCAGATCTGTACTTGCGTTTCAGAGAGGCCAGGTCGGATTCATACCAGGAGTTTCACTTGGAGGCAGGCTTCATGTGGATCCTCATGACAAGGGTAAGGATGTCCAGAGTGTTGGAGATGGAGATTTGAAGATTAGTAAGGGCTGTGTCAGTGTGAGAGTCAGTGACAGAAGTAGGAGGGGGAATGAAGGTGGCAGCAAAAGCAGCCACTGGCACTTGCTTCATTGGTCGAATGATGGAGAAGGAGACTGGCAGTGCGGGTGGGAGCTTAGCCGGGGGACCCAGGAGGTCCAGGTGAGAGGACAGAAGAGCATGATCAGACCAGGAGAGAGGTGTAGTGAGAGGGTTGGAGATGGAGATGTCTGCTGTGATGAGAGCATCCAAGGTGTGTCTGGCTGAGTGCGCCCGCCAGGCCAGAGGGAAGAATGGAGAGGGAAAGAGAGTCACAGAGGTTGCGGAAGAGTCTAGAGGCCACTTCAGGAGAGGTAAGGTCAATATTGAAGTCTCTGAGGAGTAGAATCTTGGAGGTGGAGGCCAGGAGAGAAGAGGTGAGGACAGACTGTATTATAAGTGCAGATACACTTTTGCTGCTCTGGTCCAGCAGATAAAAAGGGAGCTACGAGCTTTGGTTAGAAATACAATCGCTGTGGGCAAGTCCACTTGTTTTTTGGAAATTAAGAAACTAAAATTAAACTTCTAAAATTGGGTACATAGCCATTGAGCAACAATGCCGGAGTAAGATGAAAAGTCCATGCTCAAGCCAATAGTCTATAAAAAAAACGGGGAGGTTTGGAAAATAATTCAGAGTGATGGCTCATCACAGGAGGCCTTGCAAATAAACCCTGTGTTAGAAGAGGCATAGGAGTCTCACTTCTCCCTTATTCTTTCTTAAATTCAGTGGGCGGGGAAGGTTAACCATTATCCTACTGCAGACGAATGGTCTCTGGTTATTGAGAAGGAGGACATAATTTTTTTAAACCAAATATTTCTCAAATCCTTAAGAATAAGAAGGTACCCACTTCATGGAAATTGGCTATAGTCATCCCTATGTTTGAAAAAGGGCACTGGACCTGCCCTAAAAACTATCTACCCATTGCCTTACTTGATGCCCTTGGAAAGATTTTTGCAGCTTTGGTATTAGTGAGATTGAATGAATGGGTAAAGGATACTTTTAAATTCGAAATACAGCAGACAAAGTTTGTTAAGAGAGTTGGTACCGGATTAAATGGCTTCATTTTAAACCTTTTAAGAAGAGAGTCTTTGCTACTGGTACTGGAATATATCTTGTTTTTATAGATTTAGCCTTGGCTTTAAAGAGCTTTTATGGAGGAAGCCCTCTGCCTGGAATTATCCAGCCTTTTTGTTAACTATTTTAGCGGATCTTTATAGATGTACATCTTTACAAGTTAGATTAAACCAGCAGGTGAAACTGTCTAAAAGCATCCCAACATTTAGAGGGCTTAAACAAGGGTGCAAACTTGCCCTGGCACTGGCATTTAGCAAGGGTGTATACTTGCCCCGGTCCTTTTTTAATTTAATTATTCTAGATTTAAAGACGCATTGGAGGAAGTACACACTCCCTGCCCCACCGCATAAATGGGTGACCGATCCATTGGCTTTTAAATGCAGACGATCTTGTTCTCCTGGATCGAACGCCCATTGGCCTCCAAATGCAGTTGGATGTGCTGCAGATTTATGCCAAGCGGAATAGCCTCATGGTTAATGTTGCAAAAACTAACATCATGGTGCTTAACGCAACAAGGGCTCAGAGGAAATGGAATTGCAGTTGGTGGCTGTATAAATCCCTTGTTTTAAGAGTTGGCACATTCCCAGCGCTGACCAATGGGCCGGCTCTCGCCGGATCTGAGATCTGGCATCAGATGTGTAGCCGGATTTCGGGATCTGGCCAGCCTCAATGCCAAATAGCCCATCACAAACTAAAGGGCTTTTGAAAGAAAGAAAGAAAAAAAATGAAAAAAGCGCTTTCCGCACAACTCTAGGGAGTGGGGGGCGAAGCACACAGCAGATTGGTGCCATGAGCACTCTTCTGGCTCCGCCCCCTAACTATGTCACAGGCAGCATGAGCCAAGGCAGACCCTCAGCGATCCTGAGGGCTCGCCTATGTGACCTAAGCTGCTCTGTGTGAGCGCACTGTGAACACAGAGCCTGTGTGCAGAGTCCGCTCGCACAGAGCAGCTTAGATCCCCTTAGATCTCCCTCCGAATTATTTCCATTTCCACCACTGCACATTCCGATATCTAGGTTTTATTTTGAATGAAAGTGGGAAAGAGCGTGCAAACGTCAGCATGCCTAGTGCTAAAGCAGGAGCATTAGCCCCTCAAGGGTCAGCATTGCATCATAGATTTGGACGGTTTTCCATATTCTTAGTACTCCAATTCTATAAAATGAAGGTGGTCCCTACTTTGCAGAAACTATGCTTAACATGCCTGCGATGTTATGGGTTGTCCTTGAGGGTCTTTTTTGGGAGAAAGTACTGGGCATTCCGAGACGTTTTCCCATCCAAATATTACATTTTGAGTTAGGCTTACTCTCTTTACAGGTTGTGGCCCAATTGAAAAAAATTGCTTTTTATAGGAAGTGTCTGCCTGCAGATATCAATTCTCTGTTCAGCATTATGAAGGATGCATTGCTTTCAAAAAGCGGCAGTCTAATTCTAGCTTGGGAAAATAATTGTGTGTATTAAATTGGGGATTCAGATATTCGTATAGATTTGTGATTCGGAAACCCATTTGAAGCCAAAGAGACATTTTGGATCCTTGATTGGATTAGAACTCAGGATTTATTTTGCAATTATACATCTTTTGTGAATCTGGGAGGTGAAACAAAGGCTCTTAACCAGCTTCCCAATTATTTGAGGCAGTTCCCAAATGCTGAATTTAGAAATGTGTTTTTAAGAAATCGTTTTAACTTACTCCCAATGAGAGAGGGTATAGGCCGACTTTCCAAGCTGGACAAGAGTCTAGTGGCTATAGATTCTGCCATAGTCCATCAGAGCTGGAAAGATTTATCAACGTCCTGTTCGGTAACAGTATGTAACAGCACTGGTTGCAATCATTTCCCTGAGTTCAGTATCAGGTTGTGTGTCAATGTAAATATAGTAGTGTGTGTCAACATCTGCATCACTATATTCAACAAATGACATTTCATAAACCCTGGGTCAGTGTCCAAATGGGACATTCAGGCCAACTCTGTATTGCAATCAATACAGAGAAAGACTTGCAGCAAGTGTGTACCCTCACTCAAATTGTATTCTCTCTGTACCTGGCATATCTCCTGGTATCACTTACAGCTTTTAGAGCATTGCCTTCAAAGCTAGTGGCAAACTCTCTTGTATGCTGTCAACGCCATTATCTGGATCAGACGCTACTGGGCTACCATGTGTTAGAACATCATTTGCAGTGTACTGCAAAGCTATAAAAAAAATATTAATCTTGTAAATTTTCTCTTGGTGCTCAACAAATTCTTAGTTTCTTTCTTTAAGAAATCAAGGATCACGTAGAAGAATATAAATATATTGGCATAGTTTTTTATTATAATTTGTGTAGCAAGAATCAAATCCACTCTCTCAAAAAGCCTGCTCTAATACCTGGGAAGGGTCTCATTCACTCCATTGGAGCACAGGGCCTAGTGTTTGAAGCTAATCCCCCCACCCCATCTCCTATACGGTGCAGGATGTATTCCCTTCACATTTTCATGCAATATTGGGCTTAGCTGTAACCAAACATTGGAAGTCCGCCTCATTATGAGTTTGGCTGTGTGGTCAAAAACAGTTGTGACCACTGCATTACTGCCACATTATTACACTGATTAACTATGGGTTTGGAGGTAATGTGGAGGAAAAACCTCCACCAAAATGCTGTAGGTAATTGCGACACCTTACCACCAAAAAAGAATCATTTTGGCAGAATTACCATCAGCTGTAATTCCGCAGAAATCCCCATGTAGTCCTATGGATTCCATAAATGGGGACTAACGCTGCCATACTGACACACTGGCGGTAATTCTGCTGGACCAAGTGTCAGTAATAGTAAATCTGTTGTGGTGTTTACCGGTGGTATTTACCACCAAGATACCATCAAACTCATAATAAGGTCCTTGTTCTGCTGAGGTGCACCCCAAAACAAGATCTCAGACTAACGTTGGGGCTCCCAAGTCTGGTCCATAAGGGAGTTGTCAAAATACTGAGATGCTGCCCTCAAATTCCCCTGTACTTAATGATGGGATTGTCACAGAGAGCTACATACAGGATTATGAGTATTGTCTCTGAACAAACACCTGGATGGCATTTGTCAGATAGCAAAGCCAGGGGTCATGCTGTGTCATCTAGATGAATTATCAGAACTTAATGTATGCTGGTTTATCTTTAAAGCTAATTGTTAAGTAGAAAGCCCACCTTTGTCCTGAGTAAATAGGCTCCTATATTTAGCTGGCTTTTCTATATTTTTTCACTTTCTTTTTTGCTCACAACCAGGCTTAGGCCTGACCGAGGGTGTGGCACTGTTTTTATGTGCCTTGTCTTAAGAGCCTTTATGACTCCTAAGAAAGGGGAACCCCAAATGTGCCCCATAGTTTCCCAGAGCGGGTGCACCTTCTTTGTTAGTCATGTGGCTAGGCTGGCGGTGGATATTTCACCTTGTAGTATGGTTTCACATGATGGAATCCGTTATGCCTGCTGGGTCGTTTTTCACCCCTCCATTTCACCTCACAGTGTTTGTTTACCTCAAAGACCTGAAGGGTTACGGTACTATCCCTTGTTTCTGTTTGTATTTGTGAAATTAAGTGGCCATCTTGGGCCACTGGATGCCTGTATCCCAAGACTGGGGCTGTAGTCATCGTGAAACCAGTTATGTCTGGCATTTGCATATGCCTGACTTGGGTAGTCTGGATTTAGTCCTTTTTGTGAGTGACCCCTCTAGAATGCATGGATGTGCTTGGAGGGAAAGGTCTGCCATTGGCTGACCAGCCTTCTGTTTGAATGATTCTTTGTGTGTGATTGGGTGCTGTGTTCACTCGCTACTTCCCAGGGATTATAAAAGCAGACCCACTCACCTTGCCTACTGCTGGAACTCTGGACCTGCCCTCTGGAAGTCCTGCTGCTGGAGGAAGGACCAAAGCACTGCACCGGCATCCTCAGACGCTCTTAAGAAACTGATGTCGAGGCTCTGCCTCTCAACAGTGACCAGAAGGAACTGACTATGCTCCTTTTCTATGAAGGCTTAGTCTCCTTGTAGCCCCTGAATGTGCCTGCATCTCTGGGTCCAGAAGCATGTGCCCCTTCACTGCAGGACTCCAGACACTCTCACTGCCGAACTGATGGGAGATTCTTCAATCAAAGATATCAGGCAAGTGCCCTGGCTCCATATCCCCCAACTGGGAAGTTTCAGTGGTCTGTGAAGCCTTTATTCCTGTAATTGCACTGCCGAACTTGCCTCCTGGTTCTTCTTCCATGGCTGGTGCCTCTCTAATGTGACTTCACAAGCTTTTTTGGAATTGTGTTTTTGCTTGGAGTCTCCCCAAACCTACCCTATCCTCAGAAGTTGAATCCTATGCCCAAGAACAACATGGGAACCCTGCATTGATGACTACCCCTGACCACAGTTGACTTATTTTTCCACTCCTCTGGCTCCAACCTTGAGCCTGGGGATCACCACATTATGAATAATTGTAGTCCCCACGGTTCTTGGGTCCCTCCTGCACCGATGTGTCACTGCTTGAACCTAAGTGGGTTGCCAAGCACTGTGCACAGCAACCGCCTCAGGAAACTTCCAAACACTGACGCAGAACTGCTTTTTTGGTACCAGGGTATTGCTCTCCTGCCTCTTCTGCGCTGCGGACAAGTCTTTTTTTTATGCATTTCATCATCTCTGGATCTCTTTTTCCTAACCTATGGTCTTCTGTGTCATGACCTCAACCAGAACTCCAGGAACTGCTCCTTGTGGTCACTTTCTCAGATAATCTGCACTACAGGTCACCCTTGCATCCATCTCTAAACGTGCTGGTCTAGATAGTAAAACTGTTTACATACCTGTTACTGCATTTTCCCTTCTAGGAAAATCTCTTTATCTGAACTCTAACCAACTCGTCTGAAACAGTTTTTACTTACCTGACACATTGTGGTATCTTTTATTTTACCAAATTTTCTTACATGCGAGTGTGGTGATTTTTCTCCTTGCATTTTCTGATTTAAAGATTATCTGGACACCCCACCCCTTGCCCCGGATTTCAGCAACAGTGAACATTTGGGTGTGGGTTTGTGGCTTCACGTATGTTCCCTATACAATTCCACACCATTTCACCAATCCACACCAAATTGTGCACAGTCACCTGTTAGGACCCAATGGACATCACTGGCTACATAACATCTGGACACCCCACACCTTTACCCAGATTTCAGCAAAAGTGAAAATATGGGTGTGGGTTTGTGGGTTTTTGGCTTTGCATATGTTCCCTATACAATTCCACACCGTTTCACCAATCTGCACAAAGATTTGCACAGTCACCTGTTAGGACCTTCCGGACATTAATGGCTACGTGACACTCAGGCAACCCTAAATGCGCCCATGTATCCGATGTTCGGAGTACATTACATTGGCTGCCAGTACAACACAGGATCACATACAAGATCCTGATGCTGTCATTTAAATGCTGTACCAACACCTGTCCAACATAACTAAAGGGTCGAGTGAAGACACATACATCAGGGAGACAGCTCCGCTCCTCTGCCTTCCCCACATTAGCCCAGCATAGATACAAGCTGGCGCGCTTTGGGGGGACATCATTTGACGTCCAGGCTCCTCTACATTGGAACTCACTTCCCGGAATTATACGCTTGACTAGCAATCTTGTATTATTCAAGAAACAAATTAAAACCTACTTGTTCAACCTCAACCCAAGTTAAATTTGGAACCGCCGTGCCTACTCCACCTGATCACTGACCCTGCTGATGTCCTGACCCTTGTTTGTCTTTTATGTGCACTCTGAGGCCCATGGGCATAAAGCGCGTTATAAATATTAAAATAAATAAATAAATAAACCCACCCCTTTCCCTGAATTTCATCAAAAGTGTAAATTGTGTGAGTCTGTGGCTTCTCGTTTGTTCCCTATACAATTGCACACCGTTTCACCATTCTGCACCACATTTTGCACAGTCACCTGTTAGGACCCTCCGGACATTAATGACTACATGAGATTTGGACACCCCGCACCTTTCCCTAGATTTCAGCAAAAGTCAACATTTGTTTGTTGGTTTGTGGCTTGGCAAAGCGTTGTTCCTTATACAATTAGTTAGTTTCAGCACCACAGCCCCCGCCCTGTGGAACTCCTTACCTCCACACTTAAGAAATGAGCTCTCCTACCGAGCATTCAAGCAACTGTTGAAAACTTGGTTATTCAATAAGTTTGACTAACACTTTAAGGATGAACCATCTCCTACTTTGCCTGTACTACTTCTCACTGACTTAATGATCCGTAAAGTTTTTACTCTGTCACTACACTGTACAAACGCTGTGTTAACTGTGAGTCTGGGCATCATACAAATGTTAAAATAAAATAAAATAAATACATTCCACATTGTTTCACCAATCTGCACCAAATTTTGCGGAATTGCCTGTACCCATGAGGGAATGAAAGCCTGAGCAACGCCGGGTATATCAGCTAGTATTCTTATAAAGATATATCTTGTGAACATTCTATCATTGGGTGCAAATGAAAAGTGTGCACTGTATCTGTGAAGCATTCCACTCCACCTCTTGAGAATTATGCCTGGGTTCCACTGCCATGACAACCATTTGGAGAGCCTGGTAAGCTTGAGGGAACCATTACTAGTACATAAGTAAGGAAGATACACGGTAAAACCCTGACCACTGGGTTTAAGGATAATCTCCCAAACACTCAGTAATCCTAAAATAAATGGGGTTGATATTGATATTGATATTTTATTTCTATCGCGCTCATACACAAGTGTTTCAGAGCGCGACAAGGCAAGGGAAGGGAAACAGGGGAGAACAAAAACAACAATCTTACTAGGCCCAGTGACATTGAGAACGTGCAAGTGCAGGATATAGGGGGAAGGAGGAGAAGTGCATGGAAGGGGGACAAAAGGAGAGTGCGGAGTGAGAAGGAAAAAAAAAACAAAAATAATAATAAATAAAAAGGCAACAAACAATGGGAGTGCAGCCAACAAGGCAAGTGCTGGGTTGATGGCAGCAGGCCATGTAGGTCTGAAAGTGCAGGAAGAAAAGGGGTGGGCTGTATGGGTACAGATACACACCCCAGTGCAGGGGGTGGTCCGGAGGCAGTGCGTGAGGGTGGCAAGATGAGCAGGTACCTGGGCCCGGAGGACAGAGGGTGGCCAGGTGCATGGGGCCGAGGGAGAGTAGAATCAACAGGGGAGAGGAGAGGAGAAGGCAGAAGCAAAGAGGAAGGTGTTGAGGTGCTTCAGGAACCGGAGATGGTTCTCCTCAAGTTTTAGAGTGGCAGGGAGGCTGTTCCAGAGGGAGGCCCCAGCCGAAGACAGAGATCTACCCCCAGCTCGTTGCTTTGAGAAACGACTGACCCTGAAGGAGTTAGAGGTAGAGGAACGGAGTGCTCAAGATGGGAGCTATTTGCAGAGGAATAGCTGAAGGTAAGTTGGACCCAGGCCCCAGAAAGCCTTGTGGACAATGCAGAGGGTTTTGATATTAATCCTTGCATCCACTGGGAGCCAATGGAGAGATTTCAGAGCTGGAGAGATACGATCCCAGGGCTTGAGGCCAAGGACAAGTCTCGCAGTCCTGTTCTGGATAAGTTGTTAAGGGTGGAGAGTAGAGGCAGGTAGATTAAGAAAGAGGCTGTTGCCTGGGACATGATAAGGTAGTTGTCTGGATAGGGATGGACTTATCACCTGCATGGAAGAGCCCCACAAGAGCTTACAGTTTGGTCAACATACGCATGCCAATTTTGCGACCAAAGGGCATGACGTGAAATGGATAGTGGGGATCTGCTTCCACAAAGCACAGAAATCGATGGTCTGCTAGTCACATCAGGTCTCCCGATAGCATAAATATGCATTGTGATAGAATAGCACATGTTGATTGAATTGACTTCCACTCTAAATGTTATAATGTAAAGTGGTTTTGTATAGCACACATGTGCCATTATGATGGCTTCACTGCATGTGGTCCTGCAAGAAAAGTGGGAGGGGGATTTTTAGTGAGGAAGAGGAAAAGGTAGCTGTGAATCCTATGGTCTTGATGCTTGCAGGATGGAAGTACCGAGTCCTGGATGTTGGTGTGATTGTAGGTGGTTAGTGTCTGGGAATCCTTGGGTGTGTGTTTCAGACAGAAATGAGAGCCCAAGAGTTAGCAATGGAAATCACCACTGTGAAGAACTTGGCAGCTTGTTGTCATATGCCAGTGTTAACTGTTGAGTTGGGATTATGAGATGTTGGCGGGGAGGGGGACTATCTTGACATGGTTTTGCTGGTAATGGAGTGGGGTGATCAACCTGAATGAGTGTGATCTCCCGTACTCCTTCGCTGCCTCATAGTGTGCTTGCCCATTGCATGATTGGACTGACCTGAATGAGACCAATCACCCACAGCTCTTTACTGACGAGTTGTGTGTAATGTTGTTTCATGTTCGTAGTTCTATGTAGAGGAGGTTGCATCTGGCTATTTTATTTTATTTATTTTATTAGATTTTTATATGTGCCTAATACCATACCTGAGTTTGTTTTCTAAGCCCAGATCTGGAATTCGAACCTCTGTTGCTCTGCGTGGTCTTGCTTCCAAGACCAGTGCGTTGCCCCTGTGCTATCCTCCGTTAACTATTAACTGTAGTGGGCATGTAACTGCGAGTGGGCATCTGTTCATAGAGGTTGTTGTGCCGGGTTTGTGCCAGTATGAGTTGAACAGCCATATTTTCTGGGATTTGCTGGTCTCCCTCTATGCACCAGCATCTAGGAATAGAATTCCAAGTTTACTTCTGAGGAAGGAGAAGAAGGATCCGCTGGGCTTCTTTTATTGAAGGTTGGCACTGCTACTAAGTAGTATTTATGATGAACATGTTGATATTCTTCAGCTCGAGTAAAGGGTGAAGAACATCAGAAGCCTTTTCCACCAGCAACAGAAGATCCACAGCAACAGAAGAGAATTAAAGAGTATACTCTGCCTCCCCTCCATGGGACTAGAAATAATCTGTCTTTGGATAACAGATCTTGTACATCTTGCATCAAGAAAGCTGCTTTCACAGCATTCCTGGAATCAGGGTCTCAAATGAGATGTAGTAGCTGGTAGCTCCCTGAAGTCTATTCTCTGCAGATTTTGTTCAGAGCCCATTGATCTGGCACCAACTGTTTCAAAACTTGACAGTAATGTTGGCTTATTCCTCCCATAGTTCTATTTCCAGACAGGACATGCCCCATTCCAAGATCCGACATATCCAGGAAAGCTGCTGTTGTGGTTTAGGATTCATATTCCTGACAGCTGGCGTTGCACTCCCTCTTGCTCTGCCCTACATTAGGAGGGATCTATGGCAGACTGAAAGGTAATCGGTCATGTTTGGAGGGTCTGGATCACTACGTGGGTGATGGTGGTCTTGTAGGAATGAACAGGTTCTTATACCCAGCAGCTTGTTTCAGTGACCACTTAGCTGTGATCCAAATAGCATTTTCCCCCCATTAAGGGAAAGCACAGGAGAGAGGCCTTCTGAGCAGCATTAACTTTTCAAGAATCTCAGCGACCAATCCCTTCTAGCACCCTCTTTGAGGGATGAGGCAGACAAGGAAGCTTTTAATGTATCACAACATGCTATATCTGACAGGAACTATGTATGTGCATCATTAGCGAGCTGTCAGTGCAAACAGATCTATCTTCGACCACCGCACAAATAGCATTAATGTCCTCCAGGAGTCACTGTATGGCTTAGATAGTGTAGGAAGCTGCCCTAACTCCAAGGTTGATTGAGGCTTGTGGTCTTCTTAATGAGGCTTCAACCTTACTGCCCTCTGCATCTGAAGGCAAAGCATCTCATGAGGCCTGTGACATTTCCTTTAGAGAATTAGCAAAGCAATAAGTCCACCTTCAATACCACTAGCAGGTATCAGCTTGGGAGCTACCCAGGGGTACCTGTTTTATCAGGGTCTTTAACTTTGAACTCTGGAAAGGACCTCTTCGACATCCTGCATCACTGGCAGTCCCGTAACAACTTGAGTTTGAAGTGGGTGAGCTGGCATCTCATCCGAAATGAAGGCTGCTCCTGAGTTTCCACGCCCAGGTTTGTTCAAGAGTTCTTCTGTGATAGTGGGTGTATTGGTGCAACCCTCACTCAACTGAAAGAATGAAAATAACAAGCAGTAGCCTTTACATTCAAAACACTTGCCTGCTCAGAATTAAACTAATCGATCATAGCAAAAGAAATGCTGGCATATCCCTGGGCACAGCATACTTTTGTAAATATAGATGGGCAAGGGCGTTTAAACTCGGCACCAATCATAAACTTCTCATCAGCATGCTGATGCAAGATAAGAGAAAAACAGCTACACCTAGGTGAGCATTTGTGGCGGCCGAGCCTCAAGAATCTACATTTGAAGGAGAACCCCTCCCAGGATAAAACAGTATGCAATTGGATTGCCTTTCAAGATTACCACATGATCACAATTTCAGTGAAGAGTTCCTCAATGATGACTGTACAGTGGCTACAGTGGAAGATTTGGAATTAGAAAATGTAGGTGTCATTAGTAAGGAAATGTGGTTGCAACACACAAATCAAGATTAACTCATTTATGGCATTGAACACTCCCATAATTCAAAGGGTAGCCTACAGTGAGACGTTTACCCTCATACCTGCAACTTTACTGGTAGACTGTAAGTGAACTGACTGCAGAACAGGAAATGGTAATGAGAAACCATTTATCATACCACCTGTTGTAATAAGACATGAACCTATCAACAAATCTCATCAAGGCCATCTAAGTACCACCATGATGATATGGTTTTCTGCTGAATACTGGTGGCCTGGAATGAATACTGGTTACCTCTACAAAGGTAATCTCCCTCAATTTATTGTTTTCGGGGGGCCAGCATCTCAGAACGGGAGACACACTGTCAGAAAAATACTAAAACGAGACAACTGGCTACCCCACTCTATGTCCAACTAGGACAGGCGTGGTGATCTACAGAATTATTGTGGTAATTGCTTACACCTTCGAATTAAGTAAGCCAAGTTTATACAAGACATATCTCACACTTTGTGAAAGGGAATGGAACCATTCCACTCAATTAACACACACTAACAACATAACTATTCTTCAATAAGTCCACGTCAATTTATTAAGTGTTAAGACCGATTTAGAAAAATTCAAAAAGAGAGAGAGAGGGAACAACAGCATATATATTAATCATAGTACATCAAAAAAAGACATATTCTTCTCGCTCAATTCTTAAAAACAGTATGCTTTGTATGGGTTTCATTGGCTTAATAAAAACCACTATGTTCTCTTCAGCAGTTTACAGATACAAGACTATATTATTTGGCTAGTCTATTGTCAAGTGTCAACATGTTTCGGCCTTTTATGGAGATGAAACACTACCCCTAGTGTCTCTACAACCTAAATTCTTTATGGCCTTCTTCAGGACAGACAATTTCTTTCCAGATGATGGACACCTCTTTCAAATCCCCCGTAACAGGTAAAGCACAATATCCTGGTTGGACCTGAGCTTTACGCTAGCTTAATCCTAGTCGTGGCAGGGCTTGATTCCTACCCCCGAGTATTCACGGATCAACTCTGGTTTATTCGGAAATTCCAAACTGTGCTAGGAACTCAATTCCTACTGGATGTGAACATTCACAAAGCAAAACAAAAGCGTTCCTTGCGTCGTGCTTCCCTATGCAGGGAGAGCTCCACAGCACCACAAAGCTTCACAGCTCGAAATGCGCACCGTCAGACAACACGCGTATATGTCGATGCGTCTCACTCGATTTTCTTGATTCTTAAGTCAAGCTCCAGCATCACACCGCGAACGCGTCCAAACCATCGTGTTTACAGTTTGGAATTTCTGAATAAACCAGAGTTGATCCGTGAATACTCGAGGGTAGGAATCAAGCCCTGCCACGATTAGGATTAAGCTAGCGTAAAGCTCAGGTCCAACCAGGATATTGTGCTTTACCTGTTACGGGGGATTTGAAAGAGGTGTCCATCATCTGGAAAGAAATTGTCTGTCCTGAAGAAGGCCGTAAAAAGTTTTGGTCGTAGAGACACTAGGGATAGTGTTTCATCTCCATAAAAGGCTGAAACATGTCAACACTTGACAATAGACTAGCCAAATAATATAGTCTTGTATCTGTAAACTGCTGAAGGGAACATAGTGGTTTTTATTAAGGCAATGAACCCCATACAAAGCATACTGTTTTTAAGAATTGAGCGAGAAGAATATGTCTTTTTTTGATGTACTATGATTAATATATATGCTGTTGTTCCCTCCCTCTCTCTCTCTCTTTTTTAATTTTTCTAAATCGGTCTTAACATGTAATAAATTGACGTGGACTTATTGAAGAATAGTTATGTTGTTAGTGTGTGTTAATTGAGTGGGATGGTTCCATTCCCTTTCACAAAGTATGAGATATGTCTTGTATAAACTTGGCTTACTTAATTCGAAGGTGTAAGCAATTACCACAATAATTCTGTAGATTACCACGCCTGTCCTGGTTGGACATAGAGTGGGGTAGCCAGTTGTCTCGCTTTAGTATTTTTCTGGAATGAAAACTGACATGGACACCCATGTCAGTCACTATTCAGCTTGTCAGTGTGCCTCTTAATAGCCAAGCACCCTGGGTTAAATCAAAAGGGTTTTTAAAAGTGGGCTTTGACTTTATTGGTCCACTCAACCAAATGAATGAAGAAGGAACATAGGGAGTAGCATTTGAAGACCACCTATCCAATTGAATAGAGCTAAATGTTGTCAATGATAACAGTACTGGAAGAGATTGAAAAGGGAATGTTACCCAAAGAAATTGATTACAATTAATGGTGTTCTACTGACCTCAATAAAACATCAACATATCGTAACGCAAAGGGCATCACTCACAGCTGAATAGTGCTTTATCACCCACAAACAAATGGGCAAGTAGATCATGCAAATACTTCATAAAAGAGTTTACAACTTCTTCAGCATCTCTGATGGAATTTTCGACTTAAGCAATCAGAGCAATAACTGCTCACCAAATGACCCTTTATAATACCACGGCAGCATCCCCCTTTTGAATCACTAATAGAAAGACGTGTAAGCTCTCATCAGTTTCCACAACAGATGCCAATCAACAAATAAACTGGTGAAAAGGGCATTGACAGCATCAGGTATGAAATAAGACAAAAGAGAACAGATTGAAGAGCACATATGATCTCAGCCCATTCAGTCAAAACACATACCACTCAAGTGGGAGATCTTGCAAAGGTGCCAATGCCAGCTAAGGATCAGCTCACACCATTCAAGTATAGTAAATAGAAAATTGTGCCCAAGAATGGAAAAACACGATGTGGTTCTAGAAGATGGACGATGGACAAATGTGGAACCTGGCAAGATTGGCACTATTCTAGAAAGCTAGCCACGTAGAATGTCAGCCAAACAAATCTACTAGGTATGTTCAACATAATGTACAATACCACAGCTACTTAGTACAACCATAGTCAGTGCCCGGAAGTGAAGAGCAACATGCTGATGTAGATAAGAGGCGTGTGAGGACATTAAATGAAACAAAGAGAATTAAGTGCACAAAGAAACTGGTGATCCTCCATCGATGACAGTCGCTCAACCAGAACAACACAGCACAACACCCAGATCCAGAAGAGAAAGAAGGTTTTGCAACAGACTCGGAGACAGTGCCTTGTACTAATCATTCCTTTCTGTCACTAGAAAAGAAGGTATATGGTGAGCTCAGTCTCTCTCCCCTCTCTGACCTGCCCCAGCACACCTAGGACTTGTGAGTGAATAACACTGCTGGGAGGCAGGAGAGAATTAGGCTTCGAAGACAGGAAGCACGCGGGGAGTGAAAGAGACAGGCAACTGCAAATGATACAACGCATTAGACAAACTTGTATAATACATGTATTTTATTGAGATGTAAATAAAGTTAACATTCCACACATCACTCAAGTCACTGCCTTTCTTGTGAGAAGCAAGCCTGAACACAAAAGGACCCCACTATGTGTGTGTCTCCTATGCAGGGAAGCGTAAAATCTCAGTTGTTTCTTCTTTTCTGACTTTCCAGCCTCTTCCAACATTTCAGCATTTATAGCAGCACGGCCCGCACACACAGGGTATCTCACACCCTTGCTGCTGGCTTATAGTGTGTTCACAATGTGGCATCTGCACCAGCAGGGCTTCTTGCCCTGAGCCAATCGGAGGGCCCCTTCATAGATACACGCACCATACGTACGCGCATGCACAGTTTTTTCTAGGACAACCAAAAATTCCAGGATACATGAGATGGCCCTTAAGAGGGAGCGGGGAGGGGGTGGCAGTCTGGAAGGCAATGCAATAAAACAATAAAGGCAATGAAAAACAACATCGTTGCTATCCCGGGTGACTCACTCTCATCATTATGGATGAGGAATAGGGACGGAGAGCTAATGGGGCTCTTACCTCTGACAGTACTGTAGCATTTGTACCATAGATGTGCAGCAGCGTGCGTCAATAGTTGTTCAATGGATGTGTGTCAGTGTTTGTACCAGAGAAGCGTAGTATTGTGTGTCATCAATCGTATCAGTGTATAACACTGCTGTATATGAATGTGTATTAATTTACTGTGAATGCTTTTGTATATATACATTTAACAATACTGTGTCATCATTTGTATATGTTTATGAGTACTTTCCACTAGTATTTCTGTTTGTGTATAACAGTAATGGTCGTCAGTGTTTGTATTTACAAACAATAACCCACTTTTGCTAAGATCCAATATCTCATTGCTTGTTCCTCTGCAGGCAAATTTTGACACCAACTTCGAGGACAGGAACGCGTTCGTAACAGGAATAGCCAGATACATTGAACAAGCAACGGTGCACTCCAGCATGGTGAGTCGTTCACTAGTATTACACTGAATAGTGCAAACCAGCATACCAATACTCTCATGGATACTACAGCGATACTACCTTCACAGGCGCGCACTACACTAGGTGGGGTGCCTGTTGCCTTGGTGGGGTATGATGTATAATAAAGGCGACTGGGTCTTCCAGTGCAGACAGACACCTCTTCCTTGGCTGAGGTAGCCAACTAATTTCCTTTAGTTGTTTGCACCCGATGTAAGGTCAGAATTTACAAAATGCTAGAGTTCACTGGTCACCCACACTTTTATCCTAATACCTTGAACTTGCAGGAGAGAGAGCATCAATGAATGGACCTGTAAAATAGCCATAGCAGTCCACCCGCTGTGCTAGGAGTTGGATTAAGTAGGTAACATTGAAAAATACTCAGGGTCTTGGCAGGGCAGGGGGGGATCTGGGGGCCGGGCTGACAGCTGCACTCTAGTTCCCAGTCAGGATGACCTGCTCAGGTTTCTCCTCCTCCTAACATGTTCGTACCTCAGGCCCTCTTGAAAGAGGCAGCTCAGGTGTAGGTCTTCAGAATACTTACCTGATGAAATGCTGGTCATTGTTGTCTTCAAGAGGGAGCTCTTCTCAAGCTCTCCCCCCGTTCCAGAAGAAGAATGCTCTGCGTGGGGAGAGGGGGTAGCGTACAGATGACTTAAGAGTATTGGAAGACTTGCTTCCCCCCTTAAAGGTACCAAGGACACAGTGATTAGGAAACATTCACAAAGCGATAACTCGTGAAATGATTTTCAAGGAAGCAGATTGATGCAGACAACTTTCACTAAATTGCACAACAATTGCACAACAAGGTAGGTTTTGGGCCTTGATGCGCTGAACAGCCAAACCCTTGAATTCGTAGCTGCATGTGCAGAGTAAAAAACCTCATTGAAGAATTGAGGGTTTCAGAATCCTAGAAAGGTTAAATGGAATAGCCACTCTTCCCATTGGATGTTCCACTATTATTAGAAAGTAAGGGAGAGGCTCAGGTGAAAACCCTGATAAACACACTAAAATGAGCCTAATATCAAGGTTCAAGCCACAGAAACTGATATGGAACCCTACATGCTTGACATAACCATCCAACATGAAAGCAGACCTGACTATTGCTTAACTGACCGCGCCTTTTCGGCCCCTTGTCCTCCCAAAGATACGTCCATCGAAACAAAGAACAAAAGATTCATAACCAGGTCTAGCTTATGCTGTAACAATACATTAATTATGAATAATGACCCGCAACAGTCCTTGTAGTGCACTCAGGAACTTTCATTTCATCAACAATGCCTTGATGGTTGATGATGATTTCGGCTGGAAGCTGCTACTCAAGTAATCCTCCGAGCCGGCCCTAAGTAGTGAAGGAACATTTAAACAGTCCCTTTAAATCTAAAGTCATTACTTGGAAAAAATCAACAAATAGTGAAAATAGTTCACAGTCTGAGAGTGATCTGCCAGGATACAAAGAAGTTCAGCTAAGCACTAGAGTGATATCACATTGAAATGAGTGCCCACTGCCCTTATGATTGCAGCTGAGCACGAATTTAGTGTGTGTACTGTGCTCTCCATTATGCAAATATGCCTCTCCCATGTTAAGTATACTCTCCCCACATGCTCATTAAAATGTAAACAAATTATGGCTTTTTAAAGTTCAGTCTTTTGTTGTTTGTCCTCCAAATGTTCAACAAGAGTACCTCACAGGGGTACGCTGTGCCTAAGGGTTGTCCAACTCCAGGCCTCGAGGGCCGGATCCATGTCAGATTTGCAGTATACCCTCAATAATATTCATGAGATACATTTGCATATAATTATTCTAAATCTATGCACATTTTGCTCGTGAATATTAATGAGGGATATCCTGAAAACACGGTCAGGTTTCCAGGTCTTGAGGCCTGGAGTTAGACAACCCGGGGCAGCCTTATTAGTTTCATTTTAGAAAACATAATCCTTGTTTCCCTCTTTGTAGCACAGTCAGGCCACACCCTTTGTTAGGATCACGTGGCACACAAAGCTAAATCAAGGGTTCCATCTAGGCTACCTGCCTGAATTGGCACGGTTGCTGTTTGCACAAACTTCTGTTTTAATCTATTCAAGCATTTTGCTTGATTCCTGGCCTATAAAAACTGTGCAAAGATTTAAAAAATAAGGATCGAAAAATTAGCAAAGCGCAACAGTTGTATAGATTTAGTGAATGCACTTCTATGAGAAAAATGTAAGCGCAAAACAAACGGTTGAATCATCATGTACACTCACTGCCTTAAGAAATACTCCCCCTTAGTCAGAATTATACACATTTCCTGTTTTGTGGGTCAATTTTCTTAGGAATTCTCATAGGCGGTTTTCGCAGTAGAACACGTGCACCTATTGATGCAGCTCTGCAATGCACTCTCCTGAAATAGATTTCCATTTTACAGTTGGGCAGGAGCAGGTCTGCGTGTGAATAAAACATTGTATGCAGTGCTGCCGGTTCAGCCCTTTTCAAAATCATGGTTGGAGACCTGCTAACCCTCCATTCTGAAGTAGAAGTGTGGTGCATACATTCTAATGGGAGTGTTTCCCAATGCAAACTAAGAATGGTGATCTCTCTGTGTTTATCACTGAAGGAGCATAACATGAGCCCCTTCCTTGAACATTATTATTGCCCAGGTATACACCCTGCCCTCAAAGAGCTAAAAGTAGGGTGGCAAATGTCGGACACAAGTGAACACCTTTTAAAGAGGTCTGTCTTTGGCCAGCCAAAGCACATTAAAAGTGACACAGCCTTTAGTATAGGAAGACTGGTGCCATCATAGGGAATATGTTCATTATTGTCAGCCCGTCCTTGCTGCTACATACTGAGGCAAAATCCTAAAGCAATTGAGGTGGTCAAAATAGGTTGAAAGCTCCAGAGTATGAGGAGTCATGCAGCCAGCAGGGGAGCCGAAACCCTGAATGATCACTTATGAAAAAGCTATTAATTATACAGGGCCAGAACCACATTTTTACTGAATGAAGGTGAGTTACTGACTGATTAAATTGTGTATTAATTTCTTAATTTCCAAAGTAACATCAATAATCTTTTCATGGGATTCTGGGCACCGGACCTCCAGATTTAAAGTTCTGTAGTCCTGTGAATTCCCACTGCCTGACGGACATTTTTGGGGATTAGGCAGCTCTGTAAATCTTCTCTCCTGAATGCTCCTCAGAATTTTAGAACTGCCAGATAGATTTTCACTCGTGTACGTGTTACAGTATTAAAAATAAAAATATCCTCAGTCAATATGTTGAGGAGAGTTCCAGGCATAGAACTCCTGAGTTTGGCAGCATT
Organism: Ambystoma mexicanum; assembly: GCF_040938575.1. NCBI lineage: Eukaryota > Metazoa > Chordata > Amphibia > Caudata > Ambystomatidae > Ambystoma > Ambystoma mexicanum. Next base: position 335,573,205 of record NC_090926.1, on the reverse strand, counting down.
TTCTGCCAACCCATTACATCCACACACGTATCATGTTGTGGTTTGGGTGTTTTGGAACTGGATTTGCCTATTTGCACTGGCCATTACTGGCATGGATAGATTGTGGCCACAGCTTCATGAACGGGATTTATACTGAATATTGTGGCTTACATAGAATGCAGCGGTTTCATGAAGTGATTTACAGTGACCATTACTGGTATAAGTAGATTGTGGCCACAACTACATGAAAATGACTTACAATGCTAGCATATGTTGTGGTCTTGTGCAGTTAGTTTAGTTTTGGTGTTTATTTAACAAGAGTGCATAGTGACATTTTTCCACTGCCCCACACTTTCAACAAAGGAGAGGCACTCTGCTAAGCCTTTTTATTTTGTTTTGGTGGCTTGGCTTCGGGCTGGATTTGACCTCGTGGCCATCAGACTTGGTGAGTTGCGGAATGGACAGTCCACTAGAGTGAGTGGAGCTGTGAGTGTTGACGGATGTCCGCAGCTGTGTAACCTGAGACATGAAGCTTTTGCATGAGTTGTCTCCTTTTATTTCCAGATGTACCAGTTCATCACCTCTATTGCTATATGAAAGTATGTTTTGTTTTAAGATTATCACCTTGTCAAATCTTAATTAATAGCGTCTCCTCCCTTGCATTTGATGTTCCACCTTGTGGAATAAGGTAGGCTGGAGGCAGCTATAATTTAGTTTTGGCTTTACCAAGAGTACGAGCTAATATACTGCCTTAGTAACCCAATGTATATTATTGTTAGCCATTGGGATACTAATTAAGTTTTTAAAATCCTGCTCTCAGCTATTTTGTTTCTTGTGTCTTTCTTTCCTTGGAGAAACCACGAGGCAGGCTTAAAATGGCCATTGGGCACACATGGGCTCACTTTGAGCCCAGGCCTGCACCCAGTGAAGTGGTTTGGTATAGATTAGCTCCAGATATGCCAATACAAGAACTGTGTGGGCTGTCATGAATGTTTGGCAGTTTTTGGGGCCAACCTGATTTCCTCACTGACAACAACTTTGTTAGGAGCCCTGTTGGGTGACTAAAGGGCTGGGTTAGGCGAGGGCCGGTGTCGATGGTATCTAGGGGAGACCCTGATCCACCACTCAGTTCAGTTCAGATTTGGGGGATTTCAGCAGGTTAGCTAACAGCCTGAAGGAATTTTGCTGTGGATAAGCTATTGCTGCACTTTTAGGACCAGATCTGGCCTACTGGCTGCACCCTGTGTGGATCAACTTCCGGGGAACCAGTGGTCCAAGGATGAATATCGGTTTCTAAACCATCAATCAGCCCCACACCTCTAGTACACCAGCAGAGATCTAAACAGATTGGAAACACAAGCAAATTATAAACCTCCTTGTCCAATTTTGGTAATGTGGACGGAACAGCAGGCTTTATCTCTGCAAGGTCGTGGATCGTTGGTTAGTTGCAACACAGCGAAAATAGAATTATTACCCAATGATAAAAGGGACTGTCCAGTCAAGGTTGTATAAAAATATCTACTTTATTATTATCACTACAGACAGTTCTAGCAAACTACAAAATACAACCCACCCTGTAAAGGAATGCAGAATACAGACAGTTTCAAGAAGGAAAAGGGATGCACTCCCGATACTGACAGGAGGGTAGTCGGTATAGTAATTAATCGCAATAGTTCAAGTATACTTGGTTTCAACACAAAGGGAGAAATGGGTCGTAAAATGTCACTAGGGTCTTTCGGAGAAGGACCAGGGGGACAGAACCACAATATACCTTGTGCTTGTAGATGTCCTTGGTGCTCGACAAGGTTGAGTTAGTTTCAGGGTGTTTTGCAGCTTGTGCGACAGAGTTCAAGATGGGAGACAGCTGCGGGTATAAGGCAGCAGGCAGTTCAGCGAGCGAGGCTGGACGAACGGCTGGAGTCTGGCCTGCATGGCGGCTCGGGGTCAGGAATCGTTTTCTCGGTACTGGTTGGCGGGTCTGAAGCACCGGTCGAGGCGTCTCAGACGACGTTGGCGACTGCGGCGTGACAGCAGTCTGCGGTGCAGTCGGTTGCAGCTCGAGGGGCTTGAAAATGTCCTTTAAGGTGGCTGCTGGTTGATGCTTGTCAATGTACTCCTCCTAGCTTCTTCACTGGGCTCTTGTTGTCCTTTAAGGTGGATGGCCCAAAGCTGAGGAGAGTGTTGCAGGCAACAGCCTTGTCCTTGGTTTGGTTTTGAGACTCTCTGGCACTTCCCGCCTAGGAAGCTTGCTTGCAGATCCTAGCAGGGCATGCTTTGTGCTGGATGGGTACCAGTTCTGGAGCTACTGGAGGGTCCTCTGGATTCAGTATCTCCCTTTGTTCCCTGGGAGATGTTTAGGGGAGGGATATTGCTTCCCTATTTGGAACTCCTGGTCTTCCTTCACTGGCGGAAGCTGTAAGGCCGACTGTAACTTCAGTCAGGGCCCAAATGTCTTCTTCTTGTTACTTCTTGCAAAGTCTTTAGATGATCTTCCCAAAAGAGGGGCTCAGCCCTCTTTTAAAGCCAAATGGGCCACAGTAATGGGTGTAGGCTAAGCCTACATTAATGAACCAATCCTGGGTCCCCACCAGCAATCTCCTGTATGCATGAGGTCATAACCAGAGGGCTTTGCAACAGAAAAGGTAAAGGGGTAAAAACATGTAATACTAAGTCCCACCCATATTCCAGGCCATTGTGGATCAAAGGGTCTCACTGGTTACTTGAGCTCTCTGTGGTTCCTGGTTAAAGCGGCAGGTCTCCCTTGAAGCTGTGGCGAGAACAGACTTTCTGTCTCCATCAAATCACATACCTCTACCTTCTAAATGGGTTCCCCCTTTAGAGGTTGCCTACTGTAAACACATGTACCAGACATGACAGGTCACTGCCCTTGATACTGAGAGGCAGGAGTTGGCTTCAATTTGACACAGTGCATATCAAAGGTTGTTGGGGTTTTACTGTCCTTTGTTAGTCCTGCGACCAGGCCTCCCGCGGGCCTGTTTTAATTAACTCTGATTAGTATGCGAGGCTGCCACCAGCAGCTAACAAAGGAAAGAGCGGATCATAGAGCCTTTGTTAGTTAATTAGACTGGCCATGGCAGGAGGAAGGGTTTGCCCTCCCCCGCTGAGATGCCTTGATGACAGGGGGTATGGAGCCTGTAGTCTGTGTCCATACAGAGTACACAGTTCTATGTGTATGTCGTGCATTGAGCATAGGAAAATGTGTGTGGATTAGTCACACACATTTTCCGGAAGTTGATCTACCATCATTCAATTACATTTTTAAAATTTCAAAAAAGCCCAGGCGAGCGCACACCCACCGTGCGAATAGTCGAATATCTCACACATCCTATGTCCTGTCCTTACCTCCGGTTGATTTTTGGCTGCTGGACGTACTTTCCATGCTGTCCTCATTCTACTCCTTGTTCTCTTGGTTGGCTGAGGACACAGCTTCCCATTTGATTCGGCCGATCCATGTACCCAGGTATTGCAAGCTCCTGTCTCCTGAAAGGGTGGTGGGACTCCACTACCCCATCGTATCTGCTTGTTTGTGCTATCCTGGATTGCCCCCACTGTTGTTCTCTCCCTTGGACTGTGTTCTGCTGTATTCTGCTGTATTCTCTTTGTCCTTCGAGCCACTGGAACCTGCCTGTTTAGGTTCTTCCATTCTTCTGCAGTCATCTCTGCCATTGTTTCTAACTTATAGCTGGTGGGTCCCTCTCGTAGGAAGAATAATTGTTCTTCTTTTGGCCCGCTGGCATAGTAGTTGGTCTGGGGTGAAAAATGTTGTGCAACTAGATCCTGCATTTCGTCTGCAATGGAAGAGAATTTACTCCATGGGTTGTTTAGCCAATCATGGGCCACGTTTTTAGGAGATGCTGTCATGAGTACCTACCACTGGGTCCTGTTTTTTTAAAATACTTACCTCATGGTTGCCTTTGGTCTGGGATGGTTGAGTTGTGCAAGTACACCTTAAACCCCGGTAAACATTCATTTTAATTGGCTCTAATCCCGCTCTTCATCTCTTATTCCTGGGGCTGAAGGACCTTGAAGCTGAAACTGGATCTCTTTAAGAGGATATCTTCAGGTGGTCAATAAGGCCAGTTTCGGTCTTCCTTGCACCTGTGGGGTAGAAGTGGAATTTTTCCTGCCTTTTTCCCAGAACTGCAAATCTGCCTACTGACTTTGTCCTGTTATTCCTATCGAGAGCTTTTAAAACTGACCTCAAACCCCTCTGAAGTAATTTTTTCAGGTGCTTACCTGGACATTGATATTTTTCCTGGGTTCCCCTTAGGTCTCAGGTATTGTAGGCCAAGGGCTAGAATTGTGGCTCGCACTCCTGATTTTATTTGCCTTTTTAAAGTCCTGCAGTACACTCCTGCATACGAAAATGACTTATTTTACTTGTGTCAACGTTTGTATCATTATCTTTTCTAATGAGTCCTTGTTGATAGTGCTATATGCCAAACCGTAAATTGCCGTTTTGGCTGCAAGTTTAACCACCTCTATTTCTCCATCTTAAACTATACATATTCAGTGTGTAGTTTGCATTTGTATCAACCATTTTTCTATGTGCTAGAGGGTTAGGCATTGTGTAATAATTGTTAGTATGGCATCTTGGGACTTGCTAATGACTGACTGAATGAATGTAAGTCCCCGTAGCGAACATGAAGGCCCTAAAAACAGGCATAATGATGTTACGCCTGTCTTAATGCCTCCATTCACGCTACAGGGATTTTATTGTTTTTGAAGGCGGAGAGTGGGGGGCAGAACGAGAGTTACGTTTCTGTCTCCGGTGTGCCCTCCGCCTTCAAAAACAAATTGGGTTTACGCAGGAACGTCATTTCACCAAAATGACAGGGGTAGCAGAAGTGACATCACACAACCCTTGAGTCCTGATGACATCACAGGAAGTGATGTAATTTGACCGCACCTTGAAGTGACATCGCAGGAAGTGATGGAACACAACTTTTCACCGCTTGTCAAAACATGAAGTGGCATCACATAGCATTGTTCCCTCGTAGTACACTACGAGAAATATGATTACGATATCACTATAATTTGATATACATTTCATACAAGAATGGATCACCATATGTATCGTTAATATCAGTGTGTATAGGCACGTATTACCAAATTACTGTAAATGCAAGCAGATGTTCAAGGCCAAATTATAATTATGTGTTATTATATAGCACTTACGCTTAAGCGCTTTATATAGAACAAATATATATACAGTATCGCCCAACCTGTGTTGGTACTCATTTATCGACCTCAGAAGGATGAAAGGCTGATTTGAGGTGTTTAAGAACAGGCTAAATAAGTGACTCCCCCCCCGAGGTGTGGCTGAAATAAACCTTTAATGAGTCTAGCAATTCTTGTATAGAATTCCAGAAAGACAAATTATTTGTTATTCCTCATCTTTCTTATTTAGGGTCAGTGCTCAAAGTGTTACACTTATGGTACCCCCTGTTTTTTTTTAAGAGGCCTGATCAAGAAAGCCAGCCACTCCAGAAACAAAGAGCCACATGGCGCTGGCCACAGCCCAGGAGCTTACATTTTAAAAATGGGGTAGCAAGGGAGATCACAGGAGCCGCAGCTGCGATCCCATGTGACCCCCAAATGGCATCCCTGAGGTCTCCTTCTTCTCCCTCCTCATCCTCGAGCCGGTCATCTTCCTACTCCACTTTGATACCCCAGACCTTCTCTGATGATGAAGTGGTGAGTGGAAAAACCTAGATCGGGAGGAAGTCGAGAAAGTGGTGGAGCAGATTTATGAGGACATGGGTTTTGAGGTCCAGGTGGGAGTTGGAGCATCCCTTGACCCTAATATATGGCAATATAAACACATTCCGAGGATGGGGCTACCTATGATATCAGATATTAAGGACAAGATTTTGAGACAGTGGAAAGACCTAAAGCATATTCCAGTGCCACACTTCATGTGCTAGTTTTAGCCTCTTAAAAGGGTGAAATCCAGATTTCCAGAGTCTATTGAGATCAATGACATTCTGGCCAATTTGTTGGAACAGTCTTTCATGTTGGGGGAAAAAGCAGCTGTCAGAGACCAGGTTGACAGAAAGGTGTACACCTGCCTAATGTTGGCACTTGTCTCTCCTTGCAGGCAAGTACCTATGGATCCTATGCTATGCTGCAGAGACGGTCCTGGCCGGATTAAAACATCTCAAGGAGGCAATGGAGTATGGCTCTGATTGTGCCTCAGTGCTTGTTGACATGTAACATCAAGTAGAATTCATGCTGGATCTATTTTATGACAGTGCCCGGTGTACCGCTATGGCTATGGAAGCACCCATTTCAGTAAGGCACCATGTTCACATCAGGGAATGGAAGCCTGAAGGGTCACAGAAATCCACAGTCCTTAAACTCCCCTTTGAAGGCCGGAAGTATTAAGGTCTTTCATGCGGACAAACATGTAGAATTGAGAAAAAGGTCCTCCACTAAGGGGAGTTCCCTCACTGCCAGATCTCAATGGAAACATTGTTTTACCAGATCTCGTGGTGAACAATGCAAGGGCATGTTCCTTTGGAACATGAGGAAATCCATGTCCCCTCCCAAAGTTCAAAAATCCTGGCAACCACAGTTGGCACATCGGAGGCAGGTTGATGTGCTTTTTCAGGGTTTGTGACCAATTGGCCCCAGATGCTTCGGCCAAGAGTACAGTGCACCCAGGCTACACGATCGAGTTCTCCCACTGATTGGGGCAAAGTGTTCATTCTATTTCCAAAGAACAAGATTCAAGAGGAAGGACATGACAACAACCATTCAGAAGCTGCTTGAAAATAGGCAATATTCAGAAGATGGTTGGGTTTCTACTCCAGAGTCTTAATGGTACCCAAGCCCAATAGCAGGAGGTTCAGGCTAATCATAGATCTCAAGGATCTGAACAGGTTTGTGCCTCCCCAATCATTCAAAATGGCAGGATTGCAGAGGAGGGGTGGCTCGTCCATAATGGGTGACAGGGCATCGATCCACCCATTTTGGATGAGTCGCTGTCAAGCCAGTCCAGTAAAAACCCTGAGTGCTCCCCCACAGCGGCAAAAAAAAGCTGACGGAGTGCCCCTCGGCTAGCTTGAGCTGTCATCGGGAAACATGGTTCTACTTTGACAGTTCATACCCCTGCGCATATGTCCAATGGGCCATGGAAGGTTGGGCATTTTGCTTCCCCAGCCTTGCATGTCCCATTGGGGATGCAGGATTGGGTACTTCAGCTCTGAATGTGAGAGGGGGCACTCCTGTACCTTCCCACACATTCAGAGCTACCCGGGCATACTACAGGGGGCATCCACGCTTCTGCATGCAGGAACTAGGAAGCGCTTCCTGGAACCTGTTCATGTTGCATGAAGCTAGCTGTCACAGGACCTGGGGAGGAGCAGATTCTGGACCTGCGCTGCTTGAGGTAAAAAATAAATGTGAATGTGTGCGTGGCTGCATGTGTGCTGAATGATTGCATGTTTGGGTGCACAAATGAATGAGATAGTGAATGTGTACAAAATAATGCACCTCCTCCCACCGTGCCCCCAAATCAGAGGCCCGCTCACCAGCACAGTGAGGAGGCCTCTTATTTGGAGGCGTGGTGGAAGGGTATGCCCCCAAATCGGAGGCCTTCTCACCACCACAGCACTCACTGTGCTGGTGAGTGGGCCTCTGATTTGGAGATGAATCCGATCGGAGAGCCTCTCACCAGCATGGTGAGCGTGCTGGTGAACGGGCCTTTGATTTAATGAATCAAAGCAGAGACCCACTATGTGTCCCTGCTTTATGTGCCAGACAAAAGCATGAGTCATTGTTATGTATTTTGTCCAGCATCGAGGTGTTCCAGACAAAAAGATATCACATTGCTACTTACTGTGTCCTACAGCTGGGTCTCCCAGACAAAGCACATTACATTTTATTATATCTCGCTCTGAAACTAGGTGTCACCTAGGGTAACACGCCACGCATTATTCTAGTTTGTGTCCTGCATCTAGGGGCTCCCAGGGTTAAGTGTGCAGAAAGTATTGCATGGTGTAAAAATCGCTACCTCTATCAAGAGATTTTCATGCTGGCATAAAAACCAATGTTTTCCAATGGAATACTCCTGCTTTTTGCACCACCAAATAGCAGGATGCTTCCATAGAAATCATTGTAAACGCTGCCTGCCATGCATATATGTCTGACGGCGTTTACTCTAGTTGCACTGCAGAGTGCAAAAGAGAGGTACAAATAGGCTTCCGCCGCCTCTTTGCACTTTGCATTTGCACTCCACACTGCTGAAAATGAAATTGCCTAGACAGAACCTGTGTGCACACAAGTGCAAACGTAAACGGTCCCCTGCGGGCAATTATGATTTTTCACCTGATAGCGGACTTATATGTTAGTAATAGGGGTGGACTATTGCCTAGTAATGGCTCCCTGCTGTTTTTGTATATATACTGGTTCCATCATGCTATGTCTTACTTTGACCTGTGAAAGATTAGTTGTGAGACTTTAATAAAGTGTATGTTTTTTTTTCAGTATGCCAGTGTTGGGGGGGTTTCTTTTGTTTACTGTGTGGACTAACTGAACTTTACAACCAGCATTCCTTTTTCACCTGAGCTCTGCCATAGATACCACTTTGGAGAGGGTTGGATTGCCATTTGGTTGGAACTACTGTTTCACCACCGGCTTACATGGTTGCACATCCCTCACCTGAGGGTTGTGCACAAATCTTCGTAACAGCATACTGCTAACCTTCTAGGATGTCACAGCTGCATGTATTACTATGATTCCAAACGAGTCACCTTCTTCAATGTTTGACCCCCAAACATCTCTATGATTGAGTAGCACTGAATACAGTAAATTAAGTCTTCGTCTATTTAACAATGAGGACATTTGAATCACAGTAAATACCCAACCGACCAATAGCACCCGGAAGGCCAGTGTGTGTAGTATGCCACCTTGACGCCTGAGTGTTTTGCATGCCTGTTTGAGGCTGGAAAGTGCAAGCTTTCTTTAGATCTTTTGATCGATCCAACAATATCTGGTTACAAAGTAAGGGCGTTAAAAGGCAACCTTATTTCATTTCTTGGCATGTTTGGCTCTTGGCTGTGCATCCCCAAGGCTTCCTTCTACAGATCTGAACCCAGATATTGGAGTGGTTATGATTAATCTTATCAGGGAAGGAGGAACCTCCATATTGAGAGTCTTCGCCATTGTAGTTGTCTATTTGCATTTGGGAAAGTCAATAAAACAACGTACATAGGATTTTTTTGTATTTTGCTCCAGGGACGTAATTTCACCTAAATGCCAGAGGTAGTGGAAGTGACATCGCGCAACCCTTGCCCTTTGATGACATCACAGGAAGTGATGTAATTTGACCCCACCTCAAAGTGACATCACGGGAAGCGATCGAATACATTTCACTCCTTGAGGAAGTGGCAACACATAGTATTGTTCCTTAGTACACTACGAAAAATATGGTTACAATATCACTGTAATGTGATATAAATTTCATACAAGAAAGGATCGCCATATGTATCATTAATATCAGTGTGTATAGGCCCATATTACCAAATTAGTGTGAATTCAGGCATCCAAGGCCAAATGATAATGATGTGTTAATAAATAGCACTTATGCTTAAGCACTTTATATAGAAAATATGCATACAATATCACCCACCTGTGTTGGTACTCATTTATCAACCTCAGAAGGATGAAAGGCTGAGTTGGCCTCCCATACTTTGGGCACCCATTACCTCATACATGCAAGCAAACAAACATCCTGAACAGCATGCCATGGAGATAGGAAAGATAGACACATTGCAAAAAAGTATTAATTGTGGCACAATGAAATCAAGGGCCACTTTATATGCTATTGTCAAACATGTCTACACTGTACACAAGCTTTTAGCCACAAGGATTTTTGTAAAGTGGCCGAGGAAACCGAGATGAAATATCTTGTGATGATTGTAACAGAGACAATGGCAGAAAAAAGGCAGAAAAAAACATGATATAACTGCAACTTGCGAAAAGCAAAACACATAGTCCGAAATGGTTGCTTATTCTACTCTAAATGCTTTTTGGAAGTTTTTGTCTGCATTGTGAATTTGAGGTGTTTAAGAGCAAACTAAATCGGTGATTCACCCCCGGAAGTGTGCCTAAAATAAACCTTTAATGACTAGCAATTATTATATAGAATTCCAGAAAGATAAATTATTTGTTATTCCTATTCTTTCTTATTTAGGGTCACTGCTCAAAGTGTTAAACTTGTGGAACCCACTGATTTTTTAAGAGGCCTGAACAAGAAAGCCAGCCAATCCAGAAACAAGAGCCACATGGCGCTGACCACAGCCCCGGAGCTTCCACCTAAAGAAACATGTTTTTTTATGGGTAGCAAGGGAGAACATAGGGGTAGCAAGGGAGACCCCAAATGACGTCCTGTTTTGCTCCTTTTAGTTGGCAGATTTAGGGCTCGGCAATAATCATTGATAATGGAGGTTGCTTTAGACCTCTTTTGATAGCATGGCAGTATAGTCTTCCTCCCACCGCTGAAACTATTGCACTAGCTGTTTTTCAAATATTTTCACTTGGTTGAGATTATTCTCATAGTTGATTGATTTTTATCCACTGAGCATGTACACACCAATCAGCAGTGACTTATCGTTACTGCAGAATCAGTAAGGTGCAGTCTGAGCCCCAGTCATACATATATTGCATTCTCTTCATCACGTCCCTGTATTGACTCCATGCATGTGTAGCTGCCCTCCCAGCTGTTGCTCCACGTGATGTGCTGCCTCCTGCATTTCCGTCTTAAACACAAGGCAGTCTTTTCTTCCTGATCCTAAGGGCCTGATTCTGCGGCTGGGAGAAAAGTAGTGTAGAAACACAACAAGCTCCCCACCAGTTTCCTGCACCACCGTTCTGCTGTGGGCACAAGAATTGGTGGGGAGCTGTCGGGCATTCTGCGTGTAAAGAGTGGAGAAAGCAAGCAATGCAGGAGCAGCTCCAGACATAGCAGTGCTGTGGCACCACATTTGGCCCCATAGGAGAAATTGCGTTATCAAAACTGGCTAAGGTCACACAAGCATCTATTGATGCAACGCGATGGTGAGGCAATGTTGGATGCATGACGGGAAAAGTTTCTGGACAATTGTAAATCGTGATGGAACTAGCTGTCAGGAGGCATTAACAAACCCCATTACAGAAAAAGTTTGGGCGATCCATTTTAAGCAGCTCTATAAAGATATCTCTATTGAATTTTACAAATTAGATTTTGAAGGAGAATGGAATTTAGAAATTAGCATTGAAAAACTTGAAGGGATTGTCGTAGCAGCATCCAAGCAGCATCCGGGTCCAGAGTACCACGGCCGAACGGCTTATGTTACAAGTATTTTGGAAAGTAAGATCTTACCCCCTTCTTGGAAATCTTCACACATAATTCTGATTTACAAGAAGGGGATCACCAAGACCCACATAGCTATTGGCTGATTAACCTCCTAAACGCTGACTGTAGGGTTTTCTCATTTTGTGTGCTTAAAGAGCTGCAAAGCTGGATAACTCAAAATAAAATACTGTCAAAAATCCAAACTGGATGTAGGTGGGGGATCGGGACCGTTGCAAACAGGCTGGTAATTATCTCGTCAATAGAACACGCTTGCAATGATGGGACTGACCCTCTATATATCGCTAATATGGACTTAAGCCTCGCATTCGATACATCGGATCGAGCCAGATTGCGGAACAAGCTCGTTAGATGTAAGCTCCTGCACTACCTGTTGGATATCCAAATTCACATAAATAGAAACATAACGATTCAGGTGAGGTTGAATGCACAAGGGGAGGTGACAAAAGCAATATTGAATGCATGGGGACTGAGGCAGGGGTGTGTCTTGGCCCCCTGCCTCTTTAACCTGTATATTTCCGATCTCGGGGAATGCCTGTAAATTGAAGCATTTGTGTCTCCAGTAATTGCCAAGGAACGCTGCTGTTGGGTAGGCTATGCCAGCGTTGTGTTGCTAATGCATTAAACACCTATAGGCTTGCAGCGCCTATTGATGAAATTCAAAGAATATACTAAACTAACTAAATTCCAGGTCAACCCGGCTAAATCCAATGTCTTGTATTTTAATGGAAAGAGGATCAAGTCAATAAGTTGTAAATGGCTCATGGGCAAAAGCCATTCGACAAAATATTTGGGGTTCACATTAGTAAGATACAATAAGGGCTAAATGCAAACAACTGGGGCCCAAATGCTCTTTCATTTCAAGGAAGTACTGCAGGTTCTCGCTACGACCACTGATCTTGTTTTACAATCAGAAAGTGATTGCTTCCATGTTATATGGTTTGGAATCTTCCTCATTATCTGAGAAATTGAAACTAGAACGCTTTGAGGGACTAATCTGGCATAAGGTCCTGTTGATGCCCAATTGTGTGGCCGCAGTAATCCTGCGATATGACCTGAGTTTGACCTCTCTGTCTTGTTTGGTTTTCTGAAAGCAATTGACATTACACAGGAACCTCTATTGTGCAAACTCAGAATCTTTATATCGGGCGGTGGGTAAGCATCTGGAGGATTTTAGTGTTAGTTGTTTTACGAATTTTAAGAAGAGTATTGAAATTATGGAATTTTATATTGTTACTCTGGGAAACCTGACATCGGACCCGGTATTAGTGAAAAGGCAACTCTTTGAAATGGACTGGAGTGGCACCTGTGATGCGAGAACAACATTTGAACTGTATTCTGATTTGAGTTTAGAAAACAAAAAAGGGGAAGTGTACCCAATTATTTAAATCAATGTCCTGATCGCCGAGTTTTGCACACTTTTTGAAGAATTCGTTTTACCCTTATACACACTCCAGAGATGTATATTAGAGGTGCTACGCAAACTATATGTCTCTTCTGTAATGGCAATTCAGAAACACTAAAGCTTTTGACGATAACATGTCCACACTTCAAAGTAAAAAAGGGAGGACTTATTTGTCACGTATGTACACGATGTAGACTCCTTGAATTCTGATCTTTTTGGGAGTTAGATTTTGCGCGGACAGCCTAAAACTTTATTAATTAGAGTGATTGTTTTTTTTAAAGTTTATGAAACTGAAAGATGTATTTTAAACATGTTCGATGTTTAGGATTGTATTAATGTTTTTATTACTGTATTTGAAATATGAATATTTTATTTTAATCAATTGATGTATTTGATATCGAATTGTTTTTCTTTTGTACTGCTCTGTGCATAAGGTTTGTAATAAGCCTGTATACAAATATTTTTTTTTAATTGTTTTAAAAAGTGTGGTAATTACTAAATCCACCAACAGATGATCGATGCAGGATCATGATCTGGAGAAAAAGAAAGTATAGCCTGAAAGTATAGCCTGCGGATCTATCACAATGAACACCACAGTTGTTTTGCCGTAACCCGCAGCCATTGGGAAATAATAGCAAAACATGTCCCTCCTCATTAGGCCAAACCTCAAACAATAAGGTCTTAACTATTGTCCACTGCATCAGTTGCTGCTGTATCGTCACTTGCATCTGGTTCTAAAACTCGAGCGTTGGTGTCCCCCGATAAGATAAAACAATTTCTATGGGAGCGCTTCGATTGATTTAGGGAAATGTTATACTGGAGAAGCCTTTTTCCTCCCCGATCTTCTTACCTTAGTCGCACCAAGAGGCACGGTTGAGAAATGTTTTCACAAGGTTGACAGAAGAAGTCTTCTTTTGCAAGCATCCCAAGAATTGTTAGTATATGTCCAGACACTTGCAGCAAGGGGTCTCCCCCCACATACCGCCACAAATCTGCACACATCGGCCACCGGATCCGCTGCACTGACTTAAACTCCTGTTCATGAAAATCTTGCCCTTTGTGGGGAATAGCAGACAGCCCCGGCGTTGTGTCAGGGGCATGAAAGCGGCATCCATTCCCGCTATTGTTAAGTGGAGTCTATGCAGAAGACTCATCAAGGGCCGCGGCCTCTCAGCAGGGGGACTATTGACATTGTGTGAGAAGGATCCTGGACTCAGAAAGGAGACACTCGGAGGCACCCTTTCCATTTCCTACTTGGAATCAATATCTCTACGCCCAGGTTCAGTCACATGTAGGGCAAAAACACACACATTTGCGGGGCATCCTGAAAGAGTTTTACTAAATCTGAGACACACTGGGGAGACCTACCTGGGAGAGAAGTAAAAGAATCAGTTGGTAAAACGTGATTTGCCAAAGCGCTGCCTTCCTGCAGTTCCTACCTCTATTGCCTTAGAAGGAACGAAGGTTTCCTGTGTTCTCCTATCACGGTTCCTGCTCAGGACTTTAGAGAAATGTATATCTGTTTGTGGGTAGGTGGCAGTTTTCTTACAGGGAAGAGCTCCACTGCCCCGCCCCCTCCAGTTGCCTAGCCCATGTGATCCGGAAATTAGCTTAATGGCTCAAGCGTTGCATTTGGGAGCCTTATCCACAGGCTTAAAGGTGAAGCTTTTGAGACAAGATTGTTTGAATGCTGTGGTTTCTTGAAACTACCTCCCTGGACAGGGATAACTCTAGGAACCATGCAGACATGCCTCTGGGTTTCAGAAGAAAATGTGCAAATGCGCAACTGCTCATAGAGCCTGTGGCAGGGTTCCTGACATGCACTTCGTAGGTATATTTATTTACATCTGCAACCGCTTTCTAGGGCAATGGTATGTGGGCATTCCTCTATTGCAAGCCGGTTAACACTCGAGCATATCACATTGCAGTTGAACACAACATGCAGGATACGCCGAACAACCTTTCAGGTTGCAAAAGCAAAGGATAATATTGAAAACTTCAAGTAAAGGAAGGTACCTAAAATGTATTCTTTTGCATGGTGATGTTATCGCTGTCATAGTCACGCATTTCCTCTTGTGACATTGCAGACTCGTTCTTGTCAGTGGCCACAGCTAGATCTGTCACACACACGCATGAAGGCCTTTTTTTCCGTGCAGTTATGATGCTTTTTCTAGCAAGTCTGTTATCTGTGTCTTTCAGAATGAGATGCTGGAGGAAGGCCACGAGTATGCAGTGATGTTGTACACCTGGAGGAGCTGCTCCCGAGCCATCCCACAGGTATGAGCGAGATGCCCAAGTGTTCACAAATCTGGAACTGCTACTTGGTTATCAATTTCCGATTTGTGTGTGGCTAATATAGCTGCCCAGCTGTCACCATTGCTAATGAGTGGCCTACCGACTGTTTATGAGTGATGTCTTTCTCACCCTTGATACTTTTTTACTCCATAAACCAGTTGCCTAGTAATGATCTTCTCATTGAACAGGAGCAATGCAGGTGCCGCTGTTTCCAATGAGTGACATGTGTCTTTGTTGCCCATGATTGATGCCTTTATTGCCAGTGAATTACATCCCTATGGCCCACGTGCTACTGTGCTGTTGTCCATGTGTGATGGCCCTGGTGCCCATATACTAGAGCCCTGGTACTCTTCAGTTATGTAAGGGTTGGCAATGAGCGGCATTCCTTTTTTCGAAGACCAATGTTTTTATTTCTAATGGGTGGCTGTCTTTTTGTCCATGATTAACATCTTTTTTGTGCACGAATGACATCCTTCTTTGTGCATGAATGACATCCTTTCAATATCCCTGTTATCTATGAGTAGCTTCTCTGTTGTCGCTGAGTAATGCACTTTTGCCCATACATGACAACCTGTTTGCTAATGAGTGATATTATTTTTGCCCTTTAGTGACGTGCCTGTTGCTGATGAGGGATATTTCCTTTGATAATTTATGATGGCCCTTTGGGATATGAAAAATATCCATTTGTTCTATCAGATACTGCCCATTACCAACGAGTGATGTTACTGCTGATCTTGATTAATGTTTGTTGTTCCTATGAGTGACAACCCTTTTTCCTGTGTGTGACATCATTCTTTTGTCCATAAGTGGAGTTGCTTTTGCCAGTGAACACCTTTCCTGTTCATCATGAGTGCCGTCCCTTTGACCTAGAAGTACTATGCTTGTCACCCATAAGCCACATGCCTGCTGTACACGAGAGACGGAGATGGCTGTCACCCAGGAGCCCCTCTGTTTTATCTATCAAGGATGTCCCATTTACTCTTGAGTGCAGTTCTTGCTGTTCATGGGAGATTCTGCCACTGCTTAAGAGCCCCACTTACACATGACTGGCATCACACTTACACATGACTGGCATCACACTTACACATGACTGGCATCACACTTGCCCAGAATTGATGTTGCTATTACTTATCAGTCATCCCACCATTGCCTAGAAGTGACATCCGTTATATTCCCAGTGAACCTGTGCTTGCTTTGTAGGTGAAATGCAATGAGCAGCCAAACCGTGTCGAGATCTACGAGAAGACTGTAGAGGTGCTGGAGCCAGAAGTGAACAAGTTGATGAGATTTATGTACTTCCAGGTCAGTAATGGGAGGAGTCTAATGCATGGCAGGCGGGGGGCGCCAGAGCGAGATGGTCTGAGAAGAACAGTGGCTAGGGGTGAGCAAACAGTAGGCAGGGTGAGACTGTATAAACAATGGCAGGATGGTAGGTTGGGGTTCATCTGCTGCGGAGAAGGAGAGAGCCGTGGAGCGGGAGGATGCAGTTGGTTATTACTCGATGCTCATCTCTCACCTGTTCCTCTCTTTTGGCAGCGTAAGGCAATTGAGCGCTTCTGTAATGAGGTGAAAAGGCTCTGTCATGCCGAACGTAGGAAGGACTTTGTTTCTGAGGCCTACCTCCTTACTCTGGGCAAGTTTATCAACATGTTTGCTGTCCTGGACGAGCTAAAGAACATGAAATGCAGCGTGAAGAATGACCACTCTGCATACAAGAGGTAAGGGCGGAAGAAGAAATCCCGAGGGAAAGTGGGAAATGGAGTGAGCAAGACTTGGGGGATGGGCACCCTAGCAAGAGAGAGATGTAGGGGGAAGGGATTGGGGACACCTGTCTAGCGGTACATATGGTGAGAAGGACCTGATACAAAAGAAAGACCTGATCCAGATGGATAGAGAGGGGAAGGGGGAGAGGTTGTGAGTATGGGGAAAACCTGGGGAAATGGAAAGGTTTCTGCAAGAAAGAGACCTGTGGTAAATGAAACCAGAAAAACGGGAGACCATGAGAGAAACGCCTAGTGAAAGTGACCCATGACGATGGGAAATGTGGGTTGAAGATGACCTTAGGGAATCTCAAGAAGGGATCCAAGTGATCGGGGGGGCTAGAAACCTACAGAATAGGCTGCAGAAGACCTAGAAGCAGGGATGCCTGAAGAGATGTGCACTGAGGCCTAAGACCTGGAGCACACTGCGAGAGGTAAAAGTGTAGAGGAGGAGATCTACAAGAGAAAAACTCAGCAGAGTTAAAGATCTAGCGATGAATTGAAACCAGGGGGAGAAGGAGGCCTGGAAAGGGAGCCTTAGGGAGAGAGAACTCTGCCGAGAAATAGGAAGAGGGAGAGGAGTGATTATCAGTGATGATGATGCCATGAGGTGAGGTAACACTGAGGATAGCTAAACCTGTAGTTAGGTATTTCAATGGAAAGCTTCGTAGATGGACACCTGGAGAGAGGAAAGCCTGAGGAAGTGGAAACTAAAGACAGCTAGCACAGAGAGCCATGAAGAGAGGGAATTCACAGTGTCAGGAATAAGGAGGGAGATACGTCCTGGTGAATGGAGACCTACATAGAGGGGAGGCCTCCGATATGCAATCCAATGAAGAAGTAGAACTCAGATGGGAGGATTCAGAAGAGAGGGAGATCTGGGGCATGGGGGCCAAGTCTGGAAGCTAGAGGGTTGAGTTAAGGACGAGGGAGTGACAAGACTAGAGAGAACACATTCTGGAGAGATTGATCCCTGGGGAGCAGATCATCTATGGGAAAACTGCAAGGTGTGAAGTTAGAGTGCAAGTGTCCAAAGGTATTCATTATTTCAAGAAACCCCAGAGTAGAAACATCAGAAATAAAAGAGATTGGGTAGGCAGACAGAAGCAAATAAAACCTGAACATAAACCTCATTACAAACTTCAAATACCACAATCAGTATCAGAGACATGGCTACACGAAGCGGCTGGACCCTCCCTTCTACTAGCTATACCCGATTCATACACCATTGTGGGGGCAGATAGAACCTCAACGAAAGGAGGTGGCATTGCCATCATTGCAAAATCTAGCCTAGGCCTTAGAGCAACTACATCACCTAGTTTCACATCCTGTAAACTTCTAACAGTCAAAATCACCACATCCAAGACCAGTACTTTAACCATACATCTAATCTATCGTCCTCCAGGCCCTGTTGGTTCCTTCGAGGAAGACATCACTTCCATACTTTCTGACAACACTAAAACTACTTCCAAAATACTACTCCTAGGTGATTTCAGCCTGGGCTATCTCGACCCTAATGACCACTAGGCTAAGATATGATCCGACACACTAACTGAATTAGGACTGGCACAAAAGGTCAACCACTGACGCATGAAAAGGGCAGAATACTTGATTGGGTAGCAGACTTCAACTGCAAGACATCTATCTTATCTGTGCAACCCCAGACCTGGACCGACCACTATCTTATCTCCTTTTCTACCTCCACCAAAAGAACAGACTCCAACATTAAGCTGATAGCTCTGCCTCTCCTCACAAGGAACAAACGGAACATTACTGCAGACAAGCTCCTGCCTCTCCTTATACCTACCCTGAACTCCTCTCCAGACACTTCTGACCCAGCCAAACTAGTTGAACTATAGAATTCCGCTATGACCTGAGCCCTAGACGCTATTGCCCCACTCAAAATGAGCAAAAGTAAACCAAAAGCCCACCTTAATGCTTGGTTCACCCCCCCCCCAACTAAAAGCTTTGCGAGCAGAGAAAGGGAAACTAGAAGTCCAGTGGCGAAATTTACCATCCAAAGAAAAAACAATCTACCTGATTGAAGCATCTAGTAAATACAAAGCTGAAATTCTACGGACTAAAAGAGAAACGTACAGTGACAGGATTCATAATGCCAGTTCCAGCACTAAGGAACCTTTTACGATTCTAAGGGAAATGGAATCCCCCATAGCCCTAGAAGATCCCTGCATTAAGGATAAGGCATGGTGTACAGATATACAAAATGCCTTATCAAACAAAATTACTACCCTCCAAAACAGAATCGCAGCCAAAAAACTCAACATTACCAATACAGACTTAGACTCTAAACCCCAAATACATCTACCTAATTGCCTTCCTCCATTCAAATTCTCACAAGTCTCTACTACCGAGGTTGAAAGGATCATTGCATCACTTAAGCCCTCCAGATGCCAAGGCGATATATGTCCTGCCCAAATAATCAAAGAAGCCGCCAGAGACTTAGCCCATTTGTCACCAAACTAATAAATGCCTCATTCCGCACTTGCAAAGTCCCAACCAACTTAAAGGACGACTGGGTCCTACCCCTGTAAAAAAAACTACACTAGACCCCACCATACCGACCAACTACAGGCCTATTACTACGGTCCCATTCCTCCTTAAAATCATAGACAAAGATGCATACATACAGATCCAGCAATACCTTGAGACTAATAACCTCCTAGCACTAAGACAATCGGGTTTCAGACAACTGCATGGCACGGAAACGGCACTGATTGACTTAAAAATGCAAATTGACCTACTCAAGGATAAAAGGCAATGTGCCCTGCTGTTACTCTTAGATCTGTCCGCTGTGTTTGACTTGGTAGACCACACTGTCCTATACAAACACTTGTCGTCGACAGCTAACTTCTAGAAACCTCGGACTGGATTCAATCCTTTCTCAACAACAGCTCGATGAGAGTCTTCTCTCAGACAGCTGCGACCGATCCAACCCCAATTAAATGTGGAGTCCCGCAGGGTTCGTGCGTTTCTCCAACTATGTATAACGTATTCACAAAGCCTCTTTTTGATGAACTCGATCATCTGGGTATCGTCTACACCAACTATGCCGATGATACCCAGATACTCCTTCCCCTTTGTGGAGACTAGGACACTGATCTAGCCCTCCTGAATAAAATATACCTGGTCATTCAGGCCTAGATGGCTATCCATGCACTATGCCTGAATGACAACAAAACAGAAATCCTGATCCTAGGTGTACTAGCCCATATCAACAAACTTGACGCTCAATACACAGCATCCAATATTGATGGCATCAACATCAAAGTGGCCAAAGAGACCAACACATTAGGTTTTTATCTAGACTCCACCTGATACATGGGTAAATAAGTAAATGCTACAGCCTCCGCAACAGCGTACACATGCAGGCTTATCCATGCTTGTAAACCCTCTCAACTAAGAGCTGCATTACTGTAGTCAGAGCCTTAATTATGTAAAATGTCGACTACTGTAGCGCTCTGTATGTAGGCGCCAACAAACAGATCTTGAGTAAACTTGAAATATTACAAAATAACGCTCTGAGAGCAGCACTAAATATCCTGAGAAGAGAACATATCTCAGAGGCTAGAAGAGAAACTAAATGGCTCCCCATCAAAGACAGGATTCTACTTAAAATAGTATATATTACCCACAAATGCCTGAGCAATGCTGCCCCACAGTACCTCCAATAAAAAATCATCAGAAAATCCTCTACTCGCCTCACAAGGGTTAACCATTCCTGCTGTATTAGAGTTCCCTGATTCAACTTAAAAAGAGCAGGTGGGAGCAGCTTCCCTGTCCAAGCTGCACAACACTGGAACACCCTTCCCCTGCACCTCCAAACCGACCAGACCTTCCTATGGTTCAGAAAAAACACTAAAACGTGGCTTGCCACTAAAGACAACTGATACTGACGTGTCGTACACTTCCTGCGTACCTGACTCCTACCTGCACTCCTAGCATCATATACTATGCCTTTCTTTGTTATTAGCCATTATCTATGTAACACATATCTACTTGCCCGCTCTCTTTTGTACCTATCTCTGTTATTGTCACACTATGCTTACATTATATTCCTGAATGTAAAAATGTAAAAATGTATGTATCTAAAAATAACGATTTCAACTGTACTTAATGCGCCCAGATACCTTTGGGTTTGTGCGCTTTACAAATTAATAAACAAACAAACAATACGAATGGCCTTGTCATTGATCAGCATTTTGTGCATCTTCAGGTTGTCATCTGCTCAGCTTATCTAACACCACCGCATTCACGTCCCCCTTGAGCTACATCGACAGAAAGCCATCTCGCATTCCATGTGGACACAGCTCTGCTCACATGCCCATAATCTCTGGCCTCCCGTTACCCCTTGATGCTCTGCTTTTGAGGCCAGCTAAAAAGCAATGTGGCACATGTTTTGAGGTATGCATACATACATGACTAAGCAGTGGAAACATTTCAAAATGTAAAAAAAGAACACAAGTCGAAATTCAGAGTTCTGTGGCAGGGAGAGTGAAGAGTGGAGAACTAAAATAAATCGGGGTACTCTCATCGTAGTGAAAAGATCAGGGGTTGCCACACCACCCTAGATAACTTGAGCTCTCCATCCCATTACCCGCTGTACATTAGGGTTAAACACATTGCTTGGATTTGATCTATTTGAATGTGTGGTTTCTCTCACTGCAGGGCGGCACAGTTTCTGAGGAAGATGGCCGACCCGCAGTCCATCCAAGAGTCCCAGAACCTCTCCATGTTCCTGGCAAATCATAACCGGATCACCCAGGTCAGTGTCTGTACAGCCTAGACCAGCCCCGCTGCCTGGGTGCTCTCAGTAAGACTGCTTGCTATTCGCAAGCTCTGTGTCATGATTTATGCTAGATCCATGTAAGGACCTGCTCGCTATTTGCACACAGAGGATAATGCACTTTTCACACTGATTTCTTCACAGTGCCTGCACCAGCAGCTGGAGGTGATTGCTGGCTATGAAGAGCTCTTGGCCGACATTGTTAACATCTGTGTGGATTATTATGAAAACAAGATGTACCTGACACCGAGCGAGAAACACATGCTCCTGAAGGTGAGAGGTCATAATTACGTTTCTTGGCATTTAATAAACGTGTGGATCTTTTCATTTACACTATAGGGGTTCACGAAGCCAATGACTTGGCAACTGCTGGTAACAAACACGCACAGTCCAGGAAGCGTCCCCCGAGTCATCACTTCCAGTGCACCTGAACCCTGTTCCGTATCAGCCTTTCTGGTCTGGGACTGTGATCACGTGGCTGACAAGCACTTTACTCGGCCTCTCCCTTCGCACAGCAGCAACTTTTTTTCAAAGGCCCAGAGAAATAGTCAAGGATGAGGGCATCATTCTTTTACTTGCATGCCTGCTCTTTGGTACATGCCATATGCAGGTGTGCTTAGGGGTTATACATTAGCTATCAGTGTTGAAAGTCTCACAGACAACGTTTTTTTTTTAAAGTCGTACACTCATATATATTTTTTTATAATACCAGACAGGAACATGCTTTGAAAACTATAGAGGTGGGAAACTAAGAAATATAAAGAAAAGAACACTTAAATATCTTTTAGCTCTCCTTTTGGGGACTTCCAGTGTCATGATGCTGGGGGCCGGTTGCCTCCCCACCTACTGGATATAGGGACCAGGGGGATACGGGCCCCAACAGCGGGCACTGAACTGTCACATTTAACAGCCAACTGTTACTAAGCCGTTAACAGAAAGAGACTCATGCTAAAAGGCTCAACCATCCCTCACCCTGGTTTACCAATAGACTGTCACTGGCCCTTTAACAAAAAAGCATTCACAGATCACATAATATGATTTATTCATATATAATATGATTTTATCATACATCTGCGCAGAAACAACTGTGGGCAACGAAGGCAGAGCACAATTCCGTTCTCAGAGCTGGACTTGCATGTGCATGACAGGGACGCCTTGTCCAGATCTAAGATGGTGGACACAGCTCTTGAAGCTGCGCTCCACCTGAGAATCTGGAACAACTTTAGCACACCTGAAACAATTACTATATTAAACAAGTGCCAATCAGATACCAAAGTCAAACTACCGTCTAGAGCAGAGCTTAACCCAGGAGGGAATAACAGCATACATAAGCCTGCGAGGAGAACAGCAAAGTCTGGGTGTTTAGAGTAAGGCAGGAGTTGAGTTTGGAACAAGTGTGCATTTCAGGAGAGAACGAGACTGAAGAGAGAGAGGAGGGGGTGGAGGGGGCTGCAGGTGAGAGGGGGACAAGGGTGAATGAAGGAGGCGAAGATCTTGTGTTTGAAGAAAAGTACAAGGAGGTGGATGGCCTTGAACATTAGGTGCTCAAGACCTCAGGGGGCAGGATGAAAGCCCAAGGAGAAGAAAGGAGATGAAGATCCGGTGGCAGGAAGCAGGTATTAGGAGAAAGTAGGTGGGAATCAAAAGGAGGAAGCTGGAAAACAGAAAGGCATTTCTTCAACTGGTGACTCCAGAAATAGTCAGAGGGGAAGGCACAAAGGGGCATGCACCCCCCACGGCAGGGCTTAGGGATGGAGCACTGACCTGAAGGGGTTGAGCCCACCCCATGGAGGGAATAGGAAAGAGCATGCGGCATGGCATCAAGCAGGGTGAGCCTCAGGCGATAGTTAGGAGAGAGGCTATATATCATGAACGCAGGAAGGGAAGGTGGAAAGACTCTCTAGAACACCTGTGTGGAAACTAGGACTGGAAGGCCGGGCTATCTCTCCCTACCCCGCACCCCAAAACCAGAGCTGTTGTTGCAAGTAGTGGCAGAGACACAGTGATATCTACTGATATTACAAGAAAGACCAGAGCTGTTCACATGATAATTCCAGTGAGAGACTTAAGGAAGGACAAAGCAGTCTGTACCAGCAAGAGAGAGACTTTGTGTGCCGGGGAATTACCCTAAAGACTTTTGAACTGATAAACCTGGGAAGGATGACAAGATCTCAGGGGATTTTCAAAAGGAGAGCTTTCCCTTTCATTGTTTGATCTGATACAACTGATGAGAAGAGACTATGGCAGCACATTGGTTTCCATTGAGAACTATAATGAACCGTGAAAGGTAATCCTAGAAATTGCTCTGAGAAGGATTTTCTTTGGCCCTTTTTGTGGTAGACGGAGAGGACAGGGGAGTGCCAGCCGTCAGCCTGAGGTAGTATTGGGGGAAAGCCTAGGTTGAACTTTTGCTTAGGTTTGATCTATTTGTTTATGTTAGAGATACGTGGTTGAACTGCGAGATTGAAGAATTAAAAAAAAGGCAGTGCAATTCAAACCGAGCAGTTGTCTAGCATTTTGATCCATGTCCACAGTATGACAGTGGCATCACTCCATCATTTCACTAATATCATATTTTTGCCTCAAGAGGTTGAGTGAAATGCAACATCCAAAGAACTTAGCAATTATGTAGAGAGCTTGCCCCCTCAACTAAATGAGGCACCGGTTATTTCATGTTTTCTGGTATCACGTTCAATTTGTTAAAACGCTGTTTTTTCAAATAAATATATATATATCACAGAAATAATTCCAACTTGAAAGAAACAATTAGAACCGGTCAAGGTAGCAGCTTTGTTAACTTGCCGTGCAATTTTTGAAGACATTTTTGGACATCTTTCCACTTATTATGAGAAATGTTATGCAGGCTGAGGTTTGAAACCCTTGCTACAAGTAAATTAGGGGGTACATGTTTAACCTTACATTGCCGTGAAGGGAAAGAGTGAGATTGTTTATTAATCATAAAAGGCAGGGGCGGCTAGTACATAATGGGCGGCAGGCTGTCAACTAGCCACTTATTTTGCATGTGCCAAGTCAGTAGAGTGAAAATATGGAGTGCTCGCTTACCTGCTGGTTGCAGCTGAGGGAGTGTTCCTTGTCTGGCTTTAACTGTCAACAGGAAACGTGGATTCCATTTGACAGTTTAGAATACACCAGCATGCATGCCCAATTTACCATACAATGCAGTTAGCATTTTTCTTCTCCAGGCTTGCATGGCCCATTGGGAATGAAGGCTGGGATACTGCAGACTTCAATGTGCATTGTGGGCACTCTTGCACCGCCTGGCACATTCATGGCATGAGGGGTGGCATGAAGGAGGCACTCCGGCTCCAATGCTCATGTCGTTGTGAACGAGGAATCTCTTTTTACTTCCTGGTTCCTGTAGCGTACTGTGCTGAAGATGCAGGGCAATCCTGGCAGGCAGAGTCTGGACCGGATCTGCAGATAAGAATATACGTATATATATGTACGTGTAGTCAAGCATACACGGTTTTGTCTGTACATGTGCATGTGAATAAGAGAATGCATGTGAATATGAGAATGCATGTTGTCTGGGTGCAGGTGTGAATGAGAGAGTTTATGAATGGTGTATGTTTATGCGTGTGAATATGTATGAGTGGGGTATGGGTGCGTGTGTGAATGAGAGAGCGAATATGTAGGAATGTGAGGGTGCAGTAGTGAGAGATCGGCACACAGGTGGCATTTTTGTGGCTACAGACTTCAATTTAAAGCAAAATAGGGTTGGGGGGAAAGGCCCCACTAACACTAATGCTAAGAGGAGTTTCCCTGCCTCAACACAAATCTCAAATGTGTCCGTCAGGATGTCAAAATAAAGATAAGTCCACCGTCGTGTCAAAAACCCTAACTGTAGCCCTCAACATTAACAACTAAATATATAGTGCAAAGGGGTTGTCTTCTCAGCAGATCTTTCATAGTTCTTTTCAAAGTTCAAAACATAAAGTTCCAAATGGTGCAAAAACAAAGTTCCACAGCGGTCAAGAGAATGTCTCCTCTCTCATGTCTCCTTTCTCTTGACTTCTCACAGTGTTTACAAGTCCCACAGGAATGACCTCTTTCCCTTGGTTCCTTTTCCACTTCCTTGAAGAGCCACAATGTTCACAATCCGAGGGGCTGTCTCCCTTCTGCAGGTTTCTCTTCCTTTGCACAGCCAGCCGGGTTCACTCTTCTCCCTGTTACTGTGACTATGAAGAGGAGTAACAACTGTCCTTTTTATGTGGGTGCCAGTCCCAGACTCGCTTAGTTGTAACGATTCTCTTTCTAGGTGGACTTGGTGTACTCTCCTGCGAAGTACTACCTATTGCAACAACTGCCCTTAGTATGGATGTGAGTCCCAGACTCCCCTGGTTTCAACGGTTCTCCTTCTAGGTAACTTGGTGTGCTTTCCTGCCAAGTACTTCCTATTGCACAGCCAACCTGGTTCACCTTCCTCCCAGGTACTGTAACTATGAAGATGAGCAACTGGTGTATTTCTGTTATGGGTGTCTTTGGCTCTTGTCTTTCATGGGAGGCTTGGCTTTTTCTCTTGCCAAGCACTACCATATATGATCATAGATGTAAACGTTCTTCAATATCACTTTCAGGGTTCCAGACCACCAGCTCAGGGTATTTACCCCCCTTCTCCACTTGCCACCACCTCTTCATACTCTCAGGATCCCGGACCCTAGGTTTGCAGTATTTCTCCCCGTCTACTACTTGCCACCACCTCCTCTGCTTGTCTGAGTTCCAGACCATAGGTTCAGAGTATGTCTTCCCCTTTTCTACTTGCCAAAACTTTCTGTGTTTGTCAGGGTCCCAGACCCTATGTTTGGTATGTTTCTCCCCCTTTTCTGCTTGCCACCACTTTCACAGGTTCACAGTGTCTCTCAGCCCCTTTGTGTACCTGTTTTCTTGGTTCGCAAGGGCGTCTGCCTTCTCCCAGCTTCCTCCGTCAGCCACAGGACTCAATGTGTTTGCGAAGGCTTTGTTTGGTCTGCACGGCACCGCAGCACCAAACGTCCTTCAGGAAGACATTGCACTTCCAAAGCCTTGGGACTGCCTGTCACCTACGTCCACCAGTCTGCCATCCCTTCCTGCATCTCTGGAACACTCACCTTCATCTTGGGCATCCCCGCTTTCTCCCGTGTACGTCAGACACTGTGCCTTTCCTCACGGTTCATCCTGGGTGGACTGGTCCTCGTTGTAAGTCCTACTTTCCTTTTTATTCTATAGCTGGGTTTGGCTAGATAGAATAGGCTAGTCTGCTCACTGTGATTCCTCGTGGTGCTCTTCCGCAGTCCCCGCACTCCCTGGATCTTCCCCATTTCAGTACATTTCTTTAAGATGTCATGACTGCATCTCTCCTAGGGTGTCATCCCTCATTCAATGAGAGTTTATTCCTGGGATCTCTTTTAACGCCCTCCCTGTACCTTGATTGGTCACCTATCCCTGAACAATGTGGCTCTGTCTTCCCCATCTGGGAGCTGTAAGGTACAAGGAAATCTTTATGTAGTCCCTTAGGCCCTGCCCCTTTTCAACGCTCTGGGCCATCACAGAATGATGGTGGTGGTTCATATTGTGCAATGTCCCAGCCAGGTTGGAGGGGGAGGCCTGGCCTTGCCGCCACTAAGGTAATTTCAGTTTTTATGTGATGGGGTTTTCTGTTATGTCCCTGGTTGTCTAGTGGGCCCCATCTGTCTCCTTCAGGCGTTTGGTGCGTGGCTTTGAAGACAGCCATATAGGTGCTCCTTCTCCTTCCTCAGAAGTTCCCTTTTCTCTGGTGGTGTTGACCTGCCACTCGCACAGGACTAAGAGACAGTGCTCAAAGGCTATTAGTCTCTGGTGTCTCTCCCTCTCTGGCAGGGTGTAACAACGACTTTCAGTGGGGCGCTATTTCTCCTACTTGCAGGTACCATTCTCCTGTGTCTGTAGTGTTTTTCAAAAGCAATATTGGAGTTTTAGACATGGAGTGATGCAAATAGATACTGCATGTAAACACACTGGAACATGGGGATGGGACAGGAATTGGGTCCCTCCAAACTACCACCGTCCCATTCTGGGGTAGGACTGGCTCTGTATTCCTCCCTGGCAGGCCTCCCACACCAGACGATGGTCTGGAGGGTTGCCCAGACTAATGACAGAGGTTAAGATTAATTCTAAACGTTTCAGCCAGCCATCACCTCTTTGTTTTTGCTTTTTGCTTTTTTCTCCAACAGACAGAACAGAATGGCATTTATATACATACTTGACCCGTTCCATTCGCTCCACACTCTTCATCCGTTCTTTGTGCTCCACATACTTCATCCATTCCATCCGCTCCACACACTTCATCCGTTCCGTCCATTCTATGCTTGGTTGGACTTGCTCTTATCTCCTGAGAATATACACTACATCCTCCAACTAGTGAGCTCTCTAGCACGCCTGCTCTCGGAAGGATCAACGTTGATGCAATATAATTCTACAACTCAAACCATAATCTTGTCAGCAATACCCATCCACCCGCTGTAAACAATGACCAGGGAACCGGAAAATGGGCCATCCGGCACTTACAATCGAGCTTCACAAACAAGGATCCTCTAACCCGGTAATCATAAAATACTCGGCACTAGTCATGGAATTTCTCTCGGAGATCCATTACCCCGAATCACCAGGACAGACACAGTTAGATCAGTGGGCTCCGGAAAGTGACCAGGAATAGGGGTCTCTAACCATTAAGCAGACACTCACTCATACCAATATGCTCATTCTCTCCTTTACACCAACAAACAATAGAACGCAGCTATACCCCCCGATCAATTCGGCTTAGCTGCACACATACCTACACTACTCCATGAACACCTCAACAGTCTTTAGAACGCAGTCATACCCCATGAGAAAATCAGCCAAGCTGCACACATAATCTCATACACAGGCGCCGCTGCTGCCAGAATGGAGACTCCCAGGAAAAAGGAAGTTGTGGGTTGTTTGGGTAAGGTCAGGTGAGGAATGGCAGACCAAGAGAGCAGTCGAAGTAAGGATGCTGGAGAGGAGTGCAGGGTGATTGTTGGAGCAGTTCAGGCATTGGCTAGTGAGTGCAAGTGGTACTGCATTGTGGGGGTGCATGGAAAAGTGGCACGTGTGCTTAAGAGAGAGAGTGCAGGGAGTGGATTTGAAGTGTGTGTGTGAGTGAAAGGAGGGTTTTTAAGATTGTGAATGGCATTTTAGTAGTAGTGTGGAGGAGGGAGTCGTTTGGAGGAGGGAGCAGTGTGAAGGAGGGAGTAGTGTGGAGGAGGTAGGAGTAGTGTAGAGAAGGGAGTAGAACTGTCATGGAGAGAGAGTAGTAACATCAAAGGGTGGAGGAGAGACTTAAAAGGAATGAAAGAGATTGGAGGGAGAGAAGAAGACATAGGAAGTAGAATAAGAAACTAGGGGTGGAGTTAAGGGGAGAAGAGTAGTAAGGGAGAATCTCAGGAATTAAGGGAGAGAGAGGAGTACGTGGTCATTATAGGAAAGAGACCGAATCGTGCTGAGTGTTTGAAAGGCACAATCCAATGCCCTAAGTCCGAACTTACACTTTAAGGTGAAACCTGTGCTATGGTATATACTAACTTGGGGAGTAGGGACACCTGCACTATTGAGGATTTGTGCTTTCTAGACGAGAGAGAGGGATAGAACTAGAACCTTGACAAATCAAATAAAAACCCTTGAACAAGCTCTGAGTCTTTAGCCATCTGTAAAACCTGCAAGAACCTGTGTGAGCACGGCCAGCACAAATGTAACATACCGGCATATTTAGTGAGTAAAGACATCATGACCATGGCCCTCATTACGACCCTGACATTAACCAATGGCGCTATTAGCGCCTTGGTTAACGCCGGTAATTTACCGGATCTGCCATGGTGACATGGGGAATTACTGCCCCATTCCAAGGTTGGCGGGGCGGTAATTCCCCATTTACCATTGACCCTTCCCCATTCCCATTTTTGCCCCATAGGGCTCAATGGGAATGGGGAAGGCGGTAATTATGGTACCGCAAATTGCGGTACCGTAATCACCTTCAAGGTCCCTTTGCAGGTCCTTACCTTAACGGCTGGTACAGACCAGCCGTTAAGGTCGGGACCCGCAAAGGGACCTCGTAATCAGGTGTTAAGGGATTACCGGTACCGGTACCCTTACCAGTACTGGTAATCCCTTAACGCCAGGGTCGTAATGAGGGCCATGGAAAATGCTGCTGTGAACTTTTGGTCACTTGCACCTATTGGATTTTCTCATGTATCACCCTACAAATGCGATTGCAAACTTGCTTTTTACCCATTTTTTCAAGGGAAGTGTGCTGAAAAAGGCACAATCTTTACCTATTCATTTAAAAATGTTTTTACTGACCCACCCTTGGTTGGGGCTCTTTCACTGAGCTCATTTGCTCCCCTATATTTGTTAGAATCATTTATGACCCTCCAATTAAACAATCCAAAAAAAATAATAATGAGCTGCCACTGATACAAGGACAGACCAGCAGTGGGGACGTTGATCTATATGTAAAAAGTACATTTACAGGTATTGTTATAGGGCTCAATACCTGCAGGTGTTTATTTTCTGTGCGCTCATATTTTGCCACACATGACTGAGACACAGAGGCGTACCTACATTGTTGTTAAGTATAGAAACCTGCACTAGAACTCATTCCTCATGGACGCGCAGTTAATGAAAGGATTCAAAGACTAAAGGACTGACTCAAGCAGACATGCCACACGGCTGACTGCTCTTGCACTGCTGGTCTTTCAGTCCTACCCCTCTGTAATGATATTGCCCCATTTAATATTATTCACCTTAGCGTTACTCGTGTCATTGTGATAGAAGGTTAAACGACACACAGACATGGCATGCGAAAACTCTGTCACAGCCCCAATGGCCTTCCGACGTGACCAGCATGGGGCCATACCCCCTAATCAATATTAGCCGATCCTGTGGTTCTCGTCATCATGCTTGGAAGCATGAAAGGCTTAGTCGGGTATGCCTGACACGCGACTAACATTACCTCACTGCTATTGCCTTGTACATTTACCAGTCGGGTAGGCCCCTAAATGTCATATTATCCAAAAATGCAGCATTGCCCACTTCCAGACCTGTTACTCCTCCTCTCTTCCCGCCACCCCCACCGACCTGTGCTGTTGTACCCTTGTTTGTCTTTTCTTCACCCTTTCTCGACACTCTCTGCCTGCCAACTCCCCCATATTCTATTTGTATTTATTGCATTGCAGTAAAGAGTTTTGACAAAAAAGTCCAGACAGCAGTAAATTTGCATAGGGGGAAGTCCTGGGGTGGGTGTCTTGCAGCATTGTGAGTAGATGTATGAATGAATACAAACTGATGGTATTAAGGGGTGGCCGCACATAGAGACTCGCAAACACGCCTTCCCCTCTTATGCCAACCCCATTTGGAACTCAATCCAGGCAGAGGGATGACATCCCCCACACCCTCCAGTTCGACAAAACACGAGTCTCTTTCAACAATACCTGTCGGACAAATAAAAATCCTGCCCTCCCACCACAAGCAGTGCCGCAGGGTGCTTTTTAAAAAATCTTTCTTGTCCCCCGCTTACCAGATTGGTAAACGGGGGACACCACCCCAAACCCCGGACTCTCGTTACTGCGTCCAAGGAGAGGGGGACACCACTGCAACCTTCGCTCGGGCGCAATAATAAGAGTCGGTAAAAGGAAATGCGCCAAAGTCGCCGTACTGAATTCGACATTTTGGTGCATTTCCCTTCGATCGCACTCTGGCAGTGTCCATGAGTTTCAGCAGGGAAATTGCGTGGCCAAGAAGTGTAAGTTTCCCTCATCCCTACAGATGGCAGCATTGTTCTATGATCGGTTGATAACCTTGCAGGAAAATTCTGTTCTAAGACTTCCTATTTCTCCTGCCATTAAAAGCAACCGACCAGGCAAAGTGACTTGTCCCTGCATTGAAATTGTTTGGATTGCGAGATGTGAAGTCAGCGTTGCAACTTTGTAAAGGATCTGAACACGTTTTAGCGCGGTTTGCTGTGCCTAAATAGGGAAAGAGAACGTCCAACAAGATTCATTCCATAGAGGTTGGAGCTGTAGCTAGGTGTGAGGGAAATGGCAGAAGAAACAGTGAATTTCAGTGATGGCTTGTGAACTTTTGAATTGGAGCGACCCATCGTAGCGAAAAAACCTGAACCAACTAAAGGAACCCATGCCTAAAATAATGCAAAACTGCATCTTGCAGTGCACATTTTTGAAAATGTGGCTAAAAAGCCATACAGTTGCAATTGGTTGTGTAGGGTAAAAAATGCAATAGATCCAAGTCACCAACAATGCACAGGAGCATTTTCTGATGCATTTTCATGATGCCTTTTCCCACAATATTTGCTACTATAAAAAAACATTTTCATGCTGGCTGCACCAACATCTACCAGTATTCCTATGACAGAACATATTTGTTTTTGCTTTGTGCATAATACCAGTAACGATACTATAAGAAAACATGTCCTTGTTGGCTCTGCCATTATGTACAGTATGCCATGTAAGAACATACTCCTGCTGGCTTTGCCAGAAAATATCTGTGCCACAATAAAAATAAAAAAAGTCACGACTGACTGCACCAATATGGGTCAGTCTAGCCACATAAGAAAACTCCCTTTGATGCCAGTAAAAATGCAATGCCAACTAATCAGAACAGTTGCACCAAAGTAGGCCTGTCTAACCACGTAATAATACTAAGGCTTTTATTGCAGCGTAATAACACATCATGTTTGCTTTGCTCTTGATGCCCATGAAATCATGCCCTGCCACAGTAAGAAAATAGATCCAGATTAACCCACCAAAATAGTCCAGTCTTGCCATGTCATAACACTTATCATGTTTGCTTTGCTCTTGATGCCCATGAAATCATGCCCTGTCACAGTAAGAAAATAGATCCAGATTAACCCACCAAAATAATCCAGTCTTGCCATGTAATAACACTCATCATGTTTGCTTTGCTCTTGATGCCAATGAAATCATGCCCTGCCACAGTAAGAAAATAAACATGCCATGTCCTTGCTGATAGCCCTTCTGCATTCCTTGTCACCCATGCACAATCAGTGGCAGGAGCGCTCCTGGCACACAAGCTCCCATTCAGAAACATGAATTCATTCTTTCATTTCTCTCCTTCACACACTCATTTATACATCCACTCATTCCTCGCATCCACTCGTGCACATATACAACAGGCCCTCTCTCATTCACTTGCACCCACTTACAGATACAAGCAATCAGATACACGCATTCATACAGACATACAAGAATACATACATACACAAAATAAAACATTCTATCCTTACCTGTAGCCTGGTCCCGATGACCCCTGCTACAGTGGCACTCCAGCTACCGTGCAGCACAAACAGGAAACAGGAAGCAGAGAGAGCTTCCATTTTGCTATTTGGATGTGCAGGGAAGCCGGAGCACTTCCTCAACACCGCCACTGGATGCCTAAATGTGCAGTGAAGTATGGGAGTGCCTTGTATGCATTGAGGGCTGCAGTTCCCCGCCCAGCATGGTTGCGGTCGATGCCCATTTGCCCGGTATGGACAAGCCACCCCTGGAGAGTTTAGGGCCAAATCGGCTGATTTGGCAATTCCTCCTGTTCAACAAATTGGGCATTTTCAGCTGTTTTGAGCATGCAAAATATTGTATTAACCACTATTTGTTTCAGCCGCGCATATATTTCACACAAATAAGGTTTTCTGAAAACTCCTAATTTAGTGAAATATTTATTTGTCAAAATCAAAAAGGTACCTAAAGGTGATTTCACTTAAAAAAAGCGAAATTGGTAGGGGATCCAGAATTTTAGATTAATTTTGTCTATTCTTCCTTGCCGGCTGTAATTTTATTCAACCCTAAGTAGCAGGGCCTCCATATAATTTATCATGTTAGCTCATACATTGTTGTACATGTGTGTTTTTAACGATGATGATGAATTGCCATCATGTTTTATATCTTGACTAGTGTAAAAGCCTGTGTACACAGAGGCTTAGACAGGGTAGGGCCTGAGTTGGCAAGGCTCACCCAAAATGTGTAAATCCCCACTCAACAGCACTGTGCAGGCATTTACAGATCTCAATGTCACTGCGGTGGGCCCAACTACATTAGCTTCTGGTCCCACTTTTCATGTAATCCTGGCTACGCCTCTGCATGTACACGGGCCAAAGTGCAGGTTTACATTAACACAGTAGGACCACTATATATCCTAAAGCAACAGCTCCCTCTAGCGGTAACAATAGGCAAAGCTACTGCATCAGACAAATATACAGGGACAAACATACATCTGGCCTTTTATTATATTGTTAGATGCATGCTTGTAAATAACCTAACTATACAAGTGCATCCGGTCTGAGCACCCCACACTGGAGGGCAAATAACATGTTGCACCGTCAGAAGAATAATTTTAGAACAGGAAAGTAAAACATTTGAAAGTCTGCAAATTACACCAGGATATTTCACCACCTATGCACAGATTGCTAAGCACTTCAAACATTATCACTGGACCAGTGGCATAGGAACTGGAGCTGGAGAGGGTGGAGGAGACGCATCCACTTGACTTTGCCGAGAGGGGCAATAGAAAGGGGCTTATCTCCCTGGTTTCCTGAGTGTAGGATGCATGGCAGAGGGACTCACTGGGGTTTCCTTTTTCAACCTCTGTCCCAAAGACACAGGTGTGCAGCCGAAATTGAAATAAGCTCCCACAGCCATTGAAATGATTATGCTACCAACTGTCTAGCCTACCAATTAGCAGACATCCAATTATCAGTGAAAAGGCGGCAAGAGGGTGTGTGTTTGGAGCTACATAAAAGGTTTGCAAATCAACCTGCTCACCATTTAGATACATAAACATAGTTTTGAAAATCACAATTACAGAGTGCACAAAATGTGAATAAGCTAAAACTCGGAGCATAATTTCATGGGGCAAACAGGCATACTTTCGGGATTTTATTCCAATACAAATATGAATACGCAGGTTTGTAGGTTCTTGAAGGCACACAGTAATACCTCAATCTCGTTTGGATTAAGGTGGAAAGTGTCAGTGACAACAGCCACTTTTTTTCACTTGTCCATGCAGAATTGTTGTGCCCTGCGCTCCTGTGAAGCACCCTTGGCCTACGCTACCCGATGCTAACACCCGTACGCAGCTCCCACCACTAGCGCACTTGTGTGCTGCACATGCCAAGCACAAGCACAGCTCCAGAATATGTATTTGACCCATTCTAAAGCAATACACAGGAAAGGGTTAGCTCTCGGACTCTCAAGTGCAATTGTGCCCCCTGTAGGATGACAGGGAGAATTCAGTGTCGTGAACAAAAGGATAGACCTATCAGAAATCACCACAGGAAGATGAATAGCCGTGGTCTCAATAATGCTGTGAGTTATTTGGCAAGAATTAAAGCTTTATGCCAAAACTTTGTCTCCGCCTAATAACTCCCTTTTTTGCATAATCCGAACCCAATTAGGGTTCAATTCTTGTAAAGCGTTAATGAAGCGGGAAGACGAGTGTAAGACTCTGTTAGCGAAAAATTAAATTAATGTTGATGAACTAACGTGCTGCCCTGTTGAGGCTAAACAATAGTTGTTTGAAATGGATTGAACTGAGAACCACAAGAAGATATGTGGTTATTAAGTATACAAACAAGGTATTCACTATATTAGATCTTTTAACATTTTACCCAGGTATTTAATCAAACACCAGTCTTGTGTGTTTAGAATGCATTCTTTATGGTTTCAATTGAACTTTTTTTGAACTAATGAAGTTGTCGGCGCTAGAGCGGGGGTGCCTAGATTGGGAAGGTTATATAGATTTTGCAAGGGAAATGTGGAGACTTTGGAACATTTGATAATGGAATCCTTATATTTAATTTAATTGAGACATCAAATAATTTTGAGATGTGTAAATTATGGAACAATATTTCTTACTGATCAACTTTGGTTTAATATGTTAAGTTCGAACAAATCGCACTATGTATATTGCTGTT
Organism: Ambystoma mexicanum; assembly: GCF_040938575.1. Lineage (NCBI taxonomy): Eukaryota > Metazoa > Chordata > Amphibia > Caudata > Ambystomatidae > Ambystoma > Ambystoma mexicanum. The sequence goes on along the minus strand of NC_090926.1, from coordinate 335,537,586 downwards.
TTACAATTTTTAAACATTGCTCTTAAATTATTTCAAAGGGACTGTTAATGATCTATTATTAAGATATGATACAAATTATTAAGGGTGTCCAAATACAAATATTTGTGGATTGACATTACCAATAGACAAATCAATTCTGCCAAGGTGGCATCTGCCGGGAACAAATTGCAGCACTTCATTTCACAGTCTAGAATTCTAATTAATAAATTTGGGAAATTCTCCCTGATGCACGTGGTGTCCTTCTATAAAATGAAGGCGTTGCCAATTATGCTATATGGTGTGGAGGGTAGGCTGCCCGATAAATGCCATTACTGGGAGGTGTTGGAAGCAAGGTACTGGAAGCAGATTTTAGTCCTACCCAATGCAGTCCCAATCGCTCTAATACGCCATGAATTTGGGTTGCTATCCCTTCACGCTCAGGCTTTGTGGAGACAATGCGCTTTTCTACACAAATGCCTGCTGGGAGTAAAAGGCGGAACTATTCTAGAAGTAATTGGTTATAATCTGCTAAAATCTAGAAATGTCTTCCCTAAGACATGGCTGAACTATTTGCTAGATTACTTGGCTGAGGTTGATGTGTCCCTTGATCTGTTGATTTCGAACCCTGACCGTGCGAAAGAGAAACTCTTTCAATCAGACTGGGCTAGGAATTTAGCTAAGTGTACTCAATATAAAGATTTTAATATCTGGACATTTGGAATAAAACGTCATGGAATGATGGCGCTGTATTTAGTGAAATGTCCTTCACCGAAGGTTCGGGCTGACTACTTAAGGTTTAGATTTAATCTATGGGATACCCGCGACGTCCTGTGTAGGCGGAAACTGATTCCAATGGATCGAAATTATTGTAGGTACTGTTTATCAGCGGAAAAAAGGGAAACCCTACAACATTTGTTGGTGGAATGTTGTGCTCTAAAGAAGGTTCGGGCAAGGTGCTTTGATAATGTGTTTGCAATCCACACTGAGGTAGCAAATGATAAAATATGGCAAATGTTGTTTTCGAATACAAGGAAGAGGGTACAGATAGTGATAGTTCAATTCTTAAAAATGGTACTACCTCGAGTCGAAGAAACTCATAAAGGCATTGGGAACAAAGATTGATATCATTTCCGGTGGTATATTCATGTATCTGTAATTCAGATTAAGTCATGGGTTATGTATGACCTGTGGTTGTATTTAAGTACGTCGCTACATTTTGTTCTTAACATAGAGTGGGAATGGATGTGTGTGTGAGGTAGCGGTATTATTTTGTAATTATGTACCGATGAATATTCCTTCAGCTGGGGTAATGAAATTGATGAATGTATCCTGAACCCTAGTGTGATTTATTAGTATGGTTTTATACTTTTGTGTTATGTTACGCTATTGGATGTATGTATATATGATTAATTACTGTTTATATATGTATAAATATTTGAAAAGTTGCGCTGCAAATAAACCAAATAATAAAAAATAAAAAAATAAAAGATGTATTGAGGTTTGACTGTTATTTGTTTGAAGTTGTATTTGCGAAAGGTTTATCTTAAGCCATATTGCAATAAATAAATAATAATAAACAAAGAATAACTGTGGTGTCCACACATCATCTTTGACTAATGTAGGGCAAGAAGAACATGGACTGTTCTGAACCTTAGCTGGTCTGGCGTAGGAGATATGCGATGGAAACCTGCCCATAAGTGAGAAACCTTGATACTGCAGGGATCTGCACCCAAAATGCTTGTATCTGAGCTCGTCACCAGTGAGTTTTTACCTGGCCAGCACATTTCTAGCATTTCTGCATATTCACTAATGGATGTGACAGTGTTGCATAGAGGTACTACAAGGAGTATAAGGCTAGATGCTTGGAGATGAAGCATCTGGAGAGGTACACACTTTATTTGATCATGTAGGGTAGTGTGACGAATCGTATGATGTCGTCCCTTCTCCCCGAGTGGGAGACCCTTCCCAAGAGGCCAGAGAGGTGAGGCCGCTACCTGATACTCAGCGGATGGATCTCATGGGGAGGGATTCCCCCTTTGAGATAGCAGGAGGACATCACGAGAGAGCGCGGTACCCACAACATACTCACACCTCTCCTTTTCCTTCACACTCTCCATCTGTGTTACCCTCTGCCATGTATTGTTACTGAGAGAAGGAAGATCTGGGATGACGTACCGAAAGTCTTAACTAAAAATAATGTGATGAGGGAGAGACATGGAGCCCTAGAGAATCATCCACCAAGTCACACTCAGCATACTAGATAAAGCAGTAGGCTGAGTATAACGAGAGAAGAAGGACTAGCAGCTGAAGCAGAACCTCCTTGGAGAAAAGCCACTGCTTGGGACACGAACCCGGAGGTTCAGGTGTATGTGTCTGGTTTTCCGTGGAGAAGCAAACACTGAGGAAGAGAAGACAGAGACCAGTAAGAGGTGCCGGCAAACCACGCAACGCGAGAAGGCCATGCCAGGCGCACTGCAAAGAAGACTGCAGAGGCACGATATACGAACAGGGGGAGGCAATGGGGAAGTCGTTGAAGACCGCCAAGGACCCTGAGACTGGCAGAGATGCACCAGAGGATGCTGAGAAGGTACTGGGGCTGTCAAGGTCTTACAGGGGGATGTGAGACATTCTCTGAAAACGGCATGCAGCCCTACCATACAAGTCGTTACCTGGCAGAATAGTGAACCGGATAAACTCAGAAAGCTGTATAATAAAGGCCGCCAGTTCTGGGACCTGCAACAAAAGTTAGAGGAGCGCCTTCTTGGTGCTTCATACTCGTGGCAATAGCAGGCAGGTTAGTGAACCCGTTCTACCCAAACGAGTTAGCAGGAGAACCTGGGTCTATGACCCAAAACCCTAAGAAAGGCCAGGAGAAGGAAGTAATTCCCTGTGGCATTGAGAACTGCATTGCAAAGCCTAAAGAAAGTCCAGGGGAAGGGAGACATTCCCCCTGGCGTTGTGGACTACATTGTGGATCCTGAGAGAGGTCAGGGGAAGGAAGTCATTTCCCCCTGCCCCCCGCCGGCATTGCGAACTGCATTGTGAAGCCTGAGAAAGTCCAAGTGAAGGGAGGCATCCCTCCCTGGTGCTGCGAATTACATTGAAAAGCCTAAGAAAGGCCAGGGTAAGGGAGTCATTCCCCCTGGCAGTGCAAACTGCACTTTGAAGCCTGAGAAAGGCCTGTGGAAGGGTGTCATAGCACCTGGTTCTGCAGGCTACCTAAATGGGCCTAAGAAAGGCCAAGGGAAGGGAGACATCCCCGTGGCAATTTGAAGTTCCTTGTCAAACTAATAAAAGTTAGGGGAAGCTTGTCATTCCCCTTGACAATGTGAAACCCATTGAATAACCTAAAGAGGGTTAGGGATAGGGAGTTATCCCCATAATATTTGTGAATACAAGACACTTTCTGTTATATTTGCCTTTGAGGAGAAACAACCTGAGCAAACCTTTGATTGAACCCTTTTGTGAAGAACTTTGAGTTTTCATCATCTGGAGATGAACATTGGTCACCACTTTTCTTAGTTTAGTTTAGATTGTAAGGGACATGAATAGGTTTTGACACAGGGTGGTGGACTATTTGCTTTGGACTGGCATCCTGATGGAATGTTTTGTTTTGGTTGAGACTGGGAAACCCCTCAGAATACCAACCAGCATGCCACCTGTGTGTCAGCCTCGTTTTTCTGCACCCTTAAAGTAGCAATCGACTGTATTCCAGTAAAGAAGGAGAGCAGACTAGAAGAGAGATGGAGCTGAGATCAGGACAGATCATCAGGTTACAGCTTCTGGATTAGCAGGGAAGGTAGCCTGGCTAAGAGGCCGCAGGAGCTCATAATGAGTTACTAGCAGGCAGATGCAATCAGCAGGAGGGACAAAGCCTTCACCTGGGCCTAGCATTACAGCGCCCATATAAATATGAGCAACTTTGATTTTTATTTGTTTGAATTCCTGGACATTTTCTTCATGTTATATATCCACTTCATTTGATGTCGCTTCTTGTAATGTCACGGGGAGGGCCAAAGAAGGCACTATGCTTCGGTGGCAAGATCAAGGCTGACTGCATTCTGTGAAAGGCTCCCCAGATCAATGGCAGGCTTTATAATGGATACAACGCCTTCCGTCCACCACTTTCAGGTTTTAGTTTGGAGGATAGCTCAGAGGCAACATGCTTGCCTTGGACGCAAGACAACAAGGAGCACCACGGGTTGGAAGTCTGGGTCCGCGCTTAGAACCCTCTGGGTATTAAGTGCGTTATAAATAAACTATCATATCATGTCTCCCTAGGTGCACACACGTGGACTCCCTAGCTTGCTATTCATTGGCTATCAAGCTACACCTCACTGATTAGGTCCATCATGCTCCAAACATGTCTGGGGTTGCTTGTGTTTCTCTGCAGAAGGGACATTCCCCAGACGTTTTGACTGGATTGCTCCATTAGTGCAGTATAAATGGCTATTCCCTACATTGGTAGCAGAGGACCAAGAGTGGTTTGCGATGGCTCGTCTGCCTTCTGTAGCCGTGCATGTGGGCTAACATGTTTATCGTATTGAAGGTTGCCCAGAGCAATGATACTGTTTATGATTCTTTTAAAACTTTTCATCACAACATTTTAGTTTTGCTGGAAAGCAGACGCGTTAAAAAAAGACATAGCCAGTGTGTTGCTCGCAGACACGGGTCAGTGATGTCACTTCCTGTGATTTCACCCCATTATGTCACTTCCCATGACATCACCTGGGTCAAAGGTTGCACTATAAGGCTTTCCCCTCTCTATGGTACATCTAAACATACGCACTCCAACTCATGTGTTGTGCTCCACCTTATTTTTCTGTGGCACTGAAAAGCTTCCATCCCCCTCTATATGATTGGTGAAAATCAGGCTTCACTGTGTATGATATTGATCTCTGGGTTCGGTGTCACGAACATTTACGGTCGTGGCATTCTTAGCAGAACAGGTATAAGCAGTTTTTTTGTTAAAATCACATGCCGCTACAGAAAGGATGTCTTGTCTGCTTGGGCAGCATCAAATGACAACTTACCCGCCTTTCCTGAAATTTAAATGCAATGCAGGAAGAGTTGAGTGCGTGCCAAGTGTGACAGCTCAACGTTCTGCTGCCCTGCACCCCACAGTTGTGCATTGACAGCACGAGCCGCGAGCAGACCCGCACACACCCATGATAACACTTCATGAAGTGGGAAAGCATCCCGACGTCAATAAAAGGAACAGGGCCTCATCGCCGTCCAGAGAGCTCCATTGGGTAATTAGTTATAGCCTGGGGTATTATTAGCGGCTGAGCCTCTAGTGTGCATGTGGCAGTGATCTGGCTTCCCCTCTGATGTTCCTGCGTTCTGGGGGGCTTGGGGGGTTGCTCAGTATATAGTTATACCTCCTGGGAAAGTGTCCAGCAGTCTGAGGGGGCACTTAGGCCCTGCCACCAGCCCCCAACACCAAGGTAGAGCTTAACAACTTGTCACAAAGGCAGGATGGGCAATTCAGAGGAAGGTGAGGCCCCACTGAAAGCCCCACCAATGCCCCGCACCCAGAACAAGCACGCCACAGCGGCCATCCCATCCAGGAATCTGACACTCAAGGGGTGCCATCCGCTCTAGGGCCCACATGGACTTGATGGGTTGAAAGATTCGAGTTATATTTTGACTCCGCCCAAGACTCTGAAGCAGACGCAAAGGGAAAATCCGCCCTGCTCTTCTGTGCTGGGCCAGGCATCCACAAGACATTTAAAATGCTAAATACTGCTGTCGCTTCCTATGGTGAGGCCAAGAGAACTCGGGCAGATTGTTTCAGCCCTCAAGCCGACACTGATTCGGGCAGACAGCACTTCTGCTCATCGGCACATTTCATGCAAGACTTCGCCACCTACCATCACCATGCATCCGCTTAGATGAGACCGATGGGGTGAGGTTCCCACTAATTCAAGGCTGCCACTCCAATAAGCTTCTCCGGCAGATATTTTAGGAGCCAGGCTTCACTCTGCAGCATATTCCTGAGCTAGACCACTCACACAATTGCACAGAAGTGAGGGCCGGGACAATTGAGGCAGCATTCTAATTGAAGCGTCCAAGAAGCACAGGCTATAGCGAAACAAGGCCGTCGAAGATTAGTGGAACGTAGCCAGATCTCCACCCAAAAGCAGAGAGAACCACCCTATATCCCATCGACCGTCTGGATGTGTAACTACTGCAGAGATCTGCTATCCAACCCAGACCGGTGCCCAACACATGGGGCGAAAGGCACCAGTGTGCGGTAGAATTGGCCATTTTGTCAAAGTTTGCAGATCGAGCACATTCATTCCACCCTCCAAAAGAGACAAGCATCAGCACCTCGATGTGCCACATGGAGGTGCTGGCAACCCCGACCAGAAGAATCAGAAGGTGAACATGGTGAGCCAGAGTCTCAAATAGTAGTGCAAATAAAAGGAGAGCAGAGAATGTGCACATTTCATTTGCTTTATTTTCAGAAGTGCTCAGGTCAGGGGGGTGCTGAACTGTAGCGCAAAGATGTGCTGTCCAGGCCCCTGGCCTACATTCATGTCGGGAGGGCGCAGGAGCATATGATCGGCACCTGCTGGGAGCGCTTTTCCCAGAGACAGGCCGTTAAAGGGTTGTCATGGTGAAATGACTCCAACTCAAACTCACCCTGAAGAAGTAGTTGAGTGTCACACCCAGAGGAGACATATGGAGATCCAGATGGTCATGAGGACAATCCTTTTGGTCAGGATGAAACTGACCATTGCCCAGATTGGGAACAGGAACAGCCAGTAGGTGAAGTACCTTGGCTCTCACCCACCCCGACTCATGACCGAGGCATCATTTGCCCAACAGAGGCAGCGGTCGACCTATAGTCCACCAAATGGCTTTCAATGCCATTGTAAAAAAAGGGCAGCAGACCACTTCCAGATCGCCACTCAGGAAGCTGTTCAGGAATCTGATTTTGTAGAGGATATTCTAAAGGAAGAACCTCCAACAAGCCAAACTATTAACTTGCTTAATTCCATCAAGAAGCACCTTGCACCCTCCTTACTCTCCCCTCACTCACAAGAGCTGTCAACCCTTGGGTTTATAAACTGTTTCACCACTCTCCATCTGACCCGATGTACATTCAGGGGCATGCCACGCCAGACTCGCTGGTTGTTACCACCACCAGGAAAAGGGCTGGGGTGCCACTATCTACTGCAGTCAGCCCCTCCCTGACAAGGACTGCAAGAAGCTCTATGCCCTTGGCAAGCGCATCACCACGTCAGCAACGTATTCGACAAGCATAGCAAACAACACTACTCTTCTTGCAAGTTATAGTGATGTGCAGTGGAACCTGCTTCAAGAAGGCCTCCAAGATGTCCCTGAACCAGTGCAATCACGTCTGCTGGCGATCTTTCTTGAAGGGAAGCAAGTGACCCACAACATCCTTAAGAACACGTTAGATGCTGTAGAATCAGCGGGACGAACCCTTGCACAGGGTACTCTTCTTAAGAGGCACGCCTCCCTTAAAAATTCAGGGTTTAAGCCGCAGACCCAGGCCTCATTGATAAACAAGCCAGTAGAGGTCTCTTACTTGTTTGGTAAGGCTTTGGACGATGCCTTAGAAACAGCTAAGAAGGAACATGAGACCTTGAAATCCCTCAATCAAATAACAGCCAAACCATTTCAACAGCGGGGAGGGTCTAACTCTCGCCGTTCCTTTCAGGGGCAGTCCTCCTCCAGATCTCCACATGGACAATACAGCTCAGGGGTAACACATTCTCCTCCGGACAGGGTTCAACTGGCACCATTATCAACAAAGAGGAAACGGCAGGGGCAAGGATAGGGGCAGAAACTCCACCCAAAGAGGCTCCCTGACCTCCGCACCAAAGTGACTCGCCAGCCCGGGTCCCCTGCCATGCCTCCCCGATTGGGAGACGGCTGTCATCATTCCTTCACGCATGGGAGGGGATCACTTCAGACCAGTGGTTGCTCAAGACCGTCACGCACGGTTATTGCATCGAGTTCCACCGGCCACCTCGATACCATCCTCCAAAGAGCAGACGACTATCACCAGCACACCTGCAGATCCTGCATCTCCTGCTGGAAGAGGTGCAGATCCTTCAAGAAAAGGGCGCCATAGAAGTCGTCCCTATTCATCAGGTAAAGGAGGGTATCTATTCAGTGTACTTCCTTGTACCCAAAAAGGATCTCACCATGCGTCATGTCCTAGATTTGCACCCCGTGAACAAAATTGTCAAACCGCAAAAGTTCAGAATGACTACACTGCAGGAAGTAATCCCACTGAGGCCAGGCGTTTGTACATATTGACTTTGGTGCAATTTCCTTATCCAGCAAGGCTCCCATCTTGGATTTCTACCATGTCACGACCTTGTTTCATCATCTCTACCAGACAACCCGTGTCTCTGCTCATTGACTTTCAGATTGTCTTTTCTAGGACCTTGGGAATGTATCACCTAATCAATGCCTTTAACAAAGTCCTTCATGTTATTTCCTTTGTCACATTTCTTTCCTTCCCTCTTCCCTTTACCGACCCCCTTTTTTCTGCACCAAAGCATCCTTTAATGCATGCAGTGTGTTGCAAAACACCAAAAAATTCAAAATGAAAGTCCCAGAAAAAATAAAATAATCACTACAATGCCGAAGTGTGAAAAAAGGTTCAATTTTGATTAATTTCCGAGATGGGAATGTGCTGAGATTTTAGCGCAGTGGTGTGCACAGTGAGTGTAAACTCGTTCAACGCGAGGTTGCACTCATATGATGTGAACTATATGAGTGCATTTGATGTGATTCTGAACCCATGCGAGGTGAGGCCATTTAAAATAAATCTTGAGTTCAAGCTAAGCATGAAGCATGAGCAAGTTGACTCGGAGTCATGATGCCCATTGGGGGTGAATGTAGGTCTCCATGAAGTGGGTCTAGATCGGCCCGCGGTGAGGTTGATTGCACACTGTGTGATGTGTAACTTACTCTCTCCACAGGTGATGGGCTTCGGTCTCTATCTCATGGACGGGAACATCAGTAATATCTACAAGCTGGACGCCAAAAAGCGCATCAACCTCGGCAAGATCGACAAGTTCTTTAAGGTCAGGGGTGACGTTTGGGCTCCGGAATATTCTCCAAAGCCAACTGTGCCTTAAAGTAAAGATGCTGCATATGCTGCTTTGTCTGCATGTTCTCTCTCTGCTCCTGATATTTTCGAAGGACTTTTCCCCATGTCTATACTGCCTCTCCTGTTCTTGATTGGACCCTGTGTATTTCTATATCTCTATTTACTGTGTGCCTTTCTTTCCTGACTGCTTATTTTCTCATTTAATTCTTTTTGGGGCCTATAGCCGAGATTCAGGCGTCCCCTTGCGGGCAGGTGAACCCCAGCACGGGCTGGTGCTTCTCCTCTCTGGGCTGGGCCTTGCATCTGATATGGGGCTTATTCTTCAATGGCAGCTGGACATCAATGCTGATTGGCCGGTTTCATCTGTGGGGTACACCTTTTGATTCTGAGATTGGGGTTTCGAATTCCCGACAGATGAACTTTAAGATTGATTGGACCGCCTCATCTCTGGGTAGGACCTCCGTCCCTTGGGGGTTTCCACTTCCCGCCAGGTGAGGCTGGGTGTTGATGAGCCAATCCCACCTCAGGATCTCTGGGACAGGCCCCATGTCACGGATTGGTCCGTTTTATTTTCTTGAGTAGTCGCATTTTGGCCTCAGTGGATCTGCTTCACTGTGGTCCTGGATGATCCAGGCACTATTCACTGTAAGTGGCAGGCCATTCCCAGACTGCACTGGGGTGAGTCACATTGCATATCTCTGTTAGAAGGACCCGCGGTTCTTTATGCAAAAAAGGTCCCTTTGACATTATTGGCATTCCTTTGTTATTCTAGCTTCTTTGTCTTATTGGTCATCACAAACACATGCACATTATTGGTCTTGGTTCACATTTGATATTAAAAGGCATGCAATTTACCAATATTACATAGGTGATAAGAGTCAATAGCATATAAGTCATAGACATTCTGAAAATATAGGCCCTTTAGGTCATTTATCACCATGTCCCTGGACTCGTCTAAACTATGTAAACAGCAAATATACTGCAATATTCTGTTAACTCCCTATACCTCCTAAACGGTTGCATCACTAAAGCTTCCCACTTTCAAAGTATCCCCCGCTGTCATTTATGGAGACATGGCCAGTGCAACAGGAATAGCATTGCCCACCAATCTCAATGCAATGGCCACCCAAAATCTTCCCAACACCATGAATATTGCACAAAGTCTTCAATAAGAGGCATCGCTCTTTCCGGTCGATCGGAGAGGGGAACAGCTTATGGCCAATTGTTTTCACTGTAAGTTTGTCCTTCTCAAGAGTGCTCGGAGCCCATGGAATATGGCGCCTTACCCTCATTGCAGTTTGTAGTTAGTGTTGGCTGAATCTAGCTTCACAGTGGTTCCTCTGTACTTCAGGTCAGGCTGTGAAATGAGTATGTACGTGGCCGGAGGCGGCAATAGGGATAACTGTGCATGGCTGGATCGAGGATACTCCAATTCCTCCCCGAGGACTGGTTGACCACAGGTCTCTCAGAACCAAGCTATTTTTCACATTTTCTGAGTGCATAGACTGTGCAGACCTGCAGTAATAAGTAATACGCATTGCTCTGTCAACCATCCTTGTTTCCAGATGTGTCACTCACATACTATTTACACACCTCTCCTTAACCCTGACTTCTCTTCGTTAAAACCTAGGGTGCCATATGGAATTGTCAAGAGTAATGAGCTGCAGGACCTCTAGTCAGTCAGCACTGTATGCCCCATTTCATAGCTCTTGAGATTGGATCAAAGAGAATACCTTCTCAAGATGGCCCCGGAATCCCGCCAACCTTCTGGTGGATCTCTCAGGGTCCAATCATCAAACTCTTCAGTCATTAGACCTTTACGGATATTTCCTTAGGTTCTCTGATTCCGTACCCAAATATCTAACTGGGGCACTACACGCCCATTCATATTGTCCCTTCTAAACCTTTTCCTACATTAATAATAGAAACATGGGAAGAGTTTACAGATGTTCCAGGCCTAATTGTCCTAGCATTATGGAGGTCAGGCCTGGAAAATGTTCTCTCTACCTGCCCTCTTCCAGCTGTGTTACTCCACTCATGGTCATAAAGCCTATTCATTCCAGCACACTCCATGTACTAATTGGTGATAGCGCTATCAATATATGTATAGCCTGGGAATGCAGCTGGACCATTATATTGTGATACTTGCCTTATTTATACTACAATTTAACTAGTGCCAAACTTATTGGGGCTCTCTTCTCTCGCCCTTGTATAATGGACATTTTGAAGGTAATTGACTGCATCCTCAGAAGCTGGACAGCCCTACAGTGATGAGCTTGGTGGCCTTTCTGCGTGTGGTGCTCTGCTTTCCCATTGCTGGTGGCCCTGTCCCTCGTAGCGGTTCCTTTGGTCCTGCAAAGTGGGCGTGCCCCTAATATACTGAGTAGTGACTGGCTGCAGGGACTGCAAGGCTTAATGATTACATGTGTGGGTTCCAAGGCTGTACAACCCTCGATCAGGCTTTCATATGCTTTCCGTCAGCTGTAAAGATCAGCATATACAGTGTCAGGTTTGATTAAATAGCAGAGAAAGCAGCAGGCAACACTTCATGCCCCTGGTAACAGCAGTTTGCCGTCCTGCGCCCTGATACCTTCGGGTCTGGCGAGCATAATAAATAAATAAACAAACAATCCAGGCAACCTTTTCTCCCTAGTGTTTACAAGCTGCATCATTTGCTGAAAGCCACCAGGCATGCCCGATGTAGGGCCCATTTGACTATCACATACGATTTTAATTGATGTGTCCCTTTTGGATCATTAATAAACAACAGTGGCAGGTTCAGGCTCAGGGAAATGCATCAATAAAACCCCTTCCCATGATTGAAAGGGATCACACAACACAGCATCATGTATTGTTCTATGGCTCAAGGTTCCCAACACAACCACAATGACAAAGAAGCAGATAATAATGAAATCACACAATGAAATTGGTTTTCAGGCAAGTGAAGAGTACATTAAGGTCGCAGATGCTGGCTATATCTAGGCCTAGCCTTAGTCATGGTTCCTGATGGATAATTGAGTGATGTACAGAGGCAAATGGATGCACACCTTTGCAATCCACACCTCCTGTACTGGAATAATAAGGCTTGTTTAGAGCCAGCAGTCTCACATGGATCTCCCCGGAGAGATAGAGGCCTGCCTCTGCCCCTTCCTCCTCGCATTCATTTGTGGGCAAGCCATCTACAGTGCTCGTGATGTGACTTCCAGTCACTTTCATGTGAAGCCCTTTTTGCACACGTCCTTCCCTTACCATGTGTCTTGTGTCAGTCTACATGCTCCCACTGACTCTGGGCCCAGTCTAGACGGGTCATGAGCACAGAGGGTGTGGCCTAGTAGTATCCAACACAATTAGGTGTTTGGAGTGCGAGTGCCATTTACTGGCAGGTGAATCTTGGTACTGGAGGGGATCGTTCTGTCCTGGGGCAGATACTGTGCCTACAAATGAAGACCCTACATCTTGCCAAGTCATGCGTGGCGCTGAGAGGGAGGTTTGCCCTGCAGGGGTTAGATGGAAAACACTGTTTCTCAGATGGGCGTCCCTCTGCTGCGGCAAGGGGCAGCTTGGCAACAATGTGATCTCTATACCCTGGGACAGGTAGAGTGTAGGACACATGAAAGTCCTTGTGCTGCTATGGCAGTCTCTTAAGCCTGGGAAAAGTGTGTCTGGGATGGGAAATACCCTCTTGCTTGCGGGTGAAGCTTGGTGCTGACAGGTCCTTTTCTTCTCTCTTGCAGCAGCTGCAGGTGGTGCCTCTGTTCGGGGATATGCAGATAGAGCTGGCCAGATACATTAAGACCAGTGCTCACTATGAGGAAAACAAGTCCAAGTGAGTGCCTGCCGTAATGTCTCTTGGCTTCTCTGGGAGCTTAGGGAGGACACGCTGTTGAGGTGTGTGTGGTGCACGTGTGTGCTGGGCATTGGGGTGTGTAACAGGAGGACGTGTGCAGGTCATAGGTTATGTCTGCAAGGTGTAAGGGTCTGTGTGTAGGGCAGGACTGCATATAGGCAGGGCTCTATATGCGAGGCTTGTATTAAGAGTGAGACACAGGCTCTGCATGTGACGGAAACCCTGTGTGTGTGTGTTTGTAGGAGGTTAGCTGTGTGGCCTCTGTGTGTCATCCTCTGTACCCGCTTTATGCTGGGCTTCATCAGGAGCAGTGCAGGTTGCAGACACCCATTGCAGACAGCCTGTGTGTGGGGCAAGTGTGTGCATGTGTATACTGGAATTCCTACCTACGTACCTAGCATTTCTTTCTTTTAGCAAAGAAATTGTTGCTCTGTTGCCCTTTTATTTTGTGTACATGGCTATAGATAAAGGGCCTGATTCAACGAAGCGTTTTCTGATGGCGCAATCCCATAGGAAAACGCTCTGTGAATCCGGCCGAAAGTGTAGTCTGTGTATGTCCTTAGACGTCTCATTAGAAAGAAAAGAGCAAAGTAGACACCAAAACATCAAACATATGTCCAGTATTTTCCTATCTCGGTCCTTTTAGAAGGTTGTGTGTCAGTTTGGTCAGAACAAGTATAGGAGAGTAATGAACAAGCGTGTGTGTGTGTGTGTGTGTGTGTGTGTGTGTGTTTGTGTGTGGCCACGTGTGTATGTGTGTGCAGACAATGCCATTATATATTTCCCTTTTTATATGTATATGTATCTGTACGTTTTCTACATACATGTGTGAGGGTATGTTTGTGTTTGCGTGTGTGTGTGTGTAACCATGGCAGCTTCTGTGCATTTTCCTGTGTGTGTACATATTCGTGCTCGTGTCTGTATATACCATGTATGTGTGTACATATCCGTGCATGTGTGTGTACACATACTAGGCCTTTGTTGTTGCTCTGAGCAGTTTCTTGTTCTCCATTTAATCTCAGAATAAGATATTGTTCATAGCAATGAGCACAAGGCAGCTGCCCAACTACAGATGTCTCCTGTTGGCTGAGGGGGGTGGTTGTGGTTTGAGGGAGGTGGTGAGATATAAGAGGATTGGGGTGGTAGATGAGGGTAAGGTAAGTGAACAAGTGCTTTCAAGGGGTGCTTTTTATGAGAGCTTTGTGATTGTCAGATTTTGGAGAGTTACCACCTAATCATTTTACAGGGTGGTAAAACTCCTTTTAGCAGGGTGTAGAGGGTACAATTATAAGGTCCGAAGTATTGCCCTCATGTTGATGTTTTATGGAAGGAGTATGCAAACCTTTGGCTCTCTAGATGTTCCTTTGCCCAAGCCAGCATATTCAATTTGAGAGATCATGGGTGTTTTAGTCCAAGCCGCCTGGAGAGCTGCAGGCATAAGACCACTTCTTTATGTGCTAACAGACCCGGGTGGGAGGAGAGGGTTGGTTTTGAGGTGGTGCAGGGCTATGACCATCCATGCTTTGAGGGTGAATGACACAGGCACTATTCCAGCAGATAGTGGCAGCTGCTGGGCCATGCTGGAGCAATTGCTGTGTCATCACTGGATATTCTTCTCGTTATCACCCTGAGAGCGGGTGGCATATCCTGACCTGGAGGTCTTAGCTGCCATCATCCTGCCTGCATTCTGTGTATTTCTTTGCAGAGTCTCCCTTGCCATCAACCCTTCTTCCTCCTGTGTTGTGAATCTCAGAACAGCTTCTTGTTCCCTGGTCTTGTCTGTGGTCTTTCAACCCATCTTCGGTGTATACCCCTCTTCTTCTTTGACCCGCAGTCCCCTGTATCCCCCTCATCCTCCCACCACTTGGGGCTCTTATGTTCATCTTTATTTAACATTCACCATAGACGTTTTATCCCTTTCAACTGGTGATCTTCTGGTGCCCTTTCTTGGTGTTACCTTGGTACTACCACCTCTACCCTGATTGGCTACGGTTGCCTTGAATGGTCGTAAGCCCCTCTAACCTCCTCAGCTGCCCCCCCCCCTGGTTCATTCCCGTGGCACAGCCTTGGATTCACCCTGTGCCCTGCTACCCTTCCAGCTCCTGCTCTATGGGCCCTCTTCGCCTCCCTCGAATGGGCTTCACGCCAGGTCTCTTCATACCCCTCACCGCCTGAGACATGTGTTGTCCCCTTTTCATCTGTGTTGCCAGCTGGTCCTTCACCCTCCAGAGGTGGGGTTCACTCTGGGTCTCTACTGCCCCCTCGATACCCAATGCCCCCCCTTAGTTTGATATTGTCCCTGCCAGCCACACATACTCTTCATTCCTGTTTATCAGGCAAGTTCCACCGACCGCCCACCCTCTCCCAGCCTCTCTTACAGGTGTTGCTTTCCTGCCCAGGTGGACCTGCACCCAGAGCAGTATCAGCCCACAGTACAACATCTGCGAGCAGATGGTGCAAATCCGAGACGACCACATACGCTTCATCTCCGAACTGGCCCGCTACAGCAACAGTGAGGTGAGTGAGTTCTAGGGGTAGTGACAACATGGGTTCTAGAGGGGCCGTAAGGTAAACCTGAAGGGGAGAAAGCATAGGGACGAGCAAGCTCAAACAGCAGCATGCTGTGGGAGTGCAAAGGTGAGGCACTAGGAAGGAGCTGCAGCCATACAGAGGTATGGTTACATGTGATTTGATCGAATGAAAAAACAACACATTGAATTTAAACAAATAAAAAACAACTCATACCAAAGAAACTCATTTCTTTTTCGTTGTTTTGGTGGGATTCCCCACCCAAACCACCTTTTTTTTAGTAATACTTTTCCCCCATCTCCAAAACCACTATTTCCACTCCCAACCCCATTTTTTGTTTTTTTCCAAAATGAGTTATTTTTGTATTAGTTGTTTTTTCATTCGTTGAAATTTCATTAGTTGTTTTCTATTCGATATAATCACTGCCCACCGAGAGGTATGAGTGGCTAAAATAGTTTTCCATTGGATACTTTACTTTCTTTTCACTTTGAATGAAACTTGTGAAACTGAAGTAATGCAACCTTGCGTTCCTCACCCAGTTTATGAACGTTGGCTCGCTTTATGCTATTTTCCATTAACTTAAACTGTACAAAAAGTTAGCTATCTGTAAACTCAACATTTAGATTTTTTTCTGGGCTTGTAAACTTGTTTCCAACCCCTAGATGATTGAGTCACTAGGAATGGGCTACAGCGATAGAGAGCTAAGGGGGGCTGTTGGAGGGGACAGGGCATGAATACGTGATAGACTCTGTAGGGGGAGGCAAAGACGTAATTAAGGGCGGCCTCTGGGGCGGGGGGCACAACATGATAAGGGGGAGATATCCAGAGAAATGGAAGGCCTTGGCTAAATGAGAGGGCATGCAGATGAGGAGGAGAAACTGAGGATATGAGAAAAACAACATTGAAAAGATGGCTGCCAATAGGCATTAGGGCAATAAGAGGGAACAGTAGAGAAGCAGAGGCCACAGTCCTTCAAGGACAACCCTTGATGGTTGAGCCCTTGTGGGAAGTAAAGGTGGCATGAGGAGAGCAACAGCAAGGTGCAATGGCCCACAAAGGATAGAGGGCAGAGGGAAGGGGAGCAAAGATGGTCCATGAGAAGGAGAAGGGATGATCCTCTAGGGATGCTGGTGTTTGAGGTGGATTCTCAATGAAGGGCTCTGATTCCAGTGCATCCTCGAGGGTCTCTGGTCACAGTGTGCCCATGTAGAGGTCTCTTAGTTGCAGTCTGCCTTAATGTAGTTGTTTGAACATTCATAAGTGATTCTTGCTCAGCCCTAGGGCCATGTTCTCTGTTCACAGGTGGTGACTGGATCAGGGCTTGACAGCCAGAAGTCAGATGAGGAATACCGGGAGCTCTTTGACCTGGCCTTGCGTGGCCTCCAGCTGCTGTCCAAGTGGAGCGCGCATGTCATGGAGGTGGTAAGCAGTGGGCACATCTCACACGGGTGGGGGTCCATTGGCATAACAGGTATGAGATGGGTAAGGATTTAGAACCTGTACTATGAAGATGGCGTTTGTAGCTAATGTGCACCTTCTGTCAGCCGACTATCGAGCTGCCTCATGGTCCTTCGGAGAAATAGTTTGTTCTCAGAACGTGTCAGTAAATGTACAGTTCAGCTTCCCCGCAATGACTGGTGACTCGGGTAGATGCTTAGTTTCTAATTCTTTACTCATCACTATTGAT
Source organism: Ambystoma mexicanum (assembly GCF_040938575.1). Lineage (NCBI taxonomy): Eukaryota > Metazoa > Chordata > Amphibia > Caudata > Ambystomatidae > Ambystoma > Ambystoma mexicanum. Next base: position 335,520,444 of record NC_090926.1, on the reverse strand, counting down.
CTCCATCCAATATATATCTTTGGCAATGAGCCAGAGAAATCATAGTTACACAAGAAACCTTACATAGAGAAATAGAAAAACGTTTTCCTCTGTAACACTCAACCAGTTTGGCAATACCTGATGACATGACAGCCCTGATGAAATTTAATGAATGTTCAAAGATAAGGTGTTAAAAACACGTGTTTTCCACGGGTGTTCTACAGACACAAAAAAACTGATTTGAGTACAAGTATCTCGACACTGCCCACTTCATTTTTTGTAATTTCTAGCAAATATTCATGTCTCAGCACAGGCAAATTTAAGATATTTGATTTAAACCGCTGGATGGAATTGGACCAGGTACCTAAAAACTTGGGCATGAAGTGTTGACTGAATTTCCGGTAAGGGGGTTATTCCGTCCAGTAGTTGTTGAAATATTTTTGACGGAGAAATTATAGCCACATTTGTCCCATTGTGCTTTGCAGCAGTGGACTTTCAAAAATGAAGCCGTCATTTTGTTTTGTTCAATATAAGAGATAACAGGGTTAACGGGTATAACCGGGGTTAGCCAAAAACTAAAAAAAGTGGGCAAAATGTCATTTGAGGAGGACAAAGTATGAAATAGCACCAGGCTAGAGGTGGGGAGGGAGAAAGAGGACACTAAAAGAAATTGGGGGAGCGGAGGGGCTGGGGACAAAGTTCAGTGCTTTATCGTTTTCGCATCCGGGTTTATACAGAGGATAACCATGATTGTAGTAGAAAGCGGGATGAGGAATGAAAGTGCACCACACAAAATTAACACGGTTATTTGTGGGTGTTTATAGTAAATTTCAAATATAACAGCGGTTAGGGAAAACAGTATTTTAAAAAAAGTTTTAAAAAATTATATTAATGCAAAAAAAGAGAAATTTTACAGCTACAGTGAGGTGGCGGGTTATGGGTGTGGCTGAAGGATATGGGTACTGGGTTACTTTATTATTATTATTTTTATTTTACGTAATATAATGTGTATATTAGTTCAAAGAACTATTTCACATATCACATAAAATCACATAAAAAAGAACATATACATTAATACTGTTATTCGTACCAGATGTAAAAATATTATCAAAATATATTAAAAAAACTGCAAACACCAAACAAAACATTATTTCTTATCATTTTAGAGAGCTGATCCCTCTTCAAATTTTGCAACTGTTACCTTCCATACATTATATAAGGCAATCATCAATGAGAATTAAGATAGTTTTTCCAAAATGCACCTTTGTCTTTAAACAAATTCGACAAGTACGTGACTCCCTAGGTATACCCGATCAAGGATCCATCGTGGTCAAAGTTGGCAGATGGTCCAATCTTAGCAGAAGATAAAATCTACTGTGGTGTGTATGAGTAGATAAGGATGTGCAGTCATGTATTTATAGCAAAGCAGCTATGCCTCTGGTATCTCTGAAGATGTACTAAGTGAGAGTAATTGGCAATTCAGTGCCACGTGCCTGTTTTATTAGCAAACTCCTCTTTTAATTTAAAGAAGTCCAATGACCAGTTAGGAATCCAATTCAGTTGTTCGAAGAAATCTAATGACAACTTTGTCCATGCATGAAGTCCATTTCCATTGGCCTGGTTACGCATAGTCTGCACCATGAGCGTTAATAATGTACACTCCGGGTCTATGCATGCCTTTATCAGCAAAGTATCCCTTTTTCTCAAGACCTGAGGACTAGGTGAAGGCAACCCGAGCCCCAAACGAATCAGCTCAATAGGAACAGATTGGGTAAAGCCAAATAAAGATCTCCAGAACCTACTTAAACTCTTTTTAACCAACCCAAATCGGTCATGTAAGCCACTTCAAGACCATACAACATGGCTGGACAAAAGCTATGCTTATCGAGTTTTAAGACATCTGCATAGATATAGCACGCTGTATTGCTAGCAATTTTTTTATTGAGCATAGTCTGCAACGCAGCCTTACGTATCTTTTCGGCCTTCATTTCCACATATTTCCCCCCTATCCATCTACAGCTCCAGGTACTTGTTACCTTGGGGTATAGCCAAAGAAAGATGCTTACAGCCATTTTCTTCACACAGAAAGTTTGTTTTCTCAAAGTTAAGTACCAAGTTATTAGATGCCGCATATCTCTGAAGTTCAGTGGCTGCCCTACGCAGACCCACATAGTTATGGTTGAATATCACAATATCGTCCACATAGGACAGACTACAGACATGAAACCCTCCTCCCCCCAGCTTCGGAGGACAACAATTTACCCTGGCAAGATGGTGAGGCAGGACACACAAATACAAATTGAACAGAAGCGGCACAAGCACACAACCCTGCTTGACCCTACGGTCATGACTCACAAAGCCAGTGTTGTGCCACTGCTAGCCACTGCACATAACTTTATTTGTGCAACTGTCTTATCACCTCCAAAAGCTAAGGGGGATTCCAAGGTTACAGAGTTTCACCCATAGTTTAGTTTTGTATGAAAAGCGGCCAGATACAGTACATATAGCAGTGGGGCAGCCTAATCAGTGCTTTCTGAGTAAGAGTATCAACCAACAATACATTGTGGACTGTTGACGAACCATCTCTAAAACCAGTTTGGAACGTCCTCAGTATCTGCCTTGCATCTACCCATTCCTGTAGAACTTTCAATAGAAGCAAGACAAACATTTTACCCATAAGGTCCAGCATGGACAAGAGGCAGTAATTTGCAGGTATATTCCCTACAACCCTTCTTAAATACTGGTATTAACAGTGATTGCCGCCGGGATTGGGATATCACACCAGAGGTGCATACTTTGCCAAACAAAATCATCAATAATGCTGCCCAATGTTCTGGATTTTCCTTCAAAGCGATATTTGCCAGACCGTTAGGATCAGGTGTTCGTGAGCATTTCAACTTTTGTATTAGAATAATTAGGCCAGCTTTATCATAATTTAGCTCAAAATGTGAGAGAGTGTTGTATCAACCCTTTTCTATATATATCATCCACTTATAACCTGGAATTGGGTTCAGAATACACTTTTTAAGATTACCTCTATATGCCCCCAGAGCTCCCCAAACTAATTTTATCTTTCCTCCAGCAAGGACTTTTAGAATATTTTGCCACTGGATATATTTTAACGCATTGTTATGTTATCTCAGCCAATTAATGTGTTTATCTTTGGCTCTTCTGGTCCATATGTGGTGCTCCCTCACGTCCACTACTTTGCGGCAGAGGTTCCTGATCTTTAGTCTTGATATACGCTTAGCCAGCACAATATCTTTATCAAAGCATTTGCTTTAATCAATGCTCTTAGAGTAAAATGCTAACAGTACGTTCACCCAGCCAACATAGTTGTCAGTTTTGGAATCCACAATTCAATATCATCTGGGGCTTTATTTGACAACACTTCAGGTTAAGATCCCCCTCATCTTTCATATGTTTACCCATCCTGTTCAGATTACGCTTGGAAAAACGTATCCGATTACAACCACTGTTACCCATGGCCCCTGTTATGAAAGGAACATTTACATTTTCAAAAGGCAGATTCAACTGTAATGTCAAAGGCCGGTGATCACTATTCTTATTAGCTTCAATATTAAGGCTTCTAACATGCAGAATTAAATCATGGGAACAGTATACATTATCAGCAGTAGCGCTCTTTACTCCAAAGTGCAATGTGTTTTCACCCAGAATATCTCCTGTAGTCCGTCCGTTGAGCATCACCATATAGCAGTCCCCCATGAAACCAGACCAACAGTGTCCAGCCCGGTTAATCTTGGGCTGCGACAGGATGGAATGTGTCTTTACCCACCTACTGGCCTCCACTTCAACTGGATCCCTGGCATTTAGTTTGCCTACCAATATGATGCTATCTATATCTATCAACTACCAAGACATAACTACATCTGTGATGCTAGCAAAGATGTCATCTGTACAATTTCCTCCTGGCGGGTCATAAACATTCAGCAGAATTATTTTTTGTACACCAGCTTGTCTGCCTGTCCATATTTCCACCGACAGTACATTCTTCTGAGGTGTGGGCATGTTTATCTCCCTTGCCATCAGGCCATGTCTAACTGCGATTACCAGCCCCCCAAATGGTCACCACAAGGGACCCTTCTGTGTCTTATTTTGATATATCCCATAGCCTTCAACAATCAGCTCTCCCCTCAACCAGCTATCCCCTCAACCAGCTCTCCTGTAGCATAAACATATTTACTGATTACAGCAGTTTCAGTGAGCCCGCCAAGTCCAGCAGATGGCCAAAGCTGCAGGTGTTACAAAGCAAGAGACCAATTCACCCTTGATTAATTGCAGCTTGTGGTAAAAATGTTGCCAACCATTTCCACTTTTCTTCTTGCCATCACTTTTCAGTTTAACATTATGCAATATAAACCCAATTTCAGGAAATGGGCCTTGTGAGCTCTTATGAGATCTGCCACCTCCTGAGAAGTACAAAGGACTTGTTAGGTGTTCATTAATGTCCCTTCCATTATTTCCATAAAGTCCAAATCTGTACAGCTCAGAACTCTCAACGGTGGAATTTGTTGCAGCAAATTGAGAAACACTGATCGATTAGTAGGTTGATCAATTCTATTTGAATACATGCTGGATATAGCCAGGTTACTGCATTTTTCCATTGCTAGCTTTTGCCAGTACTTGTACTAGGTAATACGTTTTGTTTGGGTTTCTTATTCAACTTTTAAAAATCTTAACTTTGGGTTCAGGGGTGGAGCATCTACCTATCACCGACTCTGTGCTTGTATCCGAGTCGGTGAAGGATCCTATCACTACTTCACTGGCCGTTGTGTCTCATTGATTACAGTCTTGTTGTTCTTTCAACAGCCAGCTAGTCAGGGTTCCTGCTTTCTTCTCCTCATGCCTCGACTTTCGGTTTGTTTGTTTCTTGGTCCACCGTACATTCCCATTAATATGCCCTCTACAGTAGTCTTTCCCACTGCCATTTACATTTTCTCCATTTGCTTCTGCTGAGCTTCCAGCTGGCGTTGCTGCTTACGACTAAGAAATACTTCAGATTTATCTTAGTCCTCCAAATCCACCTTCTACATGCTCACTATCTTCCTTTGGGCCAGCTCTAGTTGTTCAGGTGGGGGAGATACCCCATGCCCTCAGCCATTGTGTCTCTCGCTATCTCCTTAGTTAAGCTCTGACAGCCTATTGTCATTAGCAGACAGCAACATGGCTTCAATGTTCTGTAACAATGTCCCTTGATGATTTATTTCTTCATTGACTCTGCCCCTTAGCTTTAGCAGATATTTAAGGTGAATTGCACGGTGGAAATAGCAGACGAGATACATAGAGGGCTCCCCACTCTGGTGTATTTACTCAGCTTTTGCAGAGTCTCGTTATAAAAGAGGCATAGTGCCGATGGAGCCATTGTAGGTAAAACGCCACTAGATTCTGCACAGATAATAAGTGTGATTAAATCAATCAAGGGAGAGGGTACTACTTGTGCCGCTATCTCTGTCTGCAACAAGTAGCACAAGTTGAGTAACAAATGATTGTCAATTTCTACAAATTGCTCCTTGGCGTTGGAACAGTCTCCCGGCCCCACCCCCTCTTGCATGTTACTATTCGTAAACTCTTTTTACAGCTGCAAAATATGAAGTTATTTTCCCAGTCCCGTTTGCCCATATTACAGGCTCTTCATAGCCGCTAGTTCTTCAGAATGTGCCTCTGTGCTTTTATTGTGAGCAACTACCTTGCTCTCACTGTGTTTCTTACTCACACAGAGATTATACACTGTTTCCTTTGCGCTGGGCTTATTTGCCATGCCACCCTTTCAGACCTTTCAACTCTCAGGTAATCTCCACTTCCACACAAGGAGTCAACCTTCCTATATTACTACGTATAGCAGCTCCAGTGGGGTCACACAAGCATGTCAGCACCATGAAACGATATAAACCACAATTTACAGTTAAGGTTCACAAAGTACGTAGTTTGACTTACAGTAACAATGAAAGTTCTCAGAGGCAGCTCCTCTCAGATCACAGCCCACTCCCCACTCCAAACACCAAACACTTATCATTCACACTTCTCACCTGCGCTTCGTGCGAGCTTGGTGTTTAAATACACAATAGAATTGGAGGAGTTAAAGGGCCCACAGCCAGCTGCTGAACACAGGAGTTCAAAGGCATGTCTCACTCTGCTGTGAGGTGCTCACCAAACACTTGTCGTCCAAAATTTAGCACTGAGATAAACATGATTCAGAAAGTGGGTTACTTTAAGGAACCAATTATGGAACGTGGACACGGCTGAAGGCCATGGCTAGTGGGCCCCAATGAATCCCATTTGGGTATCATGTCGAGGGGTGTAATATGGAAAGAGGACACAGCGAAGGCCTTGACTAGTGGCCCGGTAGTGTTTTAAAATATACAGTGGGCATGACCGAAGGACCTGGCTAGTGGACCCGAAAGACATGTAGGCCGTGGCCACCTAGTGGGTCCAAAAGAAACATATTGGTGGAAAATGTACAGTGGACACAGACAAAGGCCATGACTAGTGGCCCGGTAGTGTTTTAAAATATACAGTACGGCGAAAAGCCTTTCTCACTGGCCAGGGCTACAGGCCTTGGCTAGTGGGCTCAAATGACATGTATAGTGGCCACCTAATGGGTCCAAAAGATGCATATTGGGGAACATGTACAGTACAGTGGACAGTGCAGAAATAAAAGGTGACTATACTGTAGTAGAATCGCCAAGAAGGAAACACAAACACCCTGCTTTGAGGGCCACATGAAAGGCAGCAGGTGATGTTGGCTTTAGAAGCTGATGTTCTTTGAAGGCACCAATACAAGACCCCCATTGGCCATTGCCTACAGATGCTCTCTGTTTTCTCTTGCATAATTGCCTCCAATGGGTGATGATCTCAGAACCCCATGAATGTGCCTGGTATTGAGAAAGCGTCAGCATAAGGTGATAGATGACAGTTTATGGGCAGAGTTGCTGTGAATAATTGTTCTGTGATATGGAGGAAGAGACAACTCTTTGAGGAGAGTAGTTCTCATTTCATTTACGATCTGTCTTTATTTCTCTTTTCAGTATTCGTGGAAGCTTGTTCACCCTACCGATAAATTCTGTAACAAGGATTGTCCAGGCACAGCCGAGGAGTATGAACGGGCCACACGCTATAACTACACCAGCGAGGAGAAGTTTGCCTTTGTTGAGGTTGGTTTGTGTGCCATCCGCTTTGCCCAGTCACCTGCCTCTGATGATCAAAGATCAGATAGACCCTGGTATGGAAACAAATTGTTTTAAAAGAGAACAGAGCCTTATTAACTGACTTACAAAGAGGGTTATATACATTATACATTAGTGCACTCCAGTTTGTGGCATGCACTAATAATGTAGTAATTATCCTTATTACATAGCAGCAACATGCAATTTAATTGTGTTTCCTGGAGGCCGTATTTATATGGTCATCTCAAGAGTGTGTCAAGTGACACACTTAGCTTGGTAGTGCATGTGCCATGATATAGCTTTTGTGCTGGATTGTAAGAGTCTGGTTGCAAACCTAGCAACCAGGTGTGCATGTCTGGTGGGCCAGTTAGCTCTGGAATATAACTGTCAGGCTTCAAACATCTCATTGGTGTAAGTGTCAGGTTATACACACTTCTCTTGAGTGTGTCAGGTTATACACTTATCTGTGTTGTGTAAAGCGTGGGTGACCAGGTGATCCAGGTTGCATGCTTATGTATGGCGTGCAAGGGCCCAGTTACAAGCTACAGATTTGGCTCTGAGGTGTAAGGTGATTGATTACACACTTAGCACTGGAGGATAATGGATAGACAGCTCGGAAGTGCATCAGGTTACACACTTAGGCCTGAAGTATTGGGTTCTGGTAACACACCTAGGTGAAGTCTAAGGGATGGGATTCACACCTATCTCCTCATTGTAAGAGTCTAGGCCCCTGATGGTATGTGGTGGGCCGCACACTAGGAGCTGGAGTGCAAAAGTTAGTTTATATCCTAGATGTGGATATTCAAGGTCCCAATGGAAACTAAGCTCTTGTATGTGAGCAATAAGGGTGCACTTAGCTCTGAAGTGCAAGTGTTCGGATAGACAGATCCGAAAATTAAGGACTTGGATGTACACCTCCTTCTAGAATTTCGTAAGTGTTGAGTTACACAGTTGGCAGTGGAAGATAAGAGTGAAGTAACACCCTTATGTCCAGTATATGGACTTGGTTACACTCTTGACACTGGATAGTAAGGGTGAGGTTTCGTGCTTAACTCTGAAGCATATGTGTTAGGTTACCCAACTGCCTCATATTTAGGTATCTGTATATGAGGTTCTTCATCAGCCCTCCACAAGGTCAAGGGTGGACTAAGTTCAGAAATCATTATGACAAATATCTCTCAATAGCAGACCGAGGGACACTAACACAAAGAAAAGACAATGCCACTAGTGAGGTACCCCCACTCTCTGTTTGGTTGAAGGCCAAGTCACTAAAAGCTTTTATATGATGATGATGGGCCGGCACAATTTTACAAGTCACGCTTAGGACCACAATTCTCTCCAATTATGATACTACGATGCATGTCATTGAACTAAAACCTTAGGATTAAAAATGTCACAAATGAGGTAAATGAAAGGCCAGTCACTGCTATAATTTATATATCTCTGTAACACTGAAGGAAATGGGGTGATCATGGATTGGGTATGAAAGTATAATCTTTTTAAAGGGAGCAGGCCAGATCCACCTCATGGACCATTCCTAAGTGAGGCTGCTTCCCCCTTTGGAGAAACACATATACATTGTTCTTAGTTGCAGGAAATGTATGAATTTGCAAAATAATTAAGAAATATACTTGACGCCACGGCCTTTTCCTGGTTATCAGTGAACCGGTGTGCATCTGTAGTCCATTCTGAGTCTATTGCCCAGAAGCATCATAATGCCGACAGTGGATGCTGCACCCTAGGCAACTCTGAGGCACCTCTGGACAGCAATTACACCACTGCAGGCTGGCAGCCAGGTGACAAACGTTTAGGCTCTATTCAGTTTAGCACAGTGGTAAACATTTCACCGCAGCACTTTGACCCAGAGGCGTAGACCAGAGTAGGGCCTGAGCGGGCAAGGGCCACCCAGAATCAGTAAATGACCACGCAGCAGTGGTGTGCAGGCATTTACAGGTGTTAATGTCACTGTGTTGGACCCAACTACATTGTCTTCTGGCCCCACTTGTTAGACTGTCCTGGCTACACCTCTGCTCTGGCCTATGAGATGTCTGCTGGCATGATCTGCTTGAAAGAAGTCCACACTGCACCAGCAGGTATTCATGAAGCAGGCAGGCTGTACCCTTGGAGTTCAGGGGAAGCTGGTAGTGTTTCCCAATGCTGTGATGACATCTGTTACAATCCGTGTTCGTACCCTTCCTTCAGACTCTTTAAGAATGTAAAAGTTGAAAAAAAAGTAGTGCATCGCCAAACTCATACATACAAAATATCGGAGTCAGAATCGTTACTTCATCAGGATGAGGTTCTCTGTGGCCCAATGTAGAGGCTCTGCCCATTTCCACAGTTCATCCATTTGCATATGTTCAAGCACTACATACACCCATCAAAAAGAAACAGGGAGATTATGGAGGACACTGTGCATAAAATGAAAGTGGAATAAAGGGGAACAGGGACCCTGCAAATGGGACTTCTACTTGGATTATCCCATTCTGACTTTCTTTCTCAAGCTATGTGGCAGGCAAGATTTTTCTATGTGGGCTCTATGTAGAAAAGAACCCCACCTTCCCTACTCGGTGAATATTAAAAAACAGTCCTAAAATATTTCAGGGTTTCTGATAGAACCGCATTTGCCAAGCTTAAAGAAAAGCAGCTGTGGCAAGTTTTGGAAGGATGTATGATGTATGGAAGGGCCATGCAAAATAGTTGTCTATCAGTCAAGCCTTATATATATATATATATATATATATATCAGTAAAAAAACTTTGTTAAAGGGGCGTTATGGTTAAGGCGCGCTACTAAGAACCTATGAAATTCAGTAAAAAACTTTGTTAAAGGGACGTTATGGTTCCAAGTAAAACCGAAAAACCCCTGAAATTCGCCAGTTATGGTCAGCTAAGCAACCATAACTCACGCCATCACCGTGCACTGCTAAGACTAACACCCAGGACATCAAAGATGACATCACAAATGTCATTGATGACATCACTGATGACATCACATGTGCATTTACTTTTCATGAAAAGTCTGTACAAGGGATTTTCACCAAATTTACAAAAGCACACTTTCGGGACCTAGCCACTGCGCTTGCCGCAAATTTCGTGAAAATCCGTCCAGCGGTTTGAGCTGTAGGCGTGCGCAAAGTTTTTCCCCCATTCAGTCTATGGGAAAAAAAGAAATTTTGGGACCCCCCCCTATAACTTTTCCCCGAAAAAGTGCTCTTCCTGTGGGATTAGCAACTTAACCATAACTACCGTGGCTGTGTAATATATATATGTAATATATATATATATATATATATATATATATATATATATATATATATATATATATATATATATATATATATATTTCTGAGGCTTGTGGAATCTGCTTAGATCACATGCTGTGCATAGGCCGACATCTAGTGGAAGCTGCAGAGTATTACAGTTTGTTTTTTGAAACTCGAAAATGGGCGTCGACACAGGGCGTGCCAGTAATACTATCCCTAGTATGACGTCCACTGTACCCATGATCCCTCACGCGCGTAGGACCCTCAGATTGTTTTTTTCCGCCATACTTGTCGGAAGCATTGTTGCGGAGTTCCCTGGCTTTCTCCCATTTTGCTAAAAATCATTTAAATTTCCACGTTCTTTCACCCCCACGTCGAGATTCCGAAGATCGACGCCGGTCCGAAGAACAAACAACCGTCGAGACTGCATGACAGACTTTGGGCCTCGGATGGCCTCTGGCCTCCGCCCGGGTCTTGGAAGGCCTCTGGCCTCGGCCCTGCAAGTAGGGAGAGTGGGGGTGGAAACAAACACACTCGTTATTATTTCCTACATACACTAGTCCGCTGCCATAAGGTGACATATGGAGAGCACTCCATTAAAATTTTGCCCCAAGTGCAACCGCAAGTACCCTTGGGTTGACAAGCACGCCACCTGTAATCTCTGTTTGCCTAGGGACCACCGCGAGGCTAACTGCAGAGCGTGTAGCCTTTTTAAGGCAAAGACACTAAAGGACCGCTCCACTAAACGCTGGGCCCATCATGCCAGGCAGCTCGAGGCTATGGAAGTGGTGGGATCCTTCAGTGATGGCAGCAACATCGCCCTTTCGGACGGCAAGGGCACAGGGGCATCGAAAGACACCCAAGCGGAGGATTGTCCGGCGGGGCAGTTATGGGGACCACACCCGGCGACACAAGCGCTACCCAGACTACTACACCTAAACACACTAAGCCCAGCCGAGACTCGACACGCGTCTCGAGTTCTCGGAAGAAGGAGGCACGTAGAGAGCGGTCCACAGAATCGGTGTCCTCTGGGCGTTCCAGGTCGAGATCGCCTCACGACACACAGCAACCGTCCACAGTTGCCAAGAGTGGCTCGCTCCCCAAAGTCACAGAGGTATGGTCGTCAGAAGTCGATTCCGACCTCCACCCCCAAGCTGCACGCTTAGAGTCGGCTCTGGCAGCCCGATCGGCATCTGCCTCCGAAAGTCGACGTGCACACTCGAAAGAGTCAGAGAGTACCATACACACCCCCGAATCTCGACGGAAGGCGTCAAAAGATTCAGAGAAGGTCAAAACATCAGGGAAACACTCTTCTACTCATGGTGAAGGGGAAAAACAGCAGAAGAAGTCATCACACTCACCTTCTGCACCCCAGGTACACAAGGACAAACACAGGTATTCAGATAGATCCAAGACCCCTGTCCCTATCACTATGCCCAAACTTATCCCTCCGACTCCTCAGGATATGGGAATAGAAGAGGAACCTCAACAGGAGGTTGTCATCCCCAGTTTCAGAGAATGGAGCACTGAGGACATAGACAGGGTGATGAGAAGAATGTCTTCCTTGGCTAATTTTCTACGGAAACAACCCAGAGCATTTTCTCAGCTATCAGAGTACCCCTGACAAAAAAACTCCTTCAGGATCCAAGGACCCTCAGCCTCCTAGTAAGAGACCTCGGTTTGAGACTCCAGCTCAGGGCCTGATTTCAGACCCTTACTACATTCAACCTTACCATCAGTATGGTGAATATCCAGACATAGAGATACTGAACGATCAAACAGGGGTCAATTATTATGGAGATGACGAGGGCCAGGATGGGGAGGAGGAAGACGAGGCAGAAGTCTACAATATAGACTCTCCTGTTCGCAAAGAACCACAGGTTACTGACTCACCAGTAGATAACCAGCTCCTTCTAAATGAGGTCTTAGCTAGAGCTGCAGAGCACTTCCACATAGACACTCAGGGGGCGTAAGAAGGAGATCATGGGGGACAAGAAACCCATTGCTCAAGCCATTCCAATTCTGAAGTCCATCCAATGCAGAATTGATCCTTCCCTCCTCACCCCTAATCTCACCAGGGCTGTCAACCCCAGAATTGAAAAGATGTTCAGGGCTGCCCAGTCCGTCCCACTTTACGTAAGGGGTCAACTTAAGCATGACTCACTGGTAGTCACTACCACCAGGAAAAGAGCGGGTACTCCCCTAGCATCATCTGAAGTTCCCCCAGACAAGGAGAGCAAGAAAATATATAGTCTAGGAAGGAAAGTGGCCTCCACTTCCGCTTACCAAGCAAGAATAGCCAATACCACCACTCTACTGGCAAGCTATAATTGCCAACAATGGGAGCAGATAGCTGCTCTCACTGCCTCCGCACCGGAACCACTAAAGGGCCAGTTAGCCCAGATCGCGTCGGAGGGTAGGGCCGTGTCCGGATGCATTCTAAAGACGTCCTTTGATGCCGCATATAATGCAGGCCAGGTCATCGCAGAGAACACCGTCATTAAGAGGCACGCTTGGCTCAGACAGTCAGGGTTTAAACCCGAGACCCAGGCTACCCTTATCGACATGCCGGTGGAACCGAATGTCTTGTTTGGCAAAGCAGTAGAGGAGGCACTCAAAACTGCCAAAGACGAGTATGATACCCTAAAGTCCCTGGGACAATTGACTAATAAGCCCACGAACCAAAGAGGGAATAGTAATTTTTGTCGCTCACACGGCCAAAATTCCCAAAGGGGCTCTAATTACGCACAGGGGCAGGGTACATCGTGGAGTGGCAACCAACAGACTACCCAAAGTTACGGCAGAGGTAACAAGAGGAGCCGTGGTAGTGGAAGAGGCAGCCCAGGCATAGGCGGTACGCCTCCCCGCCAATAGTGACGTTCCGCTCTGGGTCCCTTCCCGCGCATCCCCAGTAGGGGGGCGCATTTCCAACTTCACCCAGGCATGGGAAGGGATCACATCGGACAGATGGGTGCTCTCCACAGTGTCCGCAGGATACTGCATCGTACTGCTGGAGCCCCCCCGCAACCACCCTCCAAGACAAATGATACATTCCCTGGACCACCAAAAGATCCTCCTCGAGGAAATCGTCAATCTTCTCGCAAAGGACGCGATAGAACTTGTCCCGGGCAACCAGGTAAACAAGGGTATTTATTCAACTTACTTCCTTGTGCCAAAAAAAGATTTGACAATGTGCCCAGTATTAGACTTATGCCCTGCAAACAAGTATGTCAAGCCCCAAAAATTTCACATGACTATTCTCCAAGAGGTAATCCCCCCTCCTAAAAAGAGAAGATTACATGGCAACATTGGACATGAAAGATGCCTATTTTCATATTTCCATGTTCCCAGCGCACAGAAGATTCTTGCGCTTCAAGGTGGACAGTCAGCACTACCAGTTCAAGGTGCTGCCCTTCGGTATAGCCTCGGCTCCAAGGGTATTCACCAAGGTACTGGCGGTGGCAGCAGCACACCTACGCAAGGAGGCAATCCCAGTGTACCCTTACCTGGACGACTGGCTCATCACGGGGGAAACCCCAGTAATTTGCAGATCCAACATCCAAAGAACTATGGACCTCCTCTTCGAATTGGGTTTCTCTATCAACGAGAAAAAAATCAAGCCTGGTGCCAAGCACCTCCAAACAGTTCCTAGGAGCTGTCCTAAACACTCAAGAGGGGTTGGCCTTTCCATCAGAGGAAAGAATTAGGATTATACTACTGCAAATTCCTCAATATCAGTCCGGTCGTCAGATAAGGGTGTGCAAAGAGATGCGTTTGCTAGGCATAATGGCGTCTTGTATTTACCTGGTTCTCCACGCGAACCTGCACATGCGACTCATGCAGGAATGGTTAGCGAAACAATGGTCTCAGGCAAGTGGTCAATGGGACGATCTAGTGGTCGTTTCGCCAACACTTGTACAAAGTCTTCACTGGTGGACGAGAGAGAACCTGTCAAAGGGGAAACCCTTTTTCGATCCGGAGATACAGGCTGTAGTCACTACAGACGTGTCCCTATCGGGGTGGGGAGCACACCTCCTTCACCACACAGCTCAGGGTCTCTGGTCTCACACAGTGGCCAAGAATCACATCAATCTACTAGAGCTTCTGGAAGTCTTCAGAGCGCTTCAAGCGTTCGAACCCCACCTGGTGAACCTGTCAGTGCAGATCTTAACAGACAGTATGACAGCTATGTTTTACATAAACAAGCAGGGAGGGACTTGTTCGCCAAATCTGTCCAAGCTTGTCCAGAAAATGTGGACATGGGCACTCAGACGGAACATTTACCTGTCCTCTCAACATGTTCCAGGGAATCTCAATTCACTAGCAGATGCTTTAAGCAGAGATCCCCTCCCAGAAGAACACGAATGGTGTCTGCACACAGAAGTCGTAGAAGACCTCTTCTCACAGTCGGGTTTCACCACTATAGACCTATTCGCCACAAGCAAAAACAAACAATGCCTAGGATTCGCATCCAGGTTCCCCCAGCCAGACTCCAGGGGGAACGCCCTGTGGATGAACTGGTCAGGGATGTTTGCCTACGCTTTTCAACCAACACCTCTGAGGAAGGGGGTCAACAAGATGCACAGAGAATCGATGACGCTCATCCTAGTTGCTCCCATGTGGGCGAGACAACCCTGGTTCCACACCTGTGCAGACTAGCATTGTGCGAACCCATCAGACTCCTGTGCTGGCACAACCTACTATCCCAGCACCAAGGTCAGACAGTGCATCCTCAACCCAGCTCAATGAACTTGGCAGCATGGCTCCTGAAGTCATAGAGTTTGGCCATCTCAATCTACCACAGAGATGTAAACACAAGACACTGTTACTTTGCTAAATGGAAGAGATTCGTTATCTGGTGCCAGAATAAACATATCAACCCGGTTGATTGCACTCCTTCCAGTATTGTCACCTACATGCTCCACCTGCTCGACGCAGGATTGGTATTTAATTCACTCAAGGTACACCTGGCGGCGCTGTCAGCCTACACCACCTCCCATAACAAGGTGTTGTGGTGGAAAGTACCAGTGGTTAAAGCATTTATGGAAGGGGTAAAGAGACTTCACCCTCCAATTTCGAACCCACCACCAGGATGGGACCTTAATGTGGTGCTTGCTAAACTCATGCCCCCCCCCCTTTGAACCCATGCATAAAGCCAGTCTCAAATACGTGACCTATAAAACTGTCTTCTTAGTAGCCATTACATCCATGAGAAGGGGCAATGAAATTCAGGCTCTGTCAGTGCAGGATCCATTCTTTACTGTTCATAAGGATAAACTGGTTCTACGAACCCATCCTAGGTGCTCACCTAAGTTCATTTCTAAATTCCACATTAACCAGTCTATTGAGCTACCGGCCTTCTTCAAAGAACCCAAAAGCTCTGCTAAGGTCAAACTACACACTCTAGATGTACAATGAGCGGTCCTCTACTATGTAGACAAGACCAGACCGCTAAGAAAGACAGACCAACTGTTTGTCTCCGTAGCTACAGGCAGAGAGGGAGATCGTGTCTGTAAAGGTGCCATCTCAAAATGGATAGTCAAATGTATCCAACTGTGTTACTCCCTTTCTGAAAAAACTCTGCCTTTTATGCCAAGAGCCCACTCTACAAGAGGCACTGGGGCCACTCTGGCTTTCATTGCAAATGTACCCCTTGACACCATTTGCAAAGCAGCTACATAGAGCTCTATTCACACTTTTACTCAGCACTACTGCATTGACACTCATTCCAAGACAGATACTCAAGTGGGACAAGCGGTTCTAAGACATCTGTTCGCTCATGACCCTTCTCACATCCCACCTCCTTCTTCTAACACTGCTCGCTAATCTATGTACAGCATGTGATCTAAGTAGATTCCACAAGCCTCAGAAGCGATACATTACTCACCGTAATCGTATTTCTGATACTTGTATCTGCTTAGATTCACATTCGCCCACCCTTCCTCCCCTCTGAGAGAAGGCGCATGGATGCTTGTAGTCTTATCTATCTATCTATCTATCTGCTTGGATAATCTGTACTCACGCTACTCCTCATGCTACCTCATGTCAGGAATATACAATCTGAGAGTCCTACACGCGTGAGGGATCATGGGTACAGTGGACGTCACACTAGGGATAGTATTACTGGCACGCCCTGTGTCGATGCCCATTTTCGAGTTTCGAAAAACAAACTGTAATACTCCGCAGCTTCCACTAGTTGTCGGCCTATGCACAGCATGTGAATCTAAGCAGATACAAGCAACAGAAATACGACTACGGTGAGTAATGTATCATATATATATATATATATATATATATATTTTCTTCCACCTAAACAAATATATCATATGAACCATCTTTCACCCTTTCACTCCCCCACCCTTTGCAGCCCCTCTACCCAACACCAGATGCCACAAAACATGTTTTCCAGCCGTTTTCGCCGCCACGCTATTCCACAGATAGCCACGGATATCCACGGATACTCACGGATACAACATGGCGGGCATTTCAGAAAAATGTGATGCACATCACGATTCCCTCCAGCCAATCAGCAGGCGCGTTGAATGTTCACAGACTTGGCGCGGCCCTCTGGGCCAATCGGAGTCCGGTCTGTGGAGCGAACTGGGAAATGGGTCCGCGGAGCGGAGCCAGATATCACACATTTGTTTTAACCTAAATTTTGCCTGTTTAAAAAAACACTTCTGGACAGATTTTCACCAAATTCACAAAAGCGCGCTTTCGGGACCAAGCCGCTGCTCCTGCCGCAAATTTGGTGAAATCCGTCCAGCGGTTTCAACTGTAGGTGTGGGCAAATTCTCCTCCATTCAGTCTATGGAAAAAAAACTAAAATGTAGGTCCCACCCTATAACTTACCCCCCACCCTCCTTTACGAAACCTCACCAAACTTACCATAAAAATTCAGGGCGGGCCATATACTTTTTTTTACAAAGTTTGGTGAGAATTCGTCCAGGGGGAGCAACGTTATAAGCCACCCAAAAATGGCTCTTCCTATGAGTTGAGCAACTTAACCATAACCAGGGCTCAAGTCAAGGGTACACGTGGGGGGACGGAGTCCACCCACTTTTTTCAGAGGGTGGACTCAGTCCCCCCCAGCTAAAATGATAAGAAGTAAGAGACTATAGGAGGGGACAAAGACG
This sequence comes from Ambystoma mexicanum, assembly GCF_040938575.1. Lineage (NCBI taxonomy): Eukaryota > Metazoa > Chordata > Amphibia > Caudata > Ambystomatidae > Ambystoma > Ambystoma mexicanum. The sequence goes on along the minus strand of NC_090926.1, from coordinate 335,502,880 downwards.
CAGAGAGACATAAAGGGAGAAAGAGTTAGTAAGAAAGATCGAGACTGAATAGAGAGAAGAACTGAGAAGCCTTTTTTCTTAACATATCAAAATCACTGATAGGATCCCTTTAGGAAATTCTCAGAGGGAGAGAGTCAGAGAAGGCCACAACCTTTAAGCCCTTGCTTAGATTAATGTAGAACTAGACCGTAGGGGTTACTGTGTCTTAGATTTCTGTTGTGGGTAAGTAGGGATGGTTGGGCTAGGGTGGAGGGCACCCACATGAAGTTGAGGCTAGAACAGGGTATCCGTCAGTCCATATCGACCTTGCCCAGTCTGGATTCAGACTCCTCTGAGGAACTGAATCTTCCTTTGTCTCCATCTGGGGTGGCATCATAAGAATGCCAGACTCAGAAGGTGGTGCTGCACTCATCCTCCTCAACCTTTTGGCTGCCTTTGACCCTATCGAACACTCCATCCTCAGGGACAGACTCTACTCTCAAGGCATCAGGGACTCCGCTATAAGATGGATCACTTCCTTCCACACCAACTGCTCACAAGTCACACTGCTCCCACCCTTCTCCTCTGCCCCCTGCCCAGTCCCCAAAGAGGTCACAAAGGGGGCCTCCCTGTCCTCTCTCCTCTTCAGCCTCTACCTAAGCCCCAAACCTGCATGTATCTGCGCATATAACGTAACCTGCGACAACTAGGCTGATGACACCCAGATCTTGTTCAAGATTTCCAAAATGTCAGGCCTCCTCCCATCCCGACCTTGCTTCCTGCCACTCAGAAATTGACCGCTGGATGACGGCTAACCACCTACTCCTTAATCCTGGTAAAAAACAAAATTCTGATCTGCGGCAACCCTTAACTCTTCCTCAACCCACCCCCTGACCCTGCCAGCAGCATCAAGCTCAGTAAAGAGCCTAGAATGCACCTTGGGCTCAGATATAGCAGTCTCTCACCACATCAATGCCGCCTCCAGATCATGCCATTTTCACCTCTGCATCCTCAGATGAATCTTCCCTAATCTCTTCTACCACCACAGACTCTCAGCAATCTTAGCCATCATTCTCTCCCACTTAGACTATGCCAATTCCCTCAATCGGGGCGCCCCTGCATTTCAGCTCAGAAAGCTCCAACCAATACAAAGCTCTGCAGCTTAACTCCTCCTTTCCCTTTCACCCAGAGAACATATCACTCCTGCCCTCAGGGTACTCCATGGCTTCCTATCAGCCAACGGCCGACTTTCAAGGCCATGCGCATTACACACTGTGCCCTCCACAATACAGACCCTGGATTCCTCCAACACACCATTACACGCTAAACAACCAATTAGAAACCTTAAATCTGGCTCTGTGCTCCTCCTTGTGATCCCCACTTTCAATTCCACAAGATTTGGAGGATCCTTGTTCTCCGTCCAAGCTCCCACCCTCTGGAACTCATATCCACTCAGCATCTGCCGTGTAGATGATCACCTCGCCTTCAGGAAGGCCCTCAAAACCTGGCCCTTCCCTCCTGACAAACCTTTCCCACCTCATAGTTACCTTCATAACACCTAGACCATGAATTTGTTTTTGTGCCTGCCCAGTATATGCTCGAACACAAGGTATAGTATCATCTCGGAGCAGACCGGACAAGCTGATTCCACAGGCACTTCTAAGCAAAATGCCAACTGATGCTCAAGATGCAGGTACGTAGTCACACACCACTTTGGTGGAAACTAGCCGCTGGCACGGCCGCCTACCCGCACGCATTCACATCCATGCATCAGACTAAAACACTTTGCACAACATGTCTGCCATCAGAATACAGCTAAGTCCAACAATACAAATCAAGTATAGCTGGACACATAACAAGTCTCTTGCACTCGTACATTCTCCTGACCACCTGCCAGCACACATCCACAGGCCTGACCATCATGGGTAGCTTACTGTGGCTTGGCCATACCACCCATTTTTCTGTTTGGTCAAATGCACACATGCATTCTAACCCTTCTGCCAATTTTCCCATACCTTGGACTTCGGTCCCCGAGGGTGTTCGCCCCCACAAGCGCATTAAGGCCATAATAATAATAGAGGCGCTTTATAAATGGCAAACTACTACTACTATTACTACTGCATCCTCGAAATGCCTATCCAATCGTAGTAAAGCCCGGTGAAACATATCTTATTCTTGTTTGTGGATTGCCAAGGCCATCTGTGACGCAACCTTTACATAATTCAAGGAGATACTGTTCTGAAGTACCCAGGGATGATTCTCCAGCCGACTCAGAAGTACAATCCAGAGCAGTGCCAGACATTTTTCATCTGATGGACCAAAGTGATACAGCTGTTGCAGCCATACGTGCACTTATTTATTTTACATTCTTGTAAGGCAAGAATCACTAGGGGCAGCGGAGAACTAAACAACCTCTTTAAAAATACAATTTCAGTACAGGGATAAGAAAAGTATCAAAAAAACATACAAGTATACAATACAAATGTACCCAATAGTTTTGTTGCACGCCTCAAACAACCTTCCCTAAATGAGTTATTGGTTGCCACCTCTCCTGTGTGGATCTGTACAACAAAGAGGCAAGGGCAATGGACTGGAAATTCCTGGTAGCTGACTGTGTGAGGTCTGCAGCTGCCAAACAAAATGTTGGAATGAAACAAGAAGAACTATTAACAATGACAATAAAATGTGCTGAAGAGGCTGGCAAGAAGACTGGAAGAGGTCTTGCTAAAACTAGTGCATCAGAATCAATCTGTTTTTGTGCGAGGGAGTCACGCAGGCACTAATATGCAGACGTTAATACAGACAATTACACAAGCGAATCAGTTGGACCAGAGTGCAGTGGTTTTGTCTCTGGATGCTGAGAAGGCATTTGACAGAATTGAATGGAGTTACTTATTCAAGGCCTTGGAGAAATTGAACTTGGAGAAGATCTCAAAGGGTGGGTCAGGCTGCTATAGGCAGGGCCAACAACTGCTGTGACAACCATACTGACATTGATGGATCTGATCCCAGGGTTCGTAAGCCTATCTGGTTACAAAATTACCTGTAACCAATCAGATGCTATGCCATTTTCAAAATACTGTACTAAGACAAATATAGTTGTATTAGGCTTTCATTGGTGTCCCTACAACATTAAATATCTGGGTATTTGGCTGACACGATCAGTAGACATAATCATGTCAGCAAATATGAAAACGGTAGTTTCAAATCTGAAATCGGATCTGGAGAGATGGAAGATACTAAACCTCCCGCTGTGGGGGAAAGTCAACGCATTGAAAATGACGAGTGACCCGAAATTCAATTATGTTCTCAGCATGATACCCTTATTCCCAACAAAGAATGTGTGGGCAGATATCGACAGGCTGATTCAGGGCTTCCGTTGGGATGATAAACCACCACGCATCAAGCTTTGGAAACTTCAATTTCCAGCAGACAGAGGAGGATTGGGTGTACCTAATTTCCAAGCCTACCACCTGGCTTTCGGTATCAAACACATTGCTCCTTTCCTGAGGCCTGTTTCGGATGATTGGACCTGTGAAGAGGCTAGTTTGTATGGTCCTCTATTGCCAAAGGCTATTTTGTCTACAAAACCTACCCGGATTTCTACCTCTGCTGTATTAACAGATTATTTTAGGTTGACTTGGAAGAAGTTTCTAAACTCGATGCAGACTGACCTGTATCGACAACTTGATTCCTCCATTGGGTTTAATCCATTGATTAAGGAAGGAAAACAAAATGTTATTTTGGCCTAAAGTGTTTGTAGGTGACGTAAAATAGATTGGGGACATCATGATAAATGGAAAATGGCTGACTTTCAAGCAGCTGAAGGATATTAAAAGCATAGCTAATTGTACTGTTCAAGAATATTGCTATCTTTAAAGGGCAGTTTTGAAAATTGGACACATGTGCCAAATCGATGCGGCTGAGATGGTGTTAAGAACATAGACCGAAGGACATCAAGTATATGCACTCATATTATCTCACACATAGAGCAATAGGGTATAATTAGAAACATGATCAGCAAGGTTGTCTGAGGAGATGTCTTAAACACTCTGGTCAAACTTATGTAATAATGTTTCCCTTTCATTGCTAAGCCTAGTGGAAAAATCAAGATTCTGCATAGGGTTTATTGGACACCTGAACGCTTATACAACAGGGCCTTAATGAAACTGATGCCTGCTGGGGGTGTGCTCACAGGATTGGCACCCTGGAACACATGATTTGGGAAGGTAACAAAGTGAAATATGTCTGGAGTATACTGATTTTGATTTTTAACAAGGTTCTGAGGGTGTCTCTGTACCATGATTTTGAGACTCTAATTTTGGGCGAAGACAGCCTGGTAGAGGACCTATCCAGTGCACAGAAAAAATGGCTGTTCAGGGGTGCATTGGTGGCAAATAAGTTGATTCTAGGGCCTCATTACACGGTAGGCGGTAAGGGTTTACCAGTATTTTACCGGTACCGGTAAACCCTTACCGCCTTACTACGAGGTCCCTTTGCGGGTTGGTACATTAACGCCTGCTTTTTACCAAGGCGGTAACAGTGATTTACCGGCATGAACCATGGCGCTAACAGTGCCATGGTTTACCACCTACCGTGTAATGAGGCCCTATGACTCATCCAGAAGTGGAAACCTATGTGGAGGAGATGCACAAACCTTCACTTATGTAAAGGGAGATTTACAGATGTCAGAGGAAAAATAGGCTGTATGGGGACATTTGAGGAAGATTTTTGGGGAAACTGCTATGTGGATCGTCATACCGTGTGATGTGTTTGCATAAATATGTTAATAACATTTTTTTAAAACAAGAACTAAGAAAAAAAGTACCTATGTTCATTGGAGTGCGCTCCTACATGATGGCCATTGCTGGAGTATGCCAGCTGCATTTCATCACTGGGGGTTCACCTTCGAGCAGACCCGTCAGCCCTTTGCCATTGTCTCAATACTCTGTCTTTAGCCCAGTTCTGCTCCTTCTTAGTGAGACTCTTGTACGCCTGCTCATCGATGTTGCTGGATTGACAGAGCAAGGCCTCTGCAACCTCTCAGCTGAGTTCTAGAGAGCTCAAGTTGAAAACATGTAAGATTCTCGAGACAGGGTAGCCAAGGTGTCCAGTCAAAGTTTCGAAAAAATAGTTTCGACAGGTAAAAGTTTTGACACAAAAGTGCTGAAATCAAAGTTTCGATTTTTTTTTTTTAAATAGTAAAGGGTTTATTTTAATCTGGTATACTTAAATAGGTGTTTTTAAAAAACGTGGTTTGGGGGGACCCCCCATAAAAATAAAAAAAAATAAAAAAAAAATTTTTTTGGACACTTTTGTGTCGGAACTTTCACCAGTCGAAACTTTGACTGTCGAAACAGTCACTTAGAACCGGTACCCAAGCATTTGACAGTCTTTCCAGAGAAGGCCTCCAAACTCTTTGGTGTATGACCTTTTGAAATATCTTCTCAAGGTACCAAAGTGGTCATATGTGTAAGCCCTGTTACTGTGCATCATCAGCAGCACCCCCTGCTCTGTCAATCAGAAAACTGCCTTTCTCATGCTGGTTTATTTCTAGTTTATTTTCTTCATTGCTGATTGCTCGGCCATTGTAATATCTAAGTGAGCTAAGAGGAGCCAAAGGGTACCCCTGTCCTGGCTAGATCAGCTAGCACCTGTACTATGGACTAGAGTTTGCTGAGAGCTCCTGAACCTCTCTCTTTGAGCCACAGTGCCTTTCAGGCACCTTTCCCCTATGCCACGAGGTCCTAGTTCTCCTCAGAACCGTTGCTGTTGCTCTTTCTCAAACTGTTTTTAGTTGGTCTTTCTGCCTGTACGCCACCCACCCATCCTCCTCTTGAACTATTCTCAATGTGTCCTTCTCTCCTCCTACAGCCCTCTCGGCTACTGCTCGCTTGTCCTCCTGCTGGCAGAATATAGGGGGTGGCTGTATGAGGATTCAGAGGGGCACGCTGCCACAACCAGCTGTGCTTACAGCCACAGCAACTCCTGTCTTTGCAGAACAAGCAGCATGGTCTATCCACTTCCCACATGAGTAAAGCCCAGTGGGCAAAATAGTTTCAGACAGGAGTGCCGTTCCTACACCTACGCTGCCCTTGGCCTTCACTCACCCTGCGCTTTTCTGCCAGAGCTGCAGGGAATGTGCAGAGCCTGCTGTTTGCATTGTGCTGCAATCAGCCCCAGTAAGCCTGTTGCCCTGCAAACTAGACAAGGGCAGAGACCCAGAGGATGCCCTGGTATTTCTTGTTTCAAATCTCACCCAGGGACATAGGAAGCTGAGGAAATGCTACATATGGAGGGACTGCCTGTGAGGCTCTACCAGAGACTCTCTCCAGGTGGAGGGGGTAAGGCGCCACACAGGTGCAGTCAGATGGAAAGAGGGGAGAGGCTTTACAGGTGGAGTACTACCGGGTGGAACAGGAAGATACACTACCGAGGAGGAGAAAGGGGCAACAGGGCTAGGTGAGGTTTCTATGTATTACTTCCCTTATGGAGAATTTAATTTTCTCTCAAATGTATTTCTCAATGTCCTAATATTGGCTCCCTGGCAGGATGGTGGCAGTGCATCTTTATTTTTATATAGTTTACTGGTGTACCTCTGTGCATCTTTATTTTGACTGCAAACGTGACCACCACAATGACCCAAAAGGGCTACCTGGTTGTGTAAGCCCTGTCTCTGGACACACTGCCATTGCTGGTCTTCTTTCTCCTTTCAAGGGTAGGACATGCCAATAGATGGGCATGCCTCCTGGTGGACTCTGTCAATAGCCAGGTAAGGGCAGCTGTGTGCTTGGGACTGGTAAGGACTGGTATAGGGTGCAGACCAGGGGTGGACTGGGAACCAAAAGAGGCCCTGGAAAACATTTTCAAGGTGGCCCCATATTACACATTTTGAGTAAGACCAACCCCTTTCCTATGAGAATATTTGAAAATAAAATAGGTTACCACACATAAGAGGGCCACAGTCCAGAGGCCTACCGGGAAAACTCCAGAGTTCCCTGTAGGCTGGTCCAGCCCTGGTCCAGACACACTACTCAACATCCTCTCCTTGAATTACCTCACAGGTGTCTCTGAGCTGATTATCTAGGATTGGATAACCACTCAGAGCTTGAATGCATGCCTGTTTCCTGATAGGTGGGCAAGGATCACCGCCTGCTGAGCATTTTGATGTATTTGGGGAGCCATTCTTCAGTCAACCACTGGTCTTTACTGCATCACCAAGACCTGGAAGGACACAAACATGACTACTAAACGTACCATTGGCCAAGCCAACTTCCGTAAGGTGAAGCTCAACTTCTCTCGACCAGGTGAAGCCTACTGTTACGCTCACCTGACTCCCACGGAGGCGCAGGCCTGGTTTGGAGTGCTGTTGCCTCTTCTATGGTGAAGCGCAGGACTCGGAAGATGGACAGGACCAAACCCCTCAAATCTGGCTTGTCTGGCTCACAGAAATATCCTTCTGTGTGTGAAAAGGGAGTATTAACAATCTGCGGGATAATGTGTAAGCCTCCCACTCCCTTCTCACCCTCCACGAAACCCTTCTGCGATTCCCCGTGAAGCCTCACCTTAGGCTCTGAAAGGACGAGCTCTCCATCCTGCTTCTGATGCAGGGGCGCGTTGTAATCCAGTTACTTCACTGGATCATGGATTGTAGAGAGTTCAAGTTTGCTTGACCTTCCCGGTAAAGTACTGTGAGAATTCTGTTTATAAGTATGAGCCCGAAATAATAATTGTCCGTTGTCTCTATTTCAGGTGCAGAACAAAGATTCCGAGATGAGCAATGGAACCGACGAAGGAAACTCAGGTGAGTTGTTTGATGAGAGGTTCCTTTAGTGTCCTTGCATTAATGCACTAATGCTTGTGTCTTTTTTCCCCATAGGGGCCGGGGTTCGGAAATGCCGGAGATATGGCACCGACCCGAAGTGAGAGGTGCAGTTCCAGTAGATATCAGGTAAGTCTTTAATGAGCGTTCAGGTAATGTCTTAGCATTCGCTCACTAACGCTGATGTCTCTTTTTTCCCGTTAGGGGCCGGGGTCCGGAAATGCCAGGATGCGGCACCGACCCGAAATGAAGTGGGAATGACCCAACAGGTAAGTCTTATGATGGCAAATTAAGGTTTTCTTATTCTCTTCCCTAGCTCACCTTTGTTCTTGTCTTTTTCTCCCTAGGCGCTGAAATGTGGCTGCGGATCCAGATGGTCGCTGATGAACATGGAGGTGCCTAGTAAAGGTGAGTGGAATGCGGCGCTGCAGCGATCGACGCGATTTGCTTTTAAAATGAATGTCTTCCTTTTCAGGATCGTCGGCGAAATGTCTCCAGAATGCAGAGTTTAGCAGGTAAGGACTCTTCTTTCTCCTATTCTCTTCTCCCTTTGCAGGTGTTCCAGGATGCTGGAGGGCGTGGCAGAAGTCAGGATGCAGGAGCAGACACGGTGAGCGTCCAGCTGCTAGATGCAGAACAACGCGAAGCGTGAGTTGCTGCTTGGGCGTGGCTTAAATAGCCTTCAAAGTAGTTCCAGGTATGTATCCTTCCTCCCAGGTATGTATTCTTCCTCTGGCCACACCCGTGTGGTTAAGTAGTCCCCAAAGATAAAGTAGTCCCATTCAGGCCTCTAGATGGCCCGGATGTTGCAGCATGGTCTGCATCAGGTAAGTTTACACCAAGCACCTTTAAACACAGTCATCTTTTATGAGCCTGGCGCCTATGGCGCCAGGACTCTTGTCCAATATGAGCCTGGCGCCAAAGGCGCCAGGACTGAGTCCAAAGGGCCCCTACTTGGGGCTGCTGAGACTTCCCTCGGGGACATGATGTCTGCCTCTGGGGTAGCTGGGCCTGGTCTGGCTCCTTGGAGGTAGGCATCATGACACCTACTGAAAGTGTCTCCCTCCCTCTATTTAAACTGTGGGGGCAATTTGTTTGACACCCTGCTCTGCGTTTGGAATGCTCTTCTGGCTTGTGGTACCCACCGATCTAGGCTTGCCAGGATGGTCTGCACATTTAGAGTGGGGTCCTCAGCTTGAATCTGGACACCTGCTTCTCCCCATGCTCTGTGTCATCCTCTTCTTACATATTCTTCATGGACTTGCTGTTGCCTGTGGCCTCCAGGCTACGTTAGCCCATTGGAGCTGAAGTCCTTTGTTTCCTCCTCGTTGACAACATGCCCTGGCTGGGTCACTTGAAGACTGCTCATTGCCAGTTGCATCGTCTGTCCTTTCACGGCACTTTGGGACATCACGCAGAAGCTTTCCTTAGCCAGGATCCTGAAGTCAACTACAGGCGCGGAGCATTTCCTTTGCAACCATTGGCGTCAGTAGTATTCCACAGGTCTTCTGACTCAGCTGGACGTGTTGCCATTCTCATGTGGAGGTCTCTTGTGCATACTTGTGCATAAATGTCTTAATCTCCAAAGTGTGCAGAGGCCTTACTTGCAGCCATTCCTGGCCTTCATCTGTGGTGGTGGAACCTGGATGTCGAAATATGCAGTGGGTCCCTCTGACTCTTAATAATAGTGTCTGATATCCTTTCCTCAAGGGACCTGTAAATCAATACTCGCCCATCTATATATACATATATATATACATCTATATAGCATTAACCACACGTACTTATTGTCGTTGCACTATGTTATGGTATGGTATGGGAGAACGTTTCGTATCGATTTCCACCTCTCCTGAAATACATGCCTCCTTACCTGTGACTCTTGTAGATTTGCTGAAGGGTTCAGGATGGACCGTTCAAGTCAGTTTTGCTGGCCTGCCTTATACATTGTAATGTCTGAAATGCGTTCTAGCCATTATCTGACTACTGGGCGGTGTCTTTTTTGGACGTCTTAGTGTTTTATGTATATATATTTAGTGTCACCTTGTAGTGAAGCTTAAACTCAAAGCACAGTTTTTCTTGTCACATAAAAATGCATATATATTGTACAGTATAAGCAGTGTGGGTGGCCTTTGACTTGGTCTCCCTTGTGATTGATCTGTAACCTAAGCCAGTGTTGCCTAAAGGCTATGTCCCACTGCCAGGGATGGGTGTTCTAACTATTGGCGAAGCCCTGGAGGTTTACTGTGGGTTGGCCTCTGCCATAGAGCCCCCCTCCTAACTGCTGCATATGCCCATTTGATGTAAGCGCCTGATGATCCAGGTGTCCGTTCTGGTGATCCAAAGGCATGTCAGTGTTGGAAGTGCATGTTATGGATTACACATTGACTTACATTATGTCACAGCTGTCCTCAAGAGCACAGCAACTCTCCAAGAGGTGCAAGGGTTCTTATTCTCAGAATAGCCAAGGGGCCTGCGAAGGGGCCCCTCTCTCTATCCTAGCACAGACGTCCCCCAAGCCAAGACTTGTCACTAATTATCAGTAGCCCCTACTAGCTACACAGTTATCTATCTAAAAGTAGTGGCCTAAAAGCAAACGCCAAATCTATCTAAATCTCCTTCTGGGAGCAGTATAAGTGGCCCCTGCTCTAAATTCCTCAATGTGACGTAAGGTAACGGCGTGTGCCTCCCAAACACTCAGGACCCACTTCATATTATCCTTCTAGGCTATGATGATCCTCTCCCTATGCCTCTGTGTCACTCGCCCTTTCATCCTCCTACTCGCCTCCCTCGCACTCCACCCATTCTCTCCCCCTCTCTATCTCTCTCAGACACTTCCTCCTCCAGCCCTCTGGTGTTCTTCTCTCTACTGTCTACCTCCACCCTGCAATCATTGGGGTATCCGATCTTACTCCCTACTACTCTCCCTCTGCTGTCTTCACACTACTATTACTCTCCAAACTGCTGCTACTCTTCCCTCTCCACACCACCACTCCCCTCTCCTCTCTACCCCACCACTAATCTTCCCTTTCCACACTACCACTGTTTTCCCCTCTCCACAACACTACTCCCATCCCCTGTACACTGCTACTACTCTCCCCTTTCCACACTATTTATATGCTCCCGTCTCCACTTTACTACTGCTACTCTCCTCACTACTACTCTCCCTCCACCCACACCTTCACCCACAGTCATCCTCCTTTCACTTCCCCACTCACCTACTCATTCTCTCCCTACTATCCATGGGTTATAAAGATAGTGGTTTGGTGAGTTTTCTGCTCCGAGGTGAGTTTAATGTCACTTAGTGTGTCAGAAATGCTGGCACGCGCCGCGCACTGACTAGCGCTGGCAGTGTCCTCGTGCGAGATGCTCAGCCACTTTGTGTGTTCTGCCTGCTGCGCAGTCTTCTTTGTGTCTCGTCCGCTTGGCTGTGTCTCTCCTTGGGTAGGGTTGTTAATCGTCTCTTCCACTGGTAAGGCTGCTGCTGATAATGGCAGTCCTGTGGAACACACAGAAAGGCACTGGGCAGAATTGGTACGCGCAGTTGTCGGATGATTGACCATGGTACTCAAATCATACATGGGGGCAGCTGGAGACGGGGCCCTCCCAACTTCCACACCACGCCTCCTCTGGGCAGGACTGACTCTGGGAATCCCTGTGATAGGCCTCGCACCCCAGGCTAAGAGGGGTCCCTATCGCCTCTTGGCAGAGTAAGGCCTCTGACCGTGTCATACTCAGCAACACATATTACCAACAAAAGATGCAAAACATAAAGACCGGCATTTACAAACAGTTACCCTTTTGAATACTACAGAAGTAATGTTTAATTTGCATAACTACTCCTTGTTGCATTCACAAATACTTCACTTACACACTTCGCAAAAACATTTTCCAATTCATGGTACCTTAGTTATTGGCTTTTCCAATGATTTGGGGCCTTCCATATTCCCTCTTTGACCCTGATGTTCTCTAGCAGTGCTGTTACAAGGAACCCTTCCTCATTCTCTTTGTCTGCCATGAGCTCCGATCTCCGGCGTCACAGAGGAGGGTGAGGGGGGGGTTCTTAATTTTCCTTGTGGTTTACATTGTCCTTTAGTACCTCTGTTTTTCCTTCCGTCCAATGAGTAACCATGGTGCCCCTTGTCTCCTATCATAGGTGATTGCCATGATCAAAGGTCTGCAGGTGCTCATGGGTAGGATGGAGAGCGTCTTTAACCAGGCCATCAGAAACACGATCTACGCCGCCCTGCAGGACTTCGCCCAAGTGACCCTGCGGGAGCCTCTCAGGCAGGCCGTCCGGAAGAAGAAGAACGTTCTGATCAGGTGAGTAAAGAGAACTGGTGGTGCTTGGAGTAGGGGTTCCCAGAATCAGGAGCCCAGCAGATCCATGGCTTGAGCCCTGGGCATTGTGTAGTATCTCCATCTGTAGAGTCCCAATAGCGATTACACGTGCTGCTGCTAACCATAGAACTGTACCTACTGGCAAGGGGGCGGGTTGCCGATTACACCTGAGAGAAGCCTGTCTCTGGAACTTTAAAGCCACACCGCGATGGGGAATTGTGGTGCATTGAGTACCACAGAGGAGTATAGGAGAAGAGAGGGTTTCCGAGCATTGCATTAGGAAGAAGGGCATTACGTAGGACCAGGCCGTACTTCGGTAGACTTTTTAGCTTGCATTATATGGGGCAGAAGAGCATCGTGGGATTCAGGCATTATGGGCAGTAAGCTGACCACAGGCCAGATTATCTAATGGTTGCACTGGTGCTAAAAGAAATGTGAGGCCATGCCCTTAGTCACAGTTCTGCTGTTGCTGTAGATCCGAATGGAGCAAACAGTTTTTGCCCCAGTCGATACTATCTAAATATTTTTAAATGGAGTGAAATGGTTTTGCCATTTTCTCTGCGAGTGTGATAGGGAATGGTGAAAAGGGGCTTTCTCCAAATTTAGCTCAGACACTATTGCAAAATGTATTGAATCAAGGCAAGAGAACTGAGCACCCAAAATGGCTTTACATTTTTGAGGCTTATGCAACAAGAAACACAAAAGATATGTTAGTCTACTTTTTCAATGGGAAAGGCAGGATTTATACCTGTGCCATGAAGCAAACATAGTACAAACCTTAGACTGCTTTAGTTTCGACCCACTGCAAAGGTATTTAATATGGAATGGTGAAATTCTGGGCTACACAGGTTTTAGATGGTGTTCAGTGAGACAATCTCAAATGGAGCTGGACAAATCATTTTTGTAACAAAGTTGAAGGGGCCACAAATTGAATGCAGGAAACCTTCCTAAAATTGTGTACAAGTGGTAAACTCACAATGCATCCAACCTGTAATGTTGGAAAGTGTGAAGCACCCCCATAAAGATGTTGGGTCATGTTTCTCTGATTGGGGGACGTTGAATGGCATTTCTCATGGAATGACAATACAATTATAGGAAGGCAGATAATGGCTGTTTGAATTGTAAACTACCACCTTTTGCATCCTAGGCCTTTTGCTGTGGTATTGGTTTCTTATTTTATGCAGTCATTCTCAAAGTTATTGGCTTTCTTGTTTTCCAAGTGTCCTTCAGGCAATACGGAAGACAATCTGTGACTGGGAAGGGAGCCGGGAGCCTTCCAACGATCCGTGTCTAAGAGGGGAGAAGGACCCCAAGGGAGGGTTTGACATTAAGGTTCCGCGGCGGGCTGTGGGACCTTCAAGCACTCAGGTATGTCTTTTGTGCCCCGCTCCGAAAGGGCTTTAATCAGATTGAGTGATTTCTAATGAATCATTTTATATAGTACTCTGACACCAACAGGAACACCCTGCACCAGGGACGTCATTTGGGGGTTGCCAGGGGTCGCAGTTGCGACCCCTGAGGTCTCCCTTGCTACCCCTATGATCTCCCTTGCTACCCCTAGAATTTATTTATTTTTAAAACGTTTTTATTTTCACTTTTCTTTTTTTTTAATGTAAGCTCCTGGGCTGTGGCCAATGTCATGTGGCTATTTATTTTTTGGAGTAGCTGACTTTCTTCTTCAGGCCTCTTAAAAAACGGGGTTCCACAGGTGTATCACTTTGAGCAGTAACACTAAATAAGAAAGAATAGGAATAACACATAGTTTGTCTTTCTGGAATTCTATCCAATAATTGCTAGTCTCAAAGGTTTATTTCCAGGCACGCTTCAGGTGGTTAGTCCCCGATTTAGCCTGTTCTTAAACACCTCAACTCAGCCTTTCACCCTTCTAAGGTCGATAAATGAGTACCAACACAGGTTGGGTGATATTGTATGTATATTTGATCTATATAAAGCGCTTAAGCATAAGTGCTATATAATAACATATTATTATCATTTGGCCTTGGACATCTGCTTGCATTCACAGTAATTTGGTAATATGGTCCTATACACACTGGTATTAACGATGCATATGGTGGTCCATTCTTGTATGAAATGTATATAACATAGTGATATGCAACCATATTTTTTTGTAGTGTACTTAGTAACAATATGTGATGTCCCTTCCTGTTTTGTCAATGGGTGAAAGGATGTGTTCCATCGCTTCCCGTGATATCACTTCGAGGTGGGGGTCAAATGACATCAATTGATATCAACAGAGGTCAAAGATCATGTGATGTCACTTCCGCTACCCCTGGCATTTTGGTGAAATGACATCCCTGCCCTGCACCTTGCATGGTTATCCCCGAAACAAGGTTCTTTTCCTTCGTCACATAGTAACGTTGCCACTTTTGAAACCTAGTAAGTTCATGAGAAACTGAGTGTGCAGTGGGCATAGAGATTAGAAGTATGTTTAAGAGTCATGGCTCAAACTACCGCATCTATGAGCTATGGGGGTATAAGAGCATCAGGCATTCCAGCAAAGGGGTTTGTGTGAGCAAGAGTCTTCACCAGTTCCTGCAAAGTATACAATAAATAAACATGTTGATCAAGTAAAATGTCTTCCGTAGAATAGAAACAATCAACAGTACCCAGTGTATCATGCACTAACCTAGCATGTGTACGCTCTCCCTCTCTCTCTCTCTCTCTCGCTATATATGTCTCTCTCACTCTCTCTCTCTTAGCCTCTCACCTTATCTCTTCCTCCCCCTCTGCATATGCTTTAGTGTTAGAGCCTTGCTGAGCTACCACAGTCCCCTCTCCCACAATGCATCTGAGGATGCCAAAGAAGGAGGGGCATAGTGAGTGTGCAGGGCTGTAGCTGTCTGGAGAGTTTGTGGTGTAAGAAGTGAGGTAGGAGGCTCACTGACTTTTGTAAAGAGTTGAGAGGGCGAACAAGGGCTGCATATCTGAGTGAGCAGATTTTCAAATTTAAAAAACAAAAAAATAGGACCACAATGTGACTGTGTCAGTCAACATAAAAATAGGACTATGTCTAGGCAGTGCTGACAGGGTTGGTCGGCATAGGATGTTCTCCAGTTTGTGAGCGAGCGTAACTTGGAATGTTAATTGAGTCATCTAAATTAAATATTTGCCCAAATGCAAGTCATACCATTAATGCATTATTGCATTGATTTGAATTCATAATCTGCGATTTACGATTATTCACACTGTTTTTTGTGGAGATGTGCAGAGAGCTACTCAGTCAGAGCACTAATCAGAAGTGGCAGTTCTCATTAGGGTTCCTTGGAGGGAGGATGGTTTCTGCAGACCCCCTGCAGCCCATCCTCTCCAACCATCCTCCTCACATAACTCATTGTTTGCTGTAGCCACGCCAGTTGTTGATGACAGTTGCGTGAACATAGAAACAATACAATGGCAACCTTTTGAGGAGAAAAGAAGACATTTGTGGTGCATTTAGGAAGTTTTAGTCCTCTTTATAGATAATCTTGAAGTAGTTGATTTTCTAGAATGTATTGGTATTCCTGAATTAAATGATAGTAATAGACTTCCACTAGAGGAAGACATTTCAGTACAGGAAGTTATTGACTGAATGGGGCTGATGTCCCCTGGCAAATCCCCAGCCCCGGATAGATTCCCGATCGAATTCTATGTCGCATTTAGTGCTTCACTTGCACCCTTTATGGTTGACCTATTTAGGGAGATTATTCATTCTGAACAGTTGGCCCATTCTATGAAAACTGCAGTGATCTCTGTGATGCCTAAACCTGGGAAAGAGCATTCATGCTGTGGATATTATAGACCCATATCTCTGCTAAATGCTGACATCAAACTTCTGGCAAAGATTTTTGCTGTGCTCATTAACCCATTGTTGCCAAAGATGATCCATCGAAATCAGACAGGTTTAATCTTTGGTAGCAATAGCCCAGGCAAGTTAAGAGAGCTCTTGGATGTAGTTCATTTGAAGTGTGGCTCTCCGGAACCTTACGCAGCAGGTAGTATTGATGCGGGAAAGGCATTTGATAGAGTAAGTTGGTCTTTTCTTCGACGTATTGATTAAAGTTAATTGTGGATCGTGAGTATTAAGGCTTTTTAATGCATTATATAAGGAGGCTGAGGCAAAGGTTTTGGTGAATGGTTGCTTGTATGATAGTTTTCCAATTTATTATGGAACTCGGCAGGGTTCTCCCCTATCGCTTCTTTTCTTTGCTCTTTTGATCAAGCCACTGGCCATCTCTTTTAGAGGAAATTATGGTATTAAAGGTATCTCGTTGGCTGACTGCATCTCAAAGGTCCTACTGTATGAGGTTGACCTTCTAGTCTTGCTTTCTGACCCTGAGCCATCATTTAAAGAGTTAGTATCAACTCTGCAGGTGTTCAGCCATGTATACATTTACAAGATTAATGTTTCCAAGATGTTGATTTTTCCTATATCACCTGATTGCCATAGAGACCTCCTGGGTGTTGAACGGAGTTCTTGGGCAGATAATGGATTTAAATACTTAGGTATACAAATCTCTAGACAAGTAAATGCGCTGCTGACTTGTAATATCCATGCTAAACTTGCTGAAATAACCATATGGTGTCTAAAATGGAGTAGACTGAACCTGACGTTGTGGGGCAAAATCAATGTTATTAAGATGGCTCTACTTCCAAAACTACTTTATGTTTTTAGTGTGCTCCCATTCCCATTAATTGGAAGCTTAATACATGACATTGACAACGTTTTTCTTAACTTTCTATGGGGACAGGGGGGCAGATCTAGGATCGGTAGAGATATACTAATTAAACTTGTATGCGTAGGAGGATTTGGTTTTCCAAATATCCCTTTATATCAAAGTGCCTTTTCTCTTTGCACCTTGCACTTCTGTCTGAGGGGTGACTTTTCCGAATTGGGTTGGAATAGAAAAATCTTGTGTTAGTCCAGTTCCCCTAGATTGTCTCCTAAGTATGGATAAGAAACTAAATATTGATAAATCTCCCCCTTTTGTTTGGCATGTCCTGAAAAATTGGAAGAAAAGCTGTGAAACATCAGGGATAAAATACCTCTGAGCTTGGAGTCACCAACCTGGGGGAACTCAGCAATTCAGTTTAATAATCACTCCTTATCGTGGCCTTCTTGGCAGTCTTTGGGTATCTGGAAAAATTGGCACATTTTCAATCGGACGTCCATGCTTAGTTTTGAGTTCCTGAGATTTAAATATAAGCTGAAATTGTCAGAAATACGCCGTTATTGTGTACTTTGTGGGATTTTCGAATTATTATTTGCACCACTGAACAGTGTTATACGCAGTGTTCCCCCATTTTGCACTTGTCTGAAATTGAACCACTTTCAGCCTCCAGTTTGTATAAGCTTCTTACACCAACGGAAGTTAATGTGACATCCGAATGTGGAAGGGGAATATGGAGTGTGGACTCAGGTTTTGATCTTTTGGATAGTGAATGGAACCGGACCTGTACAGGACCACATAGATATAAAATAGATTTAGACTTGAGATTTACTCAGCAGAGGGTGATACTTTGTCCCCTTCAAAGATGAAACGTTGCCAACTTATCCAAGATGATACTTGTTGGAATTTTAAATCAGATGTTGGAACAGGTTTTGATCATGCCCAAAAGTTGCTGGTTTCTGGGAAGCGGATAGACCTAGTACTAGATTTTTCTCTCCCTCATATTCCATTAATATGTGTGCTTGGTTTGTTCCCTTTGGATCTCCGGTTGTCTGCTGATTTTCTGCTCTGGACATATAGAGCATCAATAGTTGCTAAAAAGCACATTTTAAAATATTGGACGAGTGATGCAAGACCATCTGTTGATGACTGGCCACTTGACCTCTCTATCCTTTCAAGCAGGGAGAAAGTAACATATCAGAGATTGAGTACAATCGAAGGATATGGTGCCGTATGGGATGTTTTCAATGATTTGTATTTGTAAAACACTTTTTTTTACTTTTCCTTGTTTTTCCTTTTTCTTTGTTCTACCATTTCTTTTCGTTTTCCCTTTCTTTTCTTCCATCTCCCTCTTTTCCCTCCTCACACTTTGCTCTTACTATTGATTGTTTTGTTGCCATCCTCTTCCGTACTATAGTGGACTTCCACAAGATATGTTTTAAATGACAAGTGGAGGAGGAGAGAGGAGTAACATTATAAAGAGTTACACATTGAATAATAAAGAGGGCTATACATTTGGGGAAGAGGTGTAGTGGAGGGGGAAGGCGGAAGGGAGGGAACGAGTAAGTCAAAACACATCTAAGAATGTAATTATTGATATTGTTCTAACGTCACTAATGTACTCAGTCTGTATTGTTCTTACTTGTTCCCTTGAAAACATTTAATAAAAAAGATTTACAAAACTCAAACAAAAAGAAAATCCAGATATCTTTAAGGAAGTGGGAGAATGTGTTTTAATAGGTATTGTTAGTATAAGAGCAATAATGACAGAGGCTTCCGCTGAGGTTCGGACCAGCCTAGTATTTGGAGACATATGTTACCATTATGCGTGTTCTGCAGGAATCTCACAATCACACTGATTGGCCGCATGTGTGGAGTTGCTGGGAGAATGGATAGGCACTTCAGTGTGTGCTGGGGTTCGGAAAGACCTTGAAGGGACTAGAGCGACCAGGCAGAAGAGCCTACAACTGTGTTTGTTATTTTCTATGTTTTGTTCATTATGACTCTTTGTGCATACTGTGACAAATGTCCAGGTTAAGCAGCAATACCAACTAAACAATGCATATTATGCTAGTAGGTAGCCCTTCTCAAATCACACTCTCTATCCATCAGTGCAAGTTAAAGACAATGTTGGAAGAAACTGAGTGTCTCAGGGTGCTGTTGATCACTACCAAGACCACTGAAGCACACACACAAGAAACCATGGAGTTAGATGTGACACTGGGTACATATTTTCTTCTGCTCTCTCACTGAGAAAAACATAACCTGTACATTTTGTATATGACTCTTTTGAAAAATTAAGCATTTGGTATGCCCATGTTTCTAGCCATTGTTTCAGTCATGGTCAGTTGAGGGATCCTGGAGACCCTCTGAGTGACACATATGAGGTTCTCCTAAGGACAACAGGTCAGGAAATATGCGGCATACTTTGTGCAGTGATTAGTTTGTATGCACGAATGGAACGGTATCTTTGAATGGTTGGGTGTTTGCTTGCACGCTAGCAGGGTAAGCATAGGGACATTGTGGTTCTGATGTTGCACTTTGTCTATCATTTGCATCGGTGCAAGTCTAATACAGTGATCACATTCCGTGGGGGTGTGGGTGAATGGAGCACTTGCAGCTTGGGTGCTACGGTCTCTGCACCTTCGAGAAGAAAACTTGTATGCAGGCTTTGCCTTTCCTAAAGGGTACCATGTAGCTATGCAAAGCAGAGTGGCAACTGGAAACCGGTGGGTTGTTTGTGCAGGGTTCGAGGTGTAGGTGGATGTGTTTATCAACCAGACAGAATAATAACCCATGGGTCTCTTTGCTTAAGGGGATTCACTCTTCCCACCTCCTTTTAGCCAGTACCTCACTGCAGCCCGTGATGCAGGAGCTGCAAACTAAGTGACATGCTGTTCAATCAGGATCATGAATGGTTAGTGGATGGATAAGGGCTTGCATCAAGCACACCTCCAGGATCTCTTTGAGCCTTTGCAATTCCAATGAAGATGTGGGAGGAAAGCCATTTCCATGAACCCAGAGGGAAGGCGGTTCCAGCTACCACCATTTTCAAGGAAGAAGAGGCACACTTGGAGATCAATGTATCACAACAGTACATGGCCGAATTCAGTTGAACTGTCTCAGAGCTAGTATATTTATGGGGTCAGGGTGTCATTCAACTCCCTCATTGACCAACCATAGATAAGGCGCTATTTGAACAGCAACTGCGCATAATATCCCTGCTATATCTGCCCTATATGAATTAAGGTGGGTACAGATTCTAGTACAACATCTTTTCTAGCTGTGCACCACAAACCAAGCTAACAAAGGGTTATCTGTGGTTCAATGTGGTAATACAAAGGATTGTGTTGTTATTGGTCGGTGGCCAGCTGGAAAAGTAGAACTCTCTGATGTTCACCTTTATGGGAATGGTGCTGGTGTGAGGTGACTGAGGTGGCGCTGACTGAGGGGCGCGTACGTTTCCAAGAACTAATGAAGAGGGTTATGGACAAACTTCAGTTTTCCCCAAAAATGATACCTCTACCATCAAGCATGTGGAATGCAATTCAGTAATCAGCTGCCTTGGATTAATTAGCGTAGAGTGCTGTCCCCATTAGAGTCACCACAATGTGTCACAATGCTGTGGTATTCAAACAAAACTGCACTAAATGCCTAAAACAATGCCACCAAACAGGTTTCAACCACATAAGAGGTGCAAGAGGTAGCCTGTAGGAAAATTAAATCTACAACCCTTAAGATTCTTAGGGAATCTCTCAGTACTTACATCACAAAGGACTTCAAAACATGCCAGTCCAGACTCTGGGGCAACTCTTTGTTCATGCAGGAAACCGTGATAGCATTCCAGCACTACTGAGAGGCTGCACAGCTTGGCAATTTCCTTCTTACAGCTTGGTTCATGAAGTATAGCCCAGGTACCAACAAATGTCAGACAGCAGGAAGAGTGGAGGCAATGGAAGCTTATCTCAAGAAAAAGGAGGTGGGGGTTTGGGAACACCCCCACCCGGTAGCCTTCACAATATATTGGTGAGGGAAAGCAGCTTTGCAGAGTGCTTCTAATGAGTGCTTGGCATTGTCAACAGAAATGTGTAGAGATAACTATCCTGATTGGTGCTGGATAAAAGTAAAAGTATGAGCTTGTTTCAGTTGTAAATACTTACGGAATCTACACCCTGCGTGCAGATGGAATTAGGTTGCAGGGACCAATTGACAGCAGAAAAAACAGGTTCACAATCTTATTTTGAGAGATCTATAGAGGGTGTGTCTGTGCACGCCCACACAGATAAGTCCTCACCACAAAATAAAAGAAGCCACATGTAATGTATTGATGTGCATAAGTGACTCTTGATCAGGCTGTGAAGGAACTACAACGTTAGGTAAAGTTCAACAATATGTAGAGGGAATACATTTAATAATTTGCATATAGAAAATCAAAATAATGATAGCCGGTGGGAAACACCCCCGATTTTATATCATAATAGGAGAACAGGTCTTCTCTTGCGGGTAGCCATATGGAATGTCCCTACCCTCTGACCTGAGGTGAAGTCTTGAGTCTCTAATCTCAGGGGCTAAGTGGAAAAGTGCATACATCAACTTGCTCATTTCTAAGTAGGTTTAAAATATCAAAGTAAGTTTAAAACACATGCAAAACACTGATTGATATTGATGAACAAGAACAATGAATTGGTATCTAATAAACTGCCATTGCCTTGGTACTCAATTCCTCAAACTCAGAAGGATGAAGTGCAGAGTCGGCCAGGCCAGGAGTATAAGTCATGATGTCAAATATTGTTTTATATGAGAGGTAAAGGGTTGACCTGTGAGCTAGTTCCTTGGACAGCACACATTAAGACTCTAATATATCTTCATTAGAGATTCAATACTTGCTAATCAGAAGGGGTCAAATACAAACTCCGAAAATCCTGGAAGCCAGGTTAGGACTACCAATGGCCTCTCAGTTGAGTTTGTTATTTGAGGTTATTTGTTGCCATTTCACAGGCATTGACAGTATGCCTACTATATAAGATAGAACACACAAAACCTTAAACTTCTTATCAAGCTTAAAAGTCAATGGGCCTCATTACGAGTAGGGTGGTAAGGGATACCGGGCACCGGTAAGGAAACCGGTGCCGGTAATCCCTTACCGCCCTATTACGAGTTCCCTTAGCGGGTCCCTCCTTCAATGCCTGGTTTTACCAGGCGTTATGGATGTGACCCGCTAAGGGACTTCAGAGCTAATAACGGTACTGCAAATGCGGTACCGTTATTAGCTACTTCCCCATTCCCATTGAACCCTATGGGGGCTCAAATGGGAATGGGGAATGGTTTTTTCAATGGGGACTTACCGGTCCCGCAAAGGTCGGACTACAGCGGTAAGACCCTATTGAACGAGACCGGTGCTGGTACCGTTATTGGAGGCAGTCATGGCGCAGATAGCGCCTGACTACCTCCAATCTCGGAATGAGGCCCAATAAGTGTACAAGAAACAATGTTATTTATGTTAGGTGGTCAGAGAGTTGACTTAGCCTATAAAGAACTCCAGAGATTTCCCATTAGGCCTCTGCACCCTGGGCCTCTTTTGTCTGGTAAAATGTTTAATTTCCAAATGTTTACATAGGAAAAGTGTTGGGCTTGCTGAAAATGTGTAATATGGGACCACTTTGAACAATATTTCCAGGGCCCCTTTTGGTTCCCAGTCCACCCCTGGGTGGTAACTCAAAATGGCCTTATGGACAATGCAGAGGGTTTTGAACGTAATCCTCGCCGGCACTGGGAACCAGTGCAGAGATTTCAGTCCTGGAGAGATGCGGTCCCTGGGCTTGAGGCCAAGGACAGGTCTCGCAGTCCTGTTTTGGATGAGTTGTAGAGGGCGTAGAGTTAAGGCAGGCAGATTTAGAAAGAGGCTGTTGCAGTAGTCCAGCCTAGAGAGAACCAGGGCTCTGGAGACAGTGAGCTTCTGGGGGAAGGAGAGGAAAGGAAGAATACCTCTGAGGTGTAGCTGGTAGTGTGACTTCTTGGAGGCATCCGAGATGTGAGGAGAGAAGGAAAGTGTGGAGTTGAAGATGACCCCGAGGTTTTTAGCCTCACAGGTGGGAGCAGGAAGAGGGCCAAGAGCGGCCGGCCAGAGAGAGACAGGGAAGGAGGGAGCAGGAGTGGCGATGAGGAGAATCTCGGTCTGGCTGGCATTGAGGCAAAGATAATTGGTGGCACACCACTCCTGGATGGCGGACAGACAGTCAGAGATAAGAGAAGGAGAAGAGGTGGCTGAATGGAGCCTGAAAATGAGCTGAGTGTCATCCGCATAGCACTGAAAGGTGGGGCAGAAAGTGGCAAGAAGTGGCAGGTATTGGTTGAACAGCCTGGGGAACACTACAGGTAGAGAGAGAGATGGAGGAGAGGAAGGACCCGAGTTGGACCTGGGAGGGTCGATCGGAGAGGAAGGAGGTCAGCCAGGCCATGGCCTGAGCGGTGATACCAATGGCACTAATGCATTGAATTGGCCTTATTCTACACGCTGCCACGAGTGCAGTTGCCAGAAACAGAAACCCTCTTTCCATATAATATGCATGGTACACATTTTTGCTTATATAATTTCAACATTGTAATAAGTGAGTAGCGTCCTAGTTTACCTTCAATGCCACGCAAAAGGCCTCCTAAAGCCACAGTTTTTAAACCGCTTTCCTGTAAACATTTTATCTGTTTTTCCTGGAAAGTCCCAGGTATTTAAACTCCAGAACAGCTTGCAGAGGATTTTTAAACAGGTACCAAGTAAAGTTGCTACTATGATGGAGTGTTTTTCTTGGGGTAAATGATTTTGGTTTGGACGTGTTTATCTCTAGGTGATTTGTCGATGCGTCCTGGGAGAGTGCATCGATGGATCTTGGCAACCCCTGTCGGGATTTGATCGTCTAACACAATATCATCAGCATAGGATGAGTAATGTCCTTCATACAGACCAAGCTTTGGTGGAAAGGAGGATGCGTCTTGCAAGGCCCCCAATAGATCAGCTATATAGATGTTACAGAGCAGTGGTGCAAAAACACAAGCTTGTTTTAGTCCCACGTCAATTTTTAGATTGCATATGACATTGCTACGTCCATTTAGATGTACTTTAGCAGTCGTATCTGTGTGAAGCACTTCTGTGCATCTCAGCAGTTGTTGGCAAAATTCATATTTGTATAGTTTTTGTACAGGAATTTCCTGCACACAGTTTCGCAGGCTCGTGAGAAATCGACATAGGCCACACACGGAGGAGAACTGTTCTTTATGTAACTTCTTTTGCAGATGCATTTAATATCATTAAGTTTTCATTCTTGGCACATTTCTCCTGAAAGACGATTCATTCGAAACCCAAAATGTTGTTATTCTTTGTCCAGTCCCACAACCTTTGCAAAATTAGCTAACACATTGCTTAATGCATCCAAAAGTGATATGAATCTATATGCACTTAGCTCCTGCTTTGGTCCCTTCTTATGAATGGGAAACACTAATGAATCTTTCCAGGATGAAGGCATCTTTCCCCGTTTCCGAGATTTTCGTGAACAGAGGCCCATTGAGCAGGTTGCTTTACCAGAGCGATATTTGCCAACCCATCCGGCCCTGGCGCTCTTCATGTATTTAATCTGTTGATTACATAAAAAACTTCAATATAATCAACTAATTTGATCACCTTACTGTTAAGATGGGATTTCTAGAATATGGCTCAGTGGACAGATTTTAGGAGGCCTTGCTAGTTATAGTGAACAGGGGACTCTGAGAGGTTAACCGAAACCCAATCAAGGTGGCAATGAACAGTAGACAACGCTTATTCTCAGGTGAGCATGAGTTTGTGCATGGGCCCTCAATAAGACCACACAGTATGGCATGCAATCATTCAATTTAGACAGTCAATTATAAAAATACAGTTATTTATTATAGGTCTTATGAATACTCTGACAAATGAATCTAACAGGTAGTATTATCACACAATACTCTATCATACAAATATATACAATTCACCATAGGTTCAAATATACATCTGGTAACTTAGTCAGAAAAGAAGGAAAGTAACTTAGATGCAGTCATTGAAGGGAACCAAATCACATGTCAATATCCTCCAGAGCAGCTCCCCTTGAAGGTGGAATGATGAAATTCATGGACAAGACTACTTGTGGCACAAGTTGGCAAGCACCAAAGTTCCATACTGCATTTCGCAATGGTAACGGTTCTGGTGAGGTAGCCCACAAAAGAGCTGGCTAGTCCACCGGGCAGTACAGGGACACTGCCAAAGGCTCTGAATGGCTGGATCCTCGGGACGGCTCAGAGACTAGATGGTCCCACTAGTCCAAGGGCTGAAGCACCACTCAGGGTCTTGAGCGATCAGACAGGGCTTCACCGTGCCAGACACAGGAAGGGATGCTGGGCCACTTCAGGAGTCATTTTCGAGTGTTCAGTTGGCTGCTCCTCGTCGAGGGATTCTTGGCTCCAACGTCAATCTGAAGAATAGTGCAGAGGTCCTCTTTTCTTATCCTAAATCCGAGGTGGAAGTAAGTCCAAGCCCACCAATGGCAAGGATCTACCATTCAAACAGCCAGTAACCACACACACACACACCACACACACACACAATGGCCAAAGAACAAATGAAAGTCTTGTGGCACGGCCATTTTATGGCACTAACCATGTTTAGTAGCGATATGCGGCTAACACGAATATGAACACCAAAAATAATGCAAAAATAGTACAATTTTAATTGCTGTTACCAGATTGTCTTTAGGCACATATAAAAATCCTCTGCGTAAAAATATAAGGTGACACAGAAGTGTCCCCATTGCATTGCATTGTAAGATGCTGTGTACAATATAAAAATACAAGAATTTGAAAGGGAAAGAGAGTTTCCCAGTACTGATAGTGTGAAGGACTGATCAGTTGCCCCATAACATATCAGAAAAAGGCAAGGGTAGTGAACCTGAAAGCTTCACTTCCCTTTAAAATGTTGGTACAGGATCAAAAACAGAGCAAAATGAATGGGGTGCCATAGCAAATTATTGAGGGAAAGTTGCAAAAGAGAATCTTTCCTAACACTTACTCTCTTCTATTCCTATGGTATCTCTCCTCCCTTGTGTTGGTATGATTTGCCTCACTATAATCTCTCAATTTATCTTCAGAAAATAGGCATGCCCTGTTTTTTCTTAAGTGATCATTATGGAGAGTAATATATTTCCAGAAAGCATGCGTATATTTTTTTGTAAGAATCTTCAATATCTCTGACAATTATTTAGATATATAGGTTTTTTATGGTGTCATAACCAATATTTGTATTGTCGCTTAATATACTGCTTTGAGTTTATATATTCATCCACCATCTTGCTATTAAGCAAGATATATTTAAAATATATTTTAAGTTGTTTTCTTCTAAATTTAATGGGGAAATCTTGTTTTTTTATATTTTGCTGCCTTCCACAGTAATTGCTCTCCCAACCATAATCCTGTCAGTGAAGGAACATTGTGCCTAATTCAGAGAGGGTTTTGCCATTATAAAACGCGTCTGTGAATTAGGCCCATTGTGTCCAACCAGAGACTTGTTTGGCATAGCTCTGAATATCTGAACATTCAGAGAAGCTCCCAGGGAAACAGGCTCGATTATGTTTCCGATACACTTTCCCCATATAGACAGCAAATGCTTTTATATTTTCATCATACCACGATACATCATTTGCCTGATAATTCAAGGTAGCCAGGCCCGGTCCCTGTTGCATATTTCTAGTCCTAGCATAGCCTGTCATCAACAATGTTAGAAAAAAGTGGTCGCTAAAATTGTTTTTGTTCATATTTAATTTAACACAGTTACCAAAGTGATATTTCGTAATGAAATAATAGTCTGTAGCGGATTGAGTTGTATTGTCGAATCTGGTAAGGTGAGGAATCATGGGCAATGTAGTCCAAAACATCTGGAATGCAGCAGTTTGCAGTCTCCTGGTTTTAGTTGCAACCAATAAAAGGTTTCTGTGATTCATCGATTAGTTCAATCAGCCGATACATGTGGAGAAATAGGCTAGGGTCTGGCATGGCGCAGTACACACTCTGAAGCCCACCACAATCTCCTTATCATGTCTGTCACAAAGGCACATTCCAGACATTTCATCACAGATGGGGAATGGGTACCGCTCATCTGGTTGTGTCAGAAATAGGTGACATACGTTAGTGCCATGTCATGCCTGCCTCTTCCTTCTGTAGGTCTTGCATTCTGCAGTCCTGAAGATTGTGTCTTGGGCGTTCTCCCAGGCTAATAACGGAGAAGGTTCTCTGGGCACTTTGTTTCGCTCACAGTTAAGGCAGTGTCTCGTCAATGTTGATCTATGTTTTCTGCTTTAAGCTGTACATGGTGCGGACAATGTTGGAGTCTCTCATCGCTGACAAGAGCGGATCCAAAAAGACCCTGAGGAGCAGCCTTGATGGGCCCATTGTTCTCGCCATCGAGGAGTTCCACAAGCACTCCTTTTTCTTCACACACTTGCTGAACTGTAGTGGTGAGTGTGTCATTCTCCCGGCTTCTTCAGAGCCAATGTCGGTAGCTGGATGTCGCCATGAGCCCTGATGCCTGTGAACTCTCTGTGTGTTTTCAGAAGCCCTGCAGCAGTGCTGTGACCTGTCCCAGCTCTGGTTTAGAGAGTTCTTCCTGGAGCTGACCATGGGCCGGCGGATCCAGTTCCCCATTGAGATGTCCATGCCCTGGATTCTCACCGACCACATACTGGAGACCAAGGAGCCTTCCATGATGGAGTAGGTATACCTTGGGTCACTGAGGGGGTGGGTGAGTGAGGTCTCAGTTTTCATATGTGCTCCTGCTTGATTCATGGTTGGGGAATCCTTTGTGGTTATTCAAAGTGATGAATGAGTGTCCAGGTTCTCTCAATGTTTGGGTGGAGACTTTTGGAGTTATGGAAATGGAGTGGTTCTCTTTGAAAACCTACGGCCACATTAAAAGTGTGCAGTTCCTGCCATAAAAAGCCAGTAATTCCACCTGCAGGTAGATCAGGCACCTACCCACAAAGAAATGTCTGAATCACCAATAATACTGGTGCCAGTGATTCATGCAATCTCATCCGATGGGAATGGGAACTTACAGGCTGTCTGCTACCCATTATATCCCGGTAAAACTGGGATATGGGGCGGCAAAGATGGTAAGGACACTTTCCCAGTATCCTGCCGATATTACCGGTAAAAAAGCTTGATGTATAATTTGCATTCAATTGATGACAATTTTGTTTTCAAAACATCCTATTTTGAAGCAGTCAAATCTGTACTTGAGTTTTCAAAATTACCCTTTTAATTGCATGTAAACGCCACAGGATGGTTCCACCCTCCAGGTGTGAGGTACTATATGTATCTCACACTTTGTTTTGCAAACTTCTTTCAAACACTGTGTTCTTGTCCCTTTGACCTATTTGCACACTTCTGGGTGTCCGCTGGTGCCACCATTCAGCCATTGCCCTCACCGCAGGTTTCTGGGTGCTCTGTTCACTTCCTTGTTGGCCCACTGCCTTATCCACACTCCCTGCTCTATCCCCGCCACTATTTCCCCTCCCTGCCAGCCTGCTACTCCTCCTTCATGGGTCCCTGCTCTTCCTTACCTCGAGTCGTAGCTCTTCCCTTATTCACATAAAAGAAGGACAACCTGCCCAGATGGGGAAGAACCTCAACCGGGGACTGCGGGACATCTTGGCATGCATATCACTGTGTTGAAATTTACATTCTGAAGTGTGTTACAATGAGTGACAGCACCGTACAAAAGCAGCAACCCAGCTAGAAAAATGAGGTTTAAATGCAATAACTTTAAACCTGCTGTTATTGGATAACTGTTACCCCAATGCTGTGGATGTGTTGTTTCTGGGATTCATTCAGTATTAATACTATGTCCATGGAAACACAAGTTTATGAAAAGGCACCTCTGCTTTTCTGTCTGTTCCCTAGAATTGTGTGGTGTGCTGATACTGTGGGGGCTTAATGCCTGGTGTGCACCCAATAACGCGCTTTTTGCTTTCCCTAGGTATGTCTTGTACCCCCTGGACCTGTACAATGACAGCGCATACTATGCACTCACCAAGTTCAAGAAGCAGTTCCTCTACGATGAAATTGAGGCAGAGGTACAGCAGTTGTGGTGGGGCACATCCTTCTGAATCTAGGCAAAAACAACTATTGTTTGGGATTCAAAGAAAGCCAGGAGGGGATTTATATGGAGAAAAACAGGAGAGAGAGGAGGGAGACACAGTCTGCATAATAATTGTCCTATGCATTTCTGCCATGCTCCAGGAAAGTGTGTTCTGTGTCCAATAGTGTGTCATTACCTTTTGTCCATGGTTCAGCATCAGGTGGGTTTATCAACTTACTCCATTCATTATGGTTGTTCTTCATATTTATTTAGGTGCCCGAGGTAGGTCCTGAACCTTTCTCTAAAGCCACAGGCTATGTGCCCTCTCCTTTGTGTCCCTCCATTTCTTCCAGGAACCAAAGTGTGTCTGTTTGCTTGCTTCATTGTTCCCGGTGTCTATTTCAGCCTCTTTATGGTCAAAAAGTATCTTGCAAAACAAAAGCAGTGATTTCTGGAAGGTTTAGAATGCCTCCTAACCTCTGGCATTGCTCTGGGCAACCCTGCAGACCTGGTTCTTCACCTGCTAAGCCATTACAAAAGGGAAAAGACCATATGCAAATGCTGGGGGAATATTGAACTCTGTATTTCATCATACACCACTGTGAACACGAGGGTACAGTACTCATAAAATGAGACAATATACATTCTAGTCATATGTACAATGTTCCTGACGTAGGCTCAACATGTTTCTCTTCCTATGTAATAATTGTGTAACTTTCCTCAGGAGCTATTTTCATAGTTCCCTGTATGTTGAGCATATTTACTGCATAGGTGTAATACTAGATATGTAAAAAGCATAATGATTTGATTTTAAATAATAAGATGACTGCCATGAGCCCATGTAAGCTTTTTAAGTCATTTAAAATGACAAAATAGGCTATTATAACCTTCTAAAATCTAGAGTTGTAGGTTGTATTTCCTCAGCCCTATACAATCAGTAATTTACAAATGCCTCCACCTGTCTGTGTATCAAATATGATTCCAAGCGAGGTGTGTTAGATTTGTCAGTCAGAGTTAATACTGGCGGTAAGAAGGGTGCAGTGAGCGGGACATGTGGTTGTAGACCCTCCTGAGTAGAAGAAATTCCATAGAACAGGGAATTTGACCCACGTTTGTTCTCAATAGAGGGCCTCCCACACTCCTTTTACATCTAAAATGTATACTTACCACGCATTGACCATTCTTCCAGGTGCAGTGTCTTTTTCACCTTCACTTAGGTTCTTTTGTGGGGTGCACTTTACCCTCTTTTAGTTTCTTTTGTGATGTGTCCTTCCTCTTCTCTTGGGCTCTGTGGTGGTATATTCCTCATGTTCTCTTGTGCTCTGATGTGGCAAGTTATTTCTGTTCTTGTTGGTTCTTTAGTGGTGTGTCCTGCACCTTATCTTAGGTTCTTGAGTTTATTCCACAGCCACTTGTAAGGTCGTCTCATGTTGTGTCCTCCATCCTGTCAGTCCAACCGGTTAGTTTAAGGGTTAACAATGTATGGGCAAATTCTGCACTTTGCAAGCTTAAATTCAAGTTAGGCCTACTCAGCCCATCATTCTCCTGAGGAGTAGGACTATACCTTGGGAACTGTTACATTGAGCAATGATAACAGATATTATTGCAATGCTTAGCAGCAGAAGCAATCGGGCATGTTCCACTACTTAAGAACTTGTTGTTGTCATTATCATCCTTCTCTTGAGGTTTGTGGGTTAATTCCTCAGCCTTACGGAAGGTTTTGTGATGTGTCACTCACCCTGTTAATCCAGCTAGCTAGCTTACAGTTTAAGAGCTAGACCATGGCATGGGGACATTCTGGACTTTGCAAGCTTGAATCCAGGCTGGGCCTACTTAGCCCTACATTCTTCTGAGGTCCTTAACTTGATACCCTTTACATTCACCAATAATAGCAGCTATTATAGCAGTGCTGAGAAGTAGAAGGAATCTGGCATGAAGCACTATTTCAGAACCTGTTATTGCTATAATTAATATCCTTATTATCCTTCTGTTAGGTTCTTGGGTTTATTTCCGCAGCATTATGTGTCACACAGCCTAATAGCCCGGGTGGCTAGCTTATTAGTTATGAGCTTGCCCCTAACATGGAGCATTCCTTCACTTTGCAAGTTTGAATACAGCCCTTCATTCTTCTGAGGTCGATAACTTGAGAATGGTTAAATTAGGCAATATAACAGCTTTTATTGCAGTGCTTAGAAGCAATTGGAATCTGGCATGTAGCACTATTTAAAAACCTGTATCATTACTATCCACCTCTTATGTTCGCAGATGTGCCATTCCCACTTATCTTGGTTTGTGTGTACATTTCATCCTTCCCCAGTGTTTTATAATGCATTCTCAAGACTTTTGCTCAGTTTTAAGGAATTTCTCACTGAACCATGTGACCTTGCCTTTTTGTAACTATATATTGCTAGATCTGGGAAAGGGAACTAGCCATAATGTGCATTGCCTTAATTGATTATTGATTTATGATTTCTCTTGTAGGTGAATCTTTGCTTCGATCAGTTTGTGTACAAGTTATCGGACCAGATATTTGCATACTACAAGGCCATGTCTGGCAGGTACGAGAATGTTTTCCTTGTGAGTGAAGCACAAGATATGAGAGAGTGTGAAACGTGTTTTCGTCAGTGATCACACAGGTGCAGTACACCTTATCATTTGGGGAAAAGCCTCAGAAGGTTCCATGGCCCTTTCAAAGACAGAGATGACCTAAGGGAGGGTCTGTGGGTCCTGACAGTGTGGAGTAGATTGTGACCGGCTGTTGTAGTGGCAGGGCTGGTATGGTAAGACCCTGTAATGTTGGCAGATGGTTGTGTGTGTAAGATCATGGGACATTCGAGGAAGGCTGTGTTTATATATTCTCTAGGGTTGATAATGAAAGCGCCTTGAAACACTAGGGGTGTCACGGTATTAGTTTTGTGACGGTACGATAACCTTCTTGCCAAATGACGGTATATCATGGTTATCGCGGTATAGCAGGTGGAGTTAACATATCTTAACAAATATTTTCTAAAAGGTCATAAATTGTCAGATTTAACAACACAAAAAAAAACAGGTACCCATGGCCAGAATTGGGCTTTTCAACATACTTTTCACTGAAATGCCACCCCTTGCTTCCAACAAACACACGCGTCGAGAGGAGGAGGGGGGGTGGGGAGCCCTGCTGCGACTGGCAAAGCAAACTGAATAGCTTTTCTTAAGTGGTCATTTAGGCTTTTAGCTCCCCCACTGGCTACTGCTGAAGATGAACATGTTGCCATCTTGATAACCTGCATGCCACAGATCAATGGAGGTGGATGGTAGTATACGCTTGTGCGCATACACACACACACACACACACACACTCTCTCTTTACGTTACAGCCTTTAGTTTACTTACGGGCCAAAAGGTGTTCAGTAATCACGGACATGTTACCCTTTGGTATGGCAGCAGGGAATACCCACAGAGATTAGTGAATTTCGCAGTGTGACTTATATGTAAATTCAATGATAGAGCCAGGGAAATCCCCCATTGTCATATGTTTAGCAAACATTATCCATTATAAATATATAAACCCCAAAGCCGCCAACCCAAAGTAAACCCTTTTCCTTCTTGGCACTGTATTTATTCTTCCTATTGCTAACATATTGATTTTGTGTCAGGCACGTGTGGTTTATGGAATGGCATTAAAAACTGCTCCAACTGAAACTACTTTGCAGACGGCACATCCAACAGTGCAAGACCAAGACTGCGCAGCACTTACTTACTGCAGCCTTTACAAATTAGATTGAAAAGCACACTTAACGGTATAAACGGTATACCGGTATAAACAATGTGACGGTTATTATTGTTCAATTAAGTGGTCCACGGTATCTTTAACGGTATACCGTTATACCGTTACATCCCTATGAAACACTTGTGTATAGGCGCGTTACAAATGCCATATCATATCATATCAAGAACGGTTACCCTGGAAACGTCATTGGAAGGCAGCGTGTGAGTATGGTCTAGGGATAGTAGTGGAAAGCTGGATCATCTGTGTGGAATAATACGCTGGGGTCAAAAGCAATAGGCTGAACCTGTTACAACACTGTCACTGTTCCTGGGTTTAATTCATACAGCCTCTGCTCTTTTCTCTATAGCGTCCTGCTGGACAAACGTTTCCGCGCAGAGTGTAAGAACTACGGAGTGATCATTCCCTACCCACCGTCAAACCGATATGAAACATTATTGAAGCAGAGACATGTTCAGGTATTGTATGGTCACCCAATCCGGGATGCTGCCTGCTCCTTGTTATTGCACACCTGTTAGTATGTCACACAGAGGGATATGAGCTAGAGGGATAGAGGGATCAGTACTATACCCTTAAGATGGAGCAGTATCATCTCGAGTTTTCTCACCTCCCCCACTCCATATGCTCACTAATGGCCTTTTCCTCTCTTTTATTTCTCTCATGCTGTCATTTCTTACACACGTACTGTCCTATTTACTCTCACGCACCCTCTCCCTCTTGCCTTCTCTTGCACATCCCCACTCTTCTTGTATGTCTCTCTCTTCCTATCTTTCATTCCCTTCTTTATTTTGAGGTTTCATCTCTTTCTCTCATCCTACAGTTATGTTATGATAGGCTACTTTTGTAAAGTGCAGTTCTCACAATTTTCTTGTTTTCTTAGTACGGATGGCTCTCACAGTGGTTGAGAATGTGTTCTGTCTGAGGGGGGGGTCGCCGCAGGCTAGTTCACTCACTATTCTATCTACTGATATTGTTTTCAGCTGCTGGGAAGATCAATTGACCTGAATCGCCTCATCACTCAAAGGATATCTGCCGCTATGTACAAATCGTTGGACCAAGCAATCAGCCGCTTTGAGAGTGAAGACCTGACATCTATAGTGGTACGAATTCCAAAGGGTGTCATCTTGGTGGTGGGAGCCTGGGGAAAATGGGCCACATTAGGGCTTTAATTCTCAATAAAGTGGGCTTGATGTCAGGCTCTATTTTTAGGCCTGTGCCCTTTGACTCGCCTTCTGTGGAGTGGCTTAGTTCTGAGGCTGGTCATGTGGCTCAGTCGTTGGATATTGGCTATGGTTTGATTTTGGAGGGAGTCCAGAGGTCAGTAGTCGGATTGGCTTCTTGTTTCTGCGCTCGGGGAAAGTGCTCTGACTCCGTTGCAGTGTTAGCCCTGCATTTTAGTCATGGTGGAGTGTTCCAGGGCTCTTCTTTTTTTTGTGATTTGCATTGTGTTGGCCGTCTCTTCTCTAGGAGCTGGAGTGGCTGCTGGAGATTAATCGTCTGACACATCGCCTGCTGTGTAAGCACCTCACCTTGGACAGCTTTGACGCCATGTTCCGAGAAGCCAATCACAATGTTTCTGCCCCCTATGGGCGCAACACCCTGCACGTCTTCTGGGAACTCAACTTTGACTTCCTGCCGAACTACTGCTACAATGGTTCCACCAACAGGTCAGTGCATAGCTAGCTCTTGAGCACGCCAAACATATACTCAGCACTGCACCAGGTAATCCGTTCTACTCCAAACACATACTGGGCGTTGTCCGCAAGACTAGTCTTGGATTTCTAGTCCCTGGGAGGTTTGTGATTGAAAGACCTAATCAGAAATTTTCGAGGGAGAAAAGACAGATTATTTTTTCGAAATAATCTTTGGTCTTTTCTCCTCTGAACGTTACTGAATTGCCCAAACCCCTACCCACACCCTCACACCCCCAACACACCCCTACCCACACCCCCATACTTACCATACATTCCGTCTCACTGTGTACCTGCGACGCATGTTCCCTTTCACTTCCGTGATTGGGAACCGACGCTGCAGGGTCCTTTCATTTTTTTTTTTTTTTTTTTGGAACAGCTGCAGGAGGGTCCCCCGCAACTAACGCTCACAGTATAGCGAGCAAGGGTGCCCCCACAGCCTTTTTCGTTTTTTCTTTTTTGGGATGGCTGCGGGGGACACCCCTGCAACCCCTAGCCCCCAAAATGCATGATTTGGTTGAATTTTTCATCCGTTGGATTTTTTCAAACGGCCGAAATTCAGCCAAATCACGCATTCAGTATTTTTTATTCTGCCATTTTGGAAGAAAACCTTGGAGATAGATCAGAGGTTTCCTAAACAGAGACTCAGCAGTACCACTCATGTCCAGGCTCAAAACACATATTGAGCACTGCCCTAGCTGACAGCGAATCACTCAACCACTTAGTAAGCACTGCCATGGGAGCACCAGTCATGCTCCTAGGATCGCAGGCTGAGTACAACCTCAGGAAAGCATGAGCATCCAAAAACGATCACCTTATAAGTCTCGAAGCACGCTGTTCTAATAACCGAAGTCCAAAGAGGATGTTGAATTGAAAGTTCAAATGTAATATTTGAGTCCTTTTAGCTTTCTGGCTAACCGTAGGCTACAACAAAAGTTCTCCAAATTTAGATGTAGCTACGGGGGGAGTGGGAGACATCTCCTTCTAAGGGACGATTTGCAAGAGCCCTGAGCAGGATGAAAGATGGGATGAGGTGAAAGGTAGATCCCCCTTTAAATGGCCAGCATCGGAGAGAGGTGCTGTGTACATTTGGGACCTTTTTGATACACAACAAAAGTCTGGAAGAGAAGCACTAATGAGGCAACGGGCAGTGCAACAAGGGTAGCTTGAAAAAGACCCCCACTGCAAACAGCAGCACGGCAGACACATGGGTTTTTTTTTGCTGTGTTTGCTTTTTTATAACTAGTAATACCAGTGGAGTAACTTTGCTGAAAATGTTGGGGGGGACATGACATCTGAAGAAAAGGTTCCCCAGTCAAATGAATGGGGACAAAATGGTGTGCCATGAAAGTTGGGGGGGCAAACACCCCTGTCCCCCCCTAAAATTACGGCCATGAGTAAGACGAGTTTTACAACTGGTTCTGTCTATTCAGCTTGTCTGTCATGCCCTTTTAAAGCCTGAAACTCCAATAAATGGTTATTTTCTGTTTATCTATACAATAAGCAAGAGAGCTAGATTATCGCAAACCCATACCACTTTATTGTTAAAATGGTCTCACAATATAGGAGGGGAGCAAGAAAGAGGAATCGAGGTATAATGCTCAGCGAAGCAATCGTGAGTCATCCAGTTTATTTTCCAATTAAATTTAGTGGATTGTTTAGATGTAAGTGTTTGACATTTTATAGTAGGACAAATACCACAATACAGTTTAATCAACCTTTGGTGGGAACAGAATACAGAAAGTAAGTCGCCCAGCTTTATGTGTGTGCCAGCCAGACACTGCTTAAAGCTTATGGATTTCAAGGACAGAATTAATGAGACTGTGTTAAATCATCACTAGCCGCGAAGAATCGCTCGGAGTTATTTGTCCAGTATATGTCAGATCGTACCTCTTTACCCAAGTATAGCAAGGCCCATTTAGGTAACTATTCGGTGTGGGAATACCTAAAAGTAACTTTTAATACGACCACTACATTAGAAGTTACCGGTGCTTGGAACAACATCCGGAAAGGAGAAAGGCTCTGTAGATTGTGCAGTGAGCAATGTGTGGAAAGTTCTAAAGATTCACTCGGAATGCCCTTCTCTGATCCGCATAAGACAAAAATATTTGTCTGCCGTAGGATTGCACAAGGGATATAGACTCCTTATAGTATCTCTTTATGACTGGTAATAGTGATGCCTCTATTCACTATTTTATTAAATGTTGGACTCAAATCAAGAATATATTCAGCATTCTTGATAAATATTTTGCATTATGGTTTTATATATCGTGGTGCACATTTTGCATGCTGGTTTTAATGATGTTTTATGGATATCGTACGATGACATAAGGTTTCAGTGTAATGCCTAACATTCTTCACAAAAACTGGAAATTGATATGAACAAGGAGATTATCCATATATGAACGATACATTACAAAAGTAATTGCAGGAGCATCTGCACCTGTAGTAGATTATATGGTTGTATCTTCAACGTTAATATCCAAATTGCTGGAGAGGTAATTGCCCAGGAAGCAATCTTAGAATCAAAAGAACTCTCACTCCTTCCTCTTTTTCCACCTCTATTTTGCAAATTGCTTTAGAATTAGCAGGCCTATTCTCATTAAAAACTAAAGGACATGTTTCTGCTGCCACCAGCAGTTGAAGATGTTCATACAACATCAAATAATGGTGAGATAAAGCATTTTATATTATTATGAGAGGGGGCGTTTAGCAGACCCATTGACACCATATCGGACTTGTCAGTGTTAGAGGAACTGCGTTTGTTGGGACTCCACAATCAATTTAGTTTTGGGAATTATAGATGGTACAAAATGTCATGTAGATTTGAAGGGTATGCAGTGATACAATTGCCTCGGAAAAAGTCGCCAGGGGGTGACATTTCCCCAAATTTGCACTCCAAAGAAAATCAAGCACTTCCCCAATTATTGTATGGCTGGAGTTAGAATAGTAAATAATACCCGTGCTTGAATATGTGGGGTAAGGCTTTTTGGGATGCAAGGGAAAAAAATCACCTACCTGGAGGCTTTTTCCCAGGGTCATTTTCACGCAGATTGAAGCACAGTTACCCATTTTTGCAATTCCTAATATAATGTAATGTAAAGTAGTCTTCTATAGTGCCCTTCTGCTAATAATGGTAGCCTTGCTGCGCATGGATCTGTAAGAAACGATGGCAGCATGTGTTAGTTCAGGGACGTCATTTGGGGGTCGCAACTGCGACCTCTGAGGTCTCCCTTGCGACCTCTGTGGTCTCCCCTGCGACCTCTGTAAAAAAGAAGAAAAAAAATATGTTTTTTTTTTTTCGTTTTTTGTAATGCAAGCTCCTGGACTGGCTGGCTTTCATGTTCAGGCCCTTTAAAAATAATAAGAAAAATAAGAACAGGAGTGCCACAAGTCTAACACTTTCAGCACTGACCCTAAATATGAAGGAATACGAAACCAAATGATGTGTCTTTCTGGAATTCTATACAATCATTGCTAGACTCATTAAAGGTTTATTTCAGGCACACTTCAGGGGGTGAGTCACTGATTTAGTCTGTTCTTAAACGCCTCAACTCAGCCTTTCATCCCTCTGAGGTCGATAAATGAGTACCAACACAGGTTGGGTGATATTGGATGTATATTTTTTCTATATAAAGCGCTTAAGCGTAAGTGCTATATAATAACACATCATTATCATTTGGCCATAGACGTCTGCTTGCATTCACAGTAATTTGATAATATGGGCCTATACACACTGATCTTAACTCTACATATGGCGATCCATTCTTGCATGAAATGTACATCACATTATAGTGATATTGTAACCATATTTTTCGTAGTGTACAATGAATGCTATGTGATGTCACTTCCTGTTTTGTCAACAGGTGAAAGGTCATGTTCCATCGCTTCCCGTGATATCACTTCGGGGTGGGGTCAAATGACATCACTTCCTGTGATGTCATCAGGGGGTCAAGGGTCGTGTGATGTCACTTCTGCTACCCCTGGCATTTTGGTGAAATGACGTCCCTGTGTTAGTTGTATAGTGGGAATGCAGATGCAGTAAACTTTGTCGCTGATGGGTCAAGTTGAAAGTACCCTTTACCTTTGTGCCATCATGAAAATCTCTATGCTGTTTGTGGTTGGTACTGACCTGGCAGGTTAGGCATATGGACAGCCCCCGGATTGTGGAGTGCAAAAATTCACAGCATGGTTGTTGATAGAAGCTGGGTAGGGTCTGAATCTGTTACGTACACTGCAGCTGGAGAAGGAGTTCTGGAATTGTAGGGATGCAAGATTTTAGTAGTGAGGGGTTAATTGAGGTATAAGGGGAGGAAGGAAGGAAGCAAGTTGTCTCTTCCTAGCTCTTGGTTGTAGATTTCACTGAGATTAAAGTTGGATCAGTGTCATGTAGCACAGGTTTCATGAATCAAATTGGTTCCCCACAGATAGTAGTGCCAAGAGTTTTGAAAATTGCTTGTTGTAAATGAGTCCAAGTTTCTGGTGCACAGTTTTTAGTCGGTTGTTATTGTTTTTAATTTCTTTCAAAGTTGTTGGTTGAAAAGCCAAGTCTTCAGCTGTTTCTTGAAATTCAGGTGGTTCACCTCCAGGTGGAGAGGTTTGGGGTAGGTTGAGACACAATTTTGTGGCTGGAATGAAGAAGTGGATCATCCTTGCTGTTTCTTGTTCAAGTTGGGGATTGGTACTAGTGCAGAATCACTGAACCTAAGTGTAGAAACTTACTTCTGAAGGAGGAAGGGCTCCCTCCTTGGTATGAACGATGGGCAATGCACAAAGTTACGAAATGAACCCTTTTTTATGGGTAGCCTGTGGAGAATACGTAATGCTGGTGTGATATATTCAAATCACTTCATTCTGAGAAGTAGTCTTGCTTCTGCATTTTTAACTCTTTGAATATTCCTCCTTAGGTAAACTAGGAGTCTGAGGTAGAGCCTGTTTGTATAGTCTAGTTTGGATAGTATTAGAGAAATTATTCCATGGCCCTGTGGGTGAATGTTAAATAAGGTAAGATTTGGCATAGCATGTGCAACTGGGAGAAACAGCTTCTGATAATGGCTTTGACCTGTGGATCAAGAGTGAGGGTATTGTCCATTGTTGTTCCAAGACTCCTTACTATGGTTGATGGGTTTGGACAAGGGCCCATCTCGTCAGGCCAAGGGATTGTGGTGGAGTTAGAACATGTAGGATTACAGCGCATCAGTACGGTTTTGTGAGCGTTGAGTTGAGTCTGTTTGCTATCATCCAGGTGTCCACATATTAAAGGCAATTTTAAATGTCTGGAGTGTTTGTGATGGGTGGTTCAAAGATTTGTAGATTATGTGTGGGTTATCCGTGTAGTTGTAGCACGAGATACCAGATTTATTGATGATGTCTAGTAGGGGTGTCATGTAGATGTTGAAAAGTAGAGGTGAGCATGTGGATCTTTGGGGTACTCTACAGGAGGATTTCATTACTGATGCTGATAAAAGCAGCCGAGATGTCTAGCAGGATGAGCGTGCGCTCTGAGTTTCCCAGATGATATATGAATGTTTCCAGAAGTTTTCTGATGAAAGCTCTGGGCTCTTCTGATACTAATGGAGTCGTTGAGGAGGGATAGAAAGATGTAACAAAACCCAGAAGGGTTGGGCTCCACTAAGTAGGTTGCGCTGCTAGATTCCCAATATTTAAAAGCAACTGTCAATAAGAAGACTGTTTGTGATTCAACAAAAACAGAAACACGCAGGTGTATGTCCAAAGTATCTTGTATTCAAATTCTTGTGATCAGCCAGAAGGATTTGCCAACACGTGTTTTGACCTTCTATGGTCTTTTTCAAGGCAAAAAAATCTAATTGAAGTTTTGCTGGTTCAGCTACTACGCTGAAAATAATTTTGAAGTTATTCCAAATGTCATCTCCAAAGAACCTGAAAATGACAGGCTATTCTGCTAAACGTCTGTAATATAAATGTGTCAGGTCACTGCAGAGCTCCAGCGTTTATTATGAAGCACAAATCTGCATCTCGAAGAAGAGAATAAAGTCTCTTGCCCATGTTATAATGCCTCCATTAATCACTCGGATGCTGCTTGGTACCGTGTCATCCGGGATAGAAAGATGGGTGCCACATCTGGAGATTTTATGATTTATTTCTAAATATCGGTGGGACATGGATCCTCAGGAGATCCTGATGGTTTGCATGAGTCAATGGTAGCGTGTAAATCCTCTGCAGACAGAAGCCAGAAAGAC
Organism: Ambystoma mexicanum; assembly: GCF_040938575.1. Lineage (NCBI taxonomy): Eukaryota > Metazoa > Chordata > Amphibia > Caudata > Ambystomatidae > Ambystoma > Ambystoma mexicanum. Next base: position 335,462,263 of record NC_090926.1, on the reverse strand, counting down.
AATAGAGAGGAGGTGATGGGAGGGGTATTAGTATAATTGTTCGTTTTTATTTGGTAGAATGGTACATTTGACTTAATTTGACCTGTACCATTCGACCGATTAAAAATGAACAATTAGGATAATGCATACCGAACATGTGGAGCCGGGGTTGCAGGGGTGTGTCCCCCACTCCCTATGATCGGTATGTATTAGCCTTGGGGAGGTTGCAGGGGTGTCCTCTGCTTCCTCAACATGGGAGGCGGGGGACCGGTAAAAAAAAGAAAAAGGGACCCTGCAGCGTTGGATCTGACCTGTGTTAGAGGGATGGATCTGACGCTGCAGGGTCCAAGGGGACCAGGTGGCGTGCAAACAGGTAAGTAGGGGAGTGGAGTGGGGGGGGTGGGTTGGTGTGTGCGCCAGACAATCAAACACCACCAAGGGAGGTGCTGGTGGGATCTCGTTGCTAGCATGTGAGTGGGAGCATCCTTTATTGTCAAGTTGATCCTGGGTGTTGATGATGTTTTGGTTTAAGTGTGCAGCAATCTGGCCCCAGAGCTCTTATGTAGGGGTAGGGGCTGCGTTGCAGGCTGTCTGGTTTTTGAATTCTTTGATGATGTTATATATTACCCTTCATTGTGATACTCTGAATGAGTGCATTTGGAGTAGTGCGCTTTCTTTATTTTGAATACTTCAGCCCTGTCAAGGCATAACTGTTGATGGTAGTCGATTTTGCAAGTCTGTAGATTGTTTTTTCTCCAATTTAAGATTTTCCTTTTTTATGTGATTTAGTATAGGGGTGAATCATTTGGCTTTTTTCTATTTTTGATAGTTTCTTAAAGGTTTCTTTGGGGAAATACAGTCCAAGACAAAAATAATCCAGATGTGAATGTGGCAGAGTTTTGCATTCAGAGTGATTGTTGGTCCATCTGTGGGGATGGTGGGTTTGGTTGATTCTAGTCTTTCTAGTAGGGAGTTGATGTGTATTTCGTTCCACGGTCTGGTCATGGTTGATGGTTATTGTGCAGGTAGTGGGTGGGGTGGTGTCTCTGTGAACATTCTGAACGGGATAGATGAGTGCTCTCCCCAGGGGAAGTGCACTCGAGGGCAGACAGAAATTATGTTTTTATTACAAAAATGCCATCCAGAGTGTGTCCAGCTATGTGGTTGAGATGCTTAACCATCTGTCTGAGGTGTAATACAGCAAGGTTCACTCCAAGTGACTTCGTAATAGCGTCGTCTTCTTCCTAGAGACAGATGTTGAAATCTACAATTATAGTTAGCAGTTGGCGATCTTTAGGCGGGATGGCAGTAGCAGCGTCAAGTTTGTTAGCAAAGTGTGGGCTGTAGGAGGGAGGTCTGTAGATTAAGAGGAAGCTTAGTGTAACTGTGGGAGAGATGGAGCAAGCAATTTTCAGTATGGGATGGTGTCAATGGGGGGTGTTGAGACTACAAAGGAGTCTCTGTGAACCAGAGCACTGCCACATCCTCTCTTATTTTTGTGATTAGCACAGATAATCTTGATACCTGATGGGGTAGTCTTGCGGATTATCGGGTCTGATCATCTGAGAGACAGGTTTCTGTGATGAAGAGAAGGTAATAAATGTCCAAGGAGTGCGTGTGACAGAACGTGCATTGATTTCGAGGCATGTTGTGCTTGTCATTTCAGGGTAGGTTTGCAGGTTGGACCAGTGCTGTTGAGTTGTCCAAGGTTGCTTTCAGTAGTTTCCCAGGGCTCCATGTTAAGGTTTCAGACTTAAAGAGGCTTAGTAGGCTCTTCTTGCGGTCTGGCACATCTCTCAGTGTCTGCTGCATGGCTGTGGTGGATGGTGCGGGGTGTATATTGATGTATAGAGTAACAGGTATTGTTTCTTGCAGGTCACCTTATTTACTACATCAGAGTAAGCCAGGGTCAAACAGGATCTAGCAGTAGGTGGTTTACTACTCTTAGAATTGCACCCTTTCAAAAGGCAGCTGGACAGGACACCCTAGAGCACCTGACTGAGTAGGGGCGAGAGAGCTGACCTAATTTACAGTTGCATCTGTAGATCACAAACATAGACACATGAGTTTGCTGGAACATAGGGTCACGTCAAACCTTGTTTCCACTTCAGTACTCCAGAAAGTAAAACAAAGGTGGGGAGAGCAGCCACAAGACAATGGCAGTTGCTACATCCCAACACCAAGTTCAGCACAGCACATTGCTGATTTGAGAAGCACTTATGGCCTGTGAAGGTCTGGCGAGTCCACAAGGCTTGTTTGCCACAGTCACTTCCGGAGGTGATAGGAGATAGCACCCGACACTGGGCAGAGGAATTTGCTTGAACACTGAGCCACCTCAAGAAATTTTTTCCAACAAAGCCTCTAGAAGATAAAATGGCAGTTGTGTGGGAAAGGAGCGTGGAAAAGCACTAAAGATTGAGGAGTACTATGGGAATAAATTAACACAGAGATAGAAGATGTTTTACATGGTTTTTTATACAGTGCTTAAGGTAGAGTGAGAAATCGAGGGGGGCTGCAACAAGGGGGGAGGCCTAAATGATGGGCATGGCCTGAAGTGTCCCCAGCATGAGACAATAAAAAAGAAAAATTGTCTTACTTTTTTTTTATTGTCCGGTGCTGGTGATTTGAATCCGAGCCCTGCCAGCCAGTGTTGCACTGTGCTATTTCACTTGTGCTCAATTTTGTTTCATTCAAAAGACTGGTTGCCACGGCTTTATGTGTCAAGCAGTCTATTGAATGAAACAAAAGGAATTGAGCACAAACGAAATAGCATGGTTCAATGTGACGCTCCCTTGTCACCGGCAGGGCCCGGGTTCGAATCCCTAGCACCATAAAAATCTCTTTTTTTATTGTCCTATGCTGGGTATTCGAACCCGAGACCTGCTATTTCACAGGTGCACAATTGCTTTTGTTTCATTAACTAGACTGCTAGGAGGACGGTGCACCTGAGAGCCGGATCAAGATGGCGGCAAGGTGATTGAGCTCCGGACGTGGACGGAAAACTATCAAGAAATAAGCCGTATTACCAGCGCAAATTGGAAATCCATTGCTATATACAGCAGGAGCATGTTGCAAGGATCAGCTGCGTAGCTCCTTCATTCAGCAAATTCAACGGAAAGACCGCCATTTGGAAAGACTCCACGAAGGCCGTCGTAGTAGAGGTGGTGACAGAGCCTCATACCCGATCGGAAACGGGCTGAATACGCATCACATTACTCCAGACACCCATTACAGGAGCCTACACCACCTGAGTGGACTAGCAACCACAACGGGATCGAGGCTTTGGGACCACCAGGTGCCTCTCCCACCAACCCACCAAAGTTCTGAACGCGGCCGAAGGAGAGACGCCTCGTGAGCATGACAGTCACAGCAACAACCAAAGAGGCTACGAAATGGAACCCCACAAGCTGCTGAGAACCAGCCAGGGCGACAACACTCACCAGCGCACAGGGTGCTCAGGAGAGCAACACCATGACACAGAACTACGGTAAGTCGCCCGCCCCTGCTACGAATCTCTCCAATACCCCGGCACCCCCCCCAAGCACCACCAACAAACATTATCTAGCACCAGCGGGTGCTGCAACAAATGTGCTACACCAGAAGTCCCCCAAACATCTGCAAGCGCGACTTGGCCCCTCAGTCCTTACTGGCATAGACAAATGACAGAGGAGGAGAACACCATCCGGGCACTTACTTAAAGCTGATTAACGGGGGAAGGGCCCCAACTGGCCCCCTGTTGGCAACCCCGACTACAACAGGAGTGGCACCCCATGGGAACAGAGTGGAAACAGGAGATTAACCCTATTGATAAGCAGGCAGCTGCAGAATTTTACAATCCATACCCCAACAAGAGAGCACTGATCGGGTGCAAATACCCACCTACGGGGTGAGACGGCAACCCTGGGACATTGAATTATATCTAACGGACCACAACCCACTACAAACAACTAACCCACCATTAAAACACCCACCCTGTGAACATGGCACAACCCTCATCAGAGTGCAACAATAACAAAGACTCTGAAATAATTCCAGGTGAAGCATCCTTACGCCGATCTGCACGGCAACACCCCAAGATGGATGTGCAAAACCAACTTCAGGCAATCCTCACGGAAATGAGGGCCATAGGTCAGTGAACCCAGGAAACAAACACCACAGTCCAGGAAATTAAACGCGACATTCTGGACGTACAGACCCGCCTGAACGTTCAAGCAGAATGCACTACAGACAATGAGCAACACATTAGTGCACCGGAAGACGGCAGTGCTGTAGCAACAACATAACTCAACGATCTGATAAGGGAAGTCCAATGACTCGGGTCCAAGATTGAGGGCCTAGAAAACCACTCACGGCGCAATAATCTGTCTCATCAGCCTGCCTAAACAAGTGGAAGGACGTGACCTAGAAGCATATGCCTATCGCTTCCTCCATGAACACCTACACATTCCTGAACCAAAGACATTTGCAATTGAAAGAATTCACAGAGCCACTATCCCAAAACCAGCGACCAGAGACCGGCCACAACCTATCACCATGAGACTCCTAAACTTCCAAGACAAGGTGGGCATCTTACGCGCCTATTGTGCAGCAGGCATAATATGATCCGAAGGGACAGAGGTTTGCCTGTTTAATGATTACTCCGCCAAAGTATCACGACAGGGGAAAATATTTGGTCCCATATTCGAGGCACTTCAAGGCTGAAATCACAAATACTACCTAACATGCCTGGCCATCTGGTGCATCCAAAGTGACAAAAAATGATAGTCCTTCGACGACCCAGAGGCAGCCTGGCGCTTCTTGGGCCAACACGATATTTTATCTATCGAATTTCCTGCCTAAATCGAAGACGTAGGCCCACCTAATCAAGCTGAATCATCTCAATGTTACCAACAATAGTGACCAAAGAGCAAACGAATACGGTCCGGCAGGCGACCAAGTGGACTAGGCCGAAAAGACTCCCGACCTCCAACCTGAATGTCGGCAGCCTATAAAATCCATAATAATGTGACCCCAATATACGATGAGGCACCTACCATGGTCATAACCTCTCTACCCACACCTACGATTTACCCAACTGCAACCGGCTTTTACAAGATATTGGAAACAGAATAGGCCGTTGACATCCTGTCACATATGTAAATGGCTCCAATCACGCGACTACTACCACAATATCCCACCCAATGCCTTGGGCCATCCCTAGTCCCCCACACCCCACTGTTCTAGTTTTTCTAATACCGTGACCCTGTGTAGGCCTACCGGCATGCTCGGGGCGGGGGCGAGATATCCCTAATCTCCCCCTCTACTCACTGAGCAATGGGCTTTCAGGTTTTAGTATTGGGATAATGTTCTAAGGTCCCAATGTTAATATTATGGTTGCTATGTTTGAAATTTTGGTTGATTTGTTGAGGATAGTTATCACACACAAGTATACACTTTGCTGTCAGTTTAAGAACCTCCAATATAGCTATTCCACCCAAAATATAAACATGCCCTCACAAATGCCCAAATACAAAGAGATGTCTATGATACGACTGGTGACCCTTAATGTACAAGGCATAGGCCATCCTATTAAAAGAAGATGAATAATACATCACCTTCGAGACCTACTCTGCAACAAGAGACACACCTAGACAAACACGAAGAGGGAAGGTTATACCACGGGTTAGTCGGGACAGCTGCACATTCCCCACACCGGGGGACACAAGGGGTATCGATCCTAATTCACAAGCGCATTGCATTACACACCCTCCATACTGTGGACAAAGAAGAGAGATATGTTCTGCTTCAGGGGCATATCCGACAACAACCCCTGACCCTCTTAAACATCTGCTCATAATACCGATTCACCCTCTTTTTTTACTCACATATTCATAAACTGCGCCCAGTATATTGGAGACTTTACCCTTATAGGGAGAGAATGGAAAACGACAAAGAACCTGACGCTGGACAGACAGTGTGCACCTCTAACACAACTCCCAACCCCACACAAATGCACATCCCTGCAAACTCTCATGGCACAACTTGGACTAGTGGACGCATGACGAGACCTCCACACTCAACGCTGTGACTACACATTCTTCTCAAATCGACACAAAACCTACTCCAGGCTGACCCCGCATCCACCCTACCGCTAATAGGCCAATGCACAATACTTCCTACAACTGTATCAAACCACGCACCTGTACTCCTTCATATCACCCTCACGGCAAAGTCAAGCAAGAGACCGCCTTGGCGCCTAAACCTGGGAGCACTAGCTTACCCTGACTTTCTTGAACACCTCGAAACAGACACAGAGTTATTTTGGCAGGCTAATTTGACCCCAGGATATCCCCCCAGTACATGCTGGGACACCTATAAAGCCTTCCTCCAGGGGCAATGTATCTCTAGATGATCTTATAAATTGAAGGGCTGGAAAGAACAAGAAGCACAGATTACTGCTGCCATGTCAAGCACTGGAGCCCTACACAAACGCACTCAAGGTACGCAAATATATGTTAATGTTAATGTTAATGTTAAAGGTCATTTGTACCGCGCACTATCACCACCGGAGTGGTCCCCTGGCGCTCTGGCGGCTCTGAAAGAGGGAGGGAGGGGTGGGTTAGTGGGTGGAGGCTGGAAAAGTGCAAGATTGCAGTGATGTGCTGTTGGCAGCTTCAGCCCGGTGGTTCCGTCGGCTGGGCTTGGGGTGTATGCGGCCGGTAGTCGTCGTGTGCTGATGTGCGAGTCTATGGGCCTCATTACGACCCAGGCGGTAAGGTGTTTACGGCAGCGTTAACAGCGCCGACCCTTACCGCCTGAGTACGAGGTCCCTTAGCGCCATGGCGCTTTTAACACCTGCTTTTAGCAGGTGTTAAAATCCATGGCGCTAAGGGACCATGGAGTTAATTACGCCACCGTAATTTACGGTGGCGTAATTAACGCCTTCCCCACTCCCATTATGCCCTATGGGGCAAAAATGGGAATGGGGAAGGGTAAATGGGGATTGGGGACTTACCGCCCCGCCAAGGTCGGAATGGGGCGGTAAGTCCGCCAACCACCATGGCGTAAACGTAGTTTACGCCATGGTGGTAAAGTCAGGGCCCAGGCGGTAACTTACCGCCTGGGTCGTAATGAGGCCCTATGTGTGTTTTGTTTTGTTGTTGCAGTGTAGTGAAGTTCTTGCGGTTTGCTGCGCTAGAGGTTTATGGTTGTGTTTGATTTGGAGTTTGAGAGGTGTATGCAGAGAAGGAAATTGTTAGTGGTATTGGTTAGTTGGTATCTCTATCCTGGATTGAGCCAGTTGGGCTCGTGTAATCTTACACGACGGGATGCTTGTACGCCCTGTGCCTCAGGAGGTATGTGCCCGTTTTTGCAATCGAGGCCGTTTGAGGATTTAGCTGTCCCCTCCGCCCGCTCCCTTAATAACTTTGCATGCTCCTCACCCCCCCCCACATGATTAGCGCAGCTGCTAGTGTCCATACTTCCGATTGTGGGGTGATTGGTGGTTTCTCGTCTGTTCCACAGCCCTGTGGTACCTAGTTGTGGCTGTACGGGCGGTGGGGGATGGTAAGGGTTGGCTGGAGTTGTTGCCTCCGTCTCCCTGGGTCTTTAGTCTCCGTCTCCCTCAGTAATAGCCAACTCAGTAATCTAAAAGCAGACCTCATACAAATCACCACACAACAAGCACAAAAATTGTTTACCAGCTGGTCACAGGCCTAGTATCAGGATGGCGACCGCTCACTCCATCTAATGGCACTCGCCCTCCGCACCAGACAAGCCTCGCAAAGTATCACCGCTATCTGCGACCGCATAGGAACTCTAATGACGGGCGAAGATGATATTAACAAAAGATTTGCGGAATATTGCGGTGACCTACATGCTTGCCCAGACCCGACATCAACGTCCCAAATAGACATCTTCCTTGCAAAACTCTGATTGCAAACAATGACTCACAAAAGGCCGAGCTAGGGAAACCACTTGACGCCGCAGAGATAACCCAGGCCATAGCCTCTTTATCGGCAGGCAAAGCAGCCGGACCGGACGGACTACCCATTGACCTCTGCAAAGCAATCGTGGGCCGCCTCGCACCACTGCTAGAAGCGGTAAATGCAGAATCATAATCGGACGGCCAAATCACTCAATCGATGATGACAGCCAATATAATTGTCTTTCACAAGAAGGGCCACGACCCTGAGGACTGCAGATCGTATTGCCAATCTCGCTGATCAACGCAGATGTCAAAATCTTGGCCAAATGTATAGCACAGAGAATAGAGATGGGTCTCCTGCAATCAATACAGAAAGACCAGGCAGGCTTTGTCCACTCCAGACACTCAGTTGACAACATGAGGCGTCTTTTGCACATCCTAGCAGGATGATGTGACCCAGACAAATTAATGCTAACAATCAACGCCAAAAAAGCGTTTGACAAAGTCGGATGTGACTTCATGTTCCGAGCGCTGACAGAATACGGCTTTCCACCAACTCTTATAGGGCGCATACGGCTGTTGTATACCAATCCCACAGCCACACTCACTACAAACAGTATCACCTCAGACTCTTTCAAGTTGCATTCCGGCACCATACAGGGATGTCCTCTCTCCCCTCTTCTGTATGCACTCTCAATCGAGCCACCTGCAGAAAAACTATGCACAGAGCCAGACTGGACCGGGGTGATACGGGGGAAGAACAATGGGTATTCCTATACACGGACAACCTCCTTATATATATTAGCAGACCAATGGTATCACTCCCATGCCTATGCCAAATTCTTCATGACTACGCGCCCATGACAGGCTACATAATTCATTGGACTAAATCAGAGATCCTCCCACTCAGACCCGACATTCCATGGGACCTGGGAGGGGTTAAGCCATTCCGCCTCCAACTGCAATCTATCAAATATCTCGGGATTCATATATCCCGACTATTCACGAAATCACGGAACAAAACTATCCGCCAACCATTCCAAAGATCTACGATGATCCACATCAATGCATTTAAGATGAACTCCCTACCCAAACTCATATATCTGGCAATGATGCTCCCCTGTGCCCCATCACAGCAAATGTACGCAGACCTGGACACGCATCTAACTAAATTCAAGTGTAGGGGGAAAAAGGCAAGGCTACAGCTGGAGGTTTTCCAGACCCCTAAAAATGATGGCAGACTCCCGGTACCCTACTGGCAGACAAACTACCAGTCTGCCCAGATTTGCTGGGCTAAACGCTGGCTCGATACGACTGACACTTCTAGCTGGAGATCTGTAAAGTTGTCCCTGCTGGCGCCGCTCGCCCCATTGGAAGTCCTTGCCATACAACTAAGCAAACTCCCTAACCATATTAAGACACACCCACTAATAGGCCCGATGCTATTGCAATGGCTCAGGATGAGATCACTTATGGGCTCAGACACACGGGCAGCCCCGGCGTGGATCAGCATCCGTGCACTTCTCTCAATTGGTCTAGACCATGTACTGCACCAAAACCAAAACATTCACTGGCCTGGGATCAGGATGATGGACACTTTTTACGGGGATGCACCTATCGTCTTTCACGAAGCTAGCCAAACACTACACCACAACAAATAGCTTCATTACCACACCACAATCGCGATGATCCGTTCGAACACAACCAGACAATCACTACAGGCAAACCCGACAATGGGTGAACTGGAGTTGGAACAGAATTTAACCAAATTCCCACGACTCCGATAATTTTACACAAGTTGTACCCCGAACAATTCGCAATGCAATCAAATACCCGCAGCACAAAGATCCAATGACCTAAACATACCAATTGACCTGGGGACATATACACATTCTTTGATAACATACCTGCGATATCATATAATATTCGTAATAGGGAAATACAATTTAAATTGATCCAGAGACTATATTACACATCCTGCAAACTTTATAGGATGGGCCTCACACAATCACCTGCATGCTGGCGACATTGCGGGGCGCTAGGCACAATGGGCCATATCCTTTGGACGTGCCCACAGATCAAGGCATACTGGAGAATGATTAATAACTTCACCAGAGACCTCAGAGCCACAATTGAACTCGATCCGGGCCACTTGCTTCTTGGCTTGGATGGCGATGACTGGCATACCGATAATATGGTCAGGAAACTAGCAAACATAGTCCGCTTCTCGGCACGCAAACTCCTGATCATCCACTGGAAGGCAGATAAAGCAGCCATCAGACAGGCATGGCTAGCTCTACTCACCAAACTCTGCTTGATGGAGGGAAATATAGAGCTCTCTGATCGCTTTAGGGAACTGCTGGACACTCATATCTGACGGATCACTGCCTGCAGCCTAGGGGATGAGACCTGAACACCCCATGCGGCCTGGTCTATGCTGAAACACATACAGGTACCTATGATGACTCTCAAGCTGACCACTGGGAACGTAGGAAATGCAGAACAATATTGCGACATTGCTATACCACATGCGAACAGTTATACATGTAAAGACTTATCGTGGCTCGAACACAAATTGTTATAAGACCACGTATCTTGTGTGACAGATGGGGGGGGGACAGAACGGGATGTTATGAACGTGCAACTATGCAAACTGGGAGGCGGGAGAAGGACGGGAGGTGGGCCATTTCTAATGCCCCACCTGTGCCTCGGCTGGCTGGGAGTACTGTTGTTTACTACAACAAGTTTTTGCAAATACCCAATAAAAAGAGTTGCCAATAAAAAATAGACTGCTTGGCACATAAAGCTCATTACAGGCTTTATGTGTCAAGCAGTCTATTAAATGAAACAAAAGAAATCCAGCACCGGCTATTTCGTAGAAGCTGGATTTCTTTTGTTTCACTCAATAGACTACTTGACACATAAGTCTATTAAATGAAACAAACGAAACCCAACACCTACGGAATAGCACAGTGCAATGTGACATTGGTCGAATCCCCCACACCAATAAAAGTAGCTGTCTGGGCTGTTGTGATTAGTATAAGTCTGGCGGTTTTGGGAGACTCCCGGGGCTCAGCCCTGGTCCACTTAAAGCCCTATTCATATGAGAACAGTTTGCATGATAACACCAAGTCGGTACTTTAAAATTGTGAAATGTACAACTTACACAGTTTATATTATGTGTTACAATTGTTAGAATTCTGGGTAATTTTGATACTTGATTAATGTTTATTATGTCTGCAGGTTGTCAGTTTTATATTGAAACAGGGCACAACATTAAGGCCCTCATTCCGAGTATGGTGGTAGCCATGGAGCAATTAGCTCCATGGCTGCCTCCCATACCGGTACCGGCTCCGGTGTTGTCCAATGGGGACTTACCGGTCCATTCCGACCCTGGAGGGACCGGTAAATCCCCATTGTACAAACCATTCCCCATTCCCATTTGAGCCCCCAGAGGGCTCAATGGGAATGGGAGGGGGCAAATATCGGGCTCGCGAATGGCAAGCCCGTTATTTGCGCCATGGTCCCGTAACGGGACCCGTAAGGTACGTTTGGTCCGACCAAACGTACCTTACGGGTCCCGTTAGGGGACCTCGGAATAGGGCGGTAGGGGATTACCAGCACCGGTCTCCTTACCGGTGCCCGGTATCCCCTACCGCCAAGCTCGGAATGAGGCCCTAAATCTTGATTTCACACTTATGTGTAACACGATATATACAAAGTGATTTACTCGTGAATTAAATAAATGAAGATAATTGATACTATATCTTCTAACCATATAATAAAATGCCAGATGTATGTTTGCCCCTGACTGTCAGATGCGGTCACACCTTCGCCTGTTGTCGCTTCTAGAAGGAGCGGTTGCCTTACGATATATAGTGGTCCTACTGTGTTAATGAAATCCTGCACTTTGGCCCGTGTACACGGGCTTCTAGACTAGTACTCAAATAATATAAATAAAGCAGTGGTCTCTACTTAATGCTGTAGTGAGTGCCATAGCCTTTGTCTGTTCTGAGCGCAAACATAAGGTGGCATTAAATAGCCACAGGGCAGTACCTGGCCTTTGGTTTCTGTACCTAAGCATAGGATACCCCATCTGATATATGAGGGTGTCTCCTGGGCATCCAAGATAGTGCCAGGCATACAAGTTAGTATTGGGTATATAATGGCTGTCCTAGGGTGTATATTGTGTGTCATAGCATATGGCCATATTGTCTGATAAATAATGTCACTGCCTGGGAACATGAAGCTGCACTTTGCAGATGCTGGCTGCGCCTGGGTATACAAGGCTGAATGTGGTAAATACACCTGTACCGACTCCATCATGGGCACAGGTGTAATGAGGCTGTGAATGGTAGTTGATGTTTATTGTGTCTGACATTAGAGGCTGTTCAAGACATGGGCCTGATCACGAGTTGGGTCGTAGTCCTTAAATGTGACATTAACAATGTTTCTGCCACATTTAAGGGTCCGCCCAATCTCGAGTCTGGCATGTTTACCCCCAGCTTGTAGCTGGGGGTAAACACACCAGACAAATGCCCATTTTGTGCAATTACCGCATTTGAGTATACAATTAGCATTAGTTGGGTAAATGCGGCATAAAATGACTGTACTTTGGGATATGAGGCTGCATCTGACATATGAGAGCAACTCCTTGCATACAAGGATGAACATGCCATATGAATACCTCCTCTTCACATGTGAGGCTTTACCTGTCATATGAAAGCTTTTCCCTGGCACATGAAGTTGCACATTATCCAATGTCTGTATCTGAGTATGTTTGTCTGTTCCTGGTTGCATTAGGCTGTACATTGGCATATAAGACTCTACCTGGGATATGATAGCTGTAACTGTGCATGCAAGATGGACACTATGTAGGAATCCTGTGCCTGGTCATATGAGGCTGAATCTCATGTTAGATGGCAGTTCCTTTGGTCTATGATGTCAGGACCTTGGATATCATGGATACCACCAGGCATATCATGAATGCATCTATGGCATGTCATGAATGCAACTTTGACATATGATGGCAGAACACTAGTAGTATATGGAAGGTACATGAAATAGTGTTTTCTTGCTTTAATGATTGCTATGATGTTATTGGGTTTGAGTTGACATTGAAGAATAGTTGCCTTCGTCCACATACCAATCAAAGATGGAATTCCCCATCTCCCCTCAAACAAATTGTCATCAGAGCCCTTCTTAAAAAAACACTATCGCACCACAATCTCCATTTGCTACAGATCTGCGTATGCTCTCACCAACATTGAAGCATTTGCGGACATATTGTAGTCACCCAACTACAATCTTACACTGACACAGTCACCCTGACCTGCTACAGTTGAGGTCATGGAAAGGCAGAGGTCTGATATACCCAGGACATTACAAAATGTCTTTGAAGTGACAGACCAAGGGTGTGTGTGGCTTGTGTGGCTACAGGACGTTGCCCCATGATTCGATTATGTAGATGTAAGAGCTCTGCTCTACCACTTCTCTTAAGGATCCTGAGTAGCAGGGTGTCAGCCTCCTCCCGTCCTTGAATTGCCTCCTTCCTGTCAACCCCTCCTAGCAACTCCCCTTATGCCCTTACCATCAGCTCCTCCAACTTACCTCTTCACTTTCACCTGTGCCTCTGTCCACACAAGATCTTCAGCATGCATGACTCCTCTTCAATGCCTCCACTGAAGGAGCACAGCAACATATGCACACTCGCCAGAAAGCAAGACCAATGCCAAGCCCTGGAAGCATGTCTGTGCTCCATTGAAACATCCTTGACTTTGTGCTTCGGCTGAATTAATGGCTAAAATGACGAGCGATGTTCCTCACCCTCCAAGTGATGCACATGCGCCACTCGCAACCCAGCTCCTAGCCTCAAGCATGCATGCAATTAATCCTAGCCAGAAGAACCCAAAGTAGGGGATCAGTCTCATTCAGTGCTCAGATACAATCTGGGTTGAACATCTCCTGTCACTTTTCTCCATCTCCTCCCACTCCTGGTCCCTGCTTTGACTGGAACAGCACATCCTTAGGTAATAGAAATAAGGCAAAATATTAAAACTCCAAGTCTTTGCGAATGTTACAACCATACTTTATTTATTTATTTTATTTATTTTTAATGTGATATAGTTTTATAAACAAAAACTTTACACATGATTCCATAAAAATAACCAATTACACAATACAATAAATAACATCATCATATACAAATATCAAATTTCAAGTTTCATCATCCTCTATTCTTTCACATAACTTCATCAGATAACTCATTTCATTTTTCATACTATTAAATACAATATAGAAGTGTTCACTAACCTTAATTTCACATAAACCTGTGCTATATGAAATTATAGATAGAAAGATACCGTGATGTAATTTATCAGTCCAACCATTAATCAATCACTCCCTTAATCATTCTCTTACAAAGTCTGTCCCCCAAAGCCAAATTGTCCCCAGCCCTATTTGCAAGGGTTACTGAGCATCAATCACCAATCACCGGTAGTTCTTTAGCAGACTTTGAGTGGGGGAATAACTATTCTTCGAGTTTTCCCTTAACCATATGCCATCTCTGTATAGAGCCAGATGTAAACTTGCATTCAGGGTATTAATACACATATGTATATGTAGTGTGGGGAATGGCTGAGTGTGGGGAGCAGAGCGTACGAGTACGCAGAGCAGAAAAGTGTGTGGAACAGACGAACACGTAGAACAGAGCCGACGAATACGTAGAACGGATGAACGAATGGATCGGACGAGCACGATGAGGAGAGCGGTGTACATAGAACGGACGAGTATGTACAGCGGACAAATGTGTGGAACAGATGAGAAGGTGGAGCAAATGAGTGTATGGAATGGATGAGTCTGTGGTGCCGATAAATATCTGGAGTGAGTGAATATGGTGCCGACAAGTGTGTGGAGCGGGTCAATACGTAGAACGGATAAATTTGCAGAACAGATGTGTATGTGTCTGTGTGTGGAACGGACGAATGGGTGAAACGGACAAATGGGTGGAACGGACGAATGGGAGGAACGGACGAGTAAGTGGAGCGGACGAATACATGGAGCGGATCAGTACGTAGAGCGGATGAATTCATAGAACGGATGAATGAGGGGAGCGGACGAATGTAAGAAACCGACAAATACGTAGAGCGGTCGAGTAATATATCATGCAGACGAGTAGTATGCTGTGCCGATAAGTGGATAGACCAGATGAGTGTGTGGATCCGATGAGCATGCGGATAGAACGAGGGTGTGGACGGGTGTGGATGCGAACGATTGTATGGAGCGGACGACTGTATGTAGCGGACGAATGTATGTAGAGCGGACGAGAACATGTGGTACGGATGCCGGTGTGGAGCGGATAGCTGTGTGGTGCGGATGCCTGTGTAGAGCGGATGCCTGTGTAGAGCGGATGCCTGCATGGAGCCGATGCCTGTGTAGAGCAGACCGGATGAGCGTGCAGACCGGATGAGCGCATAGGCAGACTGGAGTGCATGCGCGGGGAGGACGGGAGTGCATGCATATGGAACACATGAGAGCCTGCATGAAGCACACTGAAAATGAGGGATAGACTAGAGCACGCAAGACGAACTATGAATGCGCGAGTGTGTACCTGATCGCATAAATTGCGTGACGTACATAATATGCATTGGTATGCGGGAACATTTGAAAGAACATATATCATACCACACCCCACGCCTACTCTCCTCTTTACACCACCACTCAAATAGAACACAGGGATACTATGACACCATTCGGTATAACTGTTCTCATATCAACATCTCCCGCTCACTCCCCATCACTCTAAGTAACCACCGCTGGTTTTACACCCCCAGCCAGGCGTTTCTCCTCAGGCCTAACGCAGCCACACTCGAGCTGGATAAATTCTGCCAGAGCGAACACATTCTCCTGACCTCTCAACCACCACACCTACCGCTAAGAAGCAGCTACCACATTAACTCCGCACCAGCTGCACACATACCTTGTGCGCACACGCACCTTTTGACTCTCTTCACCCTCTCTACTGACCCGAACTTCGGTTCCCAAGGGCGTTCAACCTACCAGCGCCTTCAGACCATACCAATGGTATATAAGGCGCTATATAAATGCAAAATAACAATAACAATATACCAAAGGTCTTTCGACTTGATGTGGTCTAAATTATGGACATAACTACTATAGTGTTTTATATTTTATATAAATTAGACTCAGCCTGGGACATAACATAAGGACGTGTCTCGCCGTTTCAGGTGAGGCTTCGTTCTTACACATCCTACAAAATCGCTCTAGTTTTGGAATGGCCCATTCAGGTCCTATCACAGTTAACACAGGTAAATGGTTAATACGCAAGAGTAATATAAAGCGTCTTAAATTATCCGAAGGGCATAGGTTCAAATATCCTTGTGCCCTTCTATAGGTGTAAAGTAAATAGGATATAAACCCACAGCTGTGTAGGCTTTACAGATGTTTAAAGTTGTTTTGCCAGTCCCAAATATTTAATCGCTCCCCCATTTGGGATTTCGAGTATTCAAAGTTATCACCCCAGTTGGATGTCCACTCGATCATCTCAAATAGAGTGGTCATTTCTCTCACAAGCTTAATCTGTTTGTTCCCAGTTATGTCCTCTTTCACCGTCATCAAAAGTTGATTGGTACTGTTCATATGCATCTTAATGAAAAGGTCAGCTCTTTTCTTTAAGACTAGTGCTTTTAATGAGAGTAGGCCTAATTCTAATCTCAATATCGCCATTGGTACTCCCTGTGGTAGACCTAAAAGCTTGCGCCAGAATTTACCATCCAATATTTGGAGCCAATCAAGGTTAAGATCGACCAAGGCTTCCAATCCATAAATCACCATAGGAACCAAAACATTGGATTTAGAGTTGGCGGGCCGCCCAGATAGAATATCCACTCTGATCATGAGAAAACTTGCATATCAGAGCGGTTA
Source organism: Ambystoma mexicanum (assembly GCF_040938575.1). Taxonomy (NCBI): domain Eukaryota; kingdom Metazoa; phylum Chordata; class Amphibia; order Caudata; family Ambystomatidae; genus Ambystoma; species Ambystoma mexicanum. The sequence goes on along the minus strand of NC_090926.1, from coordinate 335,445,435 downwards.
ATTGGGCCGCTTTTATTTTACGATTTTGCACACAGGATTGAAAATTCCCACTAGAGTCAAATTCCACTCCCAAATATTTGTAACAATGAGTATATTGAATTTCCATACCTCTCAGCGTCATTCTCGGGCGGCTCACCTTACCATGACTATACAGGATCAATTCTGTTTTCGTGTGGTTTATAGTGAGTTCATTCACTTTTGCATATTCCCAGAGCCTCTCAGCCGAGCGGAGGATTACGCTAAACGTGTGGTCAAAAATTACCACATCATCCGCATAGGCCATAACTAAGCAATGTTGGGTACCAACTTTAGGGGGACAGTTACGCACCGCGCGCAAATATTCAGGGATATCAGACACAAACAAATTATACAATGTGGGAGCAGTTACGCATCCCTGCTTCACCCCTCTAATTTGTTTTATCGCCCTGGTAATAGATCCACTTCCATCTAGCCTCAGCTGAACAGAAGTATTCTGGTGCAGGAGTTGTAGGTAATGGAGCACTCCTTCAGGGCATGCCATTCCCCTCAGCTTCTTCCACAATTTTTCTCTATTAACAGTGTCGAAAGCCGCCTTAAAATCAATATATAAGGCATACAAAGGAGGGTTATTAGCTGACAGGGATTTATCTCTGAGACTATTCATAATTAGTAAATTATGCGTGGTCGAGTATCCCGTTCTAAATCCGCTTTGAAAGCGGTCCAGGATACCTGAATTTTCTGCCCAAATCTGCAGTCTCTGTAAGAGTAAAGAGGCAAATAGTTTACCTGAACAATCTAACATCGAGAGCAGACCGTAGTTTCCCGGATCAGATCTATTTCCTTTCTTAAATACGGGGACTAGAATTGCTTTTTGCCAAGTCTCAGGTATTCTCCTCTCTTGTAGCACCTTTTCGAAGAGATTTTTAGGAGGTTGGCCCAGAATACTGGGTTTTTCTTCATAAGGAGATTAGAAAGCCTGTTTGGACCAGGTGCCCGTGAGGCTTTGAGTTTGGAGATCTTATCTATAAGTTCTTCTAGGTTCACCTGAAATGGCACCGGGGCTTGTATAGGTATACCAGATGTTTCGAGATTAACAACCCTAGTCTCATTACGTTTCTCAAGAAAATTTACACATTCCTCAGCATCGATCAGATTTCTTCAACCATACTTTAGCTCTAGGAGCCGGTCATTACCACCTTGAGGACACCTCTGGAATGCCAGGGAGCACTGGTTACATTCAGGAAGGCCTCTGATGCTCTATGTGTTTTCATCAATTCCTCTTTCTGGTACTCTGTAATGTCATTCATTTTTCATCAACCTACCATTGTAAGGCACACACTTGTGTCACCAATATCAATGTAGTGAAAGCAATGTGATGTTATGGTGGTCCCAAATGTATGCACAACACTACTCCCTTTCCTGTTTTACACCTAATACCGCTCCTTCTATGTTGGAGACACCCACAAACCCATCACCTTATCTTTCTTTTTTTTAATTTTTTTTAACAATGTTCATTTTAATAGGTCACGGTATTTACATATTGTATCTGTGTGGCATATAGTGGGAGGCTGATGAAAATTCCACGCTTTAACAGCGCCCTAAAAAGGGTTTCATCGAAACACCTGCAAACCCCTTCTGTAAAAAGGCTCTTAATTACAAGACAATAAGGGGGTAGTCATTTTAGATAGCCCAGTAAATAGCATGTAGGGTGCAACCTACGATTGCACATATGTGCAGGCATTGCTCTCCATGCAGTTTTCGTCCATTTTGTCACTGGTTGTGTGTACATCATGGAAATCCAGGCGGCGGCTGGGGTCCGTTTTATATTTAGACCAATTCCAAAAAGCAATTGTGATCCGGGCCCCGCTGCCCAAAGCAAGTCCACAAACAAAAACTGCACAGTGCGTAAAAACATGCATACATTGTTTAACATGTGCATTTAATGTACCAAACGTGCAGGGGAAAATTACCCCTAGGGCTTAGTCCTCTGACTCTACACTAGCCTAATGCTCTACAGCTGAATACATGGATCCTGCTCGAGAGCACAGAGGGCTCCATCCCACTGACGTGAATATCTGACACTCCTACCGATATCTCTCCATCCCAGAAGCTATTGAATAGATTCTGTATCTGGCATCGAATTACAGGTTTGATGGGCAGCAGCCACCTGTAGCTCCTAGGATCTGGCATCTCCTGGTAAGCGGTGCTACATCTGGTGAACGAGGAGCTGGTTACACAGGTGGACTGGGAACCAAAAGAGGCCCTGGATATAATGTTCAAAGTGGCCCCATATTACACATTTTCAGCAAGCCCAACACTTTTCCTATGAGAAAATGTGGAAAAAAAATAGGTTACCACACAAAAGAAGACAAGGGTGTGGAGGCCTACTGGGAAATCTCCAGCGTTCCCTGTAGGCCAGTCCCACAGGTTTGATCCCCGGGTCTGCGCTTAGAAACTTATGACTGTTAAGCACGTTATAAATAACTAATTACAATTACAATTACCCCTGGCAGGTTACCTCGGAGAGGCAAATCTAGCTTCATCATGACAGACAGGCTATGCAGTTTTGCCCACTAATGCCTGATCCATTATGCTTTAAATGTCTACAAAATGTGTCATATTTAATTAATATATTTAATGTGATTTAGTTTACATAATAAACTTTACACATAAGGACATAAGAAAATATATATATATAAAGAAAAATATAAAGATAAACTATACTAATATGCCCATAAAACACAGTTAAACCAAAACAGAAACGGAAAACTTAAAAACTTCATTTTCCATATTACAATTTAAATTGCATATATCGTGATTGCCATCAAACATCTTTTTAAAAACATACAGTCAAACCACTGCTCAGAATCCTCTCGCTAACTTTGGCTATGTGCATCCCTCCGTTTCATTTTAAATGATATCCTCACAAGTTCATCATGAGCTAAAAATAGCCAGCCCAGAGATGTTTAAAATACCTCCTACTAGCATAAACTTATATTGACTATACCCCCATCCCTTATAATGATACACCCAATTTGGCTTCTACCTTAAGCCAGATGTTATAGAGGGCAGTTAGCAAGTGCATGCTATCAGTGTTTGTACAATGTGTCCAAAAGGACATCTCCCCGATAATTTCCCAGTTGTGCATAGTTACCAACATTTAAATACGTCGGCCATAGCGTGACATTCGGTCAGCAAATGCTTGGCCATCTCAGGGATTTCCTGAACATTACAAAGACGACAAGATCGCTGTTCCATCGGGATCTTGTCCATCACCCCTGTTGTCGTCTTAGTGGGGGGGCTGCTCCAATCTTAATAAGAGAATGAACCTTCTAAGCCTCTTGGAAGGACATAGGTTCAGGTATTTCTGGGGCTTCTTAAATGTGTAGACCCCAAACTGTACAAATTTATACTTATTTAGCCTATGGAGATGGTCAAAATTCTCCAACCAATCCCATAGGTCTCCCTGTCTCCCCAATGCATTCTGCATAGCCTCTGAGAAACACCCACCTCTACGTGACCAACAAATATCAGTCAACAATTTTTCCATATAACTTGTCAACAGGCAGGTAGTGCTTTCTCTACTAATTTCCTGATAAACTGCAGCAACTAGTGCATTTTCTGATTCACATGTAATTTTCAGATAGAGCTCAGCCCTCTTCTTCAGAACTAGTGCCTTTAGGGAGATCAGCCCTAGCTCGGGTCTTATAAGAGCCATAGGAATGCAGGCTGGGAGACCTAGAATCCTCCGCCAAAATGTCCCCTCGATAACCTGCAGCCAATCCAGGTTAGTTTGTTTGTTTATTTGTACCAGCGCTTCAAGGCCATATATCATCATGGGGGACAATACTTGGATATACAATTGACGGGTTCCACACAGTGTAAAGCCACCCTGCTTAATGGTAAAACTATTGAACAGTGCGGTTATTTGTACAGCTCTAATAGTGCGTCTTTGCTTGTAGTGGAATAGTCGCCGCTAGGTTTGAAATCCATTCCAAGATATCTGTAGAGCGGAACATACAAGATTTCAACATTACCAACAAAAAGCTTGACACGTGCAGTTTTTTTGCTAGTGTATTTTATGACTTGGATTTTCTCTAAATTGATAGTGAGACCGTTTCTTTCAGAATACTCCCAAAGCGCAAGGGCAGATCTACATAGCCCACTAATGGTATGGTCAAATATGATCAGGGCATCTGCGTAAGCTCAGACAGGACAAGAAGCTTTGCCAATGCTAGCGGGACAGTTGTTGGCTGAAATTATTGGTATCGTGGACATATAAATTGTACACAAGGGGAGCAGTGACACACCCCTGTTTGACCCGTCCAATCTGTGAGACCTCTTCAGTCATATGGCCTTCCTGATCTAATTTCAGTCTCACAGTGGTATTATGATGTAACAACCAAAGATAATAGAGGAGGTAATCTGGACAACCAGCTTTGGATTGGCCCCTCGGCCTTTCGGCCCGTGGCCGGGCCGAAATCGTCCTTGCGGCATGGGGACCGGTTTCTGGCCACAACTGGGCCGGTTTGGAAGAAAAAAAATGAAAATCTAAAGAAAAAAAAATCCGATTTTTTTTTTACAAAAAGCCTTTCATCCTTCTTAGGTTGATAAATGAGTACCAACACAGGTTGAGTGATATTGTATGCATATTTGTTCTATAAAAAAGAGCTTCACGTAAGTGCTATTCAATAACATATTATCATTTGGCCTTGAACGTCTGCTTCGCTTCACATTAATTTGACCATATGGATCTAAACACACAGATATTAATGATACATATGGTGATCCATTCTTGTATGAAATGTATATCACATTAGTGAAATCATAACCATATTTTTCCTAGTGTACTTAGGAACAATGCCATTTGATGCCACTTCCTGTTTTGTCAAGTGGTGAAAGGTCGTGTTTCATCGCTTCCTGGGACGTCACTTTGGGGTGTGGTCAAATGACATCACTTCTGGTGATGTCATCAGAGGTCAAGGGTTTTGAGGCGAGTGGTGGGTCACTTTTTTGAGGCGAGGGGTGGGCCACTTTTTTTTGGGTGACCCGGCCTATTTCTTGTCCCAGTCCGACCCTGTGGACAACCCATCGTCTTTAGCTTCGACCACAATTTACCTCTTGGGATAGAGTTGAATGCAGCCTTAAAGTCGATGTATAACGCATACATGGGGGGTTGCCCGCTCTTCCGCACTCTAGTGCGCATAATGTCCATGACCAAGAGATTGTGGGTGGTAGAATAACCTTGTCTAAACCCGCTTTGAAACTTACAGAGGATGTTTGCCTGATCCGCCCATAACTGCAGCTTTTTAAGTATTAGAGAGGCAAATAGCTTACCGGTCGTGTCCAACATAGAGAGTAACCTGTCATTATTGGGGTCAAGGCGATTTCCCTTTTTAAATGCTGGAATTAGGACCGCCGTCTGCCAAGAGCAAGGCAGTTTGTCTTCAGCTAAAATCCTCTTAAACAAGATGGTGAGCAATGTGGCCCAGAATTCGGGATGGCACTTGATGACTATGTTAGCCAGCCCATTGGGCCCCGGGGCTCTAGAAGACTTCAACAATTTAATCTCGACCAGGAGCGTGTCATACAATATATCAATAGAAGGTTCTAAGGGAACACTACTCACCAGTATTGTTTCCTCAAACTTAGAGGATACATTACGACTCTCAAGGAACCTTACCCACTCAGCACTACCAATAAGGTTCACTAACTGTCCTTTCGTAGACCCCCTAGCTTCACTAAGGAGTGACCAGATGTTACGGGACTTTCTGGAACAGATAGTCTCCACTAGACTTTGCCAGGATTTAATGCGTTAAATATTTCTCTTGGCCTTGATCATAGCTCGATATCCGTTCTTAATTCTGCTAGTAGTCGCGTGATATGATCCAACCGTTGTGATTAATGTCTGCCCTCAGCAGATTTCTCTTCGCATCTCGAATCTGTCTGTCATAAGGAAGTTGTTTTCCGTGTTCTCTGATCATGACTCTTACTGGGGTAGTCGCATGTTTTCCAGAGAATGCATAAATCCAGCTTTCTATTGCATTTATGGTCATCGTTTGAAATTCGGAGAAACTAGGGTATCTATGCGCAGACAGGGCATCTACGGCTAGCTGTACATTCTTATCCGACCAGCGAATTCTTGCACCCGCGTGGTTCACCTTTATGTTTTCCAAACCACCAGACTCCTTACCACCATCAGGAATAGATAATGTGCACACTAGGGTAGCATGGTCACTCCATGTATTAGATGCCACAACCATATCTTCCACAAGCAGTAACATTTCCGGGCAGACAAACATGTAATCTAACGTGCTAACCATTGCTCCGTTTCTCCAGTTACGTCTGCCCCGATAGTCGCTGCCTATTCTACAATTTGATCATTTCAAGCTCCCAATTTTCAAAGAATTGTAACCATCCCAGTCCCTCAACATCGTTCTGTGTTCATGTGTCATAATGCTCCTTTGTAGACATTACCAAGCACACAGACTTAATGTCAGATCGGTATGCTGCTAGTCAGAGGTGGGTGGCCTGGGGAGCCAAAAGTAGTGCTTGTTTGCTGTTCTTGTCAAGCTAACTAGGCTCTGCTGAACTACCAGCAGGAGCTAAATAGCTCATCTACCAGAAACTTCAACCCCACCCAGTAAATGCAACTTGGCGCTGCACGATACCAGTCCACTCTCTTGCTCAAATAACTTGATGAAAACCCTCTGCTTAGAATGGTTATTGTGTTTTGCATAGTTTGTGCTGAATAGTGGCTGAAACACGTTGGGTGGACATGGAGAATACGAAAGAAAACCAAATGCATAGAAATCCTTTTCACATCTAGAACTAATAGCATGAACAGTGGGTTGCAAACTGTGGCTTTCCAGATGTTTTGGACTTTGACTCCCAAGATCCATCACCATTGACTATGCTGTCTAAGGCGGATGGGAATTGTAGTCCAAGACATCTGGAGAGCCAAGGGGTACAGAGAAAATGAAGTTGTCTTAAATCAACTGCAAAGAGACGCAAACATCGGAAGCAGGTGCTATGATGTTATGTATGTTATGTTATGTTATATACATTTCTAAAGCGCACATACACCCGGAGGTATATTGGCGCTAGGTGACACAGAAGAGCAGCAGTAGGTTAGGTGAACCTAATAAAGATAAGTCTTTAAGGCGTGGCGAAAGGACAAATGGTTGTCAACCGCACAAAGCGACAGTGGGAGACAATGCGAGAGAGTCTGACTAGGGGGATGAAAATCAGAAGAGCAGACTGAGAGCGCAAGGGACGAGACGGCGCATAGCAGGAAAATTTGGTTTGGATGTATTCTGCACCCTGCTTGTAGAAGGCGCAGTGCACAATACACATAGATTTAAAAAGAATGCGCTTCTCGATAGGCAGCCAGTGTAGTTGCCTGAGGTAGCGGGGTCATGTGGGCTCGAAAAGGTGGACGAATGACCGCCCGGGCAGCTGCATTTTCCAGCAGCTTGAGGCAGTTGGTAAGGTAGCCTTGCTGACCCAAGTAAAGGGAGTTACAGTAGTCTGTGGTGCTCAGCACTAAGGCAGCTACCATGGGAGCGTGGTATTTTGTCGAAACAAAATGGAGCACCTTGCGCTGTGCACGCAATTTAAATTGTCCAGACTTGCATACGGCACCAACTTGGGGTGCCCTGGATAAAGAGGAGGAGAGTGTCACACCAGGATTTTTAACTGTGGCAGCAGGGGTGGGGCAGATGTCTAGAGAAACTGGCCAGAACTCAGGGGTCCAAAAGGAAAGGGTCCTGGAGGTGCCAACCACCAGCACCTCTGTCTTCGACCCGTTGAGCTTCAGCCAGTTTGCAGCCATCCAAGTGCCGAGATTTTCCAGACAGCTCCTTAGCTGAGTCGCAGTGTCTGCTCTAGTGAGATCAAGCTGGACTAGAATCTGTGTATCATCCGCGTAAGAGTAGTATCCATGCGACAAAATAAGAAGCAAAAAAGGGCGGATATACATATTAAATAGAATAGGGGAGAGGGCAGATCCCTGGGGGACTCCGCAGGAGAGCAAACTAGGAAGGGAGCAGAAAGGTGGCAGAGATACTGACTAGGTCCGATTGGATAAGATAGCCTTGAACCAGTCAAGGACTTGAGCTGAGATACCAGCATCGGACAGTCGAGCCAGGAGGGTGGAGTGGTCAACCGTGTCAAACATGGCCGACAGATCTAACAACTTTCTACCCGAGAAAGATCGTTCATTTAGAATTAAGGACAGATTCAGTTCCTCTTCCGGGGCGGAAGCCGGATTGAAAGGGATTAAAGAACCCGCGAGACTCAAGAAACAAAGAGAGAATAGAGGAGATCAAGGCCTCAAGAACCTTCATGGAGAAGGGAAACAAAGAAATAGGTCTAAAGTTAGCCATTACCTCAGGGTCAAGAGATTACTTCTTCAATAATGGAAGCACTAGCGCATGTTTCAGTTGGCAGGGTATCGTGCCAGTTTGGAATGAATCATTAATAACAGTGGTAAAATAAGGAAGTATCTCATTGGCAGTGTCTTTGATCATAGCAAGTGGAATGCAGCTGCCGGAGAGGCAGATTTAAGACCCTGAATGGTCTTAAGTGTCTCAAGATCAGAGAACACAGGGAATGAGGACCACTGGGCTGTAGGCACAGGCATCCATGGGAAACATGGACGATCGCCAGTAGCGGGGGCTACTTTAGCAATGTCACCACGAATAGTTTCAATTTTTGAGGAGAAAAAAGATGATAGTCGCACAGATCTTGGGAAGGAGTAACCGCCGAGCCTGTTTTTGTCGGAGCAGAGAGAGAGCTAACTAGTTCCAAGTGGGCCTTAGACTTATTAATAGCAGCTTCTACCTTGGATCCAAAGACGGCCTTCTTTGCTAAAACTATGGCCTTGTGGTAATTGGACAGCAGTGTACGAAAAGTGAGTTTAGCCGATGGCAAATAATGCATTCTCCAATTCGTTTCGGCTTCTCTGCAGGCCAGTGTTTTTAGCTTAAGATCTTCAGAGAACCAGGGCTCAGATTTATGCTTAGTTCCTTTGAACAGTTCGAGAGGTGCCACGGAACTGGCCACCTCGAAGAAGATGTTCTAAACTGAGGTGAGGGTGGGAGAACTAACAGAAATGAGTTGTTTCAAAAGGGTGGTAGCAAGCTCTGATTTAGATACTTTCCGCCAGTCACGTATGAGAGAAACAGGTTTACAGGCCGAGGAAATAGGAAGATGATGGAGAAGAGAAAGCAGAATTAGAGAATGATCAGACCATACGAGAGGACGGGGAGGGGAGAATATTACCCAGCTGATGAGTGGGCTCAGTAATCAGCTGTGGTAGCCCTAGGTCGTCCATAAGTGACAAGAAGGCCATAGCCTGATTAGGGTTAAGAGTATTAGGTGATAAATTAAAATTGCGGGCAATCCAAAGATTGGGGTATTTAGTTATAAGCTCTGATATAAGTTCGGGAAAGGCAGTGGAAAAAGAGGCATCCGCTCCTGGGGGGCAGTATCCTACTAGGATGGTGTGAGTAGACTTTGGTGAGGTAGCAATATGTATGAGAAAGCATTCTATCTTAAGGGAGTGAGTAGATGTGCTACACCAAGTAGTATCTTTATACAAAATAGCAACCCCACCACCAGGATGAGTAGCAGTGTGGTCTGCATGAACCAAACTACATGATGATGACAAACCTTTGCCTTCCTAGAAATTGAAGCTTTGAAATGCCCATCGCTTGGAGATTCATAATGTAAGCCTTACTTTGCTCTCAGGTTTCATAACAATGCAACACCAGCCATAACCCAGAATGTTCATCTAGCCAACGCATTCCAGTGGGTTTCTCAGTTTGGACTAGTGTTTTAATGCCGCAGGACCTTCATTACCGCTTTGAGAGCTATAACTGTGCTAACTGGGTGACAGTGTTATCTGCGGAGGAAGGACAGCTCAAGGGGCTTGTCTTGGAAGCAGGAGACGCAGTGCAACAGAGGTTCGAAGCCCCATCCCGCGCTTAGAAACCGCTCGCTGATACTAAGCATGTTATAAATGAACAATAACTAAATGCGCATAATGAGCTCCGATGGGTTTGGGACCTTGCACTGTGTTGAGGGTGGCTTCTGGAAATCTTTTTCAACAAGTGGGGCATACATTATGGAACACTGCAAAGAGTGGTGACTGGAGCATTATGGAATTCGAAGACCCTGCATACTGTCGGCAAGTGGACGCTTGCGATGTGTGCTGCAGAGCGCGTTACCAAAGCTTTCTTATGTGAAAAATACTTTTGCATATCATACTGATGCAGAAGAAAGAAAATCATAAAAAATGTGTTTTTTCACAGTATGCATTTTCCGTTGAAATCCCATCTTAACACCACTAAACCCTGCGGGTTCTCGCCTGGTAGCACTAAATGGGGGCTTGTGTTTTGATAGCATACTTTGTCCTAGTAGTGTTTGCACAGGATTTCGTATATCTGCTCCCTCATGTGCTGCCCCTCATTGATGAGGTAGGGCAACCCGTATAAGAGCATTCTTCTCTCACATTCTAACTGCACCCTCATTTCCTTCTCTAGGTTTGTTCGAACTGCCATACCATTCACCCAGGAACCACAGAGGGACAAACCCGCTAACGTACAGCCCTACTACTTATATGGGTCAAAGGTCAGTGAAACCACACGCACTAAATGCAGAGTTACCGGTAAGGGAGGCATAGACTGTGATGTATCAAGGCAATGAAACTGGATACGAAGTGCATCCACTACCCACTAACACCTGAAGTGGCGTATACATAGTCCACTTGATATGTTCATTAGGTCCAGAAAGTGCATATCCCCACGCTGGCACACACAGTCCACTGGCTATGTTCATTGGGGCCAGTAATTGCATGGCCCCACGCTGGTTTACACATTGGGCCTCATTACACGGTAGGAGGTAACCATGGCGCTAACAGCGCCATGGCAGCCTCCAAAACCTTACCGACTCCGCCCTGGTGAATGGAGCTATTACCGCCCCATTCCAAGGTTGGCGGGGCCTTTAATTCCCCTTTCACCAGGGCCCTTCCCCATTCCCATTTGAGCCCCCATAGGGCTCAATGCGAATGGGGAAGGTGCTAATAGCGGTACCACAATTTGCGATACCGTTATTAGCTCTAAAGTCCCTTTGCGGGTCCTGTTCTTAACGCCTGGAAAAACCAGGCGTTAAGGGAGGACCTGCAAAGGTAACTCGTAGTAGGGCGGTAGGGGATTATCGGCACCGGTGCCCTTACCGGTGCCGGTAATCCCCTACCGCCTACCGTGTAATGAGGCCCATAGTCCGCTTGGTATGTTCATTAGGGCCAGAAAGTGCATGGCCTCACTCTGGCACACACAGAGTACACTGGCTATATTGGAGCCAGTGATTGCATGGTCCCATGCTGGTGTACTCGGAATGATGACTTACCGGGCCATTACGAGATGGCCCGTTGTTTGCTCCCTCTTCCCCTCACAGGACTCGGTAAGCACGCCTGGTTTTCCCAGGCGTGCTTACCGTGTCCCACGAGGGGAACTCGTAATGCGGCAGTACGGGGTGAACGGCGCCGGCATCTTTTACGGTGCCGTTCACTCCGTACCGCCAGGGTCGTAATGTGGTCCAGAGTCTACTGGCTATGTTGATTGGGGCCAGTAATTGTTTGGCCCCACAGTGGCATACACAGAGTCCACTGGCTATGTTCATTTGGGCCAGTAATTGCATGTCCCAACGCTGGCATAAACAGAGTCCACTGGCTGCCAGTAACTGCATGGCCCCACAGTGGCATACACAGAGTCTAGTGGCTATGTTGATTGGGGCCAGTAATTGCATGGCCCCACAGTGGCATACACAGAGTCTAGTGGCTATGTTGATTGGGGCCAGTAATTGTATGGCCTCACACTGGCATACACAGAGTCCACTGGCTATGTTCATTGGGCCCAGTAATTGCAAGCCCCCAGTGCTTTAATTACAGCATCTGTCACAGGAAGCAATTCAAGCTCGTCTTCATAACAGAAAATTACTTACCAGCTTGCGAACGTCTAGGGTGAAATCCCCAAAACCAAAGATCATGCAATGACAAATAAAACAACATTTAAAAATGTCCCGGTTCACACTTGTATCTCTCACAATCCTTTAAGAAATCACACTGTTAGGCTGTAGTGTATCACCATGCACTGTGCCTCACACTAACCTGGTAGCAGTAACACTCTGGGGTCCCTGCACACACAGATCTAGGTTCCCTCCTATGCGCAGTGACCTTGTGAGGTTGCTGCACCCACCAAGTTCCATTCTCTTCTGCAGGCCATGACTGGCTCTGGGGTTCCTGCGTACACTAAGGTCTGTATCCCCCCACGAGCAGCGGTTCTCTCTCTATGGGATCTGTGCAACATGTTCTCCATCGCCTATGGCGGGCAATGACTCCCTCCTCTCGTTCTCTTTTCTCAGCCTCTCAACATCGCCTACAGTCACATTTACAGCTCCTATAGGAACTTCGTTGGTCCGCCGCACTTCAAGACCATCTGCCGCCTCCTGGGCTACCAGGGCATCGCCGTGGTGATGGAGGAGCTGCTGAAGATAGTCAAGAGCCTGGTAGGTTGCCTGAGCCGCTTGATCCTTACCAGCCATTCCCAGCAGCCCCTGAGCAAGAATGGGGTCATACTCCTACCCGCTTCCACCTTCCAATGAGTTTTAAGATGAACACTCCAATAGACAGCTCCTCATTGATTTAGGGCCAGTATTTGGTGGCACATTGCCAAGTCTGCCCAGAGTAGTATTGTGCCAGGCTCCTCATTGACTCCTGCCCAGTATTTGGTGGCACATTGCCAAGTCTGCCCAGAGTAGCATTGTGCCATGCTCCTCATTGACTCCCGCACAGTATTTGGTGGCACATTGCCAAGCCTGCCCAGAGTAGCATTGTGCCACGCTCCTCATTGACTCCCCGCCCAGTATTTAGTGGCACATTGCCAAGTCTGCCCAGAGTAGCATTGTGCCATGCTCCTCATTGACTCAGTGTTTGGTGGCACATTGCCAAGTCTGCCCAGAGTAGCATTGGGCCACGCTCCTCATTGACTCCCGCCCAGTATTTGGTGGCCCATTGCCAAGTCTGCCCAGAGTAGCATTGTGCCACACTCCTCATTGACTCCCGCACAGTATTTGGTGGCACATTGCCAAGTCTGCCCAGCGTAGCATTGTGCCACGCTCCACATTGACTACCGGCCAGTATTCGGAGGCACATTGCCAAGTCTGCCCAGCGTAGCATTGTGCCACGCTCCTCATTGACTCCCGTCCAGTATTTGGTGGCACATTGCCAAGTCTGCCCAGAGTAGCATTGTGCCACGCTCCTCATTGACTCCCGCCCAGTATTTGGTGGCACATTGCCAAGTCTGCCCAGAGTAGCACTGTTCCAGGCAGCATTGGAGGACAGGTGTTGGTTTCAAGTATGTCCATTGCTTGGGAAGCCGTCACAGTTTGTGCTCTAGAAGAGTGGCGTTGATGAACAAACTAAGCCTGTGATGCTGACGTATTCTATTGTGTTCCCTGATATTTCTCCAGGGGTCTGGTACATGGCGTTGTGGTGCTTTGTTGATCAGTTGCATGCACTTGTGCTTCTGTAGCATGTTCTGTGCCGCCCCTTCTTCTGCACTAGTGTTCCGTGTATACACTATTTTGCTCTCGTAGTATTCTGTTGTGTGTCTTTGTCCTGTAGTAGTGCTCTGTTGTGTGCTTTTGTGCTGGTATATTAAGCTCTTGCATGGCTTTGTATTACTGTAGCGCTCTGCTGCATGCCCATGTGCTGTAGTGTGCCGTTGTATGCCTCTATGCTGTAGTTGTGTTCTGTTGCATGCCACAATGCTGCTGTCATGGTCGGTTACATGCTCTTGTGTTGCTGTAATATTTGCCAGTGATCACATTCAGGCTTCACTCTTCCCTTCTGCAGCTGCAGGGAACAGTTCTGCAATACGTGAAAACCTTGATTGAGGTTATGCCTAAAATCTGCCGCCTGCCAAGACATGAGTATGGCTCTCCAGGTAAGTGCACAATAGTCTGTGCACCTGTAAGATCCTGTGCTGTGCATGTGAGTGTACCAGTCTTCCCAGGTGTGGAATCACAGATTGCATGTGTGTGTGGGTTGAAGCCTGCATAAGTTCGCCACAGTAACCTGCATGATTGCACGTGCAGGAGTCTCTGCCAATAGGATCATAGCCTAGATGCTTAATTCATCTGTAAAAGAGTGGGTTCATTCCTATCCATTGCTGCGGTTGCCTCCCTGAATGCAATACAGTAGACTGCAAGAATGAGTGTATGGGAATGTGTACAAGTGTCTCGTGACAGGTTCTTTGAGCAAGAGAACAAGTGTCTGGATCGCATGCTGCGTTAATGAGCATGCCACACTCTGCATGTATGATGTATGCAGGATCAAGTGAGCGTTTGAGAGGGGGCTATTGGGTCTGGCCTCAGGTTGCATGAGTGAGCATGCCAAAGTCTGCATTGGGAGTGGATTGCAGTTTGCATGGTTAAATGTGTGAGAGACTGCTTGTTGGCAGGACCACAGATTGCTCGAGTGGATGTGTGAGGGACTGCTGTTGTGTGGGATTGCAGGTTGCATGAGTGAGTATGCCAGCGTCTGCATTTGTGTTTGAATGTGTGCAAGACTACTTGTTTGTGGTACCGCAATTTGCATAGGTTAATATGAGGAAAACTGCACGTGTATGCATGTTTGAATGTAAGAATGCACGGTGTAAGTTAGACTGTTGTATCATCCGGAGTATCCTGGCAGTAAGATAGACCAAAGGTTATGAGGAGTGCACCCATTACCTCATAGATTGACAGGTTTTTGGATGCTTGCTACGAAAAGCCGTGTAATCCTGAGCTGGAGGCTCACAGTAGATAGTGATCCAAGACAGAAGTTTGGTAAATTAGTTTTCTGATGTTTGTTAATCTGTTTAGAATCACATGCTGTGCATAGTCCGACATCCAGTGGTCACTGTGGAGTATTGCATTTTGTTTTTCGTAGTCGAAAAGGGGACGTCGACAAGGCGTGTCTGTAACACTTTCCCTATAGTGACGTGCAGTGTACCCACAATCCCTCATGCGTCGAGGTCCCTCAGATTGTTTTTTTCCGCCTAGATATTGGTCGCCTCAACGCGGAGCTCGTTCGAGAGAAATTGCAAAACATTTATTTGACCCTTTGGTCGTTATTTCTTATAATACAATTAAATATTAAATATTTCTTATATATTACATCAGATCCCTCCTTCGACGGCGAAGCTGTTTCACAGCCGATTAAGAACTTCGACGGCGGTGACTTAGACGGAGGCGATCCTTCGGCGCTGCCGAACACGTGGCCCGGCCTCGCCGGCCTAAAACAGTAGGGAGAGTGGGGGTCGTGGGACATTTCTGTCTCTTCTAACAATGCCTTTCTCTTTCACCCCCCTTTCCTTCAGGGTCGTTATCACTCTTAATTGTATCCTCAGCTATGGAGAGGACTCCTTTTAGATTTTGCCCACGCTGTAAGGGCAAATTCACATGGAAGGATAAGCACAAGCGGTGTAACCGTTGCTTACCCCTCGACCACAACGCGGATGGCTGTGCGGCCTGTAAGCTTCTTCGCCCAAAGACTTTAAAGGACCGCAGGGTCAAGAGGTGGGCAGCCTACGCTATGTCTAGAGCTGATTCCTCAACCACCGCAGCCGCCGTCGAGTGTGACGAGGACAGTGATAACCCGACCTCCGTTTCAGAGGTTGTAGACCTCTGTAGAGAGCGTACCCGCTCCTCAGCATCTGTCCCTGGCCCCGACAAGTTCGCCTCACGCCCTACTTATGGGGATGAACACCCCGGCGACACTGACGAACACAGAAAACATAAACATAAGCACACAACCCATGGCACTTCTTCGTCGAAGACGAAGAAAGCCCTAGCGCCAACGGAGACGCCAGGCCTATCGGCGTCCTCCACTGACCGTAAGGGTCGCAACCCCTCCCAGCCACCGCAGACGCGACTAGCGACTGGGCGCTACCACCAAAACGCCAGGCGACGTGCCTCGTAAGAGTGCGACCGTTGCCGAAAGAGACCTGGCACCGCCCAACACGACGCCAGACGAACCCTCGACAGAGAAATTCATCGTCAAAAGCTTGGCTCGTATAGTTTCCACTGACGGCCAGAGACGGGCGGTGAGTGATACACTGAACCCCACTCACAAGGCCAGGGAGACGCCGAGAATGCCGGACGGGAGGCAGGGACTGCTCCCGCCATCGAAGGAAGGCCCTAGCCTACGAGAAGGTTTCTCAGAAGGCGAAGGGAATTTATCCTCGACGTTATGGGACAGATCTAGAAGGTTACAGGCGGAGGAGCTTCGCTTTATGCCACCAGACCGTTCTGGGTTACCACATTGGACATTTGAGAGATTACAATCATGTTTGGACAAGCTGGATAGATTTATGTCCACTCCTGAACATAATTAATCACAGAAAGACATCCAGAGGATACAATTCAATGATTTGGTATCAAGGATTTTTATTAGACCTGATACAATTTAAATATATGAATCAAATCATGATTTAATCTACACTTCTAGCAGCAATTTACATAGCAGGAAAAACTTTGTAAGAACACATCTAAATGGTAAAATTCATACGTCCAAGCATTCATCCACATGCATCCGTCAAACAATCCACTCATACCAAGCACCAATGGGTATACAATATAAAATCTATAAAAGAATTTAATGACATATGATTCATCAGAAAAGTTTATAGAAAGAATGGTCGATCAAAATGTAGGGCCACAATAGATAGTGCCAGTGGCCAAACAGTTGAGATGGGTCTCAGAAGTCTCCGACCACGACCTCAGTTTCACTCCTGAACATAAAACACCCAAGAGGCCAAGAGAGGTACTTCATGAGGACCCCAGTGCTAAATATCCTAGACTATTTAACCCCCTTCAAGAGGAGGCTAATACTTGTGACCTCACTGAAAAAGACTCACTTTCAAGAGGATGAGGAGTTCTTAGATAGTGACCAACAGATCCTTCTTCTTCAAGGTTCTGAAGACCAACAGAACCTTGAAGAAGAAGGTTTTGAGGAAAACCCTGACATGGGTGGGGGGGGGGCTTCGAAGAAGACCCAGATGTTGGTGGCTCACAGCCTTGGCAGTCCCCAACAGCGTCTACAGACCCTGAGATCCTGAACCTTTCCCCTCCTCAAACCACACCGGTCATTAACCCATCACCTATAGATGACCAACCCATTTTCAAAGCGCTACTACGGAAAGCAGCAGCACACTTTGAAATTGAGACTGGGGAAATTACTCCCGATATTGATTTTGTAGAAAAAATCATTAAGGAAAAATCTCCCACTAGCCAGACCATTCCCCACCTCGCCTCAGTTAAGAGACAAATCATCCCATCGCTGTCTACACCTGCGTTGGTTAGAGGGGTCAACACAAGAATTGAAAAACTGTTTGCTCCCTCTCCATCGGACCCATTATACATTAAGGGTCACTCAATACCAGATTCCTTGGTAGTAACTACCACAAGGAAAAGGGCAAGGGTTCCGCTTTCAACTAGCGAAGCACCCCCGGACAAGGAAGGAAAGAAACTCTACGCCCTGGGTAAGAAAATTACAGCCTCTGCAGCTTTTTCCATCAGAATTGCCAATAATAATACCTTACTGGCAAGTTATGCTGATGCCCAATGGGGGAAGTTACGCCAAGACCTTGAGGAAGTCCCTGAGCCCTTACGAACTTGCTTGTTAACCACTGTAACCGAAGGAACTCTGGTTAACCAGAGCATCATTAAAAACACACTTGATGCTGCAGAAACGGCTGGCCGTTCTTTAGTCCAGGGGATACTTCTGAAGCGTCATCTCTGGCTCCGGAACTCAGGTTTAAAGCCAGAGACCCAGGTGTCACTCGTAAGCAAACCAATCGAGGATTCTAACCTCTTTGGGAAAGAGGTGGACGACGCACTTGAGACCGCTAAGAAGGATTTCGACACCCTAAAGACTTTAGACCAGATCTCAAGGCCTCCCAATAAGCGAGGATTCGGCAACAAAAGCTTTTTTCTAGGCCATCGTCAACAACAACAACAACAGTAGTACACTGCAGGCAACTGGTCCTCGACTCAGGGAACCAGTGGCCAATACACTCAAAGAGGACAACGCAGTGGCAAGGGTAGAGGTTGGGGCCCCACTCCCAGAGGTTCCCCGGCTACCAACACCAAATGACCCGAAGGTTCGGGTCCCCTCCCATACATCGCCGGTCGGGGGCCGGTTAACATTTTCCTACCAGCATGGGAGGGAATAACATCAAGCCGCTGGGTATTGTCAACTATAGCCCGTGGTTACTGCATAGAATTCAGTCGGTCCCCCGCGTATAGACCCCTAAGGGAACGACGCCTATCACCGGAGCACCTCGCCATCCTTCTTCAAGAAGTGGAACTGCTGCTACTAAAAGGAGCAATAGAGGTCGTGCCTCTATCAAAGGTAACGGAAGGTATTTATTCAGTGTATTTCCTTGTACCCAAAAAGGACTTAACCATGCGCCCTGTATTAGATCTGCGCCCAGCGAACAAATTTGTCAAACCTCAAAAATTTTTTATGGTGACCTTACAGGAAGTAATCCACCTGCTTTCACAGGGAGTATACATGACAACACTGGACATGAAAGATGCATACTTTCATATTTTAATGTTGCCAGCGCACAGAAAATACCTCAGGTTCATGATAGAAGGCAAACACTACCAGTTCAGAGTGCTACCCTTCG
Source organism: Ambystoma mexicanum (assembly GCF_040938575.1). Classification (NCBI taxonomy): domain Eukaryota; kingdom Metazoa; phylum Chordata; class Amphibia; order Caudata; family Ambystomatidae; genus Ambystoma; species Ambystoma mexicanum. The sequence goes on along the minus strand of NC_090926.1, from coordinate 335,426,716 downwards.
GCATAGCGTCAGCACCGAGGGTATTCACAAAAGTACTGGCAGTGGCAGCGGCCCACCTGCGCAGGTTGTCCATCCCAGTATACCCTTACCTCGACGATTGGCTCATAACAGGGGATCCTTATGAGACATGCTGCTCAAATACCCAAAAGACTGTAGTCCTTTTCTTCCAACTGGGCTTCTCCATCAACGAGAAATCCAGCCTAGACCCCAGCCAGATCAAACAATTCTTAGGGGCTCTAATTCGAACAAAGGACGGCCTCATCTTCCCCTCCAACGAGAGGGTCCAAAATATGCTGTTTCAGATCCCTCAATATGTGGCCGGTCGAGAGGTGACGGTACGCAAAGCAATGCGTTTGCTAGGAATGATGGCGTCATGTATATATTTGGTACCTCACGTGCGCCTGCGCATGTGCCCAATGCAAGAGTGGCTCAACAGCCAGTGGTATCAGGCTAGCGGACAATGGGACGATCTAGTGGTGGTCTTGCAGGCCTTGGTTCTCCCGCTATGGTGGTGGTCGAAGGAAAACCTTGTAATAGGGAAACCATTCACCACCCCCGCAGTGGAAGCCACTCTAACCACAGACGCATCCCTCAGAGTCTGGGGGGCTCACCTATCTCATCAGACTGCACATGGAGTTTGGACTCCGAGTGTAGCGTCCAAACACATAAACTTGCTGTAACTGCTAGCGGTCTTCAAAGCACTGAAGGCTTTCCAGGCGCACCTGCAAGGGAAGACAGTGATGGTCCGCAGACAGCACCACAGCCATGTACTACATGAACAAGCAAGGGGGCACTCACTCTCCAGGACTGTCCAAGCTGTCCCAGAACATCTGGAAGTGGGCTCTCAAACACAACATGTTCCTGTTGTCACAACTTGCACCAGGGGAACTCAATCTGCTAGCAGACAAACTCAGCAGAGACTTCCCCCTGCCCGCAGTGTACGAATGGCGGTTACTAGAAGACATTGTCTTCAACGTTTTCACACAATGGGGATTCCCAGAAATTCGCAACTCTGGAGAACTCCCAATGCCAAGATTACGCCTCCAGGTACCCCCAGAACCGATCCAAGGGGAACGGTCTCTGGATAACATGGTCAGGGAAATTTGTTTACGCTTTTCCCCTGACTCCCCTTCTCAACAAAATAGTGCACAAGATGCACCAGGAACCAGTCAGCATGATACTAGTGGCCCCGATGTGGGCCCGGCAGCCATGGTTCTCTCACCTGATGGAGATGTCTCTATCTCCACCGGTGAAACTACCCTGCCCGTACAACATGCTGTCACAGGACAGGGGCGGGACGCTACGCCCATGCCCACAGACAATGAATTTAGCAACCTGGCTCTTGAGGTCATAGAATTTGTACATTTACAGCTCCCCCAAAGATGCATGGACATTCTAAGGGAGGCTAGAAAACCTAACACTCGTTACTGCTATTCTAGCAAGTGGAAGAGATGTGTCATCTGGTGTAGAGGTAAGAGCATTAACCCCGTTGACTGCTCTCCCACACAGATTGTTCTTTACCTGACTTACTTATAAGACTCAGGATTGGTCTTTAATTCTATTAAAGTTCCTCTAGCTGCACTTTCCGCATACACCACTTCTCAACACAAAGTGCCATGGTGGAAAGTCCCAGTTATTAAAGCCTTAATGGAGGGAGTAAAGAGGATAACCCCCCCCATAGCTAACCCAGCTCCCGGATGGGATCTAAATGTGGTACTTACCAGGCTTATGGGGTCACCCTTTGAACCCATGCACAAAGCATCCCTTAAGAACCTCACTCTTAAAACTGCTTTCTTAATAGCTATCACCTCCATTAGGAGAGTGAGTGAACTACAAGCGCTCTCTATACTAGACCACTTCGTAACAGTTCACAAGGAGGAGGTGGTTCTACGCACACACCCTAGGTTTGCACCAAAATTCATTTCTAAATTCCATGTCAACCAGTCAATAGAACTACTAACGTTCTTTCAAAACCCTTCAAATTTGGGAGAAAAGAGCCTGCATACACTGGATGTGCGCAGAGCTGTCATGTTTTATGTGGAAAGAACTAGACCTCTGAGAAAGACTAATCAGTTCTTTGTCTCGGTGGCAGCAGGAAGAGAAGGAGATGCCGTTTCAAAATCCACTATATCTAGATGGATTGTCCAATGCCTCACTCTCTGTTACACTCTTGCTAAGAGAGAACTATCCTTCAAGCCAAGAGCGCATTCTACTTGAGGCACTGGGGCTTCCATAGCATTCATTGCAAATGTCCCTCTCGAGTCTATTTGCAAAGCGGCAACCCAGAGTTCTGTACACACCTTTACAAAACACTACGGTCTAGATGCCCACTCTAGATCTGATTCCCAGGTGGGACAAGCAGTATTAAGACATCTTTTTTCTACTGTTCCTTCTCACAAACCAACTCCGGGTACTGCTTGCTAGTCTATGCAGAGCATGTGATTCTAAGCAGATTAACAAACATCAGAAGACAATGCATTACTTACCGTAAAAGCATTTCTGATGGTTGTATCTGCTTAGATTCACATGCGCCCACGCTTCCTCCCCGCTCGAATGGAAGGAACATAGACATCCTATATCTCTCTCTCTTTTCTGTACTCACTCACGTCTAATAGGCTCCCTCAGGGCAGAAAAAATACAAACAGAGGGACCTCGACGCGTGAGGGATTGTGGGTACACTGCACGTCACTATAGGGATAGTATTACAGACACGCCTTGTCGACGTCCACTTTTCAACTACGAAAAACAAAATGCAATACTCTGCAGTGACCACTGGATGTCGAACTATGCACAGCATGTGAATCTAAGCAGATACATCCATCAGAAATTCTTTTACGGTAAGTAATGCATTGTCATTTGCCACCACGCCTCGTCTCTTTAAAGCAGCGTGTAATAATCGAAAGAGGACTGATGGTAGCCCAGGCACACCCAGCTATACGCCTCTTTGTTATACATATCTACTGTTACTTAACAGGAGAGGCCACCCAAATGCACTCAAGCAAAGGCCCCCAAGTGACACATTCGGAACACTCACAGGCCAAGCGCTCGTCAACATGCTCCTGAGCTGTTACTCACACACATGTATACACATTCTATATGAATCCATAGTTGGGAAGTAGGACTGAACAGCATTCAGCCAGGGACTATAACACGAAGCCCCAATGTGAGGCCTTAGAAAGTAAAGCAGAGATCCCACAGCGTAAACCTTCTAGCTAAGAGGATGTCCCTCTGTTGGGTGATGGTCTTGGATACTGCACTCAAAGTCTGAAGATAATCATGGTGTGAGTGCTGAGCCAATGCACTTGGGTAAGTAAGGCCCAGGGGTGTTGCTAGTTCTGGAAAAGACCCAGGGCTACACTAATGTCGGAGCTGTCGGGACTCGGGGCTAGCTAGCCTTTTGGTTGTAGCTCCTGAGATTCTATCCGGGGCTACAACCAAAAGACCTGGGGCTATAGCCTCCTTAGCCCCCCTAGCAACGCCTCTGGTAAGGCCAAAGAATGCCAAATTGCAATAGGCCAATCGAGACTGGGCTAAAGCAGCATAGCCTCAAGCAGAAAAATAAAAAATAATTATTTGCATATGCTTCATCTGGAAGACTAACATTGAGAACATTCGTTTATACACCAGCCTTGTGTGACTACAGTCAGTGCAGGCAGCTAGACCATGTGAGAGTGGGTTCCAGAGAAAAAGAGTGGGCTGCAGGTAGAAGATCCTACATTTTATCAGTGCTCTTTTGCAGTATCGCAGCTGCGACTGGCAGCCAGGAGGCTGTTAGAGGAGATGACTTGTGTGGGGTCACAGGATCCATGGATATGTATGGGTTGGGATTTATGTTTGATCACAGTTGTTTGAGCTTGCGTGGAACCATCCACTTCAGGATGCAAGAGCAAGTTAGCAAGAGTCTAGCACGGCTGCAGACCTTGAGCGTCCACCCCCTTGACCACCTTTTACTATCCCTCTTTCAAGGCTTGGCCTGTTACAGCTCCCCTTGGATAGTCTGCGTGGAGTCAGCCGTATCACTGCACTCGTGTTCACTTTCTCTTGTGTCCCTTCAAATGCTCCGGTTCATGCAAGTCTAGAGTGTCTCCTCTGATATCCTCTCATAACGCGCTGGTCTGCAGCGTCTGTTGCCCGCTTTCTTCTGCTGGGGCCTATTCCCGTAGGATGAGATTGTCCAATGCGTGTGTCTTCTCTCTGATTCTTGCTCAGGCACCCCCTTCAAGTGACAGTCTCCATGTTCTACTCTCTCGTTCTCTAGTGTAAGTTGTTGCAGTGTCTGTTGCGTTCAATCCTGTTCTCTCCTATCACCGGGTCCCAGTTGAGGTTGTTTCAGGCTGGAGTAGCTCACATTCATTGTGATGCTTTGGGTCGGGGCAGTCTCTACTACCCACTCACACCTCCAGTCAAAGGTCTCCTGCTTCTCTTGAATGTTGTGAGATGCGGCACTCTTTGGTATCGCCTGCCCACGTGTCTCCTACTCCCTGATGAGCTGCCTTATGTCCAAGCTCTTGTTCTCTGGTCTCCAGTCTTTTATTCTGCAATGCCTTCCAGCCTCATGGTAGCTCCTCTAGTCCCTCGGATAATATGGTTTAGAGCCGTCTATAGGTTGTTCTTTTACATTAGATTTTATTGTATGTTTGCACCAAACACTGGTATAACAGCAAGAACAGCGAAAACTGGAACAACACGTTCCAGAACAGTCATGACAGATATCACTTAATGTTACAGTGCATAGCGAGGCAAAATGAAATATCCATAAATGCAACGGTACAAAAGAAGCATCCTATGCACGGCCTACTCTGAGTGGCTGTACTGCTCATTGCTGCCAAGGCTGAAATTGCAAAATGCCCTTCTCTTTGCCCTTCCCCCACCCCACCACCTGCTCCTCACATCAGGGCCCAATAAGTATGAGCTCTCGTTCAGGCGCTGTTTCTTTCCCAGGTCTGCTTTACTCCTCTGCAGGCCTAGCTGCACAGTTCCGGGGGACACACCTTGCCATCAGATTTTCTCGTCCTGTCATGGTTTCAATGCTTATTAAGCTAAATAATCTTCTGATAGGTGTCGCCTTATCTTTACTACGGTGCTTTGTGTGCCTATGTGTTGTTGTGTGCTGCATAGTATTCAAGAAAGGGGAGCCGTCATGTCAATATGGGAGTATGATTCTAGCAATGCGGCTGTAATGCTTTCCATCTCGTAAATGTCGCGTGCTTTGGCTAAACATTCTTTTTTTGTGGGGCATGTTGCATTTCCATCGGCTTGTCAGGCATACTCTTGCTGCTAGCAACAGGTTTCTGGGCATGTGTGACAGCACTGTGTATACCTCTTCCACCTCTGTTTCCACCCCGAACAATAGGAGCAGTGCAGATAGGTTTCTGTGTATTCCATCAACGGCCTGTATCCATCCTAGGGCGTCCTTCCAATATGTCTGGACTTTCTGGCAGCTCCACCACTGGTGCCAGTAATTGCAAACCTCAGAGCACCCTCTCCAACAATGTGGCATAGCCCCTTGATACATTTTTGCTAGTCTTTGTGCGGTTAGGTGCCTTCGCAATAGTAGCCTCTCATTATGCATCTTGTACTGCATTGAGATTGAGGTTGACCAGACTGCTCTGTATATGGTTGCCCAGGCTTCCTCGCTATCTTGCAGACCCGGCTCTTCCATTTGCATTGTGTGTTTGGCTTTGGTAGATGACCTCTGTTGATTAGAGAGGAATATAAGCACACAATCAGCCCTCTGGAGGTTTGACTCTCTTTCAAGATACTTTCTAAAGGGATGAGTAGCCTGCTAAGGGTGTCGGCCCAGCGTGAGTCTAGCAGCAAGCTTCTAAGCTTCAGATAGCACAGTGGTGAGATAGCGACGCCCTGTAGGGCAGTTTCTAGTTCCTGCTTTGTTATGAAGGTGCCCTTCTTCCACATCTGTCCTGCCCTTACCGGACCTCCCTCGTACTGGGGCTGAAAGCTATTCGGGTCTAATAGAAAGTCTCTTATAGTGTGTGCCCATATACAACTGAGTAGTGATGGCCAGGTTGTCACCCCCACCTCTTTTGTGAAGCATGCCAGAGGTACCACAGCACCTCGAGCACAGGGTGTTCACGGATCGTACGTGGCACAGAACTGATGGGGACCCAAAGCCATTCGCTCAGGGTCACTGGGGTAAATATTTCATTTTCGAGGCCAACCCACTGATTTTCTACATTAACCCTCAAGTGGTCTACCAGCACTCGTAGTTGGGATGCTCTATAGTATTCGGAGAGATCTCGGAATCCCATGCCTCCCTTCACTTTGGGTATCACCAAGGTCTTGTACGAAAACCCTGGGCATCTGGACCACCCACAGGAACTTGAGTAGTGAACGTTTGACCTCTGTATGGAACAATTCTTGGATTACCACTGGGAGCGATTGGTAGAAGAACAGTAGTCTTGGGAGTATGTTCATTTTTATGGATGTGAAGCGCGCTGTCCAGGGCAGCATTATTTAGGACTAATTCTGCATGTTTGCGTTGATTATGTTCCATAGGGGTGTGAAACTTGCACTGAACAGCTTTGGAAGGTCTTTAGTGATCACTATCCCTAAGTATTATGTATGTTATATTCACAGCTGAAATCCCCCTTCTGTAATTGAGTGATTTGGGAGAGCGAAAGGCTATTTTAAGGGGAGGGCTACAGTCTTGTTTAGGTTGATACGAAATCCGGATAGCGTTCCATATTCTGCTAGGGATGTTAAGAGGGCTGGGGCAGACTCTGTCACATGGGTCAGGTATGCTAAAATATCATTGGCAAATAATGCTAGCTCGTAATCGAGCCCTGATCTGATCATTCCGTGTATGTGGGTGTTTGCTCGGATGGTTTGCGCGAGTGGTTCTAAGACCAGAGCAAATAAAAGGGATGACAGGGGGAAGCCTTGACCTGTGCCTTGTGTAAGGAGGAAGGCTTTTGAGGCAATGCCATTTACTATTACTCTAGCTGTTGCTTCTCGATATAGTGCCTGTGCGCCCTCTATCCATTGTCTCCCTAATCCAGCCCAGACCATCAATGCTTGCAAGAAGGGCCACTCCACCCTATCGAATGTCTTTTCCGCATCAATCAACAGCAGGGTAGAGAACTCATTTCGGTCGTTGATTGAGGTGATCAGGTCTAGGGTCTTACACACATTGGCTGCACCCTGTCTGCCTCTCACGTAGCTCACCTGGTCTGTGTGTTCTAGTTGGGGGAGAACTTGGGCAAGACGACCTGCTAAGATGCTAGCGTATATTTTGGCGTCCACATTTATTAGTGATATTGGGTGATATGATGCACAGTCCCTGCTGTTTCTGCCTTCTTTTGGAATAACTATGATTCTGGATTCCGTGACGAGGCTGGGGCCTGGCCAGACTCCAGTATCTCATTAAGAATGGGGCTAGAGAATTGCTATAAGGTTTGTAAAAAGCTGTGGTAAACCCGTCCTGCCCTGGTGCTGAGCCTGCCTTAAGTTTGGATATGGTGCCCGGGACTTCCTCAATCATTATGGGGGTATTTAATGATAGTAGGGTCTCATTTGGCATTTGGGTTTGTTAGGAAGTCTTCAGGTGTTGGGCTGTTCCCTCTTTGGTGCTGCTACCTTTCGTGCTGTATAGGGTGTTATAGAATTGGGAGAAGCATTTTATTATCTCCCCTGGTCAGTTATCTCTTTTCCCTATTTGTCTTTTAGTTTGCGGACTGCTCTGTCCCCTCTCTGAGCTTGAAGGCGCATGGCTAACATAGTGTGAGCCTTGTCACTCTTTTTGTAGAATCTTTGTTTTAGGTACCTGAGTTGAGTCAGCACTTTATTATGCCATATTTCGCCCAGCTCCTTCTAGAGTGCTCCAATTTTTGCCAGGGTTTCCTCCTTGAGCATTTTGTTATCTCCCCTGGGTGAGTTACCTCTTGTCCCTATTTGTCTTTTAGTTTGAGGACTGCTCTGTCCGCTCTCTGATCTTGGAGGCGCGTGGCTAGCATAGTGTGAGCCAGGGGTGTTGCTAGGTCTGGAAAAGACCCGGTGCTATGCTGATGTCGGAACTGTTGGGACTGGGGGCTAGCTAGTCTTTTGGCTGTAGCTCCTGAGATTCTACCCGGGGCTACAACCAAAAGACCAGGGGCTATAGCCCCCTTAGCCCCCCCTAGCAACGCCTCTGGTGTGAGCCTTGTCACCCTTCTTGTAGAATCTTTGCTTTAGGTACCTGAGTTGAGTCAGCGCTTTATTATGCCATATTTCGCCCAGCTCCTTTCAGAGTGCTCCAATTTTTGCCAGGGTTTCCTCCTTGAGCAGTATTTGGGTTTGGAGGAGCCTTTCCTTTTCTCTAATTTCCTTTTTATTGCATTCTGTCTTAGAAGCCTGTTTTTGTTTTTGAATGCTGTCTCTGACATTAGGACGCCCTGTAATGTAGCTATGGCTGCTTCCCATATTGTGTTCAGTGCAAGATCCCCTGTATCATTGCTGGTGGAGTAGCCTTTTATTTCCTTGACCGGGGTGTCCCTAAAGACTGGGTCTTTATAAAGCATGTCATTACAGATGATCAGTTTGCGGAGAGGAGGTGTACATCAAGTTCTAATAAGCAGATTTCGTGGTCTGACCATCCTGTTATCTCAATGGCCGCTGCTTGTATGGTGTATGCATTGGCTGCTTCTAGGAGTATATTATCTATACATGTGTATGTGAGATGTGAGGGGAGTAGAAGGTGAATGCTTTTTTTCTGCAGGTGCGCCTCCCTCCATGTGTCAATCAGGTAGTTGGCTTGCAGGAGATCGGGAAATCGTTCGCCGGCTGGACAGGGCGGGGAGCCACCCCCTGTCTCATGGAATCCCAGTCAATGGCAGGGTCTGATATTACATTGAAGCTCCCCCCCGCACCCCCTGCCTATCAACAAACCCGTTTTTCAGCTGTATATAAAGGCAAAGAGGTCTCTGCTGAAGGCCAGCTGTTTTTGATTCGGCATATAGGCTGAGCAAAGAGTTACTTTGCATGTTCTTACCTTCCCATTAGCCACTATGTATCTCCCCTCCTTCTCTCTGTGAACCTGTGTGATTTGGAGATCTAAGGATTTCCTGTAAACAATTCCTACCCCTCCTTTCTTGTGCTCTCCTAACGCCCATAGCACTCCTCCTAGGTCTCCGCCCCCCCACCCTGAATTCTCTTTCCTGGACAAACAGCACATCTAGCGTGGAGAGTCTAAATTCTCTAGCCAGCATGGAATGCTTTTGGGGGGAATTCAGATGTTCCCCCTTTGCCTTTGTCTGTGGATCTGTTCGCTCAGTGTTTACCCAAGGTAATGAACAGTTCCTGTGTTGAGAACGCTTGTTTTGCCTATACTGTCCTCGTTTTTTTGCTTTGGGTTGGACGTTTTTCCCGTCTCTGATGTGAGTTCCCCAGCCCTCTTCCCTCCCTCTGAAAGGTGCCTCCATTGGCACTTCTCCACTAATTGAGACATCCTTAAGTAGTAAGGGCCACAATACAGAGGCCCCTCACAGAGCTATTTAATAAACCACTGTAGAAAACATGCAAAAACAATGAACCAACCAACCATTCTTCTAAGTACATCACGTAGACCTTAACATGAGGGGATGATATCTTGAGTTTCCCTTGCTTCACTCAAACTCCGTCCCTGTCTCCTTTCCAATGTGATCCCTACTCATGGGTGTAAAGCTTGCCTTTCAGGCCAGGCTAGCCAACGATAAAGAGTTAGCAAGCTTTTTAGTTCTCTGTGGGGCCAGCGTTGCCACTGCTTTCACAGAGTGTTACAGCATTTAGATATCCTTGAGACCTGCGAACGGCCCCTGGATTGGGAGGAGGCTATTAATTTGTCCATGGGGCCCCTTATCTTTCACGCGCCTTTCCGTCGCGTTTCCTGTGTGCTCGTCCGCAGCCCTTCCTGGACTCCTCTCACTTCTTCTTTGGATATAAAGCAGTAGTCTTCTCCGACGTACTCAAAGTTCAATGAATAGGGGAACCCCCACCCGTAGCGCAGTCTTGTTCTGTAACCAGTTTGTAAGCGGGCGGCAGCCCTTTCTTTTAAGGAGTGTTAGTGCTGAAAGGTCCTGGAAAATTCTGATAGTAGATCCTTCAAATAGGATGGGTTCTTTCTCCCTCACCTTTTGCAAGATGTCTGTTTTTTGCTGGTAGTAGTGACACTTGGCTAGGATTGACCTCGGGCCATTTGCTGGACCCCCGGCTCTGTGCATTCTATCAAACACGAATTCCGTGGCTGCTGGGGGATCAAAGAGTGAGGCTATCAGGGCTTTTACTTGATTCTCTAGGGAAGATGGCGACTCGCCCGGTTTCTCGCTGAGGCCCATGATTTAAACGTTTGTCCGCGTTTTCTGTTTTCCATGTCGTCCAGCTTCAGTGCCAGATCCTGGAACCGGGCTTAGCTGCTCATGACTCTGAGATCGCTTGATAGTTGTTTTTTTTCGAGTGCTTCTACGCAATCCTCTACTTTAACCATCGCGGACTGCAGGTCTGTGACTTTTGTGGTTGGATGGACTTGATGGACCTGATTTCCCCTAATAGGAGTCATATGACCACTTTGGTGGAACTATCTTGGTCTGCCCTGGGTATGTCTGGCTGGTCTTCCGCCTTGTTTGTTTCCATGTCCGCTGGCATCTAACAGAAACTGTGCAGCCTGATCCTGGTGCTCTGATCCAGGGTGTGCAGGGTGTTTGCCGTGCGTTTGTGCGTTGGGGCAGCGTTTCTGATTGCGCTGACAAAGTTTGTTGTGTGCTCCACTTCACATGGTATGAGAGGCGGTCACAGGTTGCTGTGTGGAATCGCCGCTTTTGTTTAGTCCTTTTTGCGCTTGGGAGTGGCGTTCAGCCCTCACGGTAGCCTCGTTCTTGCGTGCTGCAGAGGTTCTTTTATTGCTTTGCTGTTTGTTGGGGCTCAGGGCGTGGGGCTGGCTCTATGTTACTGGTGCATGTGAGTGCGGGCACTGCTGTGTGCTAGTTAGGCCATGGCTCGTTACCTGTGAGCCACGGTTTTGCAGGCTTTGTATTTGTTTCCCTGGGTGGCAGCTTGGCTTTTATCCCCCCCCCCCCCGCTTATTGTCAGGCTGGGGGATTGTGCAGGGGGAAGGTCTTTGCTGCGCACGCCATGTCATTTCCACGGGTGCTTCCCTCACTTCGGTTCGGACAGCATTCGGGCTGTTGGCATGCTCCGATGCTCCTGTATTTCAGTCCCCATGTGTTGGAGGGGGTCCGGTCTTGTTTTTCAGTGCTGGCTAGTGTTTCTGAATCAGGTTGGTGGTCTGTTACACCATTACTTCTTTCTCGGTGAGGGAGACGGTGGCTTAGGCTTTCCCCTGCATTAGGCTCAGTTGTTGCAGTCAGTGGTGTTGTGTCCTGGAGAGGACACAGTTAATGGAGCGTCGTAAGCTCCGTCATAAGAGGCGCCCGCCAATGGGAATGCAGGGATTTGCGCATGCGCGATAAGGAAAGGTTGAAACCTTCTGCGGCTCTGTGTGTTTATTCTCACCTGAATCCTTGAGGCCTTCACAGGGACAACTACTTTCCACGATGTCAAGTTGCACACAGTGCAGCAGCTTTTCAGCGACCTTGGCCCTTTGATATGAATGATCAGCAAGCCCTAGGACCCCACTGGGAGAAATAGATAGGAGATTTAAAAATTACTTGCACGCCCCATTACAAAAATGCACCCGACAAGTTCGCTAGAAGGTTGCTAGTATATCTAATCGGAGATGAGGTAGAAGACCTCATACCCACGTTCCCGCTAGAGGAAGTTAAGACATATCCAGGCCTCAAGAAAGCACTGAGTGCGTACTTTGACCCTCTATGTAACACTGACCATGAGAGATACCTATTCAACATGGCCTGCCAGCTGGTGGGTAAATTGATGGACGCCTTCGCAACTCGTCTCCGCAAGCCGGTAGCACATTGTGAGTTTCACACGTTCTCGAATGAAGAGGCCATTCGACTGAGAATAAAAGGGGGATGTTTGTCATCATTCAGAAAAACCTCTCACGCTAGCTACCATATTGCAAATGGCAAGGACAGAATCCAGGGCAGACGCAGAAGCTTCACAGATTGAAATCTCTAAAGTGCCCGGGAGAGAGCAAATCTACCAAGTATCGTCATCTGTCCGAGGGGGGCCCGCTAGCAGCCACATCTCCAAAGGACCTGTGTCATCTGGAAGATGTTATTCATGTGGTCTTGCATTTCCCCATCAAGAAGGAGTGAAGTGTCCTGCATTCGGACATGCGTGCACCAAATTTGGCCGGGAAAATCACCTGACTGTCAACTGCAATGCTTCGCCTGGACGATCGCTGGGGTACAGCTCTACATCATCCAAACAAGAGATCAGGGCATGCAGCAGTGGCCCAAGGGGAGATGCATGTGTGAGGTGAGACAAGTGACAGGAAGGTCCCCTTAGCACTCACGCCCCAGTGAAACAACTCAGTGTGATTACGCCTACACGATGAACGGTGTGGCGACCTCAACCTGCTGGTAGGAGTCCACCAGGCCAAATTCCTCATTGACCTTGGCGCCACTCTGAACATTATGTGCGTGTCAGAATATCGCAAAATTATGTCTCCTCCATGACTAAATCCCTCTGACCTGGAGGTTTTCCAGTGGGCAGCGAGAGGGCCCGTACAAAATCAGGGACATTTCTCCACAACATTATGATATAAAGAGGAGTGTACACAAGCCGAGTTCCATGTATTTGTATTTATTTATTTGTATTGCGCACCTTGCCCGGAGAGGGAGAAACCGACTACGTCACCCCACAGCCATTGAGATGGAGAACACAGCGGTGACATACAACATGCAGCCCAGGTTCTCGGCCAGATAGATGTTCCTGACCTTATTTGAAGGCATTGGGTGTCTCAAAGGAAGTCCTGTGACGCTCCACTTAGATTAATCTGTACCGCCGGGTTGCTCAACATCCGAGGAGGATTCTGGTACCGTTGCAAACACTTGTGGAAGAGCAAATACAATGGCTATTGAGCAAAGGCATAATAGAACCCGCTGATGGTCCCAACTCCATGGGTTTCCCCCATAGTCGCTGTTCCCAAGAGAGGATCCACCAACAAGATATGCATATGCCTAGACATGTGCCAAGCGAATAAGGCAACAGGGCACGAGAGGCATCCTGGAATGCACCTGGATGCAAAGGTGTTTTTAAAACTTCACCTGAACCAAGGATATCATCAGATTGTGATAGATGAACAATCACGGTACATCACCACATTTTCCATGCCGATTGGACTCTTCAGATATAAGAGACTTAGTTTTGGCATCTGCTCGGTTGTTCAGATATTTCAGGAGAGTGTGAGGAGAGTGATTCACCATGTGAACAATTGCTTCAACTATAGCAATGACATCTTAACATTTGGAGCCACGATGGCACAGCATGATCACGCCCTAAAACTGTGCATGGCACAGGTGGAAGCTGGGTCGACACTCAACAGAGATAAATGTGTCTTTCACAAGTCACATCTCAAGTTCTATGGACACATTTTCTCACAAGATGGCAGGAGCCCTGACCCGAACAAGGTCACTGCCATCTCAAAGATCTCACCCTCCAAAGATGTCAATGAAGTCAGGTTGTTCCTGGGAATGGCCAGATACTGCGGCCGATGCCTCAGAGATTTCGCGACTACCAGTGCACCCCTCAGAGAGCTCACCAAGCAAGGTAGCCATTCCAATGGTAACAACAATGCAAAGACGCTTTTGTACAAATCAAAAATGACATTGCATCAGCGGAACGCATGGCCTATTTTGATCTGAACCTGTGCACAGAAATGGCCGTCGATGCCAGCCCAGTCTGCCTGGAAGCAATTCTGGCACAGCATCAACCGGGACAAGAATCTCCCCAGACAGTCATTGCCTATGCCAGCAATAGCCTTTTAGAGTTGGAAACCATGTACTGAAAACCTGAGAAGGAAGGTATTGCCGTATTCTGGGCATGTGAAAACTTCCAAATGTTTCTCCTGGGAAAACCATTCACAATCGTGACAGATCATCAGGCCCTGGTGACTATCTATGGATGTTCTCAATGCAAGATACCTTCCCGAATAAAAAAGTGGGGCCTGAGATTACAGGACTTTCACTTCATGATTATCCACGAACTGGGCAAGGAATACAACCCGGCAGACTTCATGTCGCGGCACTCACTACCATGCGACGACTCCACTGACAAATGCCAAGCTGAAGAATATGTTAACTTTCTCACATACCATGGGCCTCCCAGAGCAATCACACCTGAAACCATTCTAGATCACACTAAGCGAGATGTCACGCTGATGAAGGTACACAACCTAATACGACCCGGGAGATGAAGAGATCTGTCCAGCACCAGTGAAGTACAAGAAACCCACCTCGCTGTGGAAATGTTTGCATTCAAGAACGTGAGAGAAGAACTATCAATATTGGTGGAAGGACTTGTCATGAGAGGACATAGAATAGTAATTCCCAGGGATCCACGACAATCTGTCATCGATCTAGCACACAAAGGTCACTGTGGAATTGTGGCCACAAAAAGACAAATTAGTGAGACTAAGTGGTTGCCTGGGCTGCACCAAATGGTAGAGTGCACCATCAATGCATGCCACCTATGCCAAATAGGGTGTAACCCTTGGTGATGTCAGACATGCCCGAACGACCGTGGACCCACCCTGCAAGGGACTTCTTTGCCCCCTTTGAAGAAAACAAGTATTGGCTGGTCACTATGGACCAGTTTTCTCTTTTTCCTCTGGTGCATCAAATATCTTCTACAGCAGCCAGCACTGGCATACCAGTAATGGACAACATTTTCTCCTTGTGGGGTATTCCAGAAGTCCTGAAGTCAAATAATGGCCCACCTTTCAGCAGTCTGGGATTTGCAAATTTCATGCAGTACATGGGAATCCATCACAGAAGAATTGCTCGACTAAGGCCACCAGCCAATGGCTGGGTGGAGCGATGAATTGGCAGCTTGAAAAGAGTTCTCCAGCAAAATGAACTAAGACACATGTCGTTCAACCTGGCTGTGTGCAACATGCTGAGGGACTATAGAAACTCGCCACATGGCACAACAGGAAAATGTCCCTCAGAACTAGTTTGGCAGGAAGACACGCACCTGACTACTTCATCTTACGGATGAAGTGAGCGACAATGTGAAGCAGATTAGAGAAGTAGATGCCCGTAAGAAGCAAGAGATGAAGGAGTACTCTGATAACAGATGGTGAGCAAAAAGCTCTGACCTGCAAATAGATGACAGGGTGCTTGTATGCAGACTACAAGATAAAGAAACAGACTCAAGGTTTGGTCCAGAACACTTGACGATATCTCATGTGAATGGAACAATGATAACTGCTTGCTCCCCCGGGAGAGTGGTTACTCAAAACGTCTCCCACTTCAAACTCTACAAAGAGGAAGATCAAGAGGAGGAAGGGGCTGCTGTGACACATGAAGAGCAGATGAGAGAAGAAGAAGAGCCAAGTGTTCAGCAGGAAGAACATCAGACCAGGTCCACCAGGTGTATCAGAAGACCTGTATGTCTTATTGAAGAGATTTGAGGACAAATTGTGAGTGACTTTTTGTTTGCCCGAAGGGGGGAGATGTTCTGTCCGGGAGTGGACACAGCAGAGGAAAACCTGCGCTAGGCAATTGCTGGCGCGAATAATAAAGGAAGGTTGAAACCTTCTCCGGCTCCGTGTTTATCCTCACTACACTGTAGTTAACCCCAGTTCCCTCTTGTGCCGGTAGTGCAGCTCCATGCCATTTTCTCACATCCCTCTCACACGTCCTGTGTCCCGTCCCCTAATCTTGGTTTCTGAAGTACCCCACATTCTTTCTTTTGCCTTCCTGGAATGGTCTCAAGCGGCCATATGTTTTCTCTGTCCTGTCCCACTTTTCTGAGTGGTTGCACTCCGTTTTGAGCTGTCCTCCATGAGCTGGTGCAAGCATCTCAGTTGTTGCAGTCTGTGACGTCTCCTGTATGGTCTTCCTCGGATGGTGTCAGGCTACCATTTGTTTTCTCTCCTGTCCGCTGGTATTGTGATTAGAATCTCTAATGTCCCCATTTGCATTATCCTTCTGTTGCCACTGCGGTGGCCTTGGTTGTAGCAGATGAGGTACCTCCTGCCATGTTCCCTCTCCAGTGTCCTTTAGATGGTGTTTGGCTACCTTATGTTTTTCCTGCTCTCCCCTAGTCCTGGTTGTTGATGTTTCCTGTTTCTCCTTTCACAAACGTCTCACGGCTGCTGGGATAGAATGCAGTGTCTCCTCCCATGTTCCCTCTCCTGTCTCCTCCCACATGTTCGTACCCTTAGATGGCCCCAGTCTACATTATGGTTTTTGCTCCTCTGTCCTGGTACTGGAAGTTGCAGTCAGATGTGTCTCCATTCGCAGACTCTCTGGTGCTGCTGGGACGTCCCCAGTGGTTGTAGTCTTCTATCTCTCAGCCTCTCTTGCTTGGTTCCACAGGTATCCTGGAGTTTTTCCATCACCAGCTAAAGGATATCATAGAATACGCGGAGCTCAAGACGGACGTGTTCCAGAGTCTGAGGGAAGTGGGCAACGCTATTCTCTTCTGCCTTCTTATTGAGCAGGCGCTGGTAAGAACTATCCTCCCCTCTCAGAGCACCAACCCTGCACTCCTGTCAGAGAACAGCCAGGCTGCAACCCTCCCCCCGTCTCCTTACCGGGTATACCAGATTAAAGGTGTTTCCTCTTACAGAAGGCGAGAAGCAGCCATTCTGTCTGCTCATTTAAAGGCAGGGTGCAGCCATTCTCCAGTGCGGCCAGGCAGGTCCCTATCTCCTCACAGAGCAGATGGCTGCATCCTCCTGCATCGAATTGTGCAGGGTTGCGCCGTTCCCCCTTTTGTTGTGTTGGGTCCGTGATAGGTTATTCCAGCCTTCCCCGATGGACTGATAGGTCTGCATTGGGGTGCTTCATGCTTACTGTTCTAAGGCTTTCTGCTGTTGTCCTTTGCTTGCCTTTCCCATGGGGAGTGTAGACTGGGTTGGGATGGGTTACCTCACCTTCCCATCCCAGGGTGAAGGGTGTGTGATGGGATCCTATATCCTCGCCTCGCGGATGCAGGGTTCCTCCTTGTGCCGTTTCTAACGTACACCCTTTGCTTTAGGCTGTTGATGTATTTATTCCCTGCTAAATTCCACCTGATTCTTTGTATGGTAATATATTCGGGCCACGAATAGAGGGCGCTCCCTAAAACGCTTCCTTGTTTTATTTCTCCACGCTGCTTAGTCCCAGGAGGAAGTCTGCGATCTGCTGCATGCGGCACCATTCCAGAACATTCTACCACGAGTCTACATCAAAGGTAAGACTTCCTACCTATATGGTTTTCTAGTAGGGCATCCATTTTCCCTTTTTGCTTCGTTGGGCCTTAGGCCTTTTTTTCAGTTTTGGCTCATTGATGTCGTAAAGAAACACAGGGGCTCATTACGGGTTTGCCTGTAACCCGTTGAAAATTCCGGCGGGTTACAGGCAAACTCGCTTTACTGTTACCGGTGCTCGATATCCTCGTATTACCAGGACATTACGGGTGCCGGCAACGGCAGGAAGTTCCCATTCCACCCTCATTTTGCCTGGGACTTATACTGAGAAGTTATCAATAGCTCTTACTGGGCCTGATCTCGATACTGGCGGTAGCCATATCAGTAAAACCGGTACGGCTGCCGCTGGTATAATTTTTTTCCAGTGCCCGCGAATGGGCAACTACCGGGTTATTACAGCCTTGCCGGACCCGGTAATTGCCCATTCGCGGGCGCCGGAAATAAATGCTCACCATTCCCATTTGAGCCCCATGTAGCTCAATGGGAATGGCGAGGTCGCATGCACCGGCACCATTCGCGAATGGTGCCGGTGCATCCGACATGCTCTGATCGCGGGTGCCGGTATGCCCCCCAGGTCAGATCTGCTGGACGGGAAGGCACCCGCGAGCAGAACTCTTAGTTTGCTGGTCTGGTAACAACGGTACCGGTAGCTTACCGGTACCGTTATTACCGGACCGGCAAACTTATCATGAGGCCCATTGTCTCTCTCATCCAGCAGCAAGTCCAACTAAAAGCACAGGAGGTTGTTTCCGAAAGGCCTGTTCGCAGACCTAGAGTCAGCTCCATGCATCGCGAATGATTCGACCCAGCCCTACCAAACTTTGTGTAGCTATGTATATATGTATGGCATTTATAAAGCACAAATATGCTGTGAAGCAAAGCAGCACTGTGCAGAGGGGCAACATCAAGGGGGGGTTTGGAGGGGAGGGGTTAAAGTTGGATGCAGGGATAGCAGAAGAGGTGGGATGGGTAGAGGACAGGGAGGAGAGGGCCAAGGGGAATCTCTCAATTCCAACAATGCATCCCCTAGCTCTGGTCACCTCACATGGACGTGTTAACTTCCAGAGAAGGCTTCGCCCTGTGCATAACAGAGGAGCACATTCTTGTTAATATGCCATGTCCTAATTTACCACTGGCACGGGCTTTGCAGCGGGAAATATATTGCTTTGGTTTGTTTGAAGTAAATGTACCCCCTTGTGTGTGTTTTTTTCATGAAATATATCATCTCTGAGATATTCCAGAAATAACATCTCCGCTTGTGGTATTTTCTAAAATATATATATATATTTGTGTGCCAGTTCCACCTCCAATGTGGAAACGGATATGGATAATGTAAAGTACTATACATGTTTTAATGCACAAAAGGGTCAGTTGCGACCCTCTTATACATTACATGGGCATGAATAAGAGGGTCTTCTACATCACATGGGTATGGTTGTGATAGGGCATATTTCAGATTCCCACCATTTCACCCCTTACCATTGCCCATTCCTCGCAAATATGTTTACTGTATTGAAAGGAAGTACTGGGCATCTGACAGTAAAACAAGTTTTACCAAAGTTGAGGCCAATTTGTAATTTTTAATTGCACCTCTCTGGTGGCGGTAAAAATAGGTGGGCTTTCTGCCGAAAGTCCACCTGAAATACCACTGGCAGTATTCATATGGAACACCACTGCTAGCATTCGCAGAGCCCAGAATTTGGCGTACAGTACGTTATTTGAGCAGATGCAGTACTCAATGTATGCGTGTTGCAGTCCCCTTTTGTCATGAATTGCCATGCGCCAAAAAGTGTGTCCTGTCAGATGCTACAATGCTTTGTCAGGAGAAAAGGAAGACCTCAGGAAATAGCGAGGGCATAGGCTTATTCCAGCAGGATGTTTCGTAGAACATGTGTGTATAGGTGTTGCAACAGATACATGACATTGTTAGGCCTGTCAGCATTGTGTGTGGCCGGGTATAGATTATTCTACAGCAACCCGTACATATCTGTCGACAAATACTTAGCAAAGTAGTGCACACCTTTACAATTATCCTATGCTGTGAATTGCCATTTTTGGCAGCTAATCTGTTAGAATAGACATTTGTTCTCACTATATATTAAAGTGTTTTTTTCTATACATATGTATTATCTCTACAAGACAACAGCTACCCATAAATTGAAGCAATGATTAACTGTTACAGTTTTGCCTCGCTCTCCTGGTCGCACCCTCATCTCTCAGAGATGTTCTCTGACCGCGCTGCTTAGTTAGGCCAGTGCCATTATGTTAAATGTGCTTTTTTGTATGTGTCAGTGGTTCGTGTCTACTGTGTTTGTCTTTGTTCTAATTATGTTTTATGTAATGTGCCCTGATGCCTGCGGGCTACGGCGCTATATAAATAAATACATTTAAAAAAAATTACAAAAAAAGCCAGACAAGAGAGTGAGAGCATTAGTAACGTGTTTCTATTTCTGATCATGGAAGGCACTATTTTGCAAGCGCAAACACTTGTTGGTTAAGTGATGAAACTGTGTCGGGAAGATAACATCTAAGGCTTATCATACAAGGATACATAGATTCACCCAGAAGGTGGACGCACAACCCTTTCGCTGTCCATTACCAGCCTCTCAGGTAGTAGTTTCTCTTGCACTAAAGTGCAGAGACCCAACTTTCTGCAGAGCCTTAGTTTGGATACAGCACTATTCTCTGCCACAAAACATTCCATTTAGACCACCTTTGGATGGAGGTTAGACTCTGGCTCGCTTAAACTAGTTTCCTCCCAAAGACACAGAAAACTGTCAGTGCCATTTACGACATGTCACTAGGGTATGTCATGCAGAAGTGTTTACATAAACACTATTTACACTCATGCATTATTTGCCTATTGGCTGCCTAAGCCACCTCCTCAGGTCGCCCCAGAGCTGGGATTTGTTTGAATGTTGATTTTTTTATACCAGTAGTCACTCCCAGCTGTCAGTGCTAAGAGTCCATGTAAGTGGCCAACATTGCCCTTTGCGGTCATCCATGACATTTGGTGCAATGTTCTGATACTGTAACCAAGCACAGGGCAGGTGAGAATTATCATTGAAATGACAGTTCCCCTTCCAGAACGCGAGTGGCAATGCTAAAATGTAGTGTTTTGACCATACCAGTGTTCTTCCTTCAGATGGGTGTGGGACGTTAAAGCAGACCTGAATTTGTAAGTAAAGACCTGCATTTACAGTCTGCGCGAAGCAGACACTCAGTGGACCTCATTACGAATGTGGCGGTAAGGTAACAAGGACACCGGTAGTGCTACCAGCGCTGTTGTTACCATACCGCCACATTACGAGTTCTGCTTGCGGGTGCCGCTCTGCACGCCTGGTCAGTCCTTCATGTTTCCCCAGAGTTCTCAAACCAGTTCTCATACCACGGGCGGGAGGAGTGCTGGGACTGGAGCACAAAGCTCTGCTCCAGCAGGTAAGTGGGGAGGAAGGGAAGGGATGGGAAAGGGGTTTGTTTTGTTTTGGGAGGGTGGGGAAGTACCTCCCTGTTGCCTCCCCACAATTAACATGGTGCCACCTGGGGAAGGGCCTCGGGTGGCTGGAAACAGTGGGCAGTACACTGTGTATTCTCGCCCACTGTTCCAGCCAACTGACTGGCTGAGCCCCCTTCCCGGGTGCGAATGTGCAATACGTTTTTGTATGAGAATAAAAAATGATCCAAAAAGAAATTAATGAATATGATTTTTTACAGTATTTAATATCTTGTGTTTAAAAATGAATTAATGCAAATATAATGTATTTCTTTACACATGCTTGGGTATGCTTCATGACACAAGAATGGATCTGGATGAGTTCTAGCCACGCCTTCTGAACCCAACTAGCCAAGGGGCAGATTCTCAAAATGTTTTGGGGCGCAGGAATGAGATGCGCTCATTTTGGGAACATGCGTGGGGGGTGGGCGCAAATCATTATGCCCTGGTCATATCTCGCCGGGTCATGATTTGTTCTTTAAGTGTGACAGCCGTGGTTCAAAACGACAGCTGCCACACTTGCATTTCCATTTCCCAAACAGGGATGAAAATGCTTTTCTATGAGCATTTAGGACCCGTCTCTGTGAAATGCGCTACCAGTGACCACGTGGTTGCAGAGAGCCTATTATACATTCTAATGAATGCAAGGGGGTTGGACAACGCATCTTTGTAATTGTGTAGCTAGTTTTGCTCTGCGTCACTAAATGCTCGATGGAAGAGCAAGTGAACTCTCCTCAGACCAGACAATGGCCACTCGCGTTTTGCAGGTGATATTGTAACCAGTGCTTTAAATGGGCCGGCTCTATCCGGCCTTCAGTACCCCACTTCTTATTTTTGGCCGTAATGAGTACCAGGACTTCTCCAAACTCGAGGAGAGTACCGGTACTCATTGCCACTGTGCCTTATTTGCTCGGCCCAGCTGGAGTTCACTGTGTCTTAAAGTGCAGGAAAGCACAGCTGGTCTTGCTGAAGTTTGCTCTGTGTCAACAAAGGATTACAATAAGGGCAATTAGAGGTTGATAGCCCAGGAAGAGGGGTGCTTGCCTGAAGGAGGACTACTGTCCATTAAGAGGTGTGAATGGGGAAGGGGGTGACTAATACATGGGAGGGCAGCATAACATTACATGCATTGTGTTGCATTTTCTTTAACTGTGAACCCAAATTAAAAATATGTTTATTTCTGTGTGAAAACAGTTTTAAAAGCATACACACCTTTGTGCGCTTCTAGTGTAATCTTCTAGTCAGGATGGGTCAAATAAGGCTATTATCCTATTTTTGCTCCACATGTTTTTTAAACGATTTATTTAATGTCAAGTTAGTGTTTTATGCAATTTGCGTACTTTTAAATGTATTGCTATTAAAATAAGTAATCTTTTCAAACCCAAACCTTAACACATACTTAGATATGTAGCCAAGAGTTTAAATTGCAGACTGAGCTCAAATCCTGGTTTTACCGCTTAAGCAAAGTGTGTGATCATGGACAAATCATTTACTCTAACTGTGTCCTTTTTTTCAAAAATTGAAAGTCCTACGGGAAAAAAAGACCCTAAAGATTTCATTTATCCAGCCATCCTGCGTCCCTCTGCAGGTTTCAGTGGGGATTGTGAGAGTTGATCAGTCACTTTTCTCTTTAAGCACCCCAGATTAGCTATAGATCATGCTTACTCAATGGTATTAGTTGTCTTTCTGACCCTCCTTTCCTTCAAAGCCTGCCAACTTTTGTACATGGCAATATTTGTGTCAAAACAGGACAAATTCAGTTTGTGATTGATGGACGTCTTTGAGAGGTAAATGCTTGAGGCTGACAGAATCAAATTTCAAGTGAATGACTTAAAAGTACACCATTATACTGAGATTTTGGTTGGAATCACTTATTGTGATGTTTCAGTGTGTCAGGGTCCCAAGACCTAAGAGCAGAACAAAGGGACTTACACAGAGAGAAAGAGGGTGAAACTATGATTGGAGCGGGGATAAGTGGCAAGAGAGACAAAAAGAAAGTGATACAAATAGATAGTGAGACACAAAGGAGCAAAACACACATAACGGGTGAGACACATAGAGAGCTTTGTGACTGGGTGGGAAGAAGGAGAATTTGAGGGCGGGGAGACGCACAAGAGCAATTTTTTGACCTTACAGGGTCTGAGCCCCGGCCCATTGAAAGCCTACATTGGTGAGTACCTGTACTTCTATTTTTCCATTTAAAGCACTGGTTGTAACCCAGTGGGTATATCCTGTCTAATGATGCAAATGAGCCGTTAGAGAAGCAGGTTTACAAGAGGTGAAGAATGGGAAACTTGGCCACTCCTGCTGTTCCATACATGGCTGAGGGAACGTAATCACCTGCATCGCGGTGTCCCTTTCTGCTCGCTTGCTCTTTAGGTCTGTGGTGCTCTGAGGTGCTCTGAGGTTATTTTGACGGAGTCAGAAAGTGCTGTTAACCATCACATTTCACCTGGCCTTTGATAGGAATGGGGTATGTTGTGTCTATTTGCTTATGTTCTTAAAGTATCTAGAACATTTATTGTGCCGTAGGGATGTTATCCATTGTACGCATATTCTTTGTTTGGTGTGGTAGTTTGTATTTGTAATGGTATAGACTGAATTTAAGTAGCTCACCTGGATGGCCCCTTGTATTTTTGGTGTTTAATGTGGCGGGCTTTTACACATGTTTTTCCTGGTGTTCACTTGAAGCAAAAGAGATCCTCCACTTTGCCAGCTTCCTTTACTCTTCAGGTTGGCTGGCGTTGGCATGAACTGAACCCTTATGTGGACGGACCTTCACACTCGTGTTTGAGGGTCTTTCCTTCCGTGTGATATGAAGTCTTATTAGTTGTGGTTTTCTAGTTGGGCATCCATTTTCCCTTTTTGCTTCGTTGGGCCTTTTTTCAGTTTTGGCTCATTGGTGTGGTAAAGAGACACATAGGGACTTATTACGGGTTTGCCTTTAACCCGCTGGAAATTCTGGTGGGTTACCGGCAAACTCGCCTTACTGTTACTATTACTGGTGCCCGATATCCTAGTATTACCGAGATATTACGGGTGCCGGCAACGGCGATAAGTTCCCATTCCCATGGAATGGGTTTGCTGCAATCGCCGGCACAAATCTACTGGCAATTATTTGCCGGTAGGGGCCAAAACTACCAGCAGATCAGGCCTGCTGGTGGATCAGAGCCTCTAACTGCAAACTTGGAGCGTGACAGTCTGGTAAAAATTGCAGCATTTTTTCCAGCCTTTTTACCAGACCGGCACACCCGCAATGAGCCCCATAGTGTCGTCAATGGCCAACGCTATGCATGTGTTCCCTTCGTATGCCTCTTATCCTGGCTACTATGAGGAGTGACTTCAGGGACTCCGGCGCCATGCCGCTTGTATCTGGTGTTTGATTAGCTCAGCCCGACACTATAATAGGCGTCCACTCGCCACAATTCTCATTGGCTGAATTTACACTGGGGTCTTTTTTCGTTTCTTCTTGAACCTGTTTTCGAATTTCTTGTTTTATGGCGTGCTGTATGTCCAATTGGGCTTCTTCTCTCCACAGGCGCTTGCTTGTGGTGAAGAGTATGATGGGAAACGCATGTTCCTGATTTTCCAGCTGGGGTTTTCTAGAGGAATGCTTCGTGATCTTGTCTGGGCTCTCTGCCCACTTGCCTACATTGACGCATCTGACTCCGCCTTCTTTTCCTTATGTTCGGGTGCGCCTATGAAGCCATCCTTCTTTTTGCTGCACCATGTGATATGCATTTTTTTGTGTAGCATTTCCTTTTTGTTCTAGTGAAGTTTCTGGTATTACTTCTTTTCATCGCTGGCCACTTTCATGAATCCCGTTCCACCAACCTTTTTTATACTGTATTTTACACCCAATATGTAAATGGGGGTTGGGGTTAGTTATTTAGAAAGGTGGGGATGCGTGGGGGGCGGAGAGGGGAGTTGAGAAGGTGTGGGGGTCTCCCCCACATTTTATTGCGGTAGAATTCTATAAAATAAAATCAGTGAAACAGGATTCGGTGAAATCCCTTCGAGGAAATTACATAGATCCAAGTTTCCATGTGCTCGGTGTCCCATCGCCATTTGTTTAGCATGGGATTCATATGAACCATTGTGATTTTGGCTAGACTTATTTTTTTCACTAGGCTATCGTTTAACACGCGCTATTCATAGGTGTGTACTGCCCGTATCTATTTCAGAGCTCTCACGTTGTTTTCGTTCTATGTGATCTGGTCAAATCTTTTTGCTCGAAAACAAATTTTCTTTTTACTTTGCTGCAAATATATGTGGGAGGCGTCCCCCATCAGCCCTGCCTTAATCTCCCCACATCAAATATTCCCCTAACCCACACCCCACATATATTTGGAGCAAAAATCATTTTTTTAAATTCGATTAAATCGGATTCAACCAATTCTTTCGAGCCCAAAGCTTCCGTTACTGTTGTTTCTCGTCTGGTGTGAGTGGCTCATTCAGTTCTGTCAATTGCAATGCAACCAGAATGGCAAGAAGAAAAATGACACAGAACTGGATGAACTAGTCCAACCCACCAACCCCAACCTGGGAGGCCCTGTTACCTTTAGTGGCTTGGGTTACGTCAATCCAGTACACAACACCGTATGGCCATGGCGCCCTTATTGTAATGACCTGGCCTGTCAATCTAGTGCAACAAGATTATACTTTGCTCCTGACTACAATGTGGGGGTAAACACTGTTCTTGTAACTGTACACTCCCATGCCTGAGCTCACATATAATGTCAACAGAGAGCGTAAGCCCGGCACGCACAGCTGACAAAAAAACATTTCCCCTGTGTTTACTTACACAAAGGCATACCAAATACTTCCTGTCAAACACAAAGCCAGGTTTCGACAATGCACGGTGCTCTTATGCATACAGAAGCAACATTATGTGGCATGATCAATGGGCATAAAAGAAAATACACGTCCAATCACCTGCATCCCATCCGGTGTCGATTCCGGCAATCCGTGAAAGTCCATGCGCAGTCTTATTGGAACACCTTAGAAGACAAAAACATCACAAATCGGCGTTCTTGCCGAAAAGCACATATGATGTCACTAGTGAACTAGAGCTTTTACTGCACTTAATAGAGAGCGCCCCATTGGCTAATGCCCCCTAGTAACGCAAGTGTTACCCGCTGCCATCTGCTTGGCAACGGGCCTACAGCTGTTGGGAGTGGGTTCTGCTTCTTTTTGTTTATTTTTTTAGTATTTTTGTGTCTCGTGCCTGGGTGATTGCATTGGGACATTGATATGTTAGTTTCAATCTATTCTTTTTCCTTTCTTTGCGAGTTTAAAGGCTGCCTAGACTCCACCTGCTTTACCATCACTCCTCTGCACTAGGAAAGGCGCTACCAAGCGACATGGTCTGACCAGCCCTCTCTGGTCACAGAGGTTTTGGCATTTCTAGGGTCAGTACTGTCTTTCGGGTACGAGCTTATGCACATATCAAATGCCCCTCTAATGTTTCAAAGGGTAACTGCACGTGCCCGTTGAGGCCATGGCAACCGAATATGGTGTAGATGCGCCCATGAAACACAATATGTCCTAAAGGTAAAATTCTGCACCTGTTTCTCCCAAGAATTATTGCACAGCCTAAACATTAACAGCACAAGATTAAAAAAGTCAAAAAAACGGAGTACTGTACACCTCTTTTTCTCTCTACACGATCCAACTCTCCCCTTCTTTCCTAGCGCTGAGTTGATCTCAACATTTATAAATGCCTATTACCGTATGCGCAGCAATTCTTTATTTAGGGTTCGATCTTTGATCTCAATGTACCTATACATTTGTTTTCCAGACAATGATTGACAGATGACTATACCTAGGCATTTTCAAAGGTTTAGTTCTGATAAATCTTGTATACAGACATGTGAGGTGGTGGGGTTGCAATCATTTCTCATGCGATACTGCAGATTAATATTAATACGTTAGAAAGGAATGGTCCTGAACCAACAGATACCCTTTAGCCCTTGACATGGTTCCCCCAAATTCGCAGGACATACAGAAAATATTCTGTGTGTCAGTGTTTGTTCTGCTGAGTAGACAGCTTAGATTCTGGGCACAGGTTTATTATGCTGGAAAAATCTTAGCGGTATCATTTATTGAACTCTTCAATCTCCGGTTTCCTTTTGGTGCAGCTTCTCTGTCAAGGGTGCTGAGTGTGTTTGAGTGAAGTGTCTCCAGTTGAAGCTCTGGGTTTGTAAAATCCTGTGCTGTGGGTGTTTTGAAATGTTAAGTCCTAGGCAGTTGAAAGCTTTAGTTCTGATACATTGTTTATACAGACATGTGAGGTCGGGCTGGGAGGGGCAACATCATTTTTCACGTGATCCTGCGGATAGCTCCGGGGTCCATGCTGCTCGATGCAGTAGGCATTCTCCAGACTAGTCCATCATGACATGTTGGGCTGTGGTCCTTCTGGTCCTCCTGCTTGTGGACCACGCAGGGCATGCACAGGTACGTATGGCCCTTCTGGTCACATCGTTGGTCATCAATGGCCGGGTTTCAGGACCATGCTTTTAGCCAGGTATAATATGTTATTGAAAAACTGATTTCTAGTGGTCACTCTGCCCATTTTTCAGTCACCACAGAAAGAAAGAATTGCATTGTATTTGAACTCTTCAGCTCGGATCTCATTCATGTGTGTTGGTGGGTGTCACTAAGCATCACCCTTAGAGGGTTGGTAACCTGGGTGAATTTGCAGCTGGGCTCAGACCCAGTGGTATAAAACTGCTTGAAGTTCCAACTTATAAAAGGAGCTGGCAGAGTGGTAGATGTTTCACAACATGGAGGGCACAAGCTTGGAACCAACTTGCGCTGGTGATCTGAGCCTCCCATTCGAACCTAAGCGTCCTTCCTGTTAAGTTTCCTGATAATGCTCCTTTTCGGAATATCGAGAGACAGGTTGGTTAGCTTTGGCGCTACATAAACGTTATGAATCACTCACTCTTTGATATACACATTTAAATGCCGAAAGTCATTCTATTGAATAATTAATCATTCTCCTTAGATTTGGTTGTCAGATTTCTAGCCATAGTCTTTTGTGAATTCTGACCAATTGCCAGGCTGAGCCATCGCCTCAGAGGCGCTATTAACCCTGATCTATCACCTCATGTTAGCACAGTGCCAAAAAGCGGCTCATTATAGCAGAGATGCTTCACATGCGTACTACCACTACTTGGCATCAGTAGTTACTACATGTATCGCTCATAGACACCGCTCACTGCAGTACCTCCAGTAAAGGCCATAGATTGCCCAGTAGTTCTCGGAGACCCTTGCAGTGTCTCCCGACCTCTGGCATTCCTCATTACATGTTACTGCTTGTGACTGCCCGTTCCCTCTCACCCATCATCTTCTGAGCTTGTCTCTTTAATGAATCATTATTACTGATGGTTCTGTGCCCCAATCATCGCTGGGATGGTAGATCACTAAACCCTGGAGCCACGGCCATGAGGCCACTGTCCTCAGATGCCCTGAGCTGGGCAAGCAGTAGACCGATAGACTCTAGAACCATTGCTAGTCTGCTCCTATCAACAGATTCTCTGGAGCGGTTTAGCTAGTACGTCCCCGCTCTGCCATGGTGCTCTTACCTGCTGACCTTCTGCATAGGGTCTAGGCCAACAGAACCTTGAGCCGTGGCTACTCTGCTTCTGTCTGGAGACGTGCTATGCGTGAATGCCTGTAGAGCAGTAGACACCTGCGATCTTCTCCCTTTGCTCCTGCCCACAGATGCCCCAACCCCCGGATCCAGGACTGGTAACAGCAGATTCTACTGGTTTGACACTGAGTACACAGACCTTTAGACCCAGTAGTTTTGGCAATCATGTGCTTGGCTCCTACAATGCCAGTTCTCATATATTGTTGCATTTTGTTGCTGTTTGCAGAAGGGGAGCGTTTGGAGGTCCGCATGAAGCGGCTGGAAGCCAAGTACGCCCCGCTGCATCTGGTGCCGCTGATTGAAAGGCTGGGAACACCACAGGTAAGGAATGAGGTGTGGGAGCGGTGCAGAAGGAGGGAATGTCAGCATGGCCAAAAATACCAAATGGACAGTAAGTCCAAATGGCTATGAACTATCGCAAACCTTGACCGCACCCTACTCCCAGTATAGTCGCTGGGCTCCCCTTCCTGCTCCCAGCACAGTGCCTGTGCTCCTTCAAACCCACTCCTACCCAGTCCCTGGGCTCTCCCCACCCCACCACAGACTGTGGGCTCTCCCCACCCTGCTCCCACTACTATCCCATGGCTCCCGCCCATCCTGCTCCCAGCAAAGCACCTGGGCTCCACCACCCTACTCCCAGCACAGTCCCAGGTCCAGTGGCGGCTGGTCAATTTATTAAGTGGAGGGGCATAAATATTTCCCCCAGATATGCCATAGCGACCGAGCGCAGCAAGGGAGTACAAACCAATCATGGGGGGTTGGGGTTAGGGTTAGCCCCCTGGGAATTTTTTTAAATAATGGGTTAAAATGTTGTAAAATATATGTAAAATGTTTAGTGCATACTTACTAAATAAATTGGGTAAAAAGCCAAACAGTTCTCAATTGGCACTGGGTGGCCCAGGGGGCAGGCATGATATTTTTTTACTGGACATCTATGATAGTAAAAAGATACCATCCCTGTCCCCTGGGCTCCACAGAGCCTCAGAAAGAGAGCTGAATTTGGCAGGTGGGTAGGGAATTGTGCAACAAAGGCATTTTTAAAATGCCTTTGTTGTACAACCCTCCTCCCCCCACACTCGCCAAAATCAGCTCCATGGACCAACACAAACACACCCTCATTCACACAGAATTCACACAGCAAGCACTTTGCTCCCCCCTGCTCCAGGCTGCTCCGTCCATATGTGCAAGGAGGCGCAGGAGCTCCCCCTCACACATACAGACATGCCGTTCCCCAGCCAGCATTTCCAATGAGCTATGCAAGGTTTGCGAAGCAAAACTCCCCCAGCCTTGCATGGATCAGTGATCATGTGCGGCTGGGGAACTGAACTGTCAAAGGGGGTGTTTCCCTTTGACAGTTTGTTTCACTGGGCTGGCTCCTCCATAATG
This sequence comes from Ambystoma mexicanum, assembly GCF_040938575.1. Classification (NCBI taxonomy): domain Eukaryota; kingdom Metazoa; phylum Chordata; class Amphibia; order Caudata; family Ambystomatidae; genus Ambystoma; species Ambystoma mexicanum. The sequence goes on along the minus strand of NC_090926.1, from coordinate 335,396,872 downwards.
TGTGAGGGGGCCACTAGGTCGACGCCATCTCGCCCATTACGGATGAGTAACCAGGCTCAGACTGGCCTATAGGGCAATAGGGCAATGCCCGGACCAAAAATGCTAGTGTTGGGCAGTTTTTTGGCTTAAATGGGCCACTTTTTTGGCCAATTTGGGCCAGTTTGATGAGTTACTTCACTATGCAGCTAGTAGTTCTGACCATTGTTGCTGAACACATTTTCCTTAAATATTACAATTTGCTTACATTTTAACAAAAAAGAAACCTTGGGTACTATTCAAACAGTCTGTCACTGAAGGAATGAATTGCTATTTGCAACTGTGGGACACTTTTTTATTGGTGCCCAAGACAGTTGTATGCCCCAGTCCGACCCTGTGAGCCACCCCTGTCCATTTCCTCCATTTAAAAAAAAATATATATATATATATATATATCTTTTTTTAAAAAACATTTCATGCTGGGGACTCGCCGTCCCTCAAATCCCCTGGGAATGCGGCCGCGCCCCCCGCTGGGGTGGCGCGCCCCACAGTTTGAAGACCTCTGTTTTAACCAATCCCATGGCTCTTGTGAAGCTCCGATCAATAATGACTAGATGCATTAGAACTTATTTAAATGCATTTTATTCTACCATCTGATTGAGCTTATGACAGGGGGTTTAGTAATTAGTGCAAGCACAGTGTGCTTAATTGCAAATGTTGCACTAATTGGGCTCTACTAATGAACTAGATAGATGTTTTATATTTATCTTCATACAGCATACGTTTAGAAGTTGTTGATACATGTGTTTACATTTTAATTTAAACAATGGGCTGTACTAATTAAATCAATATAATTTAAATCACATATTTAGTCCTGCTCTGGCATACGTTTAGGTGTTGATAGTACTTACATAGGTTTAAATGTATAGGGCTATTTGATACATTCCCTGGGTGGGAACATTATGATACATCTTGTATCCTTTTAACCATTTCAACCTCAAGACCGGCAGTGATTTAGTGATAGGTAGTCGCAGTTGGCCATATATTTGTCATATACTACACAAGGACATCTGAGTTCAGTTCTGTATCTCTTGTTGGCGATACCATTGATTTAATCAGGAAGGTAGTATTGTGCATATCGGAAATATACTTAAAATGTGTTTCTGTACCTATGTATTACTTTCTACACCATTTCCAACATTATCCAAAGTGATTGCACATGTGAGGTTATCAGAGGACCTAGACCTCCACAATGTAAATACAATACCTCATACTTTATCCATGATGGAAGCCGCAATGGCCCTCAGATCTCAAGAATGATGAGGGCTTCTGCACCGTGACACTCCTTGAGCCCTGATTAGTAGCCGAGCTAGGGTCGGCCTGGTCCCCCCTGGGCTCCTCCAACATCCTGAGGCAGCTTCCACCACTTGTAAATTAGTAACATGGTATTGACCATTGCCCCAAGAGAAGCCATATGCCCCCTCCGGCAAAGTGCTCTAGCGGCCTCCGGGCCAGACTGAAGGCAGTTCTCCTACTCTGCACAAACCCCTGTCGCCTCTGTGGTCTATAGAAAAGGGGTAATGGGGCCTTCCTGCGCCCTCACATCCAATGTCATCCTTGAGATTTGGGGAGACAGGGTGAAAAGGGCTCCCCCACTACCGAAGACCCCCGTCCACGGCATCCAAGCTTGAATCCAGGCTGGCCAGTTTGCATGACCAGACAACAACGCGGGACATCCTTCTGGATCTGAGGGGCTGGTGCTAGACTTTCAGAGCATGGCTGTATGCTGCCTGGGTTGGTAACTGATTGAGGCATGTTTTTTGTGCATTTCTTTGTGCGCTTTCCTTGCTGCACTTGCACGTTCTGAATAACCACAAGGCATAGTAGGTTTGTCCTTTGCTCCACTTCCCCCCACTGCTCTTATTTCATTGTGGTTTTAATGTATGTTAATATATTCCCACCCCTCCTTTGCCCTGTGGGCGCTTTGAAACAGTATTGTCTTATTGCATAAGCGCCTAAAAATAAAGTAAACAGTACATTAATTATTACAGATCGGGTGCTGTGGCCTGCGCCGTCACTTCATCCAATATTTACCCTGGCCTGCTCATGTGATGTTAACAGCCACTCCCTGCATGTCGCCTGTGACGTCGCCCTCCGCCTGCCATCCTCGCCATACCTTTCTTCCACCTGTCTCTTATTTGTTAATGCACTTTGCCAGCTCACTTCTCACACCATCAGAGACCAGATTACAGATGCTTTGCACCAGTGCAAGGGCCAGTTGCACCATATTAGCATTAGGGCCAACTTTGCCCTGGTGCCGAAATGCCTTTAAAGTGCATGTTTTTTGCACTCAGGATTTTTTTGGCCTAGTGCTTATACCATGTAAAATTGCACTTATCATCATACCTTCCTAACCTCCGGAATTTTTCCAGAGACACCAGAATTTTTCCAGAGACTTCGGAATTGTAGGCATTTCTCCGGGTCTCCGGAAAAGACCCTGCAATCTCAAGAATGTTGTTGTTCTTTCCAGGTCCTGTCATATTCTCCACCTGATTGGCTGCCGCCGGTAGCCAATCGGGTGGAGAAGTGGGCGGGACCCGGAAACGGCACGAAATGTTAGTGCCCACTGCCTGCACCACGATATGAGGCCGCTGCTGGCAGCCAGCTTTCTCTGACTTTTTCTTTCCTTTGCCTCAATGCGACCACCGACCGCTGTGATAATACTGCTTTCAATCCATGTCATTGGATTGAAAGCAGCATTATTTTGGCTGCGGCGCCGCCTTCATTTTGCTTACTATAGCCCTGAAAAGCATTCATTCAATGCTATAGTAAGCAAAAGGTGGCGGCGCCGCCGAAATAATCTCCCTTGTCTCTTCATATTCTCTTCATGCCTGGTGTATAACATTGCTCATATTGTTTACCATTATTAGTCGCCTAGGCAAAAATGCCTCTAACGTGGAAACCAGGAAGATCACAAGATGTCTGGTTATGTTTGTTTGTTTGTTTATTTATTTAGTATAGCGCGCAAAACCCAGAGGTAACAGGGCGCAACAGAGGTCAGGAAGATAGGATTACATAAAAACTTGGTTACAGAATAAGATAGGCATGAGAAAAAGAGCATTACATTTACAGTTACATTGTGTGGGATGTGCATATATACATATAATTGAGCGAAAGCTTACAAATTTACATAATTAGTGCTGTGCATAGGGGCAGTTCGGTTGCATTTACATATTTACATATTTAAGGCTGTGCATGGTAGTCAGGTTATAGCACTGGCATGATCAGATTAGATGGCAGGGTTAGTCGTGAGGATCATTGGCCCGCAGCCAAGTGAGGGTGTTTCGCCTGAAGCTATAGTAGGATTGGTCTGTCCTAATGTAGAGTGGGAGGGCGTTCCAGTGTTGGGCTGCCAAGACAGGGAAGCTGCTGCCGCCGGTTTTCTTTTGTCTGAAATTGGGTACCTGCAGGCAGTAGGAATTAATCGATCTGGTGGGGCGGGTGGACGTTTTTTTCTTTATTCTGAATGCGAGATAGGGGGGGGCTGCGTTGTTTAAACATTTGTAGGTGAGTGATGCCGTTTTGAGGGAGATGCGGTCGTGGATTTTAAGCCATTTGTGTTCTCTCCTTTTGTTGGAGATGTGTTCCTTGGAGGGTAGGTTGAGGGCTGTTCTGAGAGCGTTGTTTTGTAGTGTCTGTAGTTTGTTGGTTATGCATTTGTTGGCTCCTAGGTACATGGCGTTGCAATAGTCCAGTTTGGATAGTATTAGGGCGTTGGCTATGATGATGCAGCTAGCTTGGGTGAGGAAGGCTCTACTTGCCCTAATTAGCTTGCATGTGTAAGCGGTGGAGGATGCTAGTGAGTTAACTTGTTTTTTTAGTGACATGGTTGCATCAAGGTGAAAGCCTAGTGTTTTCACTGTTTTGGCCACTGTGATGGTGTTGCCATCAATGTTGAAGGCCTTATAGTTGGAACTGAGTTTTTTGAGATTGGTATTGGATCCGAGGAGCAGGATTTCGGTTTTCTCATCATTTAGACATAGACCATGTGTGGCCATCCATGCCTGAATGATGAGATATATTTTGTTTACCAAGGCCGTATCTGAAGCGTAGTTGCCTGAAAGGGGTATGAGGATCTGGGTGTCATCTGCATAATTGGTATATGAGACACCCAGTCTGTCCAACTTGTCAAATAGGGGCTTGGTAAAGATGTTGTAGAGGGTGGGAGAGACGCAGGAGCCTTGGGGCACCCCACAGGTTATTTTAATGGGGTCTGCTGAGGCTAGGGTGGAGAAGACCCTCATAGTTCGGTTGTCCAAGAATGATTGGATCCAGGCTATGGCCTCTTTCGAGAAGTGGGCTGCTGAGGCCAGGTGTTCGCACAGGACTGCGTGATCTACCAGGTCAAATGCTGCCGACAGATCGAGGAGTAGTAACATGGCAGTGTTCCCTTTGTCGTTAATCTCATTGATCTGGGTTTTAAGATCGATTAAGGCTGTTTCGGTGCCGTGCTTCGGTCTGAAGCCTGATTGGTGGGTGTCTAGTAGTTTGTGAGTTTCAAGATATTGCTGAATCTGCAGGTATGCTACTCTATCTATTATCTTTAACAGGAATGGCACCGTGGTGATGGGCCTGTAATTGGTGGGAATAGCGGGGTCTAGGGTTTGCTTCTTGAGGAGAGGCAGGACCCAAGATTCTTTGAGGTTACTTGGTATGGTGTTGGAGGAGAAGGATGCGTTGATCAGCTTGGTTATAAAGGGGGCTAGATCCCTAGCAGCATCCTTGATTATCTGGGGAGGGCAGTTGTCGCCTTTGCAGTTAGATGGTTTAAGTGAGGCTATAACTTTTTCTGTTTCTGGGATAGATATTTTGGTAAATCTGAAGAGATTCTGGCCTGGACGGTTGGCTGTTTTGTCGTGGTTGCTGGGAGATGCTTCATTGGTGGTGAGAGAGTCTTTTTTCAGAGCGATTTTGGTTTGGAGAGTTTTGATTTTATTAGTTAGGGCGTTTTGGACGCTGGTGCACCATACTTTATCTTTAATTATATTGTCTGGTGGGGGTATAGGGGATTCTAGTTCCCTTAGTATAGCAAATAGTTCTCTGGTGTTGGAGCTCGATTTTTCGATTCTTTCATTGAATAGTTTCTTTTTGGTGAGTAGAATTTCTTTTTTGTAGTTGTTTGCATAAAGTTTGAGTTGTGATTTGTTCTCTTCTGTAGGGGAGTTGCGCCATTGGCTTTCAAGTTTTCTTTTGTGCAGTCTAAGTTCTTTCAGATGTGGGGTGAACCAGGTGTTCAGGTGGGCTTGCTGTTTGCTTTTTTGCAGTTTTAGAGGGGCAATGATGTCTAGTCCTTTTTTTATGGTATTGTTATAGTTTTCTACTAGGCGTTCTGGTTTTAGATTATCGGGGAGAGCATTGAGGGTTGGCAGTAGTAGTGGTAGGAGGTTGTCAGGGGTTATGTTTTTTTTTGCTCTAGTGGGTAGTGGTGGTGCCATGATTTTTCTTTTGTTGACTTCTTTATTGAGAGATAAGGTGAAGTCAATGAGGTGATGGTCTGTCCAGTGCTGGGGAGTGGTTTTGGTAATGACGGTGTCGCAGTTTAGAGTGGCGATCCAGTCCAAGGTCCTACCTTTATTATGGGTGGGGGTGAGCACTCTTTGGATTAGGCCGTGTTCATCTAGCATGTTGGCTATAGCTTGTGCTGATTTGTCGTCAGGGTCGTTTAGTCCTAGATTCAAGTCGCCTAGCAATAATATTTGGGTGGTGTCTTTTATGTTGTTGGCTAGGAGGCTGGATAGGTCTGCTTCGAATGAGCCAATGGGGCCGGGTGGCCTATATATTAGAAGGATGGTTAAGGTGCGACAGTTTGAGATGGGTAGTTTGGCTACTAGGAGTTCGCAGGATTTGAGAGGTGCTTGAGGCAGTGGTCTTAGCTCGAGGTTTGTTTTAGCTATGATGGCTAGGCCGCCTCCTCTGTTGTTGGGCCTGTCCATTCTGATTATTTGGTAATTTTCTGGAATGGCTATTGAGAGTGCTGGGCCTGCTGCTTCGTGCAGCCATGATTCAGTGATAGCTAGGAGGTCGAGGTTGTTTGAGGATAAGGTGTCTGCTATTTCTGTGGCGTGGGCCATTATCGATCTGGCGTTGATCAAAGCTCCGGATATAGTGGTAGTGTTGGGTGTATCCTGGATTGTTATAGGGATGAGTTTGGGTTGGGTGGAGTTGTAGCAGGGTGTGATGTGGCTCGGGTGGATTTTGGTGTGTTGCAGGGTGGGTCTCTTGTTGTGGTAGATGGGCTCGTAGAGACGGGGTAGTCTGGCTCGTAGTCTAGTGTTTCTTTCTAGGGTTGGACAGGGTGCATTTTCTGCAGGGTACATGGTTATGGTGGCAATGAAGATGGTAAGGTGTAATATATGTATGAGGAGATACAGTAGGGTGGCTGTTTGGCTCTTGCTGAGGTACATTGTACGGTTTGGCATGTGTAAATAGACAGGGGGTTTACCTGAGTTCGCAACTCAGGCTAAGAAAGGCATGTGCAAATAGATGCAAGTAGGCAAGGGGTTCACCTAAGAACAGTAATCACATTCGGGCTAAAGGTGGCATGTGCAAGTAGATGCAAGTAGGCAAGGGGTTCACCTAAGAACAGTAATCACAATTAGGCTAAAAATGGCATGTGCAAGTAGATGCAAGTAGGCAAGGGGTTCACCTAAGAACAGTAATCACATTTAGGCTAAAAATGGCATGTGCAAGTAGATGCAAGTAGGCAAGGGGTTCACCTAAGATCAGTAATCACATTTAGGCTAAAGGTGGCATGTGCAAGTAGATGCAAGTAGGCAAGTAGTTCACCTAAGAACAGTAATCACATTTAGGCTAAAAATGACATGTGCAAGTAGATGCAAGTAGGCAAGTAGTTCACCTAAGAACAGTAATCACATTTAGGCTAAAAATGACATGTGCAAGTAGATCCAAGTAGGCAAGGGGTTCACCTAAGAACAGTAATCACATTTAGGCTAAAAATGGCATGTGCAAGTAGATGCAAGTAGGCAAGGGGTTCACCTAAGAACAGTAATCACATTTAGGCTAAAAATGGCATGTGCAAGTAGATGCAAGTAGGCAAGGGGTTCACCTAAGAACAGTAATCACATTTAGGCTAAAAATGGCATGTGCAAGTAGATGCAAGTAGGCAAGGGGTTCACCTAAGAACAGTAATCACATTTAGGCTAAAAATGGCATGTGCAAGTAGATGCAAGTAGGCAAGGGGTTCACCTAAGAACAGTAATCACATTTAGGCTAAAAATGGCATGTGCAAGTAGATGCAAGTAGGCAAGGGGTTCACCTAAATTCGGTAATCACATTTGGGCTAGAAATGGCTACAGACATATAGATAACTCTGCAAGTTGGACCAGTTAGTAGAAAAAGACTACCACATGGTCGGGGGGGCGCATGATACCAAGAAGGATCTGTGGTGTTGAGGGCATTGCTGTGTATGAGTAAACATGTATTCGTGTCTACTGTACTTGCTTCTTGAGTACTATAGAATGATAGCTGTTCAGTAAGTGAGAGAGCTCCAATCACACATTAAGAAATGCGTACAATTTGTTTAACGTTAGAAAATCTCAGAATTTGCGCAGCTGGTGATTGTTACCGCTTTTGTTGTTAGAAAATCAACAATTACAAATGTAGGTGTATCGCTTCAGTTATTTCTTAAAAGAACTTAGCCGTCTTATGTAGTTAAGCATTACTCACCAAAACAGTTCAGTTAAGCTGATAGGTATCATGGTGCTGTACATGGCCAATGTACCATACATGTTTAGAATCAGTATAATGCGGCTGAGGGCGACTCCAACTTCTGATAGTGAGAGATCCTGGAGTTGAAAGGGCAGAGATCCTGGCCCTTGGCTCCTACGGCTCCGAACAGGCACCCAACAGGCCTTAGAGTGGCCTTGGAGCTGGCCGCCGGCGTGATCCGCCTGCCGGCGGTTACCGCTGATGTAAATGAGGCTCAGCCTCGGTTTCAGGCCGCGCTGGTTACAGGCCGCGCTGGTTACTGTATATTAGTCATGCTAGATGCACCAGCTAAAGTATTTGACAGAATTGTTGGCTGAAATTTGACAGGTGGGTGTTGCTGTGGGCAGGGCATACATCTCAGGAATTTTGATTTTCAAATGTAGGCAGGTATGCTTGTCATGGTGTAAATATTTTCTAATTCGAGCCCCAATTTTGCACTATGGTAAACGTTATCCTAGTGCTAATATGGTGTAACTTTGCACCTGCACCAGTGCATAGTTTCTGTAATGCGGCCCCAGATCCCTTCCCCGCCTATCATTTTCATCAGTGGTTGCATTGGAGGAAGAGGGTGGTGAAAGAGCCTATGTGAGAGAGACCGAGGGGGAGACAAAGAGAGCAGAAGGTGAGAGTGAGAGAGAAAGTAAGAGTGGGAAATGAGCGAGAAACAGAGGGCGAGAATGAGTGTGTGTGTTTGTGTGTAGTGAGAAGGGCAGAGACAGCCTGGATTTAAAGCTCAGTTTTTCTTTTCCCGCTCGCCCCAATTTCAGCAAATTGCCATTGCCCGAGAAGGGGACCTGCTGACTAAGGAGCGCCTGTGCTGCGGCTTGTCCATGTTTGAGGTGATCCTGACGCGGATTCGCAGCTATCTCCAGGACGCCATCTGGCGTGGTCCGCCTCCCACCAACGGCGTCATGCACGTGGATGAGTGCGTGGAGTTCCACCGCCTCTGGAGTGCCATGCAGTTTGTCTATTGCATCCCCGTGGGAACCAATGAGTTCACAGCAGAGTAAGTTGGAGCAATGTGCTGCCTCAGCCACATCACCACCCCATACCGAGTAAGTAGTTCTCACTGGATGCGGACTAATAGGGGTGTGAAGGCTTCACAAAAAGCCAAAATAAAAAAAATCTGCCTCTGACATTACATTGCTGCACCCACTCTGTTTCACATGGACAACACACCATGCGAACATCAAACATGTCAACATTATCCATTCCATTCGGGAGAGGCTAGTCCACTTCTCATTTTACCTTTGCATTCTGAAACATTTGGTCCTGGATTTATGAAGAGGAAATCCAGGACTACAAGTTCCAGAATGCAATGTTATCTATACAACATCTCATACATATGTATGCCAAAACAATACATAACAGTACTGCCCTAGGGTTGAGTGCTAGGGGGTCAGAGGTACCACATGGATTGAAATGTGACCTCACACTGGCTAGTGCCACAGATGGGTCAAGCACTGAGCCTGCCCAGCCTGCCTCCTCTCTGCTGAGCAAAGATCCTTCCCTACATCGAACATCTAAGTGTTGTGCAGATCATGCGTAGGTGCCAAGTATCAGCAGGCCACCCATCCTGTCTTAAGTAGTACACCTGACCAATACAAAGTCTCTCCTGAATGCCAGGGTTCAAGATGCCTCAGATCCTGCCTATTTTAAAGTTTGTGACAATAGCTGGCAGTTTTCCACCAGAGAATGCAAAGAAAGAAAACTGGACTGGATACGCACCTACAGATTGTAATGGGTCATGTTGGCAAGTATGGTGCTGAGACACTGAATATCTCCCACACTTTCCAGCCTCACTTGTTCCTCGGCCACCTCCCCCTATCTCACACCGTATAGCCCTTGCCATTTGATCATTATCAATGGAGTAACTGTGCTGAAAATGTTGGGGGGACATGACATCTAAAGGAAAGGGGCCCCTGCCAAATGAATGGGACAAAATGGTGTGCCACAAACGTTTGTGGTGGGATAAACACCCTTGGCCCCCCTAAAATTACACCCATGATCATTATGTACCTCTAGTACTGCCACTGTCCCTCTAGGGAAAACCACTACTTGGCCATCTTCTAGGGCATCATCAGTAGGTCCATATTGGCCCTAAAAGTGGAACTAGTCACCTAATTACAGATAAATGCAAACAATATACCTTTGCTTGCAGTGTCAAAGAAACATGCAGCATCTCTGCGCCACTCAAGCTCCTCGTGTAACCCTGCAACCATACGCCTCATTTCAACACATTACATCTTTCCAGAAGAACCTGTTTGATAACCCCTTTCCCTCCACAGGCAGTGTTTTGGAGATGGCTTGAACTGGGCTGGCTGCGCCGTCATAGTCCTGCTTGGGCAGCAGCGCCGCTTTGACCTGTTTGACTTCTGTTACCACCTACTGAAGGTACAGCGGCAGGACGGCAAAGACGAGATCATAAAGAACGTGGTAAGTATGGGGGCTGCTGAGCAACCCTGGGTCTCCCTAAAGGGCCTTTATTCCCACCTCTGGCTGGCAAAAGTTGCACAGGTGTGGCTGTTGTACACAGGTTGGGCCATGGGCTGGTACATCTAGGCCTGTGTCAGCTGGCAGTAGTAGGGAGAATGGTAGCAGGAGTGCCCCATTGGTAGTAACAGGTGATGCAGTAGAGGATAGAAAGGGTAGCAGGATATGGTCTGGGTTATCTGAGAGTATTAAGGGGCATCACAGGGTATTAAGGGCAGCGGTCGACAGAAACGGACCAATGTGGGCAGTCGGGTGATGCTGGGGCTATCAGTAGTGAGCAGTTTGGGCTAGCATAGGGTAATTGATGTCAATAGGTGAGAGGGGCGGAGTGGTAGCCGACCAATAGATGAAGCAAGAGGCAGTTGGGATCATTAGTGAGCAGCAGGGTGCTAGCAGGAGCCAGCTTCAAGCAGCTATGACAGCCTCTGTTGTGGCAATCGGCATCAGTGGGCAATAAAAGGCACCCTGTGCTAGAATGGTCAAGCAGTGAGGAACACACATCCGTTGGAGCATGTGAAGGAGCTGAGTAAACCTTCAGAAAGAAAGGGGCCACATGGGCTGGACAGCAGGGGCGTTGCTAGGTGGGGGCTACGGGGGCTATAGCCCCTGATCTTTTGGTTGTAGCCCCGGATAGAATCTCAGGAGCTACAGCCAAAAGACTAGCTAGCCCCCAGTCCCAAGAGTTCCAACATCAGTGTAGCCCCGGATCTTTTCCAGACCTAGCAACTCCCCTGCTGGACAGTGACAGCCCGGGTTACACTTGAGAATCATAAGGGTGTGGCAGGGTCAGCACCGGGCAGTAAGAATCAGCAGGGGCCAATAAGAGCAGCAGAACGCAGTAAAGATAGGCCAGGAGAAATAGAACAGCAGATCTGCACGTAGGGTGTAGTAGAGGCCCCAGAGTGGCAGCATACATGTTTATTGGCTAGTCACATGCAATAGGGATAGAGGGATATAGTTGTTGGCAGTAGAGTGCAGAAGTTGTTAGTGAGGAACACCGGGACATAGAATAAAGGTGTACATATACAGACACGATGTTTGTGTAGGCGTGTCACATTCCTGAGAAAGTGAACTCAGAAATGCATTATTTTCTGGTAACTCTCCAATTTTCTTACACTGACACTGCAAAAAGTTGCTTTCAAGTTTGCGAAATGTTGCTGGCCAATTGTAATGTCAGCAGAGAGAAGAGGCTCCCATGTGTGGGGCTGAGCAGGGGGTGGGCAAAGCAGACGAGTGGGCGTCTCCCCGTGCAGTCGACATTAGTGGGTAGATCTGTGTGACAGAAACCAGAAGCACAAGGCAGTCCCCAGCAAGCCACTCATTTATTTTAAAATCTTTTTATTACAATTCTGTGGATAAGCACGAAAAGAAACACTATAAACATAAACAAACACAATAAAACCCCAAAACTGGGCTATTAACAGGCCAACATAAGCATTGAATAGCACATTTCTTGATAATAGGCACGGAAAACGAATGGGCACAGGTATCTAAATCACACATTGCAGGGGGATTCAGCACAGTACATCCCACAAAACAAATTAAATGAATCTGTGAATCAATGTATAAAATACCAAAGACAGATGTGCATGTATTACTGATCGCTCAAAGGGGTTTATCTTCGAAGCGGGGTAACCGCTTGCAGGAGTGCTTTCCAAGCGAACAAGTTTTAGAGTGGGCTCATTCATGCCACTTTTCAAGGCCCTGTACCACCTTAACCAATCTCTTCACCACACAGTGTAGCAGGGACCTGCACACATCCTCCAAGACATGGCAGTTTTGCGCTTGGAAAGAATGTAGGCCAGGTCCATAACTTTAACTGCATGCTTAAATGTGTCTGGGTGGGGGTACACACCCAGCAGGCATACCTACACACAACCGCTGCCTCCAGTGCATGTTGAATTTGGAGCCAGAAGGAGCGCACCTTAGGGCATAGCCAAACCTTATGCAGGAAATATGCAGGCTCACCCACACACTATGGTTATCCCGTGGACGCACTTTCATTATAGCGTGCAACCCTGTGTGCAGTCATGTTTGTCCTATGCAGGATATTCAACTACAGCAGACGGAATTGTGTGTTTCTAGAAACCTTTTTTCCAATGCTGCATATCACTGCCTATCCTATTGTGAGGGGTCAGAACTGTAGGGCGGACAAGTTTGTGAAAGTTTCTCAAAGGATCCCATTTTATTAACTCAAAAGGTTGGATAAATGCTTCACTTGCCCTACCCTGACATGGAATTTCCTGCCTAAAATAAGGAAACACTCTAACAAAAGGTTTCTGTTCATAGCACTTATACATACATCAACTTAACAAGGTAATATATGGCAGTTCAAAAGCAACAAATGTAACAGTTAAGTCCACATCATGACAACTGTCTCTTCTTATAATCTGAGTGAATTCCCCTTCCCCAGATGCAAGCAGGATTTTGTTTGTTCAACAGTTCCAAAAGGCTAAGGAAATCCTGTCTCATATCAAAAGTTCCACTTCAGTTCTCTTTTTGTTCCAACTTGATAACACAATGTTTTAACTTGAATTCAACAAACAGTTTACAAGTGTTCAACAAAGCTTTCCTCTTTTCCACTTGCAACAAATAATACGTCCTTACTTCATTAATTTCAACAAAAAGGTCTTTATCAGGATATTTCTGCATCAGTTCACAAAACCATTTGTTTGACACTATAACATTATTCTGCAGCAGTTCACATCACTTGCTTCAGTGATATTAAATTGTCAGGATGATTCTGCTTTAATCCACAAAAACACTTTAGTGATTCTTCAACTTCTTCTTTGAGAATTTAAACCACACCACATTACTTCAATGGCTCACACCTGGTCCACTCATCTGCCAGGCCAACTACTACAAAGTTCTCAGTTCTGGTGTACTCTCCTGCCAGAACACAAGAAAATACTACAAAGATATCTGACCTGGTGTACTCTCCTGCGAGGCCAGAATAAACTACTAACTTATGTGGTAAGGGTTGTCTTCAAACCAGCTAGAAATGCCTTTTGCCCCACAACCTCAAGTTTAAGAATGTCTTCAGGGCAGACCACATTGGTGCTATTTGTTACACATCTGTGATTGCCACACTCAATACAGGTTAGGTTTCACTCCTTCTGAATGCCTTCTATCAGAAGGGCAGCCTTCCTGGCATCTTGTTTCTCCCCTTTCACACTAGCCAAATTCTGATGATGCTTCTGTCTTACTTTCACGCTTCTTTGGCTTTGGCAATGTAGGTGTAAGCCATTTCCTCTTATGACTTCCTTTACATATGGTCAATAGTCTCTACAAACAATGACATTCTCAATTGCCTTCTTTTGGTTTGACCAATACTAGTTCTTTATAAATTGCCTTGGAATGTTTCTCTTTTGGCTTTGGCAACAGTGGTTTGCATTTCCTTCTTGTGTTATTGCCCTCTCTTGTTGTTGTTGGCTTTTCATATGACCCAAAATGTTGTAATCACACCCTTCTAGTCTGATAATTAGGCTTGTGTTCTACCATCTGCTTCTTTTAAAATCAGGTTGGTTTGCAACAGAATAATTAGCCCGCTTTACATTAGTTTGGTATTCAGAAACTTTCCTTTTCTTCTATTTTACTTGACTTATGTTATTTCTGAGTTTAAGGCCCCTGCACTTGGCCAGCGGGTGGTTACAAAGCACTCTGGGGTCACAATCTAACAGGGAACTCACCGGGTCTGGGGTTTGTGTCCGTTTGCCTTGCTGCCTCCAGGTCCTCTGCTTCTGTTTTTCCGTGTCTGACAACAGCAGAGCTCTCCTGTCTCTCACAGCTCTCCGGTTCTCGCCTGCCACCGGCGCTTGTCTTACAATGGGGAAAACTGTTAAATGGTGCGCTTTCCGCTGCACAACCTCTCCAATCAAGGATTGAAGTATAAGGGACCCTCTCAGGACAGGTATCCGTTTTACACACCACAGTGGCCCCGACGTCTCAGCTCTCATCTGACTGCTGCTTCCGCTGCCCTGTGGAGATGTCAAAACTACTCCACCTTCTCGACTGATCTTTTTAATGGTCTGCACCTGAGGCAGCCTTTTATGCCTCCCAGTCGCCCTCAGGTGGAGGTCATTATCCCTAATAGGCTGAAACTTGCAGTCTTGTGCCTCTGCAGTCCTTTTTCTTGTCCCAGTATGTTGAGAATTGTGGGACTTGAAGTCCACAATGTTTTTTAACAGTTTCTATTTTACAATAGGCCATTAGAAGTTTGTGGTCTTGGGGACAGTTATACAAGTGGGTTTTCGATTCTTCCTGGCCTGTCCCCCCCATGTGATTCTCTTTGCAGCCCCCAGGGTCAGGATCAGAAAGCATCTGCCTTTCCCTGGCAAAATGAGAAGGGTTCCAGGCCAGGTTTTCTGGGTGAATCATCTCGGTTTCATCACACTATCCTCTAGCACACATTCTAAGTCTGCCTCCCATGCACCTCTGGTTCGTGCAGCTCAGACACTCGCACCCACAAGCAGACTCTGATATAGGCGTGTCATGGGTTTCCAACCATCCTCCAAGCTTTATAATATGATATGATAGTTTATATAGCACCTATACACAATGTGTTTCAAAGCGCTTCAATGCAAGGGAGGGAACAAGGGAAAATACAATGACATTCTTACAGGCTATGAACAGTAAGGATGTGAAATTAACTATCGTACTCAGCATGACAACATTTCAGATAGTGCAAGAGCTAAGACATAGATAAGGAAGGGAGGGGGAGAGTGGGAAGGAAATGGAAACAGACAGGCGACTATCGTACTAGGCCTGACGACATTTCTGGTAGAGCCGGAGAAAAACAAAAGGTGAGGGAGAGGGGTGCAGAAAGGGAGGGGAGGAAAAGAAGCGACTATCGTACTAGGCCTGATGACATTTCAGATAGTGCTGGAGTTGGGGGGGACAAGTAAAGGGAGGAGGAGGACACAGGCGAGGCTGCTATCATACTAGGTCCAGGTACAATTGTGATAGAGTAAGTGCATAGAAGAAAGTAAGGGGAGGAGGAGAGGAGATATGAAAAGGGAGAAAGGGAGAGGAGAGAACAGAGAGTAAGCAGTCAAAAAGGTTGAAGAAGCAAGAGGGGAGAGCAAATACAGTTGCAGAAGTCAGTAGTAACACATAATGTTGCAAGCCAGGATACAAGACGAAGATGGGAATAGCATGATTCACAGGCACCATGAGTACAAGATGCAAAGGAAGTCCACCATGAGAGTTGAGAAAGGGTGACACAATCAATGAAGTCCATAAAAGTCAAATTCAGCATTGGCCGCATGACTGTGATGGTGAATACAGAATGTATCAGGACAGACTCCTGCAGAAGTAGGCTGGAAGGAGGGAATGGGGGCAGGGTAGAAAGATCCAGCAAAACAGGCAACACCTGTGTGCGAGAAGGGTGGGGGGCACAAGGGAACATCACAGGGGACCAGAGGGTGTGGGGATGGTCAGTACCTCATCACACTTGGGTTCCACTGGCCATATGGGCCACTTCTCCTTGGCAAAGCTAGTAAGCCTCATGTACCCCAAGAAATGTCCCTTGTTTATCCCATACTCATCAACCACCTCCGAAAAGTCCCTGATAACCCTGTCCTTAAAGGTGACCCCCCCAAGTGGCAAGGCCCAGACCTTCCCACCATCTTCAAAATAAGGACAAGTCGCATGTGTCCCAACATAGGCTCGCAGATGAAGACATATTCGGGGAGTATGGGCACCTTAACCCCAGGACCCTTCTCATCCTATGCCAAATCATCATCCCCATGTCTAATATGTACAGCCTATGTGGTAAGCAGCCCTCTGCAAGCCACAGAGTCTCCTTGAGAATGACCAGCCTTATAGCGCCACACATCAGCGAGGTGTCCAATGTTAGATCATCTTCCAACCATTTAGCTAATTACTGTGCCTGAGCCGCCAGGTAGTACAGCTCAAGCCACGGCAATTGAGCCCTACGTCCTCATAAGGCAACCTCAGCGTAGATAGTGCAATTCTATGCCTCTTCCCACCCCAAAGAAACCCATTATATTCAAAATTATAAAAACGAGCGCGGGATAAGGAACATGACATTAGCAAAGAAGTACAATAGTCGAGGCAACACCACCATTTTGACTTATGCAACTCTCCCCATCGGCGAGAGTGGCAATCGCTTCCAAATGTTCATGGATGCCGACGTCCCTTGCACAGCCCTCACCATCCACTTGCATATGACTAGCCAGGTGCCAGATGTTGACCCCCAAATATTAAAATGACTGGGTTTGCCACCAGATCCCCAATTATGGGAGTTCTTCCAGACTACAGGTATGGAGTCCAGCAAGCAGGAATATAGAGGACATTTGTTTACTGAAGGAGATGCCAGTAAGCTTTGCAAAATGGTTTAATACCTCCAGCACCATGGGGAGATTATGTGCAGGGTCATGCATATATAAAAGACAGTCATCGGCATACAACGAGATCAAATGGTTTGCCCCGTCGAACAATATCTGGCATCTGTGAACTCAGAGCACAGAAACACTGCAAACGGCTCCAACACCAGTATGTATGTATGTATGCGCCATTGTGTTTCATGCTCTGAAACACTTGTGTACGAGCGCGATATAGATACACTATCATATATATAGCATCAGCGACAGAGGACAGCCCTGCCTGGTGCCTCTATGTATATTCCAGGCCATGGATAGATGTTTACTTGTATGCACTCTAGTCACTGCTGCAAAATAAATTAGTTTAACCCACAGAGAGAACCCCATGCCAATTCCGAAGCCATCTAATGCAGCATACATCCATTGCCAATAAACAGAATCAAAAGACTTGATGGCATCCAACGAGACCACTGCATAGGGTGCATTGTGCATCTGGGACCTGTAAATGACGTACAGGAGCCTGTGCAGATTCAATTAAGTCCTACTATTCGGGAAAAAGCCAGTCTGGTCACAATGTATTATAGAGCCAATGACGCGCTTTAGTTGACCAGCCAATAGTGCAGTTTTTATCTTAACGTCTTGATTTAGCATCGACAAAGGCCTATAGGAGTCGCACAGGCAGTGTGGTTTCCTGGGTTTAAGAACTGGTACAATCGTGGATTCACACATACTATCGGTAAAGATACCCGTCTTATAAGACTCTTCAAATGCTTGGAGGAGCACTGGCACCAACTTGTCACCAGAGGCTTTACGGAGTCCTGCTAGATGGCAGGGACAGTATGACACTCTGCAACTCATCCTCAGTTATGGGTGTTTTCCAGGGCTGTGGCCTGTACTGCCATGATCTTAGGCAGAGTGACATGCGCCAGTGTAGTGAACCTCATTGATACTCACACCATAAATCCCCTCATAGTATCTACTAGAAACATAATTAATGGCTGACTGAGACTGACAGATTTCAACACATTCTTTGAGAATTGCAGTAAATGCATGCCTGGGCTTCTCATTCTTGCACAGCCATGCTAACAGTCGACCAGTCTTGTCCCCCTCGTCATGCATCCTTGAAGTGTATGTACCATAGTCAAATTTCCGTAGTCGTTCCCAGGTTTCAGTGAATGTAGTATGCAGGGGCAGTAGGACCTCTTTGTTTGGGCCCTCTTCACTGCCCATCCCCTCAATCTCCTGTATATTGTCCTCCAGTCTACCCACCTCAGAGGTTAAAGTTTTCCTAATAGCCCAGGGTTTGGCAATCACTTTGCCTTGTATCAGGACCTTAAGGGCCTCCCAGACCGCACTCCATCTATTCACACTGCCCACGTTAATAGCCAAGTATTGCGTTAGGACATCTGCCAGGTAGCCCTGGAATATGTCATCAGAGAGGGCGTTCGCAGGCATATGCCAGGTTGGGACCGGGGTAATCGAGCCCAGAAGGACCCAGGTTACTATCAGTGGAGAATGATCAGAAATTGTCTTGCCAGCGTATGTTGTGCTCACAAACTCAATCAAACATTGCTTCCCTGTGAATTCGTAGCAGAGTAATAGGAGAAACTTTGACTATCCCTGTTGAGAGTTTGCCAAATGTCGACTAAGGAGAGATCCTGCAGCATGGTATGCATGGTCTTGGCCACAGGGTAGTGTTGAGTGTATCTGCAATCTAATCTGTCTAATGTGGGATCCAATGTGCAATTAAAATCGTGGTACAATGGCCTTTCATCGCCAGGCATTTCTACACCTGCATTTTAAACGTGTAAAAAATAACAAAACTTATTTTTGGGGGGGGGGGTGGGAAAGTGTAGATAAGGGGTTGGGGGTCAGGTATAGTTAAAATTAGGTGGGGAGGGGGGTTTAGAGGGGTGGAGCCCCATAAAAAAACATTTGATGATCTTTTTCGTTATTTTATACACTTTAAAATGCAGGCGTGGAAATACCTGGCGATGAAAGAACATAGAACCTGAAACCGCCTACCCAGATATCCAGAAGAGACCCCTAAGATGTGTCATCCTCTTGTACAGAGAGCGAAAGTGGCCAGAGGCATCAAGGTTTGGGGCATATGAGTTCACAATACAGACCTCTCTATGTTCAATGAAGCCCCGTCCAATTATTCATCTGCCCTGGTCATCAGTTTCCACCTTGACCAACTTGAACTTGAATGATACCTATCCAGCAACCCACACCAGAACACCCATAGTGTATTTTGAGTACAACAAACCATATCCCACACCTCCCCCATTTGGAAGTGATTTTAGTGAGCTCTTCTGCCAACAAGTGCGTGGATATCCCCCGGAGACGTTCCATGATATAATCTTAAGCGTAGTCATCAATCAAGGAGCAAAGAGCCCAACCGCATCCACAACTCACCTGCAACACATGAATAGGCATCGCCTGGTCACCGCCCTGCACTGCCAACATGTCCTGCCCATGTCCCCACTCATGTCTACCCCACCCCTCCCTCATGAATCACCCATAGCCACGTCAAGTGCCCTTATTCAATCCTCCTCGCCATAACATTGCCCAAAACCAACAAAAATGAACTTGAACAAGAACAAACCATAATAGTGAATAAGAACAAGCTGCACAACTGAGTAACACCTCTCAAGCCTTCCCACCCCCCAAGAACAGAAATACTCCAGAGGTCCCAGCAGGAGGCAGCCATTACGGACTCCCCCAGTGGCACATCTGCCCCAGGGTCATGGGCGGCTTGTGTCATATCTTATTGTACCAAGTTCAGATCAGGAGATCTCATATCCTGTTCCTGAGACGTTGTTAAGCCTCAGCAAGACGGCACCATGCACTTGTGAATTCAACCAAGGTCCCATAGCAGGGCAGGCCACGTGCCTGTCTACAAAGTGTCAATCAGCCAGTCTCGGGATCTCCCTTTCTCTCTGCAGGTCCAGATGACATGCCACATTCGTCCATCCATTGGTTGGCCTCACTAGGGTATTAAAAAAATAAGGACTTGCCTTTATAGAGAACTTTGAGCTTAGTCGGTATGAGTACCAGATTGCAAAGCCTCTCTTTAGTTGGTACAAACATGTTCCTCTTCTTTTGCACTAGAGGGGTGTAGTCCAGGTAAATAGCCAATAATGATGAACCGCGTTTGATTGTGACCCCTTCACTTGAGCACTTAAGTGTTGTCTCTTGGTCCTGGAAATTAAGGATCCATGTGACAACAGGTCGTGGAGGGGTTCCCGGAGGCGGGCGCTGGGCCAACGATCTGTGTGTCCTCTTGACTGTGAAGCCCTGCGATAGTTGTCCAAGGCCAATTTCCTGCAGCAGTAGATTCTCAATCTAGGTCAGTTCCCTCCTTGCCCTCACTGAGTCCCAGTATGCGGACATTGTTTCGGTGGGACCTGCCCTTGGCATCTTCAGCATGTTGTTCCAGGACCTGGTTTCTACACACCAGCTCCTCCACCGTGGCCTTCAGCATCTCTGTATTCACCTTCGTAGGCAAGATCTGCTCCTCATTGTCTGCCACTCGGGTGGATAGCGATTGCACATCATGACATAAGAGTTTCACGTCTATCTTGACCTCTTCAATTTTGTACTCTATGGAGGTGCGCAGTGCCGCAATCGCTGCCATCACTTTATCCTCCTGTTCTTGTGGCAAAGAGGCATCGGTCTGCGGGGCAACCTCACGCCCCTGAGAGGGATCTTTCTGGGAACTCTTAGGCCTGAACGAACCCAGGATGGTCTTCCTCTGGTTCCCCTTTGTCTTAGTTTCCGGCATGTCGTGTACAAGGAAAGACCTGTGGATCACTGACCACTCAGGGGCAGTCAAAGCATATTTTCTGCAATCCTCTGGAACTGTCAGCGTAGCCACGCAGCAGGGTATCAGCCCACAAAAGGTGTGTACAGTTGTGGCACCCAAGTACTAGTGCAGGGTCACACTGCATACATGAGGACAAGTCACCTCGGCAAGGTGTAGAGAGTGGGCTTGAAGAAGCAAAGAAGCTCAGCGCAGGCAGGCGTAGCTAGAGGTACAGAAGGCGGTATCAGCTATCAAAGGGGGATTCTGCCAACATCCCGCTCACCAGTCAATCTGCTCAGCACTAGTAGGGTCGCACAATACTCCGTATAGAGAAAGGATGCCCACTGGGCGGAGGCTCCAATCACTTTTATTAGAATTTAGCTGGGTACCCAGCTGAAGTATCCACAGCCTGTAGAGTCACGCTGTCAGGGTAAAGGCAAGAGAGATCCCAGCATTCAGGCCATTACACTGCACCAATTCAGCCCAGCCAGTCCTGACAAATACAGCTATGCTCACAACCAGGGTGCTCCCCCCTCTGCCTCACAGACCATAGGTAGTCATGCAGCATGCCCAGTGCAGACCTACTTCACACCCAGGGCTGTAGTCAGCAAGCGTTTAGTCCCACTCTAAGCAAACATCTGCAGGAGCCGGGCTCAGGGCCACTTTCTTTCGCCTCTGTACAGTGCTCTGTGTCATCAGTAGCAGTCCCCCGCAGTAGGATCAGGGGCTCCACAGGGTACGATTTGACTGTGCGTGCGGCGTCGCGCCGCTGAATCCACTGGCAGGCACTATTTAGCGGAGTGCAGCATGCCCTAATATGCCATCGGGTACAATGCAGGCAGCCCGCCCAGGAATTTCAAGGCCAGGTCCCGCCGACTTGCCTCACAGCTCTGCTCAGAGGATGTCATTCGGGGGAGAACCCCCAGCAGGCGCAGAGGCCAGCACCTCGAACGGCATGGATATGCATGCGGCACCAGGGCATCAGCGTCTTGGCACAGGTCCCTGTATCAAGGCCAGCCGGACTCGCCCTCTTAAGTCAGCTCGAGACCGGCAAAGGCTGCCATCTTGGCTGTGATCTCGCTTCAAAGACCCAGAAATATCAGCTGAACGAGGAGCTTAAACTGCTCAGGAGTTGGCAGTGTCGCGCACTAGAACCTCCGACACTGCATTGTCAAAAATCAGCCTCAGGGTCCAGGTGCAAAGGATCTTTACAGGATTGATCCCGGGAGCTCTGGTAATTCACTCCGCACTGCATCGTGACAAGCCATGCCACTCATTTTGACAATACAGGATTGTTAGCTGTTTCAATCTGCCTGAAACTCTTCTTGGTTGTGCCTGACCACAATCAGTCATACAGGGACCTATAATGAATGTAGCTATGGAGAAAGATGAGTTTAATGAGGTGGGACTCCTCCTCCATAGGGACCTATATTGTCTGCTGTGCTGGGTAAAGCTTTGGTTGGTGAAAAGAAGAACCAATCACCACACAGGTACCCGTATTATGCTCAGCTCATGCAGCGTCTTTCTCAGTGAGAAGGTACGCGCGCCCATAGAGGCCTCTGCTGTCTAGAGCTCTTGGCAAAGACTTCTCATTTATGGAGAATGCTGACCCTTAGGGAAGCAGATCATATGCAGGCCTGGAGAAAGCTTTCTTCACATCTGTGGGTAGCACACCTCCTATGGTGGAATATGTCAGGTATGTGTTTGCCTTTACTGCTATGAAATGGGGCCTGTGACAAAGCAGACATAATATCCAAACCTATCGAGATAAAGTCAGCAATGGAAATGGGTTGCCATTCAGAGTATCCCAAGTGCGCCCGGTATGACATGATATGATAGGTTATTTATAACACGCTTAATGCCCAGAGGTTTCTAAGCGCGGAGCCGGGGATCGAACCTGCATTGCCGCTGAGCTATCCTCCCGAGACGAGAACGAGTATTACATCAGGAGCCAATCATCTTCCACTGGTGGAAGCAGTCTCTGTAGAACTTGTTAGCAGCTGCACTAGTAAACTTGGCATGCTAAGCAAAAAGGTGCACAAAAAAACGACAAAGGTCAGGCAGTGCTCCTGCCAACATCATACACAATGAAAGGTTAACAGCAAGCAACTTATCAACCTAACCATTTAAAAGGTCATGAAACACAAATAAATCAGGAAGCACTGTTTGCTCGGGAGATAACTCTTAGAGAGCGACAACTGACTTTCGTAGCAGCACTTGAGCCTCTTCCAAACCAATACAAAGATACTGCATGTGATTAAAAGGCCTTATGCAACTCAGAATGGGGTGTCATTTTTAGGGGCTACCTCTAGAATATGGAAATGCTCACAAGGAAAGTAAGTAAGATTACAATCTAAGAATGGCCATAACCTATGCTGGATCCTAAACCTGAGCTTTACTCTGGTTGGTTTCCAGGTGCTTGTCAATAGTGGCCCAGTTGACTAGACACGGGCTAAGTTGTTGCGGGCTGCAGAAGTGAATTTGTTATATTGGCTAGGAAAATCACTATCTTGAAGCAGGTGGAGATGGGTCCTGAAGCCACCTGCTTCTGGGCTAGACTGGAAATAGCAAGGAAAAGGTGCTAGAGTGGTGATCATCTGAGGAGCAACAGGATTGTTAGTAGCATAGATGGGGCTTTGCTGCTTGAGGCAGAGGTGCCATTTCCTCAAGCTTTGTGGGATGGAAGAAACATAAGCACGGCAGCAGGTGCTTAGTTGGATATAAAGAGAAGGGGGAGGGATAGGAGAACAGTGTATGTGTCTCGGGTCTCAGAGGGTTTTGATGAGAAATAGTTGGCAAATCAACTGCGCTGAGGGTTTAGAAGATGGAGCAGGCACATGGGTGGTCAGTATGGCTTCAAGGGTACACCACAGTTTATCAGGAAGTCAGAGGACAGACACGATAAGGTTGGTGTAGTAGATAGAGTAAAGAGCCCAGATAAGAGAAGACAGGAAACTAGCCTCAAAAGCAAACCACATGTAACTTTTAGTTCAACGTAAGTGTGCTGTACTGAGCATATGAGAGGCACATGGCAACACAAATGCTGAATTAACCGAGTCTATATAAATGCTCCCGAAAAGAGCTATGAAGGGCTTTTCAGAACACTAATAAAACCAACACCAACCAAAACCTAGTATAGAAAAGCGTAGGCAAAACCAAGGTAGATCATGAGGAGGTAGGAAGTACAAATAGTAGAAATAATTCCATCTCATATGGAAACAGAAAGGAAATCAGTGAATTGGGTTTTAGAAAACCAATCCACTTGTAGACGCGTGAATGGATTTCAGGTAATCAGAAAATAAGACACTTGCTATGACAGAATGCCATCTAGTGAGGGCGGGATAGCACACACGTTTGGGATTTCTGTTAATTAAAATGTTGCATGTAATTCTGTTTTTTAAGAGAGGTCTGCTAATCAGACCCCCTCTTTCATAAGCGTCTCAGGCCAAACTCATAGTGCAAACATTTGCCTTTGCTGAGATAGTCTACAGACCCTCAGCACTAGCCCTGCAGTGACACAGGTCAGACTCATTGGCCACATGTGCCTTACTGACAGCAGTCTGAGGAGGATTTATTGTAACTATCTGCATCTCTGATATAAAATTATAATAATTATGAAACCTAGTCCGACTGGTGGCAGAGTAAACCTTAAATATAAGCCATGCCTGGTTCTGGCATGGCGACTGATAGGATCACACTATTAATATAGCAACAACTATTTTATACCATTCTATTGTCAGCTTTCTGAGCAGGTCTCAGGTATAACAGGGCAATGTGTATTAGCCACTTTGCGTGGATGTCTCCACTACTGCCATGTGGGACAATGGCCCGGAAGTTTCTTCTTTGAACCTCCTGCAGGAAGGGCAACACCTTTCTCCCAGGGCACAGGAAGCCTCCCCAGGAGATCTCCTAGAAGGTGCTGCTTCAAAGGCAGCACTAACATAACTGACACCACAATGCCAGACACTGGTGTCCAGTGGGAAGGGGCAAAACTAAAGTAGCAAGAGGAGCAAGGTAGGCTGAGAGGGGAGTTCTGCTAGTGCTCTCTACAACTTACTGTTTTTCCTGTGGGACAACACACTCTGGGTATGATGCCAGAAGGGGAAGGGCACTTATTACGACAGCCTGGATAGGACCCCTTACAGTAGTTTTGCTTCAAGCACTGGTTCACAACACAATGTTCCAAAAAAAGGTTCAAGGCTCTTCCACCAAGTCACAGGTGCTGGTACACAGCAACTAGAAGAAATGCTCCCAAGAAGCTTTGGTCTTCCTTCCCCAAGCTTACAGTCTTGCTTCACCAATAATCTGACAGTATTCAGTGGGAGCTTAGGTTTCTCTTTCCCCAAGCTTGTTTCACTGTTTCAAAACCCATATTCCGCTCTTCCTGGTTTCGCGGTTGCTTGTACAGTTCCTTGTCATTTTGTTGGGGCTCCCTGGTCTAGGCACAGTTGACAGACTGCACGGTCTACCCACTACAGGGCACACAACTAGTTGCCCTTACCTAAGCACTTTATCCCCTTAACTTAGGATTGTTGGGTTAATCACACTTGGAAGATTCAAATGCAGCTTAAACTGCTCCCCTCGGCTGCTTAATTACCGAAAACTCTCATAATTTCACTAGCTTGCGTTGCTTTAGAATTGTCCTTTAACTGTTCAGAGTCTTTTGAACACATATACTTCCTTAAACCTGACCACTTTGTTGAAACATTGTTATTCATTAGCCCATTGTTGGCCTTGCATTCCTCTATTTCATCATTCGGTCTTCATCAGGGGGCTTTCGAGAATGTGCTGCCTGCACGCGACCACTCCAACTTTCAAACGTGCACCGGGTTTCTCTCATTCATTGGCACTCACCTGTCGCGTAACGGTCCTTTCCCAGTTTCTTAGTTCGTACAATCAGGATCTCACTGCCTGCCCCGCAGACACCCCTAGACTGTGCTTCCAGTCAGGGAATGAACAACTCTTGACACAGCATAGGGACCGCCTGTTTCCACGGCTCCCTTCTCTCATGCACCCCGGCTCCTTGGAGACACGGCTCGCTCGCCACGCAGTGACACTCAGTTATACTGTCACTTTCTCCAGCGTCCCAGCGTTCCATTCCTCTCCGGTTTCTCATGGGCTGTGCAGGCTTTTCTTCTCCTCTCTCAATCCACAGTCTTCTTGCTGCCATTGGTGTTTGTGGACGCCACCTATTATACACCTGTGAGTCTCTAACAGGCTGCAGGTATGAAATCCCAGGTTCAATTGCCTGCCCACAATTAGTCCAATTAACAGGATATGCCTGACCTTCTGCTCTATACCCTTCAGCTCCCTCTTCTTCATCTCAGTACTATAGTGGTCTCTTCCATAGGTAATCTTCATTACTCTTGGGGTTTGTTTCTTCTTCTCAGTACTTGGTCTGACTTCAAGGGAAAAGTAGGATCTGGGCAGCAATATCCTGCAAAGGCTAAGGGAGGGTAAGGCGAATCACTGTCAGGAAATGGGGGATACCGTGTCTCGCCTTCAGGTACCATATCTCGAATCCCCAAGGACCCTCCACCAAGGTGATTCACCCTCGCTAGTCCACCTCTAGTGTCGGGATCCAAAAACGATGGCCCTTCCCTGGCCACCTGAACAGAGGATTCCTGGGGAGTAGATGTGAGAGTACCTTCAGGTTTCTCACACCTCTGACAATCCTTCTCGGTCTCATCTTTGTACTCTAATGACAAGAAGGATTCACTTGACCTCTGTTGGGAATAGTCTATTGCAAAGTCCTCTGCCAGAGAGGTGAAAACAGAAGGCATCCAAGGCAAAGCTCTGTTCCCTGACCATTCACAGGGAACAGTGAGGGTGGACTGCTCTGGGTCAAAGCCCCTGTAATGAATGTTGCACTGGAGCCAGAATCATGCTCATTGGAGGTGAAGAACCATCTGTAGGTGCCATCCAATTTCCTGGATCGGAAGTGCAGAAATGAAGGACTCCTCTTTTCCTGGAGAGCCTGGATTGGGCTTCCCATCAACACAAAAATTCAGATGCAACTTGCACCCTGTTTCATCACCTCGAGATGTCTGTGAGGCAGCTCAGCCACTCTCAAAACACTCTAAACTGCCACAGGGCCACTGTGCGAACCTTTGAACCACTTGCTGCACTTCGAGCCCCCCAGATGCCTGCTCCATCCATTGCTGCAGACTGCATTGGTCAACCCAATCGTTAATTCCATTCCTGCATGTAGCAAGCCATCGACTCAATGGTTTCAAATACTGCCTCGACCCAGCAGAAGCATTGTTTTATCAACAACTCGACTGCCATCCTGAACTGTTGGTAGCCATTGACTTGACTGTCTCGAACGTTGATTTCTCGAAACAGACTTGACACCAACTCGCCAGCGGGACGGCATGAGTCGAGCATCTCAATATGGGTTTGACCACAGTCATAGCACCTAGAAGACCAACTCGATGCTGTCAAGCAACCAAAGACAAGAACT
Source organism: Ambystoma mexicanum (assembly GCF_040938575.1). Taxonomy (NCBI): domain Eukaryota; kingdom Metazoa; phylum Chordata; class Amphibia; order Caudata; family Ambystomatidae; genus Ambystoma; species Ambystoma mexicanum. Next base: position 335,370,000 of record NC_090926.1, on the reverse strand, counting down.
ACTCTATTTTAAAGAGACTCTTTCCCCCTTATTCCATTTTGAAGGACCACAGTGACATTTAAGCCCCCTTCTACACTATTCAAGCACATAGTGGATAGGGCTGATGAGAGTTGTAGTCCAAAACAGCAGGAAAGCCATAGGTTGCAGAGCCCTTGTCTAAAGCATGGGTGCTTGTGACAAAATGATCAAATGTCAAAGTCCTTCAGTGGTAGAGAACCTCAACGCATTGACCCACAGTGGCAAGGAACCTAGTGGTAAAGAGTCTCACAAACACAGGCTCCCAGCTGCAGAGAGCCTTAGTGGAAGTCATGTTTCAGTACTGGAAACCATATTGGCGTGTCCCTTAGCGGACGTGCACACTAGATAGACAGTTTACGTGTCTTTCTTTCCTATCCACCACGCCGATGGCTGGCAGGCAGATGCTAAAATAGAGTGGACGTGAGCAAGGAACAAGGACATACTCAATGCTCTTCCCACACCTATTTTCAAATTCAAGGACTCAAATTCATAAGCATTTCAAAACAGTTTTTAAATCGGTTTAAAGAAATGCAATTAACATGAATGTATTCCCATGTTTGTTAGACTGTGACAGTTGTTTTGTAGCCGTGTAGGTGGGTGGGTGGTGATTAGATAGGATAGCCATAATTAAGTCTGTTTATTTGCACCCCATTACAAAGACCATAACGTCATGTTCGTATTTCTTTCCTTTCAGCCCCTGAAGAAGATGGCCGACCGCATCCGCAAGTATCAGATCCTCAACAATGAGATCTTTGCTATCCTCAACAAGTACATGAAGTCTGTGGAGACGGACAGCTCTACTGTGGAGCATGTGCGCTGCTTCCAGCCCCCTATCCACCAATCGCTAGCCACCACCTGCTGAGTGGGTGCACATCCTCGAGCCACCGGCAAAGCATAAGGACTTCCCTATGGGAGACAGACTTTTAATACTGCGTCACGAGCCGCTCACAGTGGATGAACACGTAGACACCTCTGCATGGTCAACTTTTTTGTTCAACTGATTTTATTTCTATCCCTAAACAAAGTTAGCGCACAACATTCTAGGGCCATACATTCCTTCCTTATGCCTAATACCCACAGCCAAATTTGACACACGTTGAAATCGCAGATGATCCCTCCAACCTTCTCATACCAACCACCAGCTCAGCAACCCAAGCAACCTACATACACTAAGCAACAGGTGAGGCAATCTCCTTACAAAACCACCCAGCTATGGCTGCAAACATTTTGTAACAAATACGACCAGCACCAGGAGGTTAGCGAGCATGTCTGAAGAAAGATTTCTCAAAGACTTGAAAGAAACACCAGCCGAGCAGGAAACAAAAGTATCTGATCAGCTGGAACATGTGACGCGAGACACAGGCACTGGGGCTTGTGGCCAGAAGGCGTTTCTCCTCCGCCATATATGGCATACCCCTAGCATGGATGTCCTCTGTTGTTATCACCAGGTGTCCTAGGTCTATAAAGGAGAATTAATGATTAATTGCTCTTGGGAAAGTTTTGTTTATTCTGCAAAGTAGCTATTATAACAGTAAGCTGCCTGAGATAAATACCAGTCAAACAGAACTACACAGTGAGTCAGATGAACCAATAGGAAGGTTAAACCTTCCAATGTGAGAAGGTTTTCCCGGGCATTTGCTGTGAGTGAGGTGAGGGAACGGTCAGGTCAGTCAGGGGATGAGGAGGTGGCTGAGAAAAGGGACTGAGGATAGGGTGTGCAGGTCCAGCAAGTGTGTCAAGTGCATGGAACCGACAGAGGAGCGCGGTATAGTGGACTGAAATGAGATCGAGGAAGGCAGTGAGGTGAAGGGTAGTGCAAGGATAATTGTTGAATGGGGGAGAGGGTGTACAAGGGCTGCTGGGAAGAGTTAAGTGAGTGGATTGTGTTGGGCAGAGCACGTGAGTTAGGAATCAGAGAGTAGGGGCTCTGGTTTATTTCTTTAATTTATTTCTAAAGCGCTTGAACAAGGCCCATAGGCATAAAAGCGCTAGGACGGACTAACTCACACAGAACATAAGAAGGAAAATTGGAATCAGGAGCAGGAGCAGAATCATTCAAAGAAAATAGTTTTCAGATTTTGTTTAAACGTTAACAAAGAGGAACAAGTCCTCAGATGTCTCAGGAGGATAGCTCAGTGGCAACGTGCTTGCCTTGGAGGCAAGACAACATGGAGGAACACAGGTTCGATCCTGGGTCCACGCTTAGAAACCTCTGGGTATGAAGCGCGTTATAAATAAGCAATCATATCATATCAGGGGGTGTGCATTCCAAAGCCGTGGTGCTGCTACAGGGAAGCACCCTTCTTTCACCAGGGATAGTCTGGATTCAGGAGTCTGCAGTTGTCCTGAGTAGTTAGATCTTAAACTGCGCCTATCAGGAAGCCCGTGGTGTGCACTGAGGTGAGGGTTTTCAAAGGCAAGTGCAAAACAGGCAGTGTTGTGTTTGGATGGGAGTAAGGTGAGTGGGTGCAGGTACAAATTGAGGGAGACAATCAAGTGAAGCAGCGCAAAAGGGTTCAATAATTGTGTGGCGACTATGTCCCAGGTGGAAGAGGCACACACAGAGGTGTGAGATGGGCAGAGTGCAGGGATTGAATGAGCACAGTGAGGTGGTGCAAGGGCAAAGAATGAGTGTGATGGGATAGGAGTTCATAGGCATAAGAAGGGAGTGCAGGGGAAAAGGAGGTACTGAGATGAAGGCTGGTGGGAAAAGTAAGTCCCATAAGTGGTTCTTAGGTAGAATAATTGTATGGGCAGATGAATGGCGTGAGAAGTGCAGTGCACAGGGGCAGTTCAGCTGAGTGGGGAGTGGATGTCAGAGTGGAGCAGGAAAGTGAGGTGAGTAAGGTGCAATGTAATTTAAGTGAATGATGTGAGCGGGGGCTGTGAAGGTAAGTAGTTTGAGTGAGGGAGGCGGTAGGGGCATAGGAACCGGCGTGACATGAAAGGGTGTAGAGGCAGTGACTCATGATTGAGGTAGGGAAAAGATCAGAAAAAGGAATAACAGCGAGAAGAGTGATCTGAAAGAATGCAGGAATAGAAGGTGATGGGAGGTTAGGGGAGGAGCAGCATGGACAATGGTTGCTAGTTGGTGGGTCAGAGGTTGGGGGAAAAGTAGGGAAAGAATTGTTAGTCCGGAGATAAGGGAAGTGAGGAGGAGGTAATAGCCAGAAATGTTGCGAGAGAAAACATAATGGAGGTGTCAGATGATCAATGGCTCCTTTAGAGGAGGGCTTAGGGCTCACGTGTGGCCCTTATGAGGCAGACATGACCTTCCTTTTAACCTCATTGAAGTCAAAGAAGTCAAGTTGGAGCAACATCTGTATGTCAAAGGACTCTTGTTAAAACTCTGTTCCGGAGTATACAGCGTGTCATGAGAGGAGTAGTTGCTTGGCAGCCAGAGCTCAATGGGCCATTGCCTGAGACCCTTTAGTGTCCAGGAAGCCTTGATGTGTCATCTACCAGAATCTGAAGAGATAGCAGTGCCCGAGGACCTCGTGTGCCTGTGCCGATGAACGTAGACCCTGCAGATCTCTCTTCCACCTGCGCAGGTTCACCTGTGAAGCCACCTTGCTTGTAGATCTATCTTCTATCTCCGCAGGTGAAAACACGCTGCAATACCCACACACCTCACACTTCCACCACTGTGGCCCATTCTGAGAAAACAGCCATGTCTGCCGATCTCTCTACTTCGTGTGCTGATGACCCTGAGATCTGCAGAATTTCTGGATCTCATTTGTGTCTTTGTGGAATAACCTTTTCACGTGTGCCTGCAGATATCTCTTCTACTTGTGCCGGTAAAGCTCAGGTTCTGCATTACCGGGGGGCCGGCCCCCTTTCAATCCAAGTACATGCTTTCCCAGGGGACAATCTTCTTCCTACGTCTGCTCCTGAGAGTCAGTATTGCCTACGGTGCAACAGCCACCCCAGATATCTTCTGTTACACATGACCTGCCGTGCCTAAGGCGCTCCGCTACCTGTGGGATTGAACCCAAGTCACTCCCACGCCACGAGGAGCTTGTGCAGGCGAACCTGCTATGAGGAAATTCTGTGTCAGAGGAGACTTTGTGCCTGTACCGTTGAACCTGCAAAACTCCAGCGTCTGAGGAGCACTCTCTTACTGGTGCAGGTGAACCGGAGACCCTGCAGTGTCTATGCCAGTGAGTCTGTGAACATGTGGAGCCTCAGGAGTTCTATCCTATCATTGCAGGTAGACCCAAGACCCTCCAGCATGCTTCTATCCGCGATACAACCCTCAAAGGCGCACTCTTAAACCTGTGCAAACAATCTACCCAACTCCTCCCATCCAGATACAATGCTCTCCTACGTGGTGCCCTATTTCACATCTACCAACCCCTGGCTACCTTTTTTTCCCTTTCAGAGGTGTTTACTTATTCCCACCCTCGCGTTGAATGCCCTTTGTGTGATTTTAAGTGGCGATCGCTGTTCCTTTAACCATTTGTTGGTAAAAGAAGTCGGCAAATGGGCTATCCCTGCAATGAGTCCTATAAAATCAGCCCATCATACAGCCCATCATTCTGCATCAGCACACCGTTCAGATCCATTGCACCAACCCGGAACCAGCACAACATTCCGCTGCATCACACCGTTCAGGCCTATCGCACCATTGCAGATCCATTGCACCCCCAATCCCCCAGACCAATTGCACCATTTGGGCCTAGCACAGCATTAGGGCACAGCACGCCATCTGGGCGAAGCACAACGTTCAAAAGTAATTGCATCATTCAGACCAACAGCAGAGCTCCTACTAAGTACATCATTCATACATTGAACAATGTTCAAGTCCCACACACCATTGAGGCCCAGCCCATGGTGCAGACCCAACAAATCAAACAGGCCAGCACATCTGCCAGGCCCATCATTCAATTCTAGAACAACCACAATAGACCTCCCAATGCACTGTTAAAACCCAGCCCGCTGTTTGGACTCATTTTATGGATCAGGCTGGGGCCATCCTTCAAGAACAATCACACAGTTCAGATCCAGACTAATTATTTCAGTTTGTATATTTCATGAGTATTTATTTGAAATCTGCTTCCTAGCAAACTGTGTTTGTTCAGGATCCAATTTCTGTTCTTCAGTGTTACATAGGGGCCCTGCGGGACCTCAGGATTACCCCGAAACCCTGTATAATGTGCTTGAACCACTGCGTATGATTGTTTTATTGTTATTGTATAAAATGGAAACCCACCTCTTTGTTACGTGTCTCTGGTGTGTTGATGTGAAGAGTGGGCAGTGACCTGGTGGATGGCCCAGTATCTGCCTGGTGGGTGGTCTTGCATAGCAGTTGTGGGGCTGTATTTTGGTGGTGGTCAATGTCTGTGGTGGGGGAAGAGCTGGTGAGCATGCAGGGCCCGGTTGGTGGGATCCCAGTGTGAGAGATAAACATATGATGAGGCTAAGTGTGGGACGACAAGCTCTTTCCCATCACTCACTGGGTATCTCTGATAGAGCAACATGTGTAATCTTCTGGTGTGGGTGTGATAAGGTCAATGATTGATCTGCACGAGATTCTAGTTCCCACATACTGGTGTGCCACGTGACTCAGTGCATGTGGCTGTAAGAATGACAGTACTCTATCTGCTCCTTTGCCTCTTGTTGCCACTGTTGGACATCATGGCAATGCTCTTCCCTTAGATGCCAGGCCATGGCCAGGGTTGCATCTTAATTTTTTGCGGTGCCTTGTAAAGTAACAGGGCCATCAAAACGGTCACAAGGTTGCACAAAAGTAACATAGTCACCGAAATTACTTCTCAAAAAGCTTTCTTTTTTTCAAAGCTTTATTTTGATTTAAATTAACAACAAAAAAGAGTTATCAAGATGCAAAACAAACAAATCAATATAGACTATTGATGTAGGATCAATTAAAATATTCAGAATATAACTGGACCTGTGAGAAGTTCCAGCCACTCACCACTCAGGTAGGTTTATACATGTGATATCAAAAGATAATTGCCTTATCATACCATTTATTGCATGCCCCGTCCTTGTCGACTACCTGTCCCCAACCGAGGGATAATGGGCCTCATTACGACCCTGGCGGAACGGGTTAAACGGCGCCGTAAAAGGCTGCGGCGCCATTCAACCCGTTCCGCCACATTACGAGGTCCCCTCGCGGGACACGTTAAGCACGCCTGGGAAAACCAGGCGTGCATACCGGGTCCCGCGAGGGGAAGAGGGAGCAAACAACGGGCCATCTCGTAATGGCCCGTTGTTTACTCCCTCTCCCATTCCCATTCAGCCCATTGGGGCTGAAATGGGAATGGGGATGAACCGTGTCCGTGTCCTCGAGTGAGGAATTACCGGGCCATCCGAACTCGGAATGGTCCGGTAAATCCTCATTCCGAGGACACGGACACGGATGCGGTTTTGCCGGCAGCCATGCCGCCAATAGCGGCATGGCTACCGGCATACCTCGTAATGAGGCCCAATGTCTTTGTATAATACGGTAAAATCTCAGGTTCGTTGAATATATATTCTCTATCTTTTACGCCTAGTGTTAAGATAAGACTGGAACCTATCCAACGTCAATGCTAGGAGCTTTTCCATGGCTCGCGCGTCCCAGACCCTCACTGGCGATTGAGTAATTACCACGTCCTGTGTGGATTTCCAGAAGTGAGTCATGTTAAGCATACAGCATTTAAGAGAGGAGTGACTGTGGGGCCTGACCTAGGGCAGATGTCCTCTGGTCAGTTCCTGATCTTGCTTAGCTCCTTAGACAAGAGTTCTTTTAGAACAGTCCCACCACATGTGAGCGCAACCTCTCAAGCATAAGGGAGACACATTTGGATATATTCTTTGCTGCTCCTGGGGAGTCATGTGCTCCCTAAAGCAAATTTTATAGCAGCATTCTTTTATAGACGTGCATCTCAGAGCTTTATGTGCTTGAGGTCAGATGTAGGACCAGGACTCCTCAGAGACCGCTATAGTCTTCCAGTCAAGAATTTACTGAAGGAATTACTCCACTGTAGTGCTATCCAATAACTAGTGTGAATTGTGGTCCCCCCGGCATGTACCCTCAGACATAATAGTACCAGGCCCAAGATGGTCTAGTTTCAGCTATCTATTCCTTTCTTTCTGAAATCCATGGTTGCAGCTGTATATAACGAACTGTTGCCCCTACAAAATCTGGGATTTAAATTTACATTGCTCAACGGTGAAGGGTCGTCCTTCCTCAGCCAAAGTAATTTGCTCTTGTGTTTTCAAAGTCTTATAGCTTTCCTGTTGCATTCCTGGTGGGAAATCTGGGTTACCGGCCACTAGAGTTAGGGGACTCAGTGTGGGTGAGATTCCTAGCGTATTGCTACCAAATTGACCGAAAATGTTGAATATGAAAGGCTGAATGCACAAAAAATGCGCATTCGGCATGAAAATAAACAATCCTATTATATCGATCGAGGGTTGCGTGGGTATCGCCCACTTCTCAGGTTTGATATAATGGGGTCAGGGGACTGCAGGGGTGTCCCCCGCTTCATAAGGAAGGAGTGTGGTGAGGAACAAAAACTTTTTTTGAAAAATAAATAAAAAATAAAAAAGGACCTTACCACTGCAGTCCCTACCGGTTTGAAGAGTAGGAGAAAAGTCGCAGGGGGAAGGGCAACAGGAGGATCGGGCGGCAGAGCAGGTAAGTGCAACAAGCTAAGGTAAGTAGGGAGCGGGGGTAGGATAATGCGGGTTCAATATTATGGTAATGCAAAGCTTTCCACTCCGCAGATTTCTGCAGCAGTCTTTTCCTCTTTGATTATTTCACATTGATCCTATTGCTACCACAGTCCCTATAATGTAGAGAGCATTTTGTGGATTCCAAAAAAGGGCCTTGCTGCGATCTGGGTCTGTTAGAAAGAAATAGTAGATTGCCTAGAGTATGTCTTGATAAATGCTGTTCTGGGTCTTTCCAAAGCTTCTTGTTCAAGTCAAGTCTTCAATCGAGCATCGTGCTAATTTCTGCAGCCACCAGGCAATCCTGGGCCTCCCATATACAAGCTGGCAGGTTGACTTGACAAACAGAGCAAGAGAGAGGTCAGCATTTTCAACCCTAGAAAGACATCAATTCACTGTTATGCCCTTTGGATTGAAGAATTCCCCTGCCACTTTTTAGAGGGCGGTTAACCAGGATCTGTCTGGCCTGGGAGGACCACATATCCCACCTGAAACAAGAGCTTCAGGCTCGGCAGAATGCAGGTCTGACTATCAAGGCTACGAAGTGTCAGATAGCGAAGGGCACAGTGACTTACCTAGGCCAGCAGGTCGGTGGAAGTAACAAACAACCTCTTGAAAACAAAGTACATGCTATGAAGGATTGGGACATCCCCACCACACAAGCACGGGTGAGTGCCTTCCTAGGTCTCATGGGGTTCTGCCGGTCATTCATCAAGGGGTATGAGACCATTGCCATGCCCCTGAATAATGTAACTTCAAAAAAGATGTCAAGAAAGGTAACTTGGACCCCCGTCTGTCAAACCTCCACTCAGGATTTGAAGGGCGGATTGTGCAGAGCCCCAGTTCTGAAGGTGCCAGACTAAGGTCAGGAATTCATTATCCCGATAGACTCCTGTGATTTTGGGAATGGAGCAGTTCTATGCAGCTGAACTCCCAACGGGTGCAAAGCGAATACCTAGATATTTAATTGATCGTTGCACCATTTGAAGCTGAAGACATCTAATTCATGTTTAACACAAAAGGAATTAAAAAGTAACATCTCTGATTTTTCTTTATTAAGTTTATAGCCAGACACAAGGGAGAATTGATGAAGTCTATCAAGCAGGTGAGGTATGTGGAGTTTGGGGTCTTTAATGAGGATAAGAATGTCATCTGCATAAGCAGCAACTTTGATAATAGAACTCCAGGAATGTGTCTATCGGATCTAATGATTTCTAGCAAGAGTTCATGAGAGAGAATGTAGAGGATGGGGGACAGGGGCCAGCCTTGTCTAGTGCCTCTTTATAAAGGAAAGAAGGATGAGGATTGACCGTTCATGATGATGGATGATTTGGGACAGGAGTAGAGGAGTTGTACTAAAGAGATAAATTGCTCGCCACACCCATGCCAGCAAAGCGCTTGAAACATAAAGTCCCAGTTGACGCGGTCGAAGGTTTTTTCTGAGTCAAGCACAATTGCAGCATAGCCCTGTTTGTCTTTTTTATCTTTATAGATTGCATGGAAGGCATCAAATAATAATCTTGCAACCTGTTCAGATTTGATCATCACTGGAAGAGACGATTCAATCCTATTGGCCAGAATTTTGGCAAACATTTTGCATTCAACATTAATGAGAGAGATTGGTCTATAGTTACAGGGAAGTGAGGGAACTTTGTCAGTTTTGGGCAATAAGATGAGTAAAGCTTCCGAAAAAGATCCTGAGGAGGATTTCTGCGAAATAAAGTAGGAAAACAACATTTTAAGTTTAGGAGTAAGGGAATGAGCCAATTTATCATAAAATTCCATAGAGAGACCATCTGGCCCAGGGGCCTTCCCTCTACCTAATCCCCTAATGGAACGTGCAATTTCAAGAAGTGAAATGTCACCCTCTAGGTGTGATAAGTCAAGTTTAGAATAGGAGTGTCTCTTAATCCTGTGAAGAAAATAATTAATGTCTTCAGGGGGAACCGTGGTTTCGGGAGTATATAATTCTGAATAAAATTGTTTAAAACATTGAAGGATATTATTAGGATGAGTGAGGAATGTGCCATATTTTTCTTTAATGTGTGATATGTATGTTTTTTCCTTCTTGATTTTAAGATATGAGGCCAATGACCTCCCGGCCTTGTTTGTAGTCTGATATATCTTAGTTTTGTATTTAAGTAAGGTTCCAGCCGCTACTTCCGTGAGCTCATTATTGATTTTGAAGTGTAAGGCCATAACCTGTCGAAGATTCATGGAACTGGAGTCATGGTAGTAATGTTTTTCGCCTGTCGAAAGTTGGTTTTAAAACTTGTAAAGGTGTAATTTCTTTTTTTCCCCCCAGAGTATGCCATAATATGACCTCTAAGCATGGCCTTAAATGCATCCCAATTTTTGACAACAGAGGTGTTGCCATCAAGATTTTCAGCAAAGAATTGCTGTAAGAATCACTGTACAGATTGAACAAACTCTGGATCCTGTAAAGTCATTATTAATTGTCCTTCTGGATGATGGTTTAGATATGTCTTCAAACTTAAAGAGGTGCAGACCGGGGCATGATCCGATATAATATTAGAAATCGTGGAGTCAATAATAGTGTCAGTAAGAGATTTGAAAGAAAAGATGTAATCTATGCGAGAGAGTGTGTCATGTGGAGGCGAATGAAATGTCTATTCTAACTGCGTATGATGGGGAAGTCTCCATGAGTCAATAAGTCCAGTCTCAGCAAGACATCTCAAGAAGTCTTTGTGAGTTTTTGAGGTTTTGAACATACATTTAGATTTTCGGTCAAGGAACGGGTCAAGAACCTGATTTACATCACCACAAACAATAAGATTGGTAAAGTTATTTTTGAGAATCATTTGTTACGGGGATGTCCAAAAGCCAGGGTCGGGTAGGGTGGGACCATAGACTTTAAGGATAGAAACATGGACTGAGCATATCATAATCTTGACCCAGACCCACCATCCATTGGTATCGGCACCTTGATCCTGAATTTTCAAAGATAATTTCTTGTTTAGGAGTATAGCAACCCAATTTTTCTTATCCACAGCCGAACTTGAGATAACGTCTTTGATCCAAAGGGACTTGAGCTTCATTGCTTCAGTATTTGATAGGTGAGTTTCCTGTATGCATGCCAGTGATGGCTTGAGTCTATTGAGATGTGCAGTAATCTTGCTTCCCTTTATTGGGTTATTGCAACCTTTAACGTTCCAAGTCACACACTTAAATACCATTGAAATGAATAAGTAATTGTAGGGACTGGATATGAGCCACTAATAAGTATGAGATAAGATCGAACCAAAGTGTGATGAGCAAAGCCTGAACAATATGAACCGATGTAGTATTGATATAATTGGGGCCTCCCATGATGGGTGTGAGACAGGAACGGAAAATACATTAGGGTAGAGGGAGAGGAAGGGAAGGTCTGATCAAAGGCAGCCAGAACAGAGTTAAAAAGAGAGGAAAGATCCTCAGATACAAGAAAAATAAAAACAACCACATATATACTATGATAAGAAAAGAAGATCAGACCGGGGAATGGGAGAAAAAAAAGGGAATAAAAAGGTGAGCAAAAATCAGATGGCTCACAGCAGGAGAGGGACGCCATAGTCATACCCGTCTCACCAATGTTATAGAATAAGATCAAAAACGACATCAGTCTTGATGGAGCGAATGTAAGCTCCAGGTCATTAGCTGGCATTGTCCATTTGGACTGCAGTAAATCCATTTTCCTTCATACTTTCTTCATTTCTTAGGGTATGCAAATGTGGTTCCTTCTGGTGCAAACTCACTGGCCTTCACAAAGTCCTTTATCTCTTCATCGGTCAGGTCTCTGGGCTTCCACCCTGGCTCTACATCGACCATAATCTTCATCCCAATGGCTTTCTTTGCTGTTTTCTGGCACTGTGTGATGATTATTTTGATCACACAGAAATCTAATAGTATCATTACTAGCAGGGCTCCCTGAAACTTGAATATATCAGCCATCCATTGCGGGACCCATGGGAACAGGTTCCCAAACCAGCTGTCATCGTCCACTTCATCCGTTTCGTCAATCATTTGATTCTTTAGCTTTGTCAACATGCTTATGGCCTCTGTGAGGGTTCCATTCTCTTCATCATGAGATGGTATGAATGTGCAACATGATTCTCCAATTTTTTCACAAACACCTCCATCCATTGCAGTGATCATGTCAAGCACATATCTGTTTTGGAGGGTCATCAGTCTGATTGCTCTCAGTTCCTCCTTGATCGCGTTGAATCCTTTTACAGTGGTGTTGATGGTCTGCAGTAATTCCCATCTGGTTATCTGCAACCATTTAGTATTTGGATGCGTGGCAAGAGTATTGTTGTAAATACTGATGAGGTGAGGCTAAACAGCCTGTGTTCGTATGGGATTGCATTGAATGCTTCTTTCGATTTGGTAGAAAAGTAATTCTCTCTCTTCATTCGGGATACTAGCTCTGCAGATCTCCTTTTCCTCAGATGAGCATCTGCTTTCGGGAAGCAGTCAATATTCAGGTCACTTTTTGGGATCACTAGTGCGGGAACGTGGACGTTTACTATTGTGCATATGCCGCCCCAGTTCTTCGGAAGTCTTATATATGCTTTGGATCCACATGCCCAGTAATGATCCATTATTACTGCAGTACCATGTACCATTCGTGGAGCGTCAAAGACTCGTCCACAGTTCTGATTTTCTCCCATCTTCCTTGTACCAATGTTTCTGAAGAAGAACCTTGGGCTTTCCAGTGGTACCATCTGCAGGGGTCCTCCTCTGTCTTCGACCCATGTGAGCAATTTTGCGAGCTTTGGCCATAATGGCTTGCTTCTGTTCCGTACTATGTTGAGGGTAGGTTCGTATTGACCAATGACCATCCAGGCTCTGCAGATCACCACTCCCTTTTCCCATCCGTCTGGTGAAAGCACTGTCCCCCAAATCTGCATTTGGCCTCTGTTCTTCCAACTTCGAGCCTCCTCTGGAGTTTTTCCTTGAATGTTTAGCTTCTGATTCACTTCCCGTCTAATTCCAGCTCCCTTCACTCCAGGGTTCTCTTATGTGATTACATGATTCTTAGTATGGGCTTTGTTTCTTGTCTTTATGTCCTGAACATAATCATCCTCGTCAGGGTCAGTTGCTACTGTTGCCCATTTCAGGGAGGCATCATTGCCCATGAACTGGCCTCTGGTCTTGCACATTGCTACGTGTGACATACAGTGTGCTGTCTGGACATCAATTTCTACAGCCACAAAGATCTTGGATTTTCACATACTGTATGGCAGGAGTTCACAGACAAAAGCATTCTCCTTCTGACTGCCTTTGTCCTACTTCCTTCATGTTCCAAGATGGGCTGTGCTATCCAGGTAGTCGTTAAGTTCATTGGAATCTTCGCGAGGGCTTCTCTTGATTCTTAGCGTTCTTCTGTAGTTAGCTATGACTATGTCTCTGAATGCATCTATGCTGCTTCTCCACTTCGGGTATCTCGGTGGGGCAGGCTGTCTCGACTGTGTCGCTATGGTAGGAGAAGGCTTTGCGTTTCCTTTCCCTCCCTTTTGTAGCCTGTCGTCAGTTTCCCCTAACCACCATTTGTTCGCAAACCTCCCAACCTGAGGCTGTTTTGTGGGCTTGCGGCTTGTTCCTTGTGTTGGAGCAGGTGTGCCTGCTGTCATAGTTTCTATAGTCCTGTTCTTCAGCTCCTCGTGCAGTTTCTTTGCTTGGGCTATGAATGGGAACAAATACTTTATTAGCATCTGTGTCTTTTCTGTGAATTCTTTAGTGGCCATCTCTGTTATTTTGAGGAATGTTGTTATTCCCTCTGTCTTTAGACTTTCACTTGGCTTTTCCTGGGCATTTTCCTTGTTTTCTGGAATCGATTGTTTGGCAGGCATTCCCTCCTTTTCTGCTGCCTTCGTCGGAAGCCTTGTAGCCATTGACACTTGCCCTTGTTTGTGTGCACTCTGTGTGTGGGTGCGTGCTGTGGTCAGTGCTACATTATCATTCATTTCTTGGTGTCCTTGTCTCATGCTTTTCTCCCCATTCATTATCTTATGTATATACTTATCACTGCTAATTACATTCAATGTCAAATCATTTGCTTCATCATTAGCTTTTCTTGGAACTGGAATCACTATATAGGGGCTGGCTGCTTTTGTGTGACCCTGACGTTCATTATCCTCTGGTCGTACTGATAGTGGGACACTTCGCTCACCAATAAAGAAAACAGTTCTGATTGTTAATAATAGGAAAACAACAATTATCACTGTACATATGCACATTATCGTTCGGAACGATAATTTGCAGCATTTTCTTCCAGGGATGTGGAGGCGCCCTTCTGCTGGGGGTAGAACTATGTTACTGTTCTGGGCCCCCATTTCGATAAAGTCCATAGTTAATTATTTATTCTTTTCGTGCTTTGATCTCACAGTTCAAAAGGTCTATTATTACGAAAGTGTCGAGTGCTTTTAAGTGTCCCCCTCTTGTGGGTGATGATGACAGTCTCTGGGAATGCAGCACGGTTCTGTTAGCTAGACTATGGAGAAAGGTTAGGCTATCCAATCTGGTGCCTCACATTTGTTCATGCGTATCTGTAGCAGGTGAGGTCCCAATGAATGCCTCGGATTTGCCTTGGTCCTGAGGACATGCTGGAAACAGTTCAATGCGAAAGAATAAAACGATGGAACTGCTACAAAATCACACAAAATGAAATGCTGAAAAAGTAAAAACAAAACAAACAAAAAAATAAAAACTGAAAGTGTACATGTGGCAAAAATAGGAAAACTGAGCTATACTCGCAAAAATAGAGTTGCAAAAATAGGAAAAAAAATTAAAATGAACATATGGAAAAGGTAAAAAACAAGTTAAAATCACAAAATAAGAAGTGACCATATGAAAAAATAGAAAAATGGGAAGGTTGTAGGAAAAGAAAAATAAGATGGTGAAGTTCTTGTGTTCGGTCTCTCGGCGACACGTCGAAGAACAGTGTCTCTTTCCTCTGCCTGCTCCACGGCGGTAAGATGATGAAAGGTTCTATTTTGGATCTCCTCCTTCTAAGGCTCTCCTTAGCAGTGGATGTCCATAATTGCTTCTTAGTTGTGCTACGATGGCTCTCAGAAGCCTGTTTGATTGAGCGTTCTTCACTGGATCTCTGGGAAATGTGGATACGTCACCATTGTTGGGTCTACCCACTAGTTCTGGAAAGTTCTCAATGAGGTGGAAGAAGACTCGGTATGCGTATCTGCTGTCTTCTGGTGTCAACGGCATTTGCTCTTGTTTTCGAGTCTCTAGATCACAGGCCTTTCTTGCAGCGTGAACAGTCTTTGTCTCCTCGATCTGTCCCTCGGCGAAAGGTCTCACTGGAATCTCCTTAGGCATTCTCGCTGGAAGTTGGACAGTTCCACCTGGAGCATTATTCCATGGAGAAGTGTGCCCATGTGTGGGGCTTTGGCTGGATCTCTAAGGAAGGTGTTGACATCAACATCTGCAGGCCTTCCTACCATTTCTAGATAGTCTGTGACTAGTCTGAGCATGACATTGTGAGCCAGCTGGGTATCTGCGGGTGACAGAGGCATCTGCCTTGTTTGCTGGGTCCTGATCACAATCCTTTCTTTTGACGCGAACAGTTTTTAAACTTTACTGCTGCGTGGATTGCAACCATGTAGTTTAGTTTGTACCATACTTGGTTAAGGAATTCGTTGTTTTTTGGGTCTCTGATGAAGGTTAGGGTATCTGTGGTTCTCCCGACAGCTCCTGGGCACTCCTCTATGATTCGGAAAAATAGGGTGTAAGTTAGTTCATTGATGATCACTTGAGGTGGCAGCATTTGTCCTTATTCCCAGTACTCTGGCACTTTGGCAAAATCCTCTGCTAGGACAGTCAGTAGTTGCTGTATTATATTCCTGTTAGCTGGATTTTGGATGAAATCTGGGATGCTTGTGTCTCTCCCTACGAGTGATGCATATGTCTCTAATACTAATCGGAAACAGGAAAGCACATCCTTTGTAATATTCCTACTGGGGGAGACCATGAGTTTTGTGGCACAGTCTTGGTTCCGGTTGCTTTGGGATATTGTTTTTGGTTCTCAGGAATGTCTTACTTTCCGCTTATCAGAGTCTTAGGGTCTTTTCAGTGTTCAATGTGGCTCTAAACATTTATATGAGTAGCATTACTGCGGCTTTGGGTGCGCGATTCTCTTCTTTACCCTGTATCCTTGGCTGCACAGAGTGTTCGTTTTGTTGCTTTTATCCCTTTCAATGCTTAGGGTAAAAGTTTGGTGTAAGGTCAAGATTTTCACAAGAGCTCTTTTCATCTTGTCTTTTCTGCTCATGCGTCCTTCTTCCTCGTCATAGATCTTGTCTGCACGTGCTGAGGTTCTTTCCCATTGTCTGTAGCTTCTTCACAACTGGATGCAGCTGGAGGGCTTTCTCCTATGTAGGGTTTAATGTCATTTAGGAAGATCCAGGCTCTTTTGCCCTTGAGCTTGACAGCGGACGGGGTGCAGTCCTCTACGATGAAGGGACCATTGAATCTTGGTTCGTCCCACCTCTTTCTTGTGTGGTTCTTCACCAATACTGTGTCATCAGGGAAGACGAGGGGCACACCAAGGATTTGAGCTGCGTCTGTATCAGCATTTTCTGTTGCGCTGTCCCCTTTTCGCCGTCGCTGCAGCTGGTCTGTAATGACGGAGGCACTGGATGTCAGACAGAGATAGTCTTTCATTTCTGCTCCCAGAACCTCCCTAGTTGGCTGGGCATCACATCTAGATCTATCTCGGGGAGTAAGAGGGGCCCTCATCCTTCTGCCTGTAACTATCTTGTGCAGCGTGAGATGATGGTCGGATCCTGGTTGGTTCCGAAGTGCATACAATGCCAATGGTAGACAGTGCAGCCATCCCTTCTTTAATGTGAGCTTCAACTTGGCTATCCTCTCCTTGAGCAAGCTGTTGATCCGTTCACATATCCCGTTCCACTCAGGGTGATACGCCGACAAGAACTTGTGCTTTATACCAAGCAACAAGCTAATCTGTTCGAAAACTGAATTTACAAAGTGAGCCCCGTTATCTGATCTCATTACTTCGCACACCCCCCATCTAGGGAACACCTCCCTCATTAGGAACTTGGCAGCACAGGTAGCGTTGGGGTGTGTGCAGGGACCAGCTTCCATCCATCTAGAGAATGGACACACCACCACAATTAAATACCTGTACCCATTGCACACTTGAATCATATCGACATAATTGATGTGTAAGTGCTGAAACTGTCCATTTGGTCTGGGAATGATTCCTCTCACTACTTTTAATGTGTGCCCAGCGGTGAACTGCTGGCAGATAATGCAGTTCACCATAAAAAATGCAACATGCTCTGCTAAATTCGGTGTGAACCAGTCTTCTGCGAGCGTTGCGGCTATGTTTTCTTTTGACATGTGAATGGGGTAGTGAAGCTGTTCTAGTGCTACTTTCAGAAGGGCGACAGGCATTACTGGTTTACCAATGCTGTCTTGCCTCCACAACCCGTCGGAGGCGTTTAAAGAACACCCCCGACGCTTCCACAGATTTTTCTCCTCTTGAGGTGTCTCCCTCTGGAGCTCCATTAGCTGAGTCTGCCCCATATTGCTATAAGCTTCTGGTGTGGCTCGCGCTAGCATCATCCGCTCATGGGTACGTGCCACCCCCACGTCCATGATTGTTTCAGTTTTGGATGCCATGCGCTTGGCTTCCGTGTCCGCTTCATGATTTCCACGTGACACGAAATCCATCCCCTTTGTATGAGCGGTGCATTTCACAACCGCTGTGCCCACTGGGAGCTGTAGTGCTTTTATCAGCCTGTCCAATAAGGCTGTGTGCTGCACTGGCGTGCCGTCTGCTCGGAGGTAGCCCCTCCTCTTCCACCGTGCTAAGCCTGCATGCACTGTGGACGTCACATAGGCGGAGTCACTGTACACCGTTACTTCCTGGTCTGCATGATTCTCAATGGCGAGTATCAGTGCCAATAGTTCTGCAGCCTGTGCTGAATAGTGAGATGGTATTTGTGCAGTAACGAGTACTCGAAACTCCCCTTTCGCCAGGTGTTTCACCACGGCCACGCCTGTATACCTTTGTCTGTCTTCTTGGCCTATTCTCGAAGACCCGTCAATGAAGATGATCTCTCCACTTGCCAGGGCATTTTCCTTCACCCTAGGGATCTCATCATAGAATTCCTCATAGTTCGCACAGTCGTGTACAGGTTCTCCCTCTGTGACTGGCTCAGCTATGAACGTACCAGGGTTTACATTTTTACATCACACTATTTTGATCGATGGATTAGAGATGATCACCTCATAGGCGGATACTCTCTGAGATGTCAGTGTGCCCTTTGGCTTCTCTAGTATGGCGAACAGTGAGTGCTCAACATACAGTGTCATGGAGCACCCCATCACAATGGATGACGCCTTCTCGATGGCGAATACGGCGGCAGCTAGATTTTGTTTGCATGGGAAATGGCCTTCATGACTGGGTCCAGATTGCTGCTGTAATATGCTAGGGGCTTGTACCCCAGCGAGGTTCGCTGTGAGAGCACTGCCGTCATGAAATTACCATCGGTATGTGAGAACAGTTAGAACTCCTATGCATAGTTAGGAATCCTGAGAACTGGGGCCTTACAAATTGCCCCCTTGAGTTCTATAAACCCCTTTTCCATTGCCTCAGTCCACTCGATATCTTCCCTCATCACCTGAGCCTTTTTTAGGGCCTGAAGCAAGGGCTTGCTGTATGAGCTGTAGTCGAAGACCCATGCTCTGACGTAATTGCACAGGCCTAAGAAGCTTTGCATTTGTTTTATCGTGCGTGGCTTGGCCGTGTTCATGATAGCTTCAGACCTCTCTGGGGTCACTTTCTTCCCCTCATGTGAAATCAGTTGCCCTATGTACAATACTTCTGGCTGACAGTACTGCAGCTTCTCCTTGTCAACTTTGTATCCCTTCTCAGCCAGTATAGTTAGTAGCTGGACAGAGTCTTGCCTGCATTGCTCTTCAGTGGTGCTGCAGATCACAATGTCATCTTCATACTGCAACACAGCACTGTCCACCCGAATATTGCTTAGGTCCATTTGCAGGACTCTATTGAATATAGACGGGGACTCACAGTACCCCTGTGGCAACCTTGTGCTTTTCAGGCGCATTTGTCTGAAAGTGAATGACGTCAGGTCTTGTGAGTCACGGTGTAACGGGATTGAGAAAAACGCATTCTTCAGTTCGATCATCGTGAAATATTTAGCCTCAGTGGGTATGTTGCATAGGATTGTAGAGGGGTTCGGGACTAGAGGGAACTCGGCTTCAACAATATCCTTTAAGGCTCTTAAATCTTGGATTAAACGCCAAGACCCTCCTTTTGATTTCTTGACAGGGTAAATCACTGTGTTACACGGCGATTCTGACGTCACAAGGATGCCCTGCTTCATCATGGCAGAGATTGTCTTTGCGATCCCTTCATCTGCCTCTCTGGACATGGGATACTGTCGCGCTCGTGGTAAAATTGCTCCTCGCTTCAGTTTAATTTTCACTTCCCCTGCCCCCTTCAGGAGTCCTACATCGTAGGGTCCTGTTGTCCATACTGCGGCAGGCACTTGGGCCATGTCATCATAAAAGTATTCTGGACGTACTAGTGCCAACATCATTCTCTGTGGCACCTCCCGTTTGATCATTTTGGACCAAAATATGAGACTCACTTCCACCTTTGTCTCTTCTAGGTCAGGGTGTTCTTCGAACAGATCGTCATCGGTGACGTTAGTCACTCGGTACCCTTCTTCAATGGCGACAATCGCACCCCATTGTCTGCCTTCATCATCACATCCTTCAACAAATACCACTTTCTCTCATACTGTGGCAAATTGCACCCTTAAAGGAAATACTTGTCCCTCCTCTTCGTGCATGGGTATTCTTGGTCTGAATAGAAACTCATCCGGGGTTCTCATAGGTCTGTCCGTGAGGTCTGGCAATCCCGCCATAAGCACCTGAACGCCATATGCGAAAACCTCTTGTTCTAGCGGTATAGCGCTCATTGCTGCACGTCCAGAGTATGCTCTGATCATCTCGCACACATTTGAATAATGCATTCCTGGAGTGGAGCATACTATACCATTCTCGGTAAACGAGATGGTCATGTTTAGTTTAGTCATCAGGTCCTGACCCAGAATATTTACTGAAGTCTGACGTGAATATAAAAGGCGTACATTCATTTTGCGCTCTCC
The DNA here is from genome assembly GCF_040938575.1 of Ambystoma mexicanum. Classification (NCBI taxonomy): domain Eukaryota; kingdom Metazoa; phylum Chordata; class Amphibia; order Caudata; family Ambystomatidae; genus Ambystoma; species Ambystoma mexicanum. The sequence continues at coordinate 335,350,120 of NC_090926.1, read as the reverse complement.
TTCTGAGACTGGGAGTGCGTCTGTAAAGGGAACTCTACTATGAGCTCCAGTGAAACTCTGAGTATCTATAGCCTTGCCGGACAAGAAAAACGTGCCTTCTCGAATGCACGAGCGTGTTGCACCCGTATCAACTAAGAAGGAATATTCTTTCCCCCCTATTGTGGCATTCACCCTTGGTTCCCTGTTAGGGTCTGGTGTCACTGATAGGATAGAGCACATCAGAGTCCCCCGTGAGCTGTCCTATTTTATATATAAGTTTGGCCCACTGTATACTTGTTGATTTCCCCCAGTCCCAGGATTAACTCCCCCTCTGGAGTTAGTGCCCTGTGACATTTGCGGCGGTGCCTGCTGGGGTTGTCCCTGCGGCAAGTTCCCCATGTTCGGTGGTTGAACCACTTGCTGTGCACCTTGTTGCATGCCTGACGCCTGCGGCTGCACTGTGTAATTTTGTGCACCAGCCGGTTGTGGGACGGCAGGTTCATCATGCCTGCCCCCATCCCTTGGCTGTTTTGCCACATGCCTTGGCTTCTGCACATACACGCTACGTGTTACGTCATTCCACACAGCCAACACACTGGCGGTGGTCGGGCCATCTGTCCATCTGGCGTAGCTGGACTGCCCATCTGTGCATTCTGGAAGCCCCCTTGAACATTCTGAAAACCTCCTTGGTTACCTCGAAACCCTCCCTGATTATTCTGCCATCCTCTTCCTCCAAAACCCCTTTCTCTCGGGTAGAACCCTGCGTTACCCTGATTATTCTGCGATGGGTTGGTCGCTTGTTGTGCGCTTGGTTCAGCTGGGCTGATGAGCATGGCTCCCTCGAGAGCATATTTCAAGAGTTTCTTTTGCACTAGCTTTGCCTCCTCTCCCTTATGCGTTGCCTCTTTTTTCCTATTCTTTTCTTGCAACAATCTACAGTAGTGTGCAATTGTCAACTGTATTTCGGTTTTGCTTCTACTCCTACCAATTTTTTAAGCTGCTTCTGCACCGGTTCAGGCAACCCTTGGCATAATATGTGGTAGAACACAGGGATAGATTTCGTCCAAGACTCATGCGTTTCGAGCACCCACGCGTCCTGAAAATTCTGGATATAAATCAACGGATCCTCGGAATCTTTCATTTTCCGAGTCATTGTAGCTCTCATATCGGAGGTGTCTGGGTATAGCGTTCGAAGCGCTTTCCACACTGCTGCTCTGCAGTTATTAAATGGCGCTCTGTCATTGGAGGTATCAGTTAAGGTTACCCTAGGATAGCCTGCCCGTTTCCATACATCATCTGCTCTTCCACCAATTATAGAAATTAGCAGGCCCTTAATGTCCCCTATAGCTAAGGTGACACCCCCCGTCATTTTCTCTAGCTCATGTATCCACTTTCCGGCTCCCCATGTCAGCATTGGAAGCTTATTTTTAAGATTCTCTCTGTCCATGTGTGGCCATGGAATATATTGTGGTCTTGCTCCCCCCTTTTCTAGTAACGTGAATTGGAATGCGCAGTCCTCCTTCTCTTTCCCCATAGCTCTCTGGTCTAATGCCGGGGTGGCATTCTCGCCTTGCCGTCTACCTGGCAATGCCCTTAGTCTGTCTGCATAAGCAGGTGCTGACGCCTCCCGCTGACCGTGGGGTGTTCCTTCATGACGGCCGGACTGCGCGGCAGACTTCGGTGCCCTACTTGTGGACCTGCTAGCGTCTGACCATCGTACCCCTCGGTCCCCTGGGGCCGTTTTTCGCACCGTCTCCCTTCTTCATATGCCACATCCTCCGTTTCCCCATCAGAGTCAGATTCTTAGCACTCCCAATTTACACAACTCTTAGCGTCTTGTTCGTTTTACCCAATCTCTAGCCTGTCTAGGACAGTCCCCTGCTCCCACTACTTCGGGTGACATCCTCAGTGTCATATAGCTGAGTGTTCTCTAAGCGCTCATCTTCCCTTCCCCCTTGGTAAACTAGTTCCAGTCCCATCTCGTCATAGATTTTATCAATCGTTTCCCCGATGCTTCTGGGGTCGAAGTCATCTTCAATATTAGTCCCGCTTGTACCTGGTACCACATCGCTTGCAGGAAAAAATTCTTCTATGTCTTCCCATTCTACTGTAGGACTGGGTTTAATCACTTCCCGCTCCAAATATTCAAGATCCCGTGCCCTCTGTCTGTGCTTGCATTCTATTTCCTCGTCTATTTCTTTTCGCTTTTTTGCTTCCTCCCCAGCCTTACCTACTTCCCTCATTCTTTCATTTCTACGTTCTTTTGCCCTTCTACTTTCCTCATCTTCCTGCTTTTTTACTTTTCTTTCGTGCACTCTCCTTTCTTCCTCTAACTTTAGCATGTTCTGCCTGTACTTTTCATAGGCTGCGTATTGTGTGCGACTGAGCGGTGTTCCTTGCTCTTCGCGATATAGTTGTTCTCGTCTTAGCCTATCTTTCTTTCTTGTCCTTTCATCCCTTAATTCCTTCTCCTTTTCCTTCTCCCTTCGTTGCACTTCATCAGTCCTTTCTCTCGACCGTACCTCATCATTTCCCTTTCCATCTAATTTCAATAGTATCTGCCCTCCCATCCATTCGTCTTTTGCGAATGCTAACTCATCACTTACTTTCCGCTTCTTTCCCTCTCTCTCTTTCTCGAGAGATGCACTAGTCTGTGCCTGATCCTTTTTCCCACCATCGCGTCTTTCCTTGTCCCTCGGGACTGCAGAGGCAAGATTACTCTCCTGCTCACTCTCCTTGATCTCGTCACTACTGCACGTAGGTGACTCATATGCGGGGTTGCTATACCCCATGGCTGCCTTGAGTTCTCTTAGTGGGAAAATCCCTTCTGTTTTGCTCACTTCGATGACTGGCTCAGGCGGGGCTGGTGGCGCGGTAGGCGTCTCACCCCACTCCGTACATACATTTAGTATCCAGTCTGTGGGTGGTTCTTCCACCTTTGTTTCTTCAAACATTTTCCATAACTCAAGGACAGCAAGACGTTTCTCTAGCTTCTTGCCTGTATATGTGGTGTCTAGGAAAGTGGTCATGTGTTGTAACACAGCCTTAGAAAGCGACCCATTCTGGGGCCAAGGCATAAACATCTTATTGGCGGTACCCTTAACCCAATCCTGGCTATATTTCTTCAGTTTTATTGCATGCTTGGGCAGTTGCTTGCATAAATGCGCAAGTGGGGTAACTTCCTCCATTCTTAATTTCGTCACCAACAATATTTACACAGTTCTTTAATCTTTCCACTAGTATGAGCGAGCACCACATACGCAAGCACCAATCCAAAATTATTATTATTTTTTTTCCCTAAATTTTGTACCAACAATTTACTCAAGACTCATCAATTCAAAGGTGATTCCCTCTTAGTTACAAAATCGCGTAAAGCCAAAATGCATTTTTAATCAATCATCAATACAATAATTTCACATTTGACATACACAGGACATATATGACAGACGCTTGACAGACTAGACAGACGCCAGCTGGTCACACATATACCTGCCTTCTAATCAATACCCCACCATGGGATGTGAATGAACCCCTTTTGTGACGTCTTTAATCGTCACCGTAGCCTAAATTGTCCCCCCACTGTGGGCTCTGGGTTCACGTTCCTTCTGACCACTCTTTAAAGCGCAGGAACAAGGTGAATCCTTATGTTGTTTTTGCTCAGGTCCCCCCCTGGTATTCCTTACATTTTTGCTCAGGTGCCCCCTGGTATTCCTTACGTTTTTGCTCAGGTGCCCCCCTTGTATTCCTTACGTTTTTGCTCAGGTGTCCCCCTGGTATTCCTTACCTTTTTGCTCAGGTGCCCCCCTGGTATTCCTCTCTTTATTTCTTATGCTCGAGTCATTAATCCCTTATATAAATACAGTCTTCTCTACTTCTACCTACTTTATTTTTTCTCCGCCACCCTCCGTTACCTTTCCCTTACTTCCTCTAATGCCTACGAGACATTTGCCAAAGTAACGAGTTTGTTGTTTCACTCACCGATCGCATCTTTTCCTCTCTGGTACTTTGCGATCACCGCCCCTTCCTCTTCCTGCTTTTATAGTTTTTGTCCGATCCGCTGCCCGTGGGAATGAGAAGGGTTATGCTTGGAAAGGCGGGTTCCTTCAGACCCACTGCAGATTTCTGAAACTTTTACTCTATCATTGTCCTCGGGGAGCTTCTCAGTGTACTCAGTTGGAATGGCGAAAGGACTCGTGATCTTACCGAGGGCCCAACATTGCTTTGTGCCGTCAGTCTGAAGGTGTCTTATAACTATCAATCGATAATCAATAATCGATGGCTGAAACCATCCTCTGCTACCAAGTGTTCAGAGAGGGGAGGAAGTTACTGACGGGCCCACAGGTCAGTACTCACCCTCCTGAGCTTGTAAGACAAGATAGCTGCACCATGTGAGGACAGGGGGTGCAGGATTCACATACTCCAGAACAACTCAATAATGAGGACTCAGTAAGTTGGCAAAGGGAAGTCCGTTTAATGGCAAGTACATCAAACAGGGAAAACAAATGGAAATCAGCAGCGTTGCGATCACCTCTCTCGCCCGACTTCCTCGAACTTCGGTTGAACAGCCACTTTTATGCATAAAACTCGTCATCATTGACGTCTAATCTTTACAAAAATCATCATGCAATATAATTGGTTAGGAAAGGTAACTTAAGTATAGGTGCTATATCAGTATATGGTAACAGAGCATGCGGATTGGATAACTCTTATCGGGTGGGCGTCTAAGCCCAACCCTCTACACCATTCGTGATTGACATCACTACAAGTACGATGTCTCATTGGTTCTACTGGCTATAGGACCCTATATTACTTGGTCTATTACACACCTAGACATAAATCCCCATTTTAATTAGCAGCATGCAGAATGGAAACCCAAGTGCCTGGTGTCCCAAGTTTCACCCTGCCGCCCTTCCATCAATCAGTATCTTAGGGCTATGTGTCAATTAGTTGGCTGAGTATGGCCTCAGAACTGTAGTCTCTTATCAGGATAAGTTATGGCATCATCAGGTTCTGGATGACATCAGGCGGTGGTACTTCTTCACGCCTGGCTGGTCACGTGTCTGTTCACCATGAATCTGCTTCAGTTTTCAGCGTTTATTGCATTTAATTCTGCTTCGGCTCTGCCACCTGCCTGGGCCTCTCTTATCTTGACCTTCATGGGCGAGCTGGTATGCTCCGGAGCCTGATTCTTGCGAGTTGATGCTCTCCTCCCCTTCTTTGGTTGCCCTCGATTTCCTAGGCATGAGCAGCTCTCTGTTGAGTTTCGATTCCGCTCCTTCTCTTGCCTTTGGCTGGGTTTCGAAAACTTGGCCTGTCAGGCCCCTGGCTGCCTGGGTACATTTCTGCTTTTACAAAAGGGAGTCTTACTTGTATAATGTGCTTCTTGTGGTAGATATATAGTCGGCGCATGCCGCTTCTATTATTCTACTAAGCATTGCAAGCTGTATCGGTCTCTTAGCATCTTGCGTTTCAAGCCTATTTACACACATTTAACAGGACAGTTGCTTCCATTTCGTCTCGCAGCACCATTTCCTTACGTTTTAACATTGTCTCTGCTCTGTCTAAATTACATTTATTTTCTTGGCTACTCGCACCGGCGAGCTTGTCTTCGATAGCCACTTTTGTTCATTTGCGAGTCTTTTCAGGCACTTATGTCATTTCTACTGGCCTTCCATTAAGGCTTTTGGGGTCTCTTTGTGGACCGCATGAAGGTATTCCTAATTTCGTATCAGCGGCTGGTACGGCTGTCTGATAGGGTACCGCGCTGCCCAGGGTTGTCTTGTTATGGACACTTCAACAGGCACTGATCTCCTAATGTATACTGGGCAAAGTGCCAGTGCGGCTCTCTGTTGGTTCATTTGCTCTTCATACGTCACGCCCCTTGGCGGGTACCTTCCTGGCAGATCGAACTGTGGGGCAGGGGTGCAAGTCACGTCTGGAACATCCTCTACAGAGTTTCTTAACGGACCAATTTGATGTGCACGTTTATTATTGAGTGTAGTGCCCGCAGGTAGATGAAGTATGGCAGGCAGCAATTTCTGGATGAATGCAATGGGGTCCGAGCCTTTGCAGCCTTTATGCATAGATTGTTGCACCTATTTCAATTTTCCAAGTCTTCATTATGTTTCTGAAGGTCTTTGACAGATCTCTACAGGTGCACCACTCTAGGGGAAATATCTTTTGTAAGACCTACTCTCCTTTCGACCTCCTCCATCCTATCTTCAAAGCCCTCCCATCTGTCGTCAAGTTGTTGAAGTTTCTGATTAGTGGTCTCGATGAAGGTCTTTAATGCTCTCATTTCCAGTAGAATAGCTTCGATAGCTGGGTCTGTTAGGCATTGAGGGGGTGGTGAATCGCTTTTGGGCCTTTTCAGGTTGGTCGAGGCAAGGGTAGAGTCTCTACTGGTGGGTGTCACTTTTTGATTGTTTTTGCTGGTTGCCATGCTGTTCAGAGGTGCCAAATAGGAGAAATTTAGGAAAGAAACCAACACTAGTGTGATATCGTAGTAGCAGAAATGACCAGTAGGTTGAGAGAAGAGCAGTGTGTTGAATGATGTAGAAAATGGAAGTGTGGGTATAGGTCTTGAAAATGTGTAAAAAGGTTAGAAAATGCAGATATTGTCGGAATTGGATAAGAAAATCAGACTGCGCAATAACGTGATTTCCAGTGGTCTACGTTTGCTGAATTATCCTACAGTTGTGTTGACCAGTCCTTAGGCAACACTTCACCAGATTTATCTTTACTCCAGTTACAATAAATTCCTATAGTTTTCCTTCATATACTGCCTTATAAATAAATGATACTATTTGTAATATTTATCAACCAACAGGAGAGCATAGTAAGAAGAGTACATAGTCATCATTCCACTCATCACATCTAATTTCCTTTAATGTATTAGCGTGCTACTAAATTGCTTTAGGATAAAGCAATTATAATAAAAGCTTGTGCCACATGTTGAAAAGAAAGCGTTATGCATGCGGTGAACTAATCCGCATGAGCTACTTAGCTGAATGCTGGATTCTGCAGCAGTCACACAGAACGTAGAGTCTCCCGTAGATGGCGTTGTAAGCAGGGAGGAGCTCAGCTAGGCCCATGCCGTCGCACTGTGGTGGGAGGAGCACTGAACGTCTCCACACGCGACGCAGCTGTTTCGGGAAGCAGCCCTCGATGAAATCATTCCGAGCTGCACTTCTAATAGCAAGAGCCCAGCGAGCGCAGGAACTTCAGGGACGGACAGACTTTATGCAGCCACAGCTCCAGGGCAGATATTTGTAGCAGAGATAAGAAGAAAAAATAAAAGCAATGTCGTTATGAAGAGAAGGTGAGACGGAGCGTGAGCACTAGGCGGCCATTTCCTTCAGCGCCAGACCCCACCCCACAGACATGTTTTTATTACACCAGTAGGGGGTTTAAAACTCCAATTAAGTCATTAACTCCCAGAAGACTGCTTTAAACAAGAAAATAAAACATTGCAGGCACTTCCAGTGCAAGGTTTGATGGTTAGGCTTGAAAAAAGCAAGCTCAAAGAGTTCCCAATGAGAAGTGTTTTGGGGGGATGGGCACGAACTGAGTTGGAATGGCCATAGAGATTAGCAAGGCCACAGGCAGGCAATGGATTGGAAAATAACCAAACAACACCTACAGGCTATTTGTCCTGCCTCATATGCCATTCCTCCCTATCTGTGCTCTAATGCAATAGTTTTGGCTTATATGTGTCACAAGCGACACCTAATAGCTCACACTAACAAAACCATCTTAAAAGGTAAGTTGGTCAAAAAGAGGTTCGAGCAAAAAATGACATTCATTGTAAAACAGCAAATGCAGATAAAAAATGTATGAATAGCTTTCTAGTTCTCAGGAATTATGTCTTGACATAAGAATTGTTCATTAGCATTTTAATTGTCTAAAAATACTCTTAGTTCAGCTGACTGTGTGAGAAAGTCATGATGCCAATTTAATGTAATTCAATTTAAGATTCCATGCACATTTGAGATCATTTGCGACTGACAAAACAACCCACTGGAGAGAGACCTAATTAAAAGCAAACAGTGCTTCCACAGGAGACAGGAACCTGTTTCCAATTATATAATTAATGGACCTCATCCAACTTTTCATTTCCACTGCACATTCAGAAAGCCGTTTGATTGAATCAGAGGAGTTACTTACACACACACAAATCTGCGCGTTGTGGGCATAAGAGTGGTAGTGTAAATCACATTTAGAGAAGATACTCAAAAGTGTCCGAATGTGAAAACTAGACAGCAAGTGCTATTCAGAAGAGCCTTCTGGGACCCCACATCTGGCCGGAAGTGGGGTGGAGTAATAAGCTTCTATCTTGACCTGTTGGGTTCACTCAGGTAAACAAGAAGTGAACCATTTTAAAGAACCTAATGACAAATGGACAAGTTAAATCAGTCTTGGCTTAAGAATATTAAAGTCAACTGTTTTGAATTCCACCGAGAGATCGAGCACAACTAGCAGACTGAGGTCGTCCTCATCAGATCCCTGGCAAGCACTACTTTTTGCCAGAAAACGGTCAGTACATTCCCCCTTTGGTCGTACCAAATCATAGCCGTGTTGTTGATATGAAGTGCTTGGATCATACTTGATAGCAAACACGGGATAAACTTTTCATTTAGGGCTTCCCAGAGTCGCTGTTGATTGACTCTATCAAAAGCTGTTTTAAAGTCTATTAACAGGAATAATACATTACATCTTCTGTAAACTACAAATTAATTTATTAGAAGAGATCAAATAAAACACTGATCAATAGTGCTTGTGTTTTTACGAAATCTCCCTTGAAAGACGGAAATTAAATAGTTATACATACATCCTGCCACCACTCGCCTGGACAATGTGACACTCGTCTAGTGGTGACAGTGAGCTGAACACCATACGATGACACAGCAAATGCTTCAAGGTGGAGAAAATCCATTTTTATTACAATAGAAAAACATGAAAGCTGTTACCTCACAGCAACACGAAGGCAGAAGGAAAACAAGTACTCCACTGTTCAGTCACAAATAAATAACTTTAAAAATATGTGCACAAAAAGGAAAATGAAGGACCATCCCAGCAAAGAATGAGACTAGCCTCTCCTCATAAATGCCAGTCCTGGCCTCCACATGGTCCAGCTGGACTGGCATTTCCCAAAACGTTCGATGTATTGTCTTCCACATTGACTGAAATGTCTGGTGGTGGCATGCCTGGCTAGTGAAAGGCATGCTGGTGGCAGGGCTGGCTGGTGAAAGGCATGCTAGTGGCAGGCCTGGCTGTTTGAAAGGCATGCTGGTGGCAGGCCTGGCTGGTGAAAGGCATGCTGGTGGCAGGCCTGGCTAGTGAAAGGCATGCTGGTGGCAGGGCTGGCTGGTGAAAGGCATGCTAGTGGCAGGCCTGGCTGTTTGAAAGGCATGCTGGTGGCAGGCCTGGCTGGTGAAAGGCATGCTGGTGGCAGGCTTGGCTGGTGAAAGGCATGCTGGTGGCAGGCCTGGCTGGTGAAAGGCATGCTGGTGGCAGGGCTGGCTGGTGAAAGGCATGCTGGTGGCAGGTCTGGCTGGTTGTTGGCATTTGTATTTATTTTTACTTCGTTAATGCCTTCGTCAAAGTGCTTTACAAAATTAATGAAATAGTATAACAAAAGATCAATATGGCACATAACAGCAAGATACAACAGAAAGAAGGTCATGGGTTCCATGTGATAATGTTCCCGCAAGAATGTTGTCATGCAAGAATGTTGCAGTTTTTTTGAGGGGACATTATCATAAGGAACATGCGGAGGACACCCCTGTAACCCTATTTTTTATTTTTTTTTAAAGGGAGCGGGGGACACCCCTACAACTCCCGCTCCCATTTACCCCATATATTGTCCCCATACATAGTGTCGCTTATGACGTTTCCCGGTGACTATATGTATGGCGACATTATATACGGGGACAATATTACCTGATACCGAAAGACCAAAGAAGCCGACAAGAAGAAATGTACGGATGAACCTGAAAAACAGGTCAAGGAACCTGAAAAATAGTTACTAGACAAGACTCATCCAACCCTAACCTAAAATCCACCATGGGGGTGCCAAATATAGAAAGTAACATAAGAATTAGCCAGTGGTAGCAAGTGGGCTTCTATTCCTCATTCTCGGGGCGGGCACGAAGCAGTCACTAAAGCCGCTGTTGCTTCTTGAGGTGCAGTTCTCTCACCGGGCCATCTTCTTCGTCACCATTGAGTATACCCTGCAACCACTGGAAGGCCGTGCCTGCGGGCCCTGCTGATTTCCATCGGAAAAAAGGAAGGACAGTTGGGAATTTAGAGTTTACAATTAATTTAGTGTTTAATGTTAAAGGCTTTTAAAGTTCAAAATCAAAAAAGACACAGATTTCACCATTGATTTGCTGTGATTTACTGGTGTCCAGTCATTTTTTCGAATACAAAAGTTTCGAAAGGCAAACTTTCTAATCTTTTTTTTCGAAATACAAAAGTTTCGAATGACAATTTATTTGAAAACAATGTGAAAGTTTGCCTTTCGAAACTTGGGTTAGGGTTGGGGCTTGGGTTAGGGTTGGGGGTGGGAGGGTGGCGTGTAGGTTGGGGGGTGGGGGGAACCCACCAATATACACTAAAACCTTAAAACGTTAGATGGAGCTGTCCAGAGCTGAAATTACAGGACTGGACAGCTCCATGTAACGTTTCAAAGTTAAAAAAGGCATTTCACTGTAATTTCAGCACTGGACAGCTCCGTGTAACGTTTGAACATTACAAACAAAACAGCATTGAAGTGCTACTTTTAACATGTAAAAGTGCATTTCAATTGAAACCAATCCATGACTATTGTCGACGGATTGGTTTCGAAAGAAATGCACTTTTGCATGTTAAAAATAGTATGTCGAGACTTTTGTGTTCGAAACTTTTGTTTCGAATCTTTTGTTTTTCGAATCTTTTGATTCGAAACTTTGACCATAAACCGACTTAACACTGCCTTCTCGAGCTCTTTGCTGAACCAAGTTTCACAGCCTCCCAGTCTCACAAGCTGCCCTGAATGAAACACATTATTCCAATGATGGAGGGATATGTGCATTTATCAGCCCCATCAGTGTCCACCTTCTCCTGCATGGCCGTTCCTGCTTGGAGAGAGGTGTTCTCTCCCGCTCCAACATTCTGTAAATGTAACATGCCACATAGCGTATGAGGCACTCGTCCGTCTGTACCTTACACGTCAGTCCAACCCCTCTATGCCATGCCACTTCGTCCCATGTCACGTGCTTCTGCTGAGCGCTTCGATGCATTTCCCCTTGTCCTTTATTCTTACAAACAATGGCGCTGTGTCTTGGTCTGGAAATAGCTTGCATTACTCAAGGCGTTGCTCATGTAGACTGTATCCCACCCACCGCCACGCCATTCTTTCTTCACAAAGCGCTGTCATCTTCCTTTCTTTTTCTGTTTACATGTCATTGGCCCTGCCGTGCTTATGCACCAGCGTCCATGTTATTACTTGAGGGCCTGTGTAAACGTGCCTCTACTACACTCTTCTATTCATTCTAATGTCATGTTACTGTTAATACACTTATAAATAAATACACATAACTATAAGTACTGCATGTCCCTCCACTTACTATGTAAACATTTGGTCGGAAATTGCTATCATTTAACCCTCGAGGGTTTGGGTCTCTAAACTTTGGCTCGCAAGATATTTTGGAATGCAAAGTTCATCAGCCTTATCAGCCTAGTCAAGAGTGATGAGTCCTGGAAGATGTAGCCCAAGACATCTGGGGAGTTTATGGTTGACGTCACATCAGGCTCTCTTTATGTTTGCGTGAGTGCCTCGTTCATGTATGTTTGTCCTAAGTCCCACTCTCAGTGAAGGTCCCTAACTGGACCTACCTGCGGAAGGCCGGCGGAGTGACCCGGCCCGTGCTTTGGGGCGGGGGGGGGGGGCATGCCGTTCTTTCCTTAGGTCTAGTGATACCCACATTGTTAACTTTTATAAATCAGATATTCATAGGTGACTCTTTGATCTCCAAAGAAATGTCTAACTCTGGAGTTCAAAAGGTAGCTGCGAGATAGGTTTGCTGACTCCCAACCTATACCTCACGTGAGTTGCTTCGAAATTCTCTTGATAACATCGTTTCTGGTGCAGCGAGCGCGCATTCTCCTCATTCAGAATGTAAATGAAGGCTCCCGGAAATAGTTGTATTTAATTGAACTTTTTGGCCACTCTGAAACAGTCATGCAGTAAATTAGATGCAGCCTTGCGAAAAGCTCTTTATCCTCAGATTAATGTATTACTAAACAAGCACTTGCAAAGCCCATAGGTCTGGCTTTCATGAAGTGCCCGCATTTTGTGTTGAGTGTGTGTGTGTTTTCTTTCTGATTCTGTGTTTTAAGATGACACTGACACTTCTAAATAATAGGAGCTGAAGGCCTACAACAGCATGTATAACAAACATATCAAGGGTCCGGTCACCTCTTTTAAAAATCCCAGTATTTTTGGATCCAGGCCCTCATCTTTTTTTAAAATCCCAGTATTTGGGGATCCAGGCCCTGCTGAGTGCTTAGCAGCTTTGCATACAAATAGCTCCTCCATGAACATTTACTCTTCCACAACAACTAACGTATTAAAATTGTAGGCCCCCTATAGCACACGCATTACAAGTGCTAGCTTCCCTCATACACATAACATGTATAAGACAGGCAGTAGAAGTGCAAGCTTCACTTACATATAGAACTTGCATAGCACAAGCATTAACAGTCTGCGTGTGAGCTTTCCTCACGTGCAGAACATGAATAGCACCGACAATAGCGCAAGCTTCTCTTACACACACAACAAGCACGACATGAGCAAGGGCAGTGCATGATCCCCTGACACACAGTGAACGAGAACAGCACAGATGGCACAACTGCACACTTCCTTCATACACAGAACTGGTACACCACTTGCAACAGTGTACATTTACCCTGCAAACTACAAGTGCTCCTCAAACACAGAGCAAATGCTCCACAGGCAGCAGAGTGCAATAGCTTCAGACACACAGAACAAACACAGCACACGATAAGGATACCGAATGTATCAATGAAGTACTTAACAACTCTGATCTACAATATGGTTCTCCACCAGCCTTTATTAAGGAACTAATGAGCATAGCCTTGGAACAAAACTATTTTGAGTTTGACAAGTCCTTTTATCAACAGACCAAAGGCACGGCAATGAGGGCAGGCTTTGCTCCTGGCATGGCAGTTCTTTATATGGCATTATTCAAAGGTAAATCATTTTTCAATCCCACAAATCATTTAAAATAACAATCACAGAACTGGAAAGATGGACTGAAATGAGATGAAATGATAATGAAATTAAATGATATTTTATTTATATTGCGCTCGTACACAAGTGCTTCAGAGCGCGACATTGATGGCATGTCCATGATTTGGACGGCAGATCTGACTTCCTTAAATGTCTCTTTTGGTTGGCAAAATGACAATAGCCAGGGGACATTTTCCATATGGTGAGTACTTGAGCACAAGTTGAAATTGTAGTACATTACAGGTCTACACACCGCAATCCAAGGCCCTGTAATGGTGTCTGTTAGGCAGAGTCTATCCTAATAAGTGAGATTCTAAAATAAAGGTGCAATGTACATTCACTAACACTTTTTATTGTCAAGTACAGAGAGCAATTCACCAACAAATAAGATAGTATGTGTTACTACCTATAGCCCTCAAACACAGAAGGTTCATACAATTATGAAAAACATTCTTCCACAAAACAACTTTCACTTCCAGATCTTAGTGAACCATTCTTTGTCTAAAAAAGAGACAAGAATATGCGTGACCTTTTGGTTCATTTTAGATACTGAAAGAATTTAGTGTATAACACCATGACCAGTATACTCCTCATGGACCCATTTGATAGGTAGTTTCACTTGGGAGCAGTTATTTACTGCACTAAATGTCTGTGTTTCCATAGATATGTTGGACAAACTATGCGATGAGCAAAAAAGAGAATCCTAGAACAAAGACCACTTGTGTAAAAAATATGAATGCTTCCGTAGTACAACACTATGCGGAATCTGGACACACAGAAGACAATATGGTTTGGTGGGTGGTAGAAACAGCACATAAAGGTGTGTCATGAAATGCAACTTCTTATGTTATCAAGTACAGAGATGAGTTCTGGATTGATCGCCTGGGGCACATCTGCGAGCACATAATGATTTATTAAGTTGGTCATCATTACTTAAATGATGAAACTTTTTGTTCCCCTCAATGCTGGTATAAGCCAACATTTAAATGTATCACAGTGGGACAAACAAGCATCTACAGTGACTAATACACAAGTGGTTGGACATGTAATAAGAAGGAACTCGATGGGACCTTGTGCCATCGGCTACTTTGTTAGACCATCACATTCATCATATCTGTATTAGCCCTTGGACTATTCCATCATATGGTCTCCCATTTAAGCAGACACAAAGTGCCAATAACCTTTTCATCATCAACAAGACAATCTATGTTCACTCATGTGGAGTGTGAAGGATTGCATGTACATGGTCATGCAACAAGTGGATATTACTTGGTTTACAAAAAAGATCCATTAGGTTTTGTGCGCATTTTTTAAAATATTCAATTAAAACATGTGATATTGCATGAGTGACTCATATCAATCTTCATTTTCGTCAGCATGTTTAAAATGTGATGACATCATGATGCAATGTAACTACATGGTATTTAAATTAAATAACAATGGTGGCCACTACAAGGAGTTGTAGATGCACGGGTGATCATGCATTCTGTAGTGGCCAGTTATTTGATTCACTGCTTTAGACATGATTTCGTCTGTTTGAACCCCTGTTTAGTTATTGTTTTTTTTTAACTTCTTTTATAGAAGGAGGCACATTCTAGAATATTTCAGTACTCATCACATTTGGTGAGCCTGTAACCATATGGATAATTCAACCCAGATAATTATCCAACCCAGATATTGCAAGCACGGCCAAGCATCCATGCACCCTAGAATGCTGCTATGGCTACGCTCTTCCAGTCTAGCATCGCAGATAGCCGTCCAGACTAAAACACCTGATGTACCTCAACACCTCTGCCACTAGCATACAGCAACTAACTACTGAAAGGAATTGGGCACAGCTGGCCACAAATAGACTTTCTCCACAATAGCCCTCTATTGCAAACCACCAACAGCACCCACCCACGTGCCTGACCTTTTAGGGCTGCTTAGTCGGTCCTAGCCAGCCAGCTAAGTCCTAGTCTGGCAAAAATGCACACATGTATCTTCTAATCAAAAACTCGTAGAAGCTCCAACACATTGACATCCAACAACAAAGCGCAATGAGGCCATATAAATGGGGAAAGAGTGCTATATAAATAACAAAATACAATACAATGCAACCCTCCAGTTGGTTTTTAGACAGGAGCATCTTTTTTTCAAGAATGTTTCATGGTAATTGATCAGATTCTGGTTTCATTTAAGGTACAATGTGACTCAGAGGTCTGAACAATTTTGAGGAAGAGTCCACTTAAAGAGTAAAACACAAATTAACTGTACCCAGTGATTTCCTCGCTGGAAATAAACATTGAGGGGGGAACAATATATTTTTAAAGGCACTAGCCAACACTTTCCCCAAATATTCTAGGACTGGAGTTTGTTAATATAATTGCAGCTGTCTTAAAATATGTTGGGAATGGTGTTTAATGGGTTTGAAAAATATGTGTTCCCCCTCAATGTTTATTTCCAGCGATGAAATCACATACAAACAAAATAACAAGAATCTTAACTTTAAGGAAGGACTTTTCAATCAGTCTGCTACAATGCTACATCTGCCCCACGCCAAAAGCTCTGGCGTGTATGGAGCAAGTGGCGCTTGAGCCGCCATTGATCTTTCCAGCCCGCTCCTCACGTTTGTTTGGGTGACGGTCTAGCTCTCTGCAGCCGTACGACTGTGAGAAGCCTTTTCCGTACACCGAACCCGGAAGCCTGCGCGTTGCAACCCTTTCGCGTCAGGCTTCAGGTGAAACGCTGCTGGAGTTTTCCTCGCTTTATTGTGTCTTAGCTGCGTCCTTTACTTTCCTTCAGGAGGGCTCATTTGTGCCTCCTTATTTTTTGCCCCTTTCTCCTCCTCTCTTTGTTTTTTCCTCCTTTCCCCCCTAGTTTTCCCATCACCTACCGTTTATTTTTGGGCTTTCTTCTCCTCCCGCGCTGCTTCCTTTACTTCCTTAGTTTTCTGCTGTGGTTTTTGCCTCAGCCTTTATTTTCAGTGTACTTGTTTTGCTTTTCTGTTGTCCCTCCTTCGAGTCTCCTGTTTCCTTGGTCTGGGACCTCTTACTCCTCTTTGACTCTTGTCCTAGAGTCACCTGGCCTTTCCATCTTCACGGATACCAGTCAGCCTCTGGAAACCTGATCAACAATTTCCCAGAGAGGGGTTTATTGTGCCATCTCGCTTTTTCCCCTAATAGTTTGTTTCGGAAGAGGGCCCCCCTCAGAGCTCTCTGATTTACGGTCAGAGTGGCTTCCTTCCGAGGCAGACCCTATCTTCTAACCAAAAAAAAGGCTCTGTAGAAGAAGAGATTGGTGCACCTGGTGGACTCTGAGACTTCAGGTGAGGAGGGGGAGGGGAGTGACCAGGAATCGGAATCCCCAACTGTGGACACTGACAACATCACAAGGGTCCATGTTATCAAGTCACATTGAGTGTGAAAGCTCAAGATTTGTTGGCTTTGTTAATTATTTGACATCTAATCTCCAATTCCATCTTATTTCAGTGTTGAAGCTTTCATTGGGTGTGCAGTTATAATGTCGACTGCAAAAAGTCGAAAACAAAAATGTCAACCAAAAAAAATGTCGAAAAAAAAAATCGAATGTGTTTTTTTTAATTTGTATGTTTTTTTGGGTTTAACTATTATAAATAAACGGGGGGTTGGGGGGAAACCCCCTATTACATTTTTTTTTTAAAATGTAAATTTTTTTTTCGACATTTTTGTTTTCCACATTTTCACTATAAACCCTTTCTTTGTATGTAGGAAATTTCAAGAATCAAGCTTATAAATACGGATCCTGTTAACGCAGTTGCCCCACACATTTCATTACATTGACAATGGTGTATCGCCTCACAGACGCTGTTGTTATAAGTACATAATTATGTGTGGTCCCGATGAAGGTGGGTTGTCCTAATCTAAATGCTCTAAAGTGTATAGGTAACCCATATTGCTTGACGAGAGTGTTTGTGAAAATATTGATTGTTTGAGCAGTGTGTTTATTAATATACTGGGCCTCATTACACGGACGGCGGTAAGGGTTAACTGTCACTGTTAATGGTACCGGTGACCGTTAACCCTTACCGCCTTACTACGAGGTCCCTTTGCGGGTTGGAGACTTTAACACCTGCTTTTTGCAGGCGTTAAAAACCAACCCGCAAAGGGACCAGGGTGCTAATTACGGTACTGCAATTTGGGGCTCCGTAATTAGCGCCTTCCCCATTCCCATGGAGCACTATGGGGCAAAAATGGGAATGGTGAAGGGCAATGGGGGAAGGGGGAATTACCGCCCCGCCAACCTTGGAATAGGGCGGTAATTCCCTTTTCCACCAAGGCGGTGCCGGTATTTTACCGGCATGGACCAAGGTGCTAATAGCACCTTGGTCCTCCGCCTACCGTGCAATGAGGCCCACTGTCTTGAAATATTTTATCATTTTAACTTTATAGTCTTTCTGTTTGTTAAGAATAGGTGTTCAGGAATTTGTATATCAATCTCATTTTTACTCAAGATTTATCTTATATGTTTTTTTATTAATTGTTGTATTTGGTCATGGATACTCGATTGTTTATATTATGATCTTTTGTCTAGATTACGATTAATTAATGGCTTAGTAAAATAACATTATTAGAAGAATCTGCTTTCCACAAATGGTTTGCCTATCAATATAACAAAACGTGATATGATGTGCTGTAGGGCAGGAACATTGTACTTAGGCACTAAGGACTGTGTTCAAGATTGCTTTACAGGCTTGCATAGAGGACCTACTTGACTAAGCAGCAGAATGGAGAACAGCGCATGATCTCTTTCGTGAATCATTTAAGCCTTGTCCCACAAAAGTATTAGATTTTCCTGGCCGTATAAATGCATCATTGTGTGCTACTTTTAAGCACTGACATAGCTTCAATAGAAAGCCAGCAAAGAGATAAGTGCAGTACTGAGGTTGTGAGTTGGCCACCACCCTTAAGACCAGAGCATGTGCTTTATGCTGAATCAGCATGAGGATTTGCCCATGCGCTTGGCCGGAGCTGTCCTTAAATTTCATATGATTTGGAGAACATTGGGCGCTGTTTATTAAAAATACTGACATTTCTGACAAGGATGGTGGCAGCTTATCTTTTCATATATTGTTAACCCTTTCCTGCCATGCAATCCGCATTTACCGCGTTTGGCACAGAAAGGTGGCCCTGCTCCAAAATGGCCATGCCACGAGGTTCTTTGTCCTGTCCTTCGGCCATCTTGCACCTTCACCTTCCCCAGGTGGAGCCGACCCGGGTCAGTCCTTATTTGGGCATGAATTCTCCCATGAAACACCAAGCTTTTGCAGGCTTCTGCATGTCTTGTGTTTGTGCCCCCAGGATGTGGGCTTGACTGTCTAGTTGCAATCCACATCCTACGTGGCACAGAGTCTGGTGTGCTGTGAATGACTGTGACCACCGTGATCTGTGACTGGTCCACATATGGTGTGCCGGTATGTGAGCAGATCCCCCATTGGGTACTCTTCATTTTGGCGTGAAGGAGTTCTGGATAAGAGAAGGCTCCAAACTCCCATACCATGTCGATCTCTTGAGTTCTCACTGAACCTAGGATAGCATCCAAGCATACTGAAACTAAGAAGCCGAATTGAGAAACCGCTGGTGACCCACTGGAAGGTTTGGCACCCTGAGCCTGCTGTTTTCCAGCAGAGCCCCTCTGCATCTGGTCGGACTAGAAGGTCTGCAAAGAAACTTCAACCCATTGGAATAGTAGGACTAACTATTCTCGGCAACTTCATCAAACCCTGCAAGTAAGCCTTCTCGGAGGTGTCCCTGGGCCAACCAGTGGACTGACCAGCTTGCACAGGACCTTTTCTCTGACACCGCCGCTGTTTTGAGGAGACCCTTGAAACTTGGTGCATCGCAAGCTCTTTGTTTCCAGAACACTCGCATCGAATTTCGTATACTTGGCATTCCCAGGTCTGAAGTAAAGAGAGAGCACCCGAACTGCAGTACACGCGGTTACCGTGTCATCCAGCCGTGGTGATGAACTTCGCAGGTGCCTTGCTGCTGTGTCCCTCTCAAGCCTGCTACAGTGAAACTGGCCTGATCCATCTGCCACGAGCAGAGAAATCGCCACTGTCCCATCTGGGATTCAACGCTGTAACTTCCCTGATGAAAGCCGCACAACTGCCGCATTTGGACCTGCAACCGAAGTGGACTCGACTGATGAAGTTTGGTCCGGAGTGCGCCGGGGGTTGGTGAGTACTTACATCCCTTACCGGTGGCCCCTAGCGCATCCACCTACTCTTACACACGAGTGTCCCCTGAGGGCCATTCTCCTTCCCACAGATAGCCTGAGCTATCGAACCATTGCCATCTCCTGAAACCTGTTCTGCCCTTTTGGGGAGACCCTCCACGAATAGTGGGAACTTATTCTGCATCATCTCACCCAACTACCTGAGCTGCTACCGACCCTACAAGAGACCCCATTTTCGCCCCTTCTGCACTATCGTGTGCACCAGCACCAGAAAGTGCATTTGAGCCTTAGGCTCCTCTCATAGTAGGGACTGGACTGCCTTTCAGTTAGGTATTGAACACTGCAGAACTGCTAAAAGATAATTCACACTGCCTGTTTCCTTCCCTTGCAGGTTGTGGACCCATTCTGTGTGTTTAACCCTTTAGGCCACTTGGAATTGTATATATGTATTTTAATAGGATTGTGTTGGTTTAAAGGTATTACTGTTGATTATTACTGTGTGTTGAAACTCAAAGGCTTTGAATAAATGTAATTGTATTTTTAATATATATACACCTGACTGGGAGTGATTTGTAAGTGTCCTTTACTCTGTGTGCTCATTGAGGTCTTTCAGTCACCCTTACCCCTCCTGAGACCTCGTCTTAACCACCGCCAATGCTACTTTGATTGGTCTGGCTTGTCCAGAAGGTTACCCTGTTCCAAGAAAGTAGGCTGGCCTTCCGAACCTCTGCTCACCAGGTCAGAATTCAGAAATCCATCTTAACAGTAATCTTCTGATCAGATTACCCTTTCATAAACTCCCTGCCAGCATAGGGTGTCTCTAGATCTTGCTGCTTCTAGTATCCTGATTAGTAGCACCTGCTCTACCAGTAGCACAGAGGTAACAGTTTCTCATTTGACAGCTGCAGTGACAGCCAAGACCCCACAGCAAAGAGGCTGCATTTAAATTAAACCCCCAGTAGCAAACCAATGATGATCATAAGTAGCTCATGATGGTGGAATGTTAAACTCTAAAATAAAGCTATGCCTAAATTTAGACATGGTGCATGGCACTGCAGCCACATCCAGTTTGATAACACACATTCTTCAGATATAGTGAGTCAGCTCAGCAGTAGAAGGTGATGTGTATTCTGGCCAGACGGGTTGAGTCTACCAAATGATAGGACATGAACCTGATTGGCCATACATCTTCTTTGATCTCTTTGTGAGGATAGGTAACACCCTCTGCCAGAGACAGCTGCCCAGCAGGCAGCTGCCCTGGGACCAGGCATAAAAGGAGCGTACCCATTGGAGTAGTTTCACACCTGGGTGCTGCATTTCTAAAGGCCTTTGAACCTAATGAGAAAGGAAGAGGGCAGGATTAGAAAAGTAAGGAGGACTTTGTAAATTGGACATAGACGTCCACCATTTTGTTTCTCCTGGCTTCTCTCTCTCACCTTCGTGACCCCTCGATTTCCAGTAGAGCAAAGCACTTTGGATGTGATATCAGATGGGTAAAGTCCACTTCTTTTGAGAACAGGGATCAGAGGGAGAGAGGCTAGCTTTAGTCCAATCACCTGTAGACTTTTATCTTTAAAAGAAGTGGTCTCACACTACTTCTTTAATTCAATCTGAAACAACACCTGGGATGGATTCCACTGACGTGCAGAAGGAGCAGTCAAAAACAAAGGTGGGCTCTCCCTACTCACTCCCAGGTGTAAGGAAGGCATGGTGTCATATAGTGAAGACAGACATAAGTGATCACAGTTCAAGGGTGTTTATTGAACTTCAATGGGTTGGTTGGACGCCTATTTAATCCTAAATCTAAGGATGGGAGCAAGCTACGACCATCAAATAATAATAACACAGTCCTAGTGGAAGTCTGTCAAAATAAAAGGTCCTATACTAATAAACCTATTGCCAATCCTTACTTCAAAATACAAATGGTGTGGGAAAATGATGTATGCAAAAGAAAAGTGTTCAAGAAACAATATGTCAGGATAGTTGAGCAGTTAGCTTCCCTTCCCCACATTCCCCACATTTTCATCACGGGACAAGGTGGCACACTTGAGCTTCGCACATACTCTGGCTTCTCTGCCACGAGGATGCAGTCCAAAATATAGGTATCTGGGCCTTCTGCCGAAGCCTCTTTCCCAATAAAAGTCTCTTATCGCAGAGGCCCTGGTATAATAAAGTGGTATCAAAGTTCCTTTCTTATCAGGATTTTCACATTCACAAGTTCACAATTGGTCTCCCTCGATCAGGCTCTGACCACTTTACACACAAGTTCACAATTGGTCTCCCTCTGTTGGGCTTGGACCACGGTCTCCCTCAGTCGGGCTCGTACCTTATAATCTTGCTTTCCTTTTGTTAACAAAATTCGAAGACTTTCGACTGTGCAATGGATTTTTAATAAACCATTGCAGGACAACTTTGATTCACTCCATTCTATCCCTTTATCACTTTTGTTTCTGCTAGTTCATGGCTGGATACATGACACAAAGACCTTCGATTAAGCACAACTGCAGTGCTGGCCCACTCTTTACTTTATCTGTACCTTCTCTGATTGACATTAAAAGTTCAAACATCCATCTGCAATTGAGCTTTACTAGCGTCTTTCATCACACGCGTTAATATTCTTCACTCTTGCGCTTTTATACAATGTTGCCGATAGCAAACTTGACGTCAACACAGACCGGTCTTGCATTGGTCTCCCCATCTCACTGGCTGTGTTGATTTCTCTGACGCTGCTTTGATCCTGGAGCCAAGGACAATACAACAGCAGCTACATTGCCTTTGTGGCTCGACTAGTCATTCAGGAAGGGCCACGGGTATCTCTGACACGCAATGCAGGATTCTTCAGTCTGGTTTCCTGGTCTTAAGCCTTTTAATCTGAAGGTTTCTGGAAAGTAACAGTTTCTCACCAGAAAGTTCAAGGGTATCTCCCTCCTTGCTTTCCCTTCTCAGTTTGCCACCTTTCGTCCCTTGTTCAGCTGCCGTCTGTGCTCTCATGCTCTACCTTTTATCTGGGTGGGGAAACATAATGGAAGTCAGGTGTGAGTTTTTAACAGTAACTTCCCTTTCCTCGACGATCGTGATGGTGTCCCCTACCATCTTGTGGCCTGGAGGACTTGGATTCCCCCCCACTCGCCACCTGCCATTAAGGTAAGTCCCTCTGGGATGCTTATGGGGATATCTGTTTGCAAAGTGGCGCTTTGCTATAAATTGTGCACTGTATCTAATCAGCACCGCGTTTACTGTGTGCTTTTCATCACGTTGCTAGCCCACACTGGCCTCTTTCATCATGGCCGCTGCTTTCTGGCACCAGTGCTGGTTCCACCTGCTGTTGCCTGGATGCCTGTGATTGGTTTCTCCCCTGTTCTTCTGAACCAATCAGCCGAGCCAGCAGGCGAATGCCAGCCTGCCTATAAGGCCCAAGAGGTAAGGCCCCTGTCTGCTCCGTGTCCGCTACCAGGACGCTCCAAGACGAGACGTATGACTGAATGTGCCCCTCTAATTGACTCTTGCATCTCTGTGTCGTAGCCGCCTGCAACATGGGGTTAGGCTCCATGAATTTGCCCCTCTAATTGACTCTTGCATCTCTGTGTTGTAGGCACCCTGCCACATGGGGTTAGGTTCCATGAATGCGCCCCTCTATTGACTCTTGCACCTCTGTGTCGTAGCTGCCCTGCAACATGAGGTTAGGCTCCATGAATGTGCCCCTCTAAATGACTCTTGCATCTCTGTGTCATAGCCGCTCTGCAACATGGGGTTAGGCTCCATGAATGTGCCCCTCTATTTGACTCTTGCATCTCTGTGTCGTAGCCGCCCTGCAACATGGGGTTAGGCTCCATGAATGTGCTCCTCTAATTAACTCTTGCATCTCTATGTCGTAGCTGCCCTGCAACATGGGGTTAGGTTCCATGAATGTGCTCCTCTATTGACTCGTTCTTCTCTGTGTCGAGCCGCCCTGCAACATGGGGTTAGGCTCCAAGAATGTGCTCTCTTTGTAACCTTTTTGCACTTTGATTGTGATGTAATTACCTCTGCACGTTTCTCTATGATGTAATCACTTCCTGCACTTCCTTTCTGTAACCAGAAGCACTGTAACCAATCTCTTAAGCATAAGCACCTAGATACCTCAGGGTTTTGTGTGCTGTATAAATTAATTAATTAATTAATTAATTGCCTGACTTTGCCAGACCATAGTATTGGGACATGTCGGGTGTAATGCTTGGGTGTGAGTCTGTTTTATCCCAGAGCGGGCTGTCTGTGTGAAATGGTTTGTATAGGGAAGGGAGGGGGGTAGAGTTTCCAAGAATCCTACCTGGTAGGATGGGGTAAAGGTGTTACAGGGGTGAGCTACCATGTCTCACCATCAGGTGTCCCACTCCCTGAAGACCCTTGACCCAGGTGATTCTCCCACACTGGCCCACCCCCAGGGTCTGGATCCAAAGGCAATCACTTTGCCCTGGCCACCAGAGAGAGAGAGACCCCTGGGGACTAGCGGGTGAGGCACCTTCTAGTTTCCCACACAGGATACATTGGGGGTGGCATTTGCTGTGGTCCAGGACCTGTCATTCTGAACCCTCATCTCCCAGGGCTCAGAGAGCAGACCCTGAAAGAACTCACCTTGTCCTCGAGCCCCTGAATTGAGTCTCACAGCACCTGGGGGGCCAGATTTCCTAAGGCTCCCTGTTCCGCCACCTCAAAATTGGTGAGATGGCCATTGAAGCAAATTCAACACCATCAATGCTGAGGGATCCTGCTGGGGCTCATTTCTGGCACTCTTCTGAACCTTCGAACGATTGCTTGCACATAGAGCCCGCTCTACGCTGCATTGTGCTCTCACTGAGCCCGCTACCTGCTAAGCTCAAATCAACCTCTCAATGCCGGGACTAGACTCGAACCACTGGAGAATCACTTGTCAACTCAGACCAGGTGTGACACTACAACTCGACCCGATTCGACCTTCAAAGTGCAGCTTTGCCGAACCACCCATAGCACCATTTTGGCAAACATCCCCCGTCGACTCAAACCGCTGGAACGTCACTCATCGACCCTTCCCGGCGGTTACAACCTTACTAGACTTGGCCCGACCTTGAAGCCACACAGAGCTAATTCTTTTGAAACTATGTGATGCCAGGATGCGGGGAGGACCCCATGACAAGGCTTGGAATAAACTGAGACCTCATGGTAAGGATGAACTTATACCTCTTTGTAACCAACAGAAGAGAGCTTAGAAAGGGTTCTGGAAAGAGGCAGAGCCTCTCAAAGGTCAGTACTGGGACGAAGAAGAGTATACCTTGGAGTAATGAACATTACCGCTAAGTAGGCCCAACATTTTTCTTTCCCTCATCGGCCTTGGTGTTCTGCTGAATTTTCTTGCAGGTTTCACCTCCACAGAGAAAGGATAATTCATGGTAGGTAAGTCTGGTAAGTCATCATTGACCTCATGAATTCTCAATTCTTGTACAGGATTTCTTTCATGAATTGCCCCTATATCCCTCTCTGTATCCTTTTCCTTCAGCACTTCCTCAGGTGCTCCTGGGTCCCAGTAAGTGCATATGACTCTGAATCAATTTTCCTTGGTACCATAGACCTTTCCATATTCCATCCATTGCCGTCTTCAGAAATTACATAATTCTCTCTGGTATTAAGGACAGTTTTCGGCTGAAGGCAACTGCAACGTGCAGTCTTGCCGTTATTTGGTCATTTCATTTTTTCAATGTCCCCCGCACTAGTAGTCGGTCCTCCGACTACATTTTTGTAGTAATATTTTTTGTGTTCCTTGCATTCGTGTGGATTCAGGCATACATACCACCTATTACTCTATATACTGCTATCTCTTGCCAAAGTTTAGGACACAGAGGTTGAAAAACAGAAGCTAAGCCATCTCAAGGACTTTGATATACCACAGCCCTTACAATCATTATCATTATTATTATTATTATTAATATTAGGGTCTTTTTTTAGCACTGACCTAACTTCAGGAACCAATGGGTCGCTTTACAGTCATAGGTGGAAGAACATGGTGAGAAAAGCAGAGACACTTTGGCGTGAGGAGCTAACAAGAGGAGAAGGAGAGGGCAGGCAATTTGTCAGCAATGGATCTAGAAGCAACCACGTGAGGAAACAGTGGGCATCATTAGGGTGAGGAGTGGAGGGTGTGTGGACCTAGGGGTTAGTATGGTTTTGACCCCGACATGGTACATCGTACTGGCTGCAGCTGACCTGGGGAATGTGTCTCTATTGGTGCGGCTGGATCTACCCACTGCCTTTGATATAATTAACTTCTCCCTCACATGGTCACATTTGTCAGAGAACATGGGTGTAGTAGCTCTAGATCAGTGGTGGAAGTGGGGGGTAGTGGTTGGGAGCAGTGCTTCTCTACTTTTTTTAATGAGGTTTTACTGTTTCCATACATTTATTTTCAAAAGAAACCGTTCCGGAATGGTTTCGTTGTAAAATAGAAGTGTAGGAAGAAGTTGGAACATTCCCTTAAACAGCAGGTGCATTTGTTTGGGGGTTTGGATTGCGCATGGGAGGGGGCATGGTGATGGGGTTTGTGGGGAGTGCGAGCAGGCCAGCAGGGAACATAGTTCCACTACTTCTTTTCATACCACTGCTCTAGTTCCTCTAAAGTCGTTTGCATTATTTTAGGAGCTGCATTCTTTGGCTGGAACACAAGGGGCCCACCTATCGACCCGGCATACTCTGTGGAGCACCCTAGGGCCTGTGACTGGCATGGGTTCTATTTGCCATTTCATGGCATATGACACCCATATATACATGGATGCGGATTGTGGCCTCGGTCAGATAGATGTACTATGTTTATGCCTTTGGGTGATGGTAGGGTGGACGAGGTGCAAAAACGGAGACTATCTTGTATGGTGTGCCACAGATTCTTAAACATCTTCGCTCTCATGATAGCCTTCCTGCCTTCCTTCCAACTACCATTAAGGTAAAAAAAATGCAGCGAAATTCAAAGGGCCATGCTAGATTCTGAAATGACCATGGCAGCCCAAATTCAAGCCACAGCCACATCAGCCTTTTACGAATGCGTTGGCCTCCAGCTGATGTTGCACTTTATTCTGACAGGGCACTTGTAGTGGCATTTCACACTTCCCAATCAGGCAACTGTAACTTCGTCTAGATGGGACTTGCTAAGGGCTGAACTGCTTGACTACAGATGATTGCCCCGAATGATGGAGAGATATTGGTGGGTGGCTTATGAAAAAGGGAGCCTAGCTCCATCTTTACAAGGACATGATCCTGCCCTTCCATTAATGCTGGAATTGAGTCTAAGGTAGGCTGCTTGATGCTCAAGTGTTTCTATGGATCTACTTCTAGCTTTGTAAGACAAAATAGCTCTTGTATGTTCCTTCCCATCATCTTGGATTGAATGGTCAGACTTTGCTTGCAGTCCCCCAATAGAGTAAAACTAAATTAGGGGGCTGAGGGGTTCCTGTAAAAGGCCCTTGGCTTTGCAATAAGGTTCCAGCCGATGTAAGACTAGACACCAATCTTTCTTTCATCAGGAAAAAACGAAAGGACCGTTTCTTTTTCCTCATCACTTAGAAGAGAGGCTAGGTTTAGAAATGCTAGCTGGAGGATGGGCACCTCCAGGTGGTGAGGTCTGCGCACATGTTGTGTCTATGAATGTTTTTGCTCCGTCTATCACACACACAGGGTGGAGGTTCCTCGCCTGGAGAACACAACGTTCTTTGCCTAGCAGTATGAAGACTAGTGCTCCAAGCACGAAAGGAATCATGTCCCAGTCTGACTCCGGTGATCAGAGTCATAGTGGGTCCAAAATCAGGATCCGGTGGAGTCACAAGGGCAAAGTGACAATAGCATGGAGGGATGCTGGGAGCTGCATCACAGCCTAGGACCTTTGCTCCTGCGCATCAAAGGTCTGTATATAACTCACCTAAGGCTTTATCTGTGGAAAGAGGCGTTTGGGTCATCTTGTCTCTACTGTCCTGGATGCCCTTTGCAAATCAGGAATTTCTGAGTAAATCATGCAGCGTGATAGGTTAGTGCATGCAGGCGACGTAAAAAGGTCATGAACTCCTCAAACAGAGTGGAACGCTTGTCATCGGGGATACCAGCTTTCCCAATTAGGGATCAACTGTCTACATTTTCTACCTTGTTTCAATACAAGTGGGATATATAGACAGTCTGGTCGCACTAGATCATGCATTTCAGTAAGGCTTGGCATATAGCTTGTCACAGGGCAGAGGCACTCTAGGCTTTTAGCACTAACAAAACGCTGATTATTATAATACAAATGTACCAATCCATTATGCCCCTAAAAATGGTCTATCCGACAACTGTGCTTTAGTGTGGAGACAAATTCATGACACGTCCAATAAAAGTGGTCAGATCTTTTTGAAATTGATTATCCAGGTTAGCATAGAATCATTAACTTTAATTGCTGTAATTATGTTTAGGATAAAGCTAGCCAGGGCTATCTTAAAAAGGAATTGGGGGTGTCTTTCGTAAAGGTGAGCACAACAGATTGGGTTAATGGTCCTGAAGGGGCAGCATTAGTACCCCCTTCTCTGAAAGGCAGGGTATGTGGAGCTAAAAACTAGAAATGCAAACATCCCCTGCCCTCCATGCACAGAACAGCATGGGCCATAAAGAACGGTACATGTAGTGGTAGTGCTGTATGTTTACCACCTGGGATGGTCTCGAAACCAAAGTTGGCCCTGACAATGTTTTTCGAAGTGGTCATAGATTACACCGTGAAAGCAAGCCCGACCCCTCTCTATGTAAGGTTTGGAGATTTCCCTGCCCAAGTATATATATATATATAGGTTTCCATGCCCAATAACATTTGGAAAAATGGGTGCAAATAGTATATTTTAAACACCACTTGTCACTATAAATAGATTGAAATGTAGTTAAACGTAACAATAATCTGGCAAAACATCTTTAAAAGTGAAGACAATTATGCTGGGCACTTTATTACAACTCCTTTCTTCAAAGAGAAATGGGAGATGAGGATGAGAGGGGTGGGAGTAGGGGGTGCAGTGACTAGTAGAGAGAGTAGGAGGAGCAGCAAACCAGTGCTATCACGCAAAAGAGGCCAATAGTGGAGAGGCCCCCGGGAAACCTTCAGAGTTCCCTGTAGACTAGTCCATCACCTTACTACACACACACACTGAACATGCGGAGGGCAGTCAGCAGCAGTGCAATTCTTCTCACGACAAACAGCTGTGGCCTGGGCAGCAGCAGTGTGCACTATCCCCACAAGGGGTGCCTCTCAGACTATTACTGGCTGGGGGGAATCTTCTTGCGACAGGCACCCCACGACTAGAGTTGTAGTGATTGGCATATTTAGTATTTGGTTTAATACCGAATAAAAAACATTTTTTTTTTTTTTACAAAAACAAGTCCCACATTGTCATGTTGTCACATGATTAGTTATGTTTCATGTTCCTTCCACATCGTTATGTGGGAGGCAGGTTTTGAGCGGGGGCAGAAGCTCGGGAAGGGAAGTGACGGGTGTGGGGAGAGGAAGAGTTGGCCAGAAGAATAAAGGAGTTGAGACCGGTACTGCTGCGTGGGCCTCCTCGTTGTGTGAATGCTGCATGAATGCTGGCACAGCTACGAGCCGTGCATATGCAAGCACCTTTTCACTTGACAACGGCGATATGGAAGACGGACCCGGCAAGGTCCTCCCAAGCTTTCCTTTTCCCCGCTCAGACCCAGGGCAGCAGAGGTGATTCCGCTCCCTTGGTGCGGCTGCAGTAATAAGCAGTCCCTGCAGCAGGCCCCCAGCCCGGGCCACGGCAGTGATTGCCGATGCAACATGGCCAATGCGGCTCCTCCAGTGGCCACGCAGGGCAAGCGAGCAGCCACAACACACAAGGAGGGGAAGAGTCTGGGCCCGAAAGGCACCCCCAGCCCCCTGGAGAGCACACATCTCAGAGCACGGCAAGCAGGTCCGGGGGACACCCACCTGTTTGGAACATTGGGGATAGGCCCACCCACACGTGCTACCAGAACAAATCAGCACTCCAGACAGCAGGGAGAAGCACAGTGTGATCAACAATGTTGGAGGACATCCGGCCACTGTGCCTGCAAGACTTTCAGAGGCTTTTCCACATGACCAGCGCGACATTACCTTGTGGCAACTACCCCAGGCATTCCACCTCAGAGAAACAGGTAACCTGGGGCTCGGTGGGTGCAATGGATGAAAGACTTCAAGGTATATGTGGGGGCGATGGGCTGCATGGTTAGCAGTGGGGGCCGCTGTGAGAGACATCCTCTACGAGTTGGTTGATGAGGAAAAGGCGATGTACAAGGAAATTTGAGAGCCGCTTGACACCTACTTTGCGTCACACACTGACATGGACTAT
Organism: Ambystoma mexicanum; assembly: GCF_040938575.1. Lineage (NCBI taxonomy): Eukaryota > Metazoa > Chordata > Amphibia > Caudata > Ambystomatidae > Ambystoma > Ambystoma mexicanum. The sequence continues at coordinate 335,320,300 of NC_090926.1, read as the reverse complement.
GATAGACATATCTTTCATTACACAATGCAGGAGAAAGGGTAAACCATGGACAACTATGTCAAGGGACTGCACATCTGCATGAAGCACTGTGCTTTCCATCAGTACTCTAATGATGAAGCCCTACGCTGCCAAGTCATCGTGGGGTGCGAATCCGCAGACTTCAAACAGAAATTGCTCCAGAAACAGAGGACCCTCGGCAACATCCTAGCAGAGGCCCTCACCAACTCAGCAGTCACGCAGCAGGTGGTCGGCTTAGGATGAATAAAGATTTCGTCAGATACCAGGGACCAGGAGGTCATTAAGAAACTAACGCAAACCATGTCTGACAAACCCACCCAGTCAGCAAAATCATGCTACAGGTGCGGCTACAAAATCCCCCATGAGGGCACGTGCCAGGCAATCGGACAGAAATGTGCAACATGCAGAGGTGACAACCATTTCAGGGTGGTCTGCAGAAATGCCCCTGTGCCCGCCATCCAAGCTGCCTCTCAGAGGAGCAGCAGACACCATCCCAATTGACGGCCAGACGACAGAAGATCGAGCTGTGAACACAGGAGATACCGCCCCGCAGAAGGAGATCGCTCCGGTCCCCAGACAGGAGAACTACCCACAGACCCCGAAGGTGCATCGGCTATGTGGAGATACACTTGCCATCAGGCAGCGATTCCTCATCCTCGTACAACAGCCAGAGGAGAAAAGGATACATGTGGGCGCTTGGAAATGAGACGGCGAGGAACACAGCCCCATTCTGACACTACATAACAACAGAATGTCTCATTGACTTAAGGACTACTGTCAATGTACTGAGCTAAGAGGCATACAATCGCCTCCCACCCCCGCCAAAACTGTGGCCCTAGCAGGTCGACATTTTCCTGTACGGCTCGAACAGTCCCCTGCCGTGCAAGGGTACTTTTACCACAGTCTGGGCACACAAAATCGCAAAGGCCCGCATACGGCTGCTCATCCTCTCTACAAAAGCCAACAACACATGTATTTTGAGTTTCAAAATGGCCATCGACATTCGACTCGTCCATATCTTATACAACCTGATGGCCCACAAATATCTGGCCCTGGAAGATGATGTCACTAAAGCATGTCTGAACCTCTTCAATGGCTTAGGCAAGCTGCGTGACTGCAAAGTGAGACTACACATCGACCCAGAAATCAAGCCAGTCACCCAGCACTACAGAGGCATCCCGATTAATATTCAAAAACATGTGGAGGAAGAACTAAGGTGCCTACTAGACCTCCATATCATCGAGCCCTCGGTGGGACCCACCCTCTGGGTCTCCCCGATCATAACGGTTCTCAAGAAATCGGTAGAAGACTCCATGCATCTGTGCGTAGACATGCACCGCCCCAACATAGCCATCCAGTGTGAACGTCATCAAGCACCGAGAATAACAGACAAGATCCACCTTCTCAATGGGGCAAACGTATTCTCAAAGCTCGACCTCAACAAGGGCTATGATCAGCTGGAGCTAGCCCGGGAGTCCAGGTACTTTTATGACTCACATGGGACTATATCGTTACAAGAGCCTGAACTTTGGCAAATCTTCGGTGGCAGAGTTTTTCCAGGAGTAGATCCACCAAGTGATCAAGCACATCCCAGGGTGCCTGAACTACAGCGACAACAACCTGGTGTTTGGCAAGTCAACCCAAGAGCACAACGAAAATCTTCACAAGGTGTGAAGGGCACTAGAGGCTGCAAATGTCACACTTAACAAGGACAAGTGTGAGTTTGGTAAGTGAACTCTCAAAATCTTAGGCCATATATTTTCGGACCATGGGATGTGATCAGACCCAGAAAAGCTCAAAGCACTACAGGAAGCTCCCTGCCCAACGGGTGTATCAGACCTCAGGTCATTCCTGGGGCTTGCGAGTTACTGCTCGCATTACCTGGAAAACTTTGCAACGCTGAGTGCCACGCTCAGAGAACTGACCAAGAACGGACAAGACCTTATCTAGACCGAGGAAAGTGAGACTGCTTTCGCAGGATATCTGCGCTCGCATTGCCTCGGCCTCGGACATGGCATATTTTAGCTCGCCAAAGATAACGAAGTGACCGTGGATGCCAGCCCGGTAGGACTGGGTGCAATATCGGCACAATACAACCCAAGATCCCCACACATTAAGAAGGTTGTGTCTTATGCAAGTCGCAGTCTATCCCCCACGGAGCAGAAGTATTCGCAGTCAGAAAAATAAAGCCTGCTGGTAGTCTGGGGCCTACGAGCACCTCCATCTATTTGTATTTGGAAAACCATTTACGTTGGTCACCGACCACTAAGCTCTTCTCACCATTTACGGCAACCCCCAAGCTAGGATGCCACAGAGAATAGAAAGATGGGGTCCTCGTCGGCCTGACTATAAATTCTCTTTTCGTCATAGGCCAGGCAAGGACAAGAACCGGGCCAACTATCTCTCCCGTCATCCCACAGGGCCATCCCTTCCAGGACACTCCATCGCAGATGCATATTTGCAGTATGTCATCCACCAACTAAAACTCTTCCCAATAGCGTGGAAGACGCTTCAGCAAGAATCAGCAAGAAATCGAGTACTGGCCATCATATCACAGTACATCATCCAAGGCAAATTGAAATATGCAAGGGATAGAGCTCAACACCTAGAGGTGGCATTACAGAGTGATATCAAGGCAATGTTGCTGGTGCAAGAAGAACTCACCACAACAAAAGACCAAATTGTCATGAAAGGCTGCAGAATTGTCTTGCCCAAGTCACTACGCCAACAAGTAGTTGACCTGGCCCACGAAGGTCAAAGAGGGGTGACATCAATGAAGAAACTACTGAGCCAGAAGATCTGGTTCCCCGGCCTGGACAATTAAGTCAAATGCACTTTAAAGATTTGTGCAATCTTCAGCGCCATAGCCCCAGCCACAAACCCAAACCTTTTGATGATGTCCCCACTCCCTAGTGGCATATGGGAGGACCTGGCAGTCGACTTCTTTGGGCCTCTTTGAGATGGCACCTACGCACTGGTTTTGATTGATTTTTTTAACATTTATTTTCTTTTTTTTAAAACTTTATTTTTGCATTTTAGTAAACATGTGTACCAACAAGCCCAAACAGTGGGCTACTAACATGCTGCTGTAGCCCCCCCCCACGCCCGCCCCACCACCCTCCGACAGTCCCATCGCACAACAAGCAGTTAACGCATTTGAATTTACACAGGTGAAGTCTGTGGTGGCTGATCAGTTGTCTTGGTTGGTGCTGCGCAGTAGAGGAGGTGCGAGATGTACGGGCCCCAAATATCTGGGGTTCTTGCGTGGTGAGGAAGTGTCTTTATAAATTCTGCTTCCGTTTCTTGGCAGTATGTAATGTCTCTCCTCCAGTTCGCAAGAGTGGGGGGTGTGCCTCGTCCCTACGCCATGGCCACTCTTCTACGTGCCAGAACCAATAGCATGCTTGCCAGTTTTCTTAGGTGTGAGGACAGGGGTCTCGTTAGGCCACAGAGTGCCACTAGTGGGGAGTGCCCCACCCTCTCGCCGATTATTGCGTCAGGTTCGTCGAGCACATCTGACCAGAATTTAGACACTGGTGGGCAGCACCACGCTAGGTGCAGGAAGTCAGCATCCGGGGACCCGCATCAGTCGCAAGATGCATTAGACCCGGGGTGATGTCTGTTTCTCTTTTTAGGGGTATAATAGGTTTGGTGCAGAAAGTTAAAGTGGATTTGTTTGAAGCGGGAGTTGAGTGCCACTTTTTGGGTCTGTTGTAAGATATAGCTCCAGTCTTCATCTAGAATGGAGGTTTGAAGCGTGGTTTCCCATCTTGCCTTTGTTTTGGGGTTCGAGGGGAGAGTGTCCGTGAGCAGGGCTTTGTAGATAGATGAGACCAGTCTGCCCTCCCCTTGTGCCTGAATGGCTCCATGCAGCAGCTGCCAGGTGGGAGGTTGTTGTGGGAATGATGGGATGAGGGCCTGCAAGGTGTACCGCACTCTGAAGTACAAAAAGATATCAAGGGAGGACGTGCCACCCTTCTCCTTCGCCTGCTGGGGTGTTATGAAGGTGTCTTGTATGACGAGGTCGCCAAGTGTATTTATTTTGCACTTGTCCGCCCAGATCAGATACACTTTCTCGGCGGTGAGTGGGATCCTGGGAATGAATTTCACGGGTAGAAGAGGAGAGTATTTAAGCTGAATCATGTACTTTTGGGCCATTTTCCGCCATATTGTGTAAGTGGATTGCACTATGTTCAGCATCGTGTGTGGCACAGCCTGATTGCTGATAATCACGGCCCTTAGCAAGTTGGGTGAGGCTAGTGCCCGTTCGACCTGTACGTGCGGTCTTACGAATTGGGGCTCGTACCAGTGACTGAGAAACTGGGCTTGTGCTGCCCAGTAGTACCGTTCTAAATCGGGTAGAGCTAGGCCACCCTTAGTGACAGGAAGCATGAGGTATGAGTATGCCACCCTTGCGGGTTTGCCCGACCACATGAGGTCCAGAACTAGGCTTCTGAGGTTACCCGGGAAGCGCCGGGACAGCAGGATGGGGATGTTGGCGAAAAGGTACAGGAGTTTTGGTAACATTACCATTTTTACCAATGAGGCTCTTCCCCAGAGGGTGAGCGGTAGAGATTTCCACCTATTCACCTTAACTCTTAATGATTTCAGTGTGCTTTCGTAATTGTCTTTGAATATGTCTTGGTGGTTCAGGGACACTCTAATTCCTAGGTATCGGACGTGGGCTTTCTCCCAATGGAAGTTAAAATCGTCTTGAACTATTTTGGTCTTTGTGTTTAAGGGAAAAACGATTGATTTAGATTGGTTAATTTTCAACCCTGATACCAGCCCAAACTTAATTATTTCTCGCATAATCGGGTTAAGGTTTTCGCTGGGGTTTTGCATGAACAGGACTATGTCGGCGGCATAGAGGGATATTATTAGACGGTGAGATCCTATTTTAAGCCCTCTCTGGATTTTGCGTTCCCTTAGGCCCGCTGCTAAGGGCTCCATCACAAGGGCGAATATCATAGCGGATAGTGGGCATCCCTGCCTAGTGCCGCGCTGGAGGTTGATATATGGCGAGCGAGTCGACCCGAGCGTGATTGCTGATAGGGGCTGATTATAGAGGAGTGAGACCAGCTTGATAAACTGTTTCCCAAGTCTGAGCTGCTGTAGCACGGCGAACATAAAGGGCCACTCAACGGAGTCAAACGCCTTTTTGGCATCCAGCAGCACCGCCACTGCCTGCTGTTAGTGGTCGAGTGCTGCCAGAACCCCGAACATTCTACGTGTCCCGAATGTGGTGTTTCGGCCAGGTACGAAACCCGCTTGGTCAGCGAGTATCAGTGCAGGCATTAGCGGGAGAAGCCTATTAGCGAGGATCTTGGCCAGGATTTTGTTGTCCAGATTAATTAGTGATATGGGGCGGTGTCTGAGGGAGAATGCCGGATATGATCGCTTCTTCGAAGACATTTAGCAGGAGAGGGGCAATGAGAGGGGCGAAGTGTTTATAAAACTCACCAGTTAGCCCGTCGGGCCCCGGGGCTTTGGATGGCGGTAGACTTTTGATGGCTTCTTGGATCTCCTCTAGCGTTATGGGCGCATTCAGTGGCTCATGGTGTTCCCCTTCCACCCAGTACAGTTCTGTGTCGTTGAGGTAATTCCGGATCGCATCAGAATCTGCTGGGCTCCCGGTGCTGTATAGATGTTGGTAGAATGCCCTGAATACTTCGACTATGTCTTCTTCTTTGTGCAGCATATTTCCCTGCGGTGTCCGGATGTTGTCCACCCTTGTTGGCCTCCTGTCTGCCGCTATAAGATGAGCAAGAAGGGCTCCAGGCTTCTGGCCTTCGACGTATTGTCTAATTCTGTGATTGTGGCCCAAAAATGTAATCTCCCGTTCAGCCAAGTTTCTAAAGTTCAGAAGTTCTTCTTTCAACCTCGCCTGAATGTGGTCTGAGTTGTGAGCGGCTTGCTGCTTTTCTGATTCCTTCAGGTGTGTTACGCTGGTCCCTAGTTCGCGTCTGATAAGTTTGAGGATTCTGTTTTCTTTGGCTAGGCAGACGCCTCTTACATAGCATTTGAGAGATTCCCATAGCACTCCGGCAGAGTTGACGGTGCCTTGGTTAATGTCAAGAAAGGTGTTGATTTTCTCGCTTAGCTCGGTGGCGAATGTCGGGTCGGCGAGAGATCTGGGTTTGAAACGCCATTGGGGAGGTCGTGGTCTGGTGGACGGCAAGTGGCATTCGAGTATTACTGTGGCGTGGTCTGAGAAGGTTTTGGGGAGTATTTGGCATGTGCCCCATTGCCATTTGCTGTGAGCGGAGACCAGCAGATAATCGATGCAGGAGTTTGTATTATGAACACTTGAGTGGTATGTGTAGTCTCTGGCTTCCCAATTCTGGATCCTCAATATGTCCGATAGGTCAAACGCTTTGCAGATCTCCTGCACGTGTAGGCTAGCGTTGGACGGATGCGTGGTTGGTAGCTTAGATTTATCTTTCTGTGGGTCGAGATGGGTATTCAGGTCGCCTCCCCAGATTATGGTAGCGTTTCGCACATGTGATAGGCGGGACAGTACCCAGTCAAAGTTGTTTGCACCGTCTGTGTTGGCGGCGTAGGAGTTGACGAAAACCACCTCCTCTCCCTCTACTATGCCCCGAACCAGAAGAGCCCTTCCCTCGTTATCTCTTTCTGTTTGGATCAGGCGAAACCTCAGCGAAGAGTGAAGAAGAATTGCGATTCCCCTGGCATAGGATGAATATGAAGAGAAGTAGCGATGGCATCCCCAGCCGCGGACCCACTGGTGCTCGTTTTGCGGTAAAAGGTGGGTTTCCTGAATCATTGCCACCTCGATCTTGTGGCGTCTGAGTAATTGCAGGATCTTACGTGTCTTGGCCAGGATGTTGCCCCCTCTAATGTTCCAGGTTGCTACTCTGAATGTACTGGTGATGATTTATATGACACCCATTTGCAGCAAGACCGGAGTCGGTGTCCCGACACTTGGGATGGCTGGATTGCATGGGAGCAGCGTCAGGCGGGAGGGCTTGTGAGGGGCGGCGGGGGGGCTCTGGATGAAGCCCGCGGTTAGGTGATGGGCATAGTGCGCGTTTTGAACGACAACAACAATAAAACAATTTTCCTTACACGGACAACCCCCAACTCGTCCGTTTGGAAACCCCCCAACTGGAACATAAGGCGTGCTGTGCACGGGGCGTGGGTGGCCTTCCGAGGCTTAGTCCCCAGCCTCCCATTTGCATAGATTGTCCTGATGGCTTGATTCCTTCCTGCTTTGGATCAGTGTTGCAGGTGTTTATCACGGCGGCACTCTCTCCGCTCTTTCTCTGTTTGAGGCTCCGGGCATTTGGTTTGCGGCTTTACATCCCCGCCGGTCGAGGTATAATGTGGCTTCTTCTGGGGAGTTGAAGAAGTGGGTATTTCCCTCTCGTTGAACGCGAAGCCTCGCCGGGAAGAGCATCGAGTACGTAATCTGGTTGGCGCGTAGTCTGTGTTTCACATGGGTGAACGATCTCCTTTGGGCTTGGACTGACGGCGAGAAGTCCGGGTAAAACTGGATGTCGTCCCTGTCGAAATGTGGTTTGCCCTTTTCTCTTGCCTTTCTGAGGATGGAGTCCCTGTCCTTGTAGCTTAGGAGCTTGGCAATGATCGGGCGGGCAGGGGCTTGTTGCAGGGATTCTGTTGGCTCTTTCCACTACAAATATTTGCGACAGGACTTCGGGACCGAATAGCTCCGTGCATAGTTTTTCGATGTGTTCCTCCATTCTGACTGGTAGTTGTCTTTCTCTGGCTCCTATTATCCTGATGTTATTTCGTCTAGAGCGGCCTTCCAAGTCCTCGTTTTTGGCGAGTACGGTTTTCATTTGGCCCTTAAGCGTCGAGACACGGGAAGTGAGTGCTCATGTGCCGCCGTCCAGATCTGACACTCTCTGTTCGACGTAGTCGAGCCTGTCGCTGTGTTTGTCGAGCCGGGGCTGCAACAGGTCCACCTTAGACAAGAGCGAGTCTATCTTGCTGTCCAGGCTGCCTATCCCAGCTTTCAGTTCCATCAGGATTTCCCTAATGTCCGTTTGTTGCAGCAGCTCTACCTCCGACTGATTGTTCGGGGATTCTGGGCGGTGTTCCGGCCTGGGTGTTTTAGGCGCCGGGCCTGCATCAAAGTTGAGTCTTTTCTGGGATTTGTCCGGCTTCCCCATCTTGAACTTGGCTACGGTGTCGGAGCGTCTGATTTTCGGGTGTAGCAAAGGCACGGTCGGGGCACTCAGATTTGGCCGCTTTGTGTCCTGCGAGGGGCCGAGACCCAGCCGTGCGGGGAGTTGCTTTAGGCCAAAATGGCGGGGGCGCCGCAGAGCGACCCCGGTTTATTGGCAAAGCGTAGTCTTACCATCCCGCCTGTTTTGCGTGCTTCTGTGGCTCGCTCCGTCACTGTCCTACTGCTGGGCCAGCTGGGCGGCGCCCCGATTCCGAGCGAATCCCACCGTGCCACTTTCTACTGGAGGTGGCCACGGCAGGTCCAGCGGGCGGCTCTTGTCCGTCTACGAAGGATTTTGGACAGGCGGGTCGGGTTTTCCAGGCCCCACGCGGTTCGTGGTTGTGCGGGCCGCACTACGCAACTGATTTCTCGCGGAAGGCGAGTCCGATTCACTCCGAATTTTTGACAGGGATGAGGTGCTGCACTAGGATAGAGTTTATCTTGCAGATTTAGTGGTTCCGCCACAGGATTGCCACGATTAATCAGGATTCATGCGGGAGTCAGCCGGAGCTCACAGGGGAGCGGCCATCTTGGTTGGCCCTCTAGCGCCCTCCCTGGTTTTGATTGATGCATACTTGAGGTACCCCGAGGTCCAAATAGTGGAGTCTACCGCGGCCAGAGCGGTCATTCCAGCTTTGAAACGCATACTCACAGCATATAGCATCCCCCAGACGATCAAATCCGACAATGGGCCACTGTTTACCAGTCTGAACTTCACTAACTTCTCCCAGTACATGGGTTTCAAACACCAGAAAATGACACCTCTATGGCCCCAGGCTAATGGCATGGCTGAGGTGGCGCACCTGCTTACAAACCTTTTGAGCAGATGTTATATTTTTTTTTTTTTGTATTTGGTTTACAACAAACCTTTACATATCAACTACTACATGCCAACTACTACGTGACTACCGGCACACCCCTCACAGCATCACAGGTATATGCCCAGCTGACCTCCTCTTCGGACGCAAGCTGTGGACACGCAAGCTGTGGACACGACTGCCACAAGGAACCCCGGAAGGCAACATCCGCTGAGAGGATGAGGAGATCCGGGCGAGGGACGCCAAAGAAAAGCAGAAAATTAAGGCTGCCGCAGAAGAGAGGAGAGGAGCACGAGAGCTCAGTTTCGAGGAGGGTGACAGAGTGCTGGTGCGCCAGACCCAACGAAGAAAGGAAGACTCTTGCTCCACACCTAGCCCCCTCACAGTCATAAAAGTAAAAGGTACCATGGTCACAGCTATGGAAGATGAGGGTCAGGCAATAACAAGAAACGTTTCCCACTTCAAGGAATGCCCTGGCGAGACGACACTCTGGGAAGCCTCAGAAGGGGAGCAAGATGACCCTGTGGACATTTGGGCCTGGGAAGATTCCACCGACCCAAACTGGGGAGACAAAGAAGTTTTGGGTGGTGAGGCTGCAGGCGACGACAGTGAGTGGACTTTGGATGGACCCCCTTCCACAACCTAGAACAGCCAAGGGCCGGCCCCCCTGTACGGGCAAAGACTAAACCCATAAGACTCATTGAAGAAATAGGCTAGTGCCTGTCTAAGGGCCTCATCACGAGTTGGGGGCTAACCCCGGCGGCATTACCGCTGGGGCTATTAGCCCTACCGCCAAACCCCCCGGCGCTATTAGTGCCGGATCACGGCTTTGGCGGAACGGTAAGTCCCCCTTCAATGTTGGACGCTATTACCACCTCCGCTTATAGCCCCGAAAATCAGCAAAATCACAGCAGATTTGCCCCCAGATCAGAGCTGGGGGTAAATCCACCAAGACCATGATTTGGCGGACCCTTAAATGCAGCGGTAATAGCGTTAACGCCATATTTAAGGGTTAGCACCCAACTCGTGATGAGGCCCTAAGTGTTTAAAAAGGGGGAAGGTTGTCATGTTGTCACATGAATAGTTATGTTTCTTGTTCCTTCCACATTGTTATGTGAGAGGCGGGGTTTGAGCGGGGGCGGGAGCTGGGGGAAAGGTAGTGAGGCGGTATGGGGAGAGGAAGAGTTGGTTAGAAGAATGAAGGAGTTGAGACTGGTACTGCCGTGTGGGCCTCCTCATTGTGTGAATGCCACATGAATGCTGACATGGCTATGAGCCATGAATATGCGAGAACCTTTCCACTTGACACACATCTCATTATGATTGTTTATAAACGAAATCTAAGTGCTCTTTTTGACATATACTCCCATATTTCTTCTATTTTCATTAGGCCTACATCTTTGTTTAAAGCATGCACTCCATAAATAAATACAGAGATGAAAGGGTGACAAGTGCGAACGGGCTTTGCATGCGCAAAGCTAGTGCTTCTGAAAGATCCTCAAGATGTATCTGAGAGTATTGAAACATTGGATGGCGCACTCAAGTTGCGTATACTCCAACACTATGGAGCCATCAAGAATAGTGATCTCAGTTACCCTCTGATGCAACACTTTGCGGACACGCATAATGGGAATGCAGAAGCAATGTCCTTTCAAGGGCTAGCCCATATTCCACAACACAAACATATGGGAAATTGAGAGCTTAAGTTACGTCAGCTAGAAGCCAAACTTATTTGTAAATATAACACTTTAAAACCATTTGGCTTCAATGCTGACTCTTAACTGTATGTATTTCTTAACTAAATAGAAACACCCCATAGGACATGTATGGATCTCTGGTTAAGGCATAAACACTCCTATGCAGGAGTCATTACTTCCAATATGCACACAAATGATCAGTGAGGTTGTCATGGAGAATTGCACTTGCACTTTAATTATGTTGGATGTCAAGTGAGTTAGATGTATCTCATATCTAGACATTATGCAGGCAGTTCTATCCTTTATGCACTTAGAAGAGACTAATCAGGACGTCATGGGTATTGCATTTGCACTTTACATATGCTGAAGATGCAATGAAATAGTGATTTTTTGCTGAATGGCATTTGCACTTTAGAAACAGGACTAATTAATAACCTAAAGAGATTGCATCTATACTTTACTCAATTTTGAGAGAGATACAATAAGCAAACCCTATATTGTGATATTTTGCACTTCAGTTGAGATGTAATAGGGCCTGCAAACTCTTAGGCACTAAGTCATGGACAATTGCACTTGCACTTGACTCTTGTTAGATATGCACTGATATAGCTTCTCATTTTCTGAGTAACATTTGCACTTTAGTAATAGGACCTGTCAAAAACTAAATGAAAAGGCATTGGCACTTTATTTAACTTTGAGAGAAATATTAATGTGGCACTTTGTCTTGTGAATGTATGTGCGCAAGGTTGTGAGCAGAGGGACCCTTGGGCTATGGCACCAATTGGTGCACCCACGTTCACTTTAAATGGGATACTCTCTACATTACATTGGCTGGCCAGTCATGTTAATATAGGTGTTGTGCAATTGCGAATTAGGCACCTGCTGCTTAGAATGCTTGGTTTTAATAGCACTTGTCGTGTTGGGTGTGCCGCGCCTGCACTGATATTTATACCAGACAGGTGCAACTTTATATATTTTATATCTAAGTACACTGGTATGGGTTGTTTCCTTTATTGAATAATTATTATGTAATATTCTTGCTGTACTGGCCCACGGATGTGACTCATGGTGTCATCTTGTATAATGAACTTATGAATGTGTGCGATTTTCCTATACACTCTTCATGCATTCTGGTCTATGTAGTCCATTTTAGTCCATCTGTAGTTACTTAATTAGTCCATCTGTAGTTACTTAACCAATTTGGTTATGACTTTGAGCTCACGTTCTCAGCAGATGTCAAATGACATTCTGCCAATTTAACAGTCACATGAGGGGCGGAGCTTGTCAAACATACTTGGTTTTAAATTAACGGGAAGTGAACATTACATGAATTTATCTCGCCTGAGGAAGCTCTAGAATGAGCGGAACGTGTGGCGTTTTTTAGCCGCACGGTAAGTGCTCTCCGTCTTGGTCTTCCTGTAATGGGTGCATCCCAATAATATGGCTTTTTTTAAAGACTGTGATGTTGTTCTCCTAATAAAAACAGCATTTTGAATCCACTTGGTTTTGAATGCCTGGGCATTTTTTTGCTTCTCAATTGACAAATATAGCCTCATGCACTTTTGCCGTGAGAAACTGTTTTTTCATATGAAATTGGAACTTGGCCCAATCTAGTCTGGTGGCACCAGCTGTGTAATGAGGCGGCACCAGCTGTGTAATGAGGCTAGGCGCTGTTGCAGGGGCCTAACGTCTTTTGGTATATATATATATATATATATATATATATATATCACAGGGCCTGCGGTAGCGGCCCTGTAGTTATGGTTAAATTTCATATATTTATTACAGGGCCTGCGGTAACAGGCTTGTAGTTACGGTTAAGTTGCTCAACTCATAGTAAGAGCACTTTTTGTGCGGCTTGTAACTTTGCTCCCCCTGGACGAATCCTTACCAAACTTTGCAAAAGAAGTATATGGCCCTGTCTGAATTTTCTGGGCAAGCTTTTTTGGTGAGGTTTCATCAAGGGGGGGGTCAAGGTTTTAGGGGGGTCCCAAAGTTTTTTCCATAGACGCAATGGAAAACAAATTCTGCTCATGTCTACAGCCCAAACCGCTGGACGGATTTTCACCAAATTTGTGGCAGGAGCGGCGGCTTGGTCCCGAAATCGTGCTTTTGCAAATTTGGTGTAAATCCATCCAATAGTTTCCTTTAAAATGGGCCAAAAGTAGGTAAATAAAAATTAGTGATATCTGGATTCGGTCCGTGGACTCAATTCACTGTTTGCTCCACGGACAGGCATTCGATTGGCCTAGAGAATTGGATGGTGAAAAGCATGAAGTGCGTCATATTTTTGGAAACGCCCGCCATGTTGGATTTGCGGACAGCCTCCGGTGTCCGCAAACAATGCGGTAAAAACATATTAAAAAAACACAGCATTGCACTTGTCGAATTTATCAAACAATCTCTGGGGAGGTGAGGAGTGATGAGGATGGGATGAGATATGGCCGTAAGAAGCCAAAAAACAGGTGTTTTTCATCCCCCGAAGTCCACGAACAGTCCGGATGTTTGGGACATCTATACCTATTTCTGCATTACAGGGTTGGTGAAAAGCAGTTTTTGGATGGCTTATAACGTTGGTGCCACTCAATGAAACTGCATGAAATGTTGCAATTTTATTCTAGACCATATTCTGAATGGTTTTAGAAAGTGTGGAGCTGTTTTGCCAAGAGGGAACAAAATTAGAGGGGTGGTCCCAAAATATTGTAAAGGCTTATAAATGTCAGGCCTTCTGGTTCCCTTCTTCCCACCAGAGCCAAGCCTCCTGCCACCTCGTAGATTAACGTTTTTCATCTGCCTATAGAACGGCTGTCAGGCCGTTTTTTACTCATTGGAGGCTATCTGAGAGGTTACCATGGTGACGATGTGGGTCTCCAGGTCGCCGCGCATTAACGCTGCACTCCAGGGCTTATCATGATCATGTGGCATGGAACGCTGCTCTTCACGTTAGAGTCGCGCGACAAGCAACTATTGAAATTTTTCTTGTTCGGCACTCAGGCACTTCTGATTGTTGTTCCAGATCGAAGCTCTGTCCTTGTTTGCTGCGCCGCCTGACAATCCTTGGTGATTTACTGTTGCCGACCTGTTTTGTTATACAGACTTCTCTGCTGTCTCTGCCCACGGTACCTCTTTACTTCCTGATCTACTACTGACTACGGCCTGAACTTGGACTGCTTACTCTTTGCATAATTGTCACGTACTTGCCCGCACGTTGCTAACTTTGGATTTCCACATGGATTCCTTCCTCCCTCCCCGTTCCGGGCTGCATTTTAATCCTGTGCTCAGAACGCTTCTGCTCCAGCTGTGTGCCGTTCCGTGCGGTGCTCAACCCCTCAGCACCAAAATCACTACTGAGCTTTCTACTTTGCTGTGTAGACCACTGCGGCTCCTGATTCCACCTCGAGGATACATTTTCCATCTGTCCACCACCTCACTTTGTCTCCCAAACACCCTGAGTCCTTTAACCCCTTGATAAATGTGCACATGACATTTCGGGACACTCTGCTGCAGCTCAATTTGTGCAACTACCTGACACTAGTGCGTCCGTAATGCCACCCAGGTCCTAGTCCCCCTCTAACCTACCCTTCCTCGTTACCATCCTGCCCCTTGCCACCATTTCTCTGGACAAGTAACTAGGACCACCATCAAACCTTCCTTATGATCAGAGAACTATTAGTATTGGTGCATTACCAAACCCAGGGGAAAGGAGGAGGAGGGTATTGGAGATATGTATCCCTATTCTCATTACTCTCGATTTGCCTTCTTAGGGGAAGCCAAGAAGGAGGTACACTATCACCCAGGGAGGTCTGGACCCCCTTACACCTAGGTATGTCCAGCATAACCAAGGGTCTGCTTATTGTTTCCTTATGGTTTGTCACTGATCTGTGCCTCTCTATTCCAGCCTGGTGTGTTACCCGTTGTCGTGGATTCCTCACGCTTCCAATTGATATACTCCTCTAGCTTTCCCTATTGTTAGTAGCTAGTGAGGTGTATCATTGAGATGGTCTTTATTTGAGATAGAGGGACAGACTGTTATGGAGTGCGGATCGTCTTCACTACCAGGGCAAGTGAGGTACCCCAGTACATCAGCCAGAAGTCTCAAATTCATCTCTGGTGAGTCATTCCTTATCCTTGCTTTGAAGTTTGTGACAAGTCGTGACAATATATGTGGTGCCATTTAACGAATCTGCACAAAAGTTAGAAAAACGATTTTGAATATGGATATAAATGTTTTTGTAAAGTTTGCTGGGATTCTATCAAAGGGGGCAAAATTAGAGGGGGGGTCCCAAAATATTGCAAAGGCTTATAAATGTGGTGCCATTTGACGTACCTACACACGTGTTTGCAGAAAGACTTTAGATATAGATATAAATTTTGTTGTAAAGTTTGGTGGGATTTTGTCAAGAGGGGGCTAATTTAATCTCAACATTTTTAGATGGCTTATAACTTTGTTGCCATTTGACAAATGTGGACAAAAGTTTTCAGAAAGATTATAGGCCCAACCTTGAATGATTGTGTAATGTCTGAATGGATTTTGTCACGTGGGGGCTAAGTTATATGACTATTGTATGTACATACATTTTGACACTATTGACAAAATAAAACATGGGTGGATTTCCAGCAAACTTGTGTAAGGAGCATTGGCAAGGACTTTAAAGCATGGTTTTGAAATGTACCCGTTTTTTATTTTTTTACAAGTGTCATAATGTAGGTACAAAAAATAGTGATATACCTTTGGTGACGGAGGTATAGCCTGTGGCTATGGGCAGTGGCCAGATTGTCTGGGTCATGCCATAAGGTCATGACCCAGACAATCTGGCTACTGGCCATGACCACGAGGGACGACAATGGGGTTAAAGTGGCCATGTCTACCTGGGACCATCTATGTGCTATGTTATTCGAAAGTGGGATAGGTTTGAAAGGGAGAAAATGGCTGCCATGGAAAGGGAAGAGGTGCTCTGTACAGAGCGCTGCCTTCCCTTTCCATGGTGGCTGTTAGGAAAGATTTCCATTTAATGTGTACTTTTCCCACCAGTTGTGTACCCCCAACTTGTTGCTTTGGTTAAACACCATAGTCTGACTTTACCAGAGGAGCACAGCCTTCTGCTGCACTGCTGAGGGCTTTTCACTCATTTCTTATGGGGAAACTGACATGCCCTTAAAGCCAGTCCGCACTCAGAGACTTTGTTTTCCTTAGTCCTTGTCAGTGTTGCAACTTGTCTGCAACATGTAACAAATGTACAATGTACCTTACAGTACAGTGCACTTGGGTCTTCCTGTCATTTCAAAGGCCCTAGATACTCTCAACGGATTTGTGCAGATGGGCCTTGGACGGGGTGGTGGCAGCTTATCATTTCGCATATTGTTAAACCTTTCTTGCCAGGTAAACTGAGATTACCGCTTTTGGCACAGTTGGGCAGCCTGGCTCCAAAATAGTCACGCCACGAGGTTCTTTGTCCTGTCCTTTGGCCATCTAGCCCCTTCAACTTCCCCAGGTCGAGCCGACCCGGGTCAGACCTTATTTGGGCATGCATTTTTCAGCAAAGTGCCAAGGTCTACGAAGGTACTTCGACCCATTGGAATAATGGGAAGAATTATTCTCGGCACCTTCATCAAACCCTGCAAGTAAGCCTATTCGGAAGTGTCCCTGGGCCAAACAGTGGGCTTGGTACATCGCACGCTCCATGCTCACAGCACTGTCACACTAAATTTCGTACACTTGGCATTCCCAGGTCTGGAGTAAAGTGAGTGTGCCTGAACTGGAGTACACGCGGTTACTGTGTCGCCCAGCCATGGTTACAAACTTTGCAAGTTCATTGCAGCGGTGGTCCTCTGTGCCCTGAAGCCTGCTACAGCGGGACTGGCCTGATCCATCCACCAGGAGCGGAGAAATCGCTCCTGTCCCGTAGGGCAATCAACGCTGTATTTTCTTCACTGAAAGACGCAGAGCCACGAGATTGCCACATTTGAACCTGCAACTGAAGTATACTCGACAGCCGAAGTTTGGTCCGGAGTGCACAGTGGTTCAGTGAGTAATTGCAACCCTAACTGGTGGCCCCTAGCGTCTCCATCCATTTTTACGCATAAGTGGTCCATTAGGGCCCCTCTCCTTTCCACTGCTAGTGCGAACTAGCAAACTATTCCCAACTCTTGGAATCGACCCTGCCCTCAAGTGGAGGGCCTCCTCGAATATTGGGAACCTATTCTGCATCACCTCACCTACCTTCCTGAGCTGCTACAGCCCCTACAAAAGACCCTGCTTTGCCCATTTGAACTACCGCGTGCGCCAGCTTCGCAAGTACATTTGAGCATTAGACTCCCCTCATTTTAGGGATTGGACTGCCTTTCAGTTAGGACTGTGTTTGATGCAGAAGGGCCTAAAGACTATTTGCGTTGCCTGCTACCTTCCCTGTTTAGGTTGTGGACCCATTTGGTGCATTCATCCTTTAGACCCCATTGGTCTTGTATGTATATGTTTAGACAGGATTGTATTGGTTTAATAGTTTTGCTGTGATTTTCTTACTGCGTGTTGAATTGCAAAGGCCTTGGAATACATGTATTTGTATTTTTGATATATATACACCTGACTGGGAGTGACTTGTAAGTGTCCTTTATTTACTCTGTGTGCTCATTGAGGTCTTTCAGCACCCTCACCCCTCCTGAGACCTAGTCTTGACCGCCACCAAGCTACTTTGATTGGTCTGGCTTGTCCAGAAGGTTACCCTGTTTCAGGAAACTAGGCTGGCCTTCTGAACCTCTGCCCACCAGGTCAGAGTTCAGAAATCCGTCTTAACAGTGGCCATCTATAGGAAAAGGATTTTCCTTCCTACAGCGGGACACCTGTGTAGCACCCCGGGTACCCAGTTTGGGAAACCGGGGTGCTAATGGCCTTCATCCCCCATTGCAGGGGCTGGAACTGAGGATAACAGTCCGGAGCCCTCATTATCCGCCCTCGCTTCGCCTGGGCCTATGACTTGGGCTGCCGGGCCGTTATCCCTGTTCCAGTTGGGGATGAACGCCACATTATTACCATTAGCATAACACAAAATGCTAATGTAAATGTTGGAAAATCTTATTGAGTCTATGTACTTTACTGAGCAATATAAAGTAGATGGAGTCTATAAGATTTGTTTTAGTTCTATTTTGTTTCTGTGAAAGGTGGTTCATAAAGGAACCTTTCTATTGTTGTTTTTTTATGTATTTTTATTTTATTTTTGCAGGAGAGGTTAGACCGTGAGGTGGGGAGGGAAATGAGGGAAGAGGCACCAAGCACTAATATGGAGGGGCAGGTGGAAAGCAGAAGATTATGCGTGTGGATTACTTCTATGGTAGGGGGCAGTGTTTCTCATGCTCCTTGATTACAGCTTCAAAGCACTTTGAAATTGCTTCCCCCTGCAGAGTGGTGTGTCTCATTATATACAGAGGACTGTTGTGTTGGAAAGATATGGGTCAACAGCCTTGCAAGGCACCTGGTGGGATTCTGTGTCCGACAGAAGTAGGCTGTGTGGTTACAGTATTGGTTGAGGAAGATGAGGTGGAGGAAGACAGACTACTACTTGCTAAAACAGGAACCTTTCTGGGAGCATTGCAGTGGTTGGATTTGATGTGGCGGCGCATGAAGGTGGTCCGTAGGAGTACTGTCTGGGTAGTCCACGGCTGAGTAAAAAGTTGCACTTAGTGCATTTCACTTTGGTAGCTCTAGCCTTTGGTACATTCCCAACAGTGGAAAAGAACTGCCCCATCCATGATTCCCTCTGCATGCTATAGGTAGACACTTCCTCTACTTCATCTTCTTGGTCCTCTTCATTGTCTTTGGAAGTACTGCGCTTTTTTTGTTGTGTGGGTCCTCCAGCTGGTGGTGGTGGTGGCTCTTGGGGAGGAGGGGTGGCAATGGCTGATGACATTTTTAAGATAAATTGCAGTTTTGCTCATATTCTTCCACGGATGTGCTTTGTACTAGATTGTGAATGGATAGTGAGTAAGTATAGGTGTAGGACCTGTGCAAGGGTACATTTTGAGCTTGAAAGTTCCTAGATCAGTAGAAAAAGCAGTACCGAACTGTCCTCGAAGCACGGACCCGATCGCGAAGTGCGGACATGTTTGCGGACACGTCATCATGCCGCACGCGAGCGCATGGTCACGTGGCACTGTCCGGAAGGTCCGTGATCACATCAGAATTTCGTGGATGTCAACGGATGCAAAAACAGTGGGAAAAGTTGCAAAAAGTGTATAGAAGTGTTAAAAATTATGCTAGAAGTTGGGAAATGGCAGAGTTTTAAGGTGAAACTTTGTAAATTGGACAAAAAAGTTGCTATATTGGCGTAAATATGATATTAGTAAGTTGTAGGAAAATAGCATGCACTGGTAAAACCCCATGAAATTCAAAGAAAACACTTTGTGAAAGGGACGTTATGGTTAAGTTGCACTAATAAAAACCTATGAAATTCAATGAAAACATTTTGTTAAATGGACTTTATGGTTACAAGTAAAACAGAAAAACCTCAGAAATTTGCCAGTTGTGGTAAGCTAAGCAACCTTAACTCATGCACTGCTAAGACTAACACCCAGGACATCAAAGATGACATCACAAATGTCATTGATGACGTTTTTTCAGTGAATATATATATATATATATATATATATATCAATCCTGCCCAGGGCAAAGGGGACTGGTCACAACACTGAAATCAGACCAAAATGTACATTTCGCATTAGATGTTGCATTCTCTGTCCCATACAGACAACGCTCTCTCAACTCTCAATTTTCTCACTGACCTCAGGGCACACTTGCCTACAGGAAAAAAGAAAGATTTACAAAGAAGACAGGTTCTTTTGAGAGGTAAATATCTTTGAAACAATGTCATTGGCATGCACTCACCCTGACCTAGGACTTATTCTCCCAAGCCTACTTACCTTTGGAAGGGCACCTGCCTTATCTTTCTATTTCGATTCCACTTACCACACGATATCGCCATATAAGAAACTGCAGGATTCAATGGGCATTTCTGTGTCTGTCACTATTCACTTCTCCCCCATTCCACCAAATCAGCAGATCTAGCACTCTACAGTGCTCTTTGTTCTACCAAGCACTCTTTCCACTCACTCTTTTCTCCCCGATACACACTGGCTGATAGCGTTTTTGTTATGTTATGTAATTGGGTTTTATGCCACACTCAGCTTCACTGTTCGTGGTGTACCGGCACTGTAGCCGGTCTGAAAGAGAGTTAGTGGAGAGGAAGGTCAAATGCAAGACAGCTTTGCTGCTGTTTTTACTGCTTGCAGACCTGGAGTACCCTGTGCTCAGCGTGCAGGTCTGATCTAGGCATTATGTGTCGAGATCATATAGGCATTATTGTCCAGAGGGAATCTGTGAGGCCTGTGATACTCGGATACATTGGATCGGAGTATGATATGTAAGTTGACTGTAGAGGTGCAGCATTCGGTTATTTGAACAATTGTTACACATTATCAACGTTGGTCATGGTGGCAAAGCCGTAGAATAGGGAGAACGGCGCATAACGTGATAATGCAGGCTCCCATAACGGCGACTTTTCCTAGAGACAACAACGGTCTAGTTGTTTCACGTACATCTGACGCATTCGTGCTGGGTCACGTGACTCCTAATAAGGAAGGAAGTGCTGTCTGTATACACGTCGCTACTGCCTTTGTGGACGCTCCGTAAGTTCGCTTCTAGGACTCACACTCCTTTCCTCTACTGACTCAGAGTTTCTCCTTATTCCTTACTTCTGTTCTGATTTCTATTCCCTTGCTTAGACTCAGCTGCTGGCCGTATTTGGTGGGATTCGTGGGTTTTCTGGCGGGTTGGCCGCCCGTGTTAGTGAGTACAATCAGACTCTACCTTCAGTAGATTTCTCTCCCCGGCATTCTAAAGCTTACTTTCTATTCTCTGTTTGCTAGCGCCACCACATCCCCGGAACAGGACCGACTTCTCAAGCCCTCGGACACTTCCGAGAGCAGTCTCTTTCCTTAGAGGACACCCTCCTTAATCCCTTGTACGTGGTTTCACACTTCCCACTCTCACTTATTTCTCGCTACCAGTCTTCCTGGAACTTACCTGTTCTATCTTGTTTCCTTGGAAAGGTCTCCGACCCTCTTCGTTGTCCAGCACGCATAGAGGATCCGCCCAGACTTCCACCTCCCGTTCCGAAGAGTTGCAGCGGCTCAGGGTTTTTTCCCCCAGGAGGGTTTCCCTGGGGATCCTGCTCTCCTCCTAACTGGTTTATCATTCAGGGAGCTGGGAAGCAGGACTCCCACGGGGGATTCATCCATTTCCACGACATCCGCCAGTTTTCTCCATTCCGGGTCGTAGTCTGCCCAGGTTAGTGCAATTTGTTACCGATTTGACAACAATCAACCGAAGTGTGTAGTCTAACTGTTTATATTCTCTTTTATTGTATACATTCAGTATCAATTCTTGCACATGCTATTATCAAAAAAGAATTTATCATAAGAACAATACAACTTCAGGGGGATAGATAAGATGTGTTGAAAGGATGAAGTACTTTGCTATCGAAAACTCAACTACGTCCCCAGAAAAATAGAATCAACAGATTAAATCAGAAGCTTTAAAAAGTTACAATACAATAGATTGGCCATAACGAATTAAAATTGACCAAGAGAACGTCAATCAGCACCACTACATCTGATTAGCAACTACATGAATTTTTCAACCCTGTGATCAATTATTTTTGAGATTTTCGGGATGTAATATCCCCCTGATATGTAAGCCAAGTTTTTCATATGAAATGCATTTGAAGATCTTGCATCATGTAACTACTCTCGATGAAAATCTAAGGCATTTGATGGAACCTATATGTTCACCTATATGTTTGTTGAAAATTACCAAAGGTATAGGAGAACATAACTAAACCCCCTGGAACAACATTATATAAGTTAGGGACGTAGTCATGAAGCACTCAAATGGTTCATTGTTGAAGTAATTCCTATTAACATGAGAGGTGGTGACTTGGAAGCCATCCTATTAGAGAAGGAACAAATATGGATATCCCAGTTAAATACCTCAGTAAAAAGTCTCAATGAACAAATTCAATGATTCACTTTCACCACGTTGAAATAACACATTGGGCCTCATTACGACCCAGGCGGTAAGTTACCGCCTGGGCCGTGACTTTACCACCATGGCGTAAACTACGTTTACGCCATGGTGGTTGGCGGACTTACCGCCCCATTCCGACCTTGGCGGGGCGGTAAGTCCCCAATCCCCATTTACCCTTCCCCATTCCCATTTTTGCCCCATAGGGCATAATGGGAGTGGGGAAGGCGTTAATTACGCCACCGTAAATTACGGTGGCGTAATTAACTCCATGGTCCCTTAGCGCCATGGATTTTAACACCCGCTAAAAGCAGGTGTTAAAAGCACCATGGCGCTAGGGGACCTCGTAATTGGCGGTAAGGGGTCGGCGCAGCTAACGCTGGCGTTAACCCCTTACCGCCAGGGTCGTAATGAGGCCCATAGCCCTACTGGTAATGGTATAGGTGATGTTGTGAACATGCATTAGATCAACTAGTCACACACACATATATTAATATTACTGTTCTAATGATTTGTTCAAACATCATCTGGAAAGAATTTGTTAAGCACATGTAGAGGAGCAGCCGAATGCCTCTGCAGGAAGTCCCGCCCCCTCTCACTTGTGTGTTGGAGGCCTGAGATCGTGCCATGCTTGACACCAGCGGTTGTGACCATTCAGCTGACAATATTCGAAAGAAGATACCCTCTGAGAAAACCCTATCAGATATACTCCCGAAGAGATGACAATTCAATGGTAAATATCCCCAAAGAAATATAAAAACGAGCAAGAAAAGGAGCTGGGGACATCACCAGAAGTGAGTGTGACACACAGAGAAGACTGGCTGAAGAAGATGCATGACCCTTATAGAGACTAATGACGAAGTAAAGGATCGAGTAAACTTTTATATGAGAAGAGAAGATTGCACGTGTGAAGAGCACTGCAGAAAATGCAAGCAGTTTAATAATTGTACAGATGCAGCAGCGCAAGTACACTAAGTGATCATAGAAGATGGCTATACGTAGTGAATAGACGGTATTGTACCAAAATGTCACCCTCATTTGTGCGCCACCGCAGTCACTGCGAATTTGGAGGGGCACAAAATGAGGGTGACATTTACTGCGCCCAAGCAATGCAGGGGTTGCGGGGGTGTCCCCCGCTATACTTGGGCGCAGTAATGGGGGTCAGGGCTGTCCCCCGCTTACCATTTCGGAAAGCGGGGGACACGTAAGAAAAAAAAAGAAAAGCACCCTGCAGCGTCAGATCAAACCCACATTAGTGGGAGGAGCTGACACGGCAGGGATCGCAGCGTGCGGGCAGCACACGCAGAAGTGTGCCGCCCTAATGGTGAGTGGAGTGGGGGCTTGGGAGGGGTAATTCAGGCCTGGGGAAGCAGGCACAGTGATCGATATGATCACTGCACCGCGCCATAATTGGCGTTGGCATTTACGCCTGTCGTAGTTACGGGTGGCACAGTGATCACATAGATCCGAATAGACTGCAGGCGAAGCTGTCATGAACCTTCGGACACGCCCCTTCTGGGCCTCCTGGTCCTTGTCACGTCGGGGCTTGCACTCTGTTGTACTACCAACATGGCCGCAAACACTGAACGCTGCCTGCCAGCCTTCACGTTCATTGCAGCACGCTCGATAAATTAGCCACACCCCCGCGCTTCCCCGCGTCTCAACGCTACTGTTAGCTGTGGCTAGACGTGTGCTCCGTAGTTCACTTTCTCCGAACTTTGTTGCCTTCCTGATTCCCGGACCCTTGCTCATTCTATCCCTTCTCCTTCTTACCCAACCTTCTCCTGGAATCTGTGCAGCCGCCTCCGAGTGCTTTCCTTATTTTTTCCCTGGATTTCCTGGAGTTTACTATCGATCCCAGACAAGAAGCTGAGCGAACACTGGAAGCCGAAGACGGCCGAGTGGGCTTGTACAAGACACGAACCATAAGGAAGAAAACTTCTGCAACGGCATCCATCAAGCAGCGAAAACAGGTGAGAAAGGGGGAAACCTGTGACAGAAGCCACCATTGTATAGAAACTAGACATCGGGTTCATAGATTTAGTAAGTTCAGACCCATGGAGAAGGAAGATCGTGATGTGTGTCACAGTAAGAATTAGCTCAGATCGTAAAAATGAACGGCAAAGCTGTCTGGCCGGGTGTCGAGGCTGAAGGCAGCCAAGACTGGTTATCTACTCTTGAATGCGGCAAACATGCAAAGCTGAATCACTCCTTGTTAAGGTGCAAAGAAAGAACACCATGTGTGCCAAGTTTTATTCATTTACGACAATTAAATGCAGCAAAATGGTCAAATTGTGGTCTCTTGTCACCTGAGCCAAGGATGGAAATAGAGTTGGGTTTGGAGTTCTAGAACAAGCGATAGAGCGTGCCAGCAGTCCCTTATTTTCCTAGCAACAAGAATACACTGCAAGGCCAAGTTCAAAGACAATCTTCATGGCAGAAGGCATGGGTGATGAGAGACATTGGGCTAATTGGGTGGGGAGGTAAAGTTTAGTCCACATCCTGGCATTTGGGTACGAGCTTACGTGCTGCTAAGTGAACCGTATGTTCCAGGCATGGCACAGCATGCCAACCAATTGTAGAAGGACATATAACAAAGGGCCTTATAGTTTGTCAAGGATGGCACTCTAATAAGAGTGGCACACGACACTCAGAAGAGTTGGGTGCTGAAATAAAGTGGACAGACAAGTACTCACACTGCAGAACGGAAAGAGAACAAAGAGTAGGGAAGAGTAGCAAGGGAAAAGGTACAAAGTGAATGCCCTCTTGGGGTGTATGCAGAATAGGAAAAGAGTATTCCACGAACCTTGGAAATACTCTAGCCTTCTGCACAGTTTGCTATAACAGAGTCCCACGCTGTTTGCTCAAGACTTGGAACAGCAGCTATGGGTGTCTGTAATGTAGAAACAAGACAAAGGAAGGGGCAGAGGTTGACTGATGGGAACCAACAGACAAGCTCTGAACAAAAGGGTCAACAAACAGTACAAGAGATGTTACTACAGACAAATCCAGGAAAGGAGGAGATAGCAAACTAACAGAAGGTATAGAAGGGAAAGTCGAGTAACAGGAAAGGATAGCAGAGGACAGTAAGGTACAAGGTAGAGAGCTCCGAGGAGCAGGGAAGTAGTGAGTAAGTCCACAGGAGTAGGACGATAAGGTAGAAAGCCAGAGGAAAAGGGTTTAGGGCAGCCGGAGAGAGGTAGGCTGTAGAGCAGGGAGCCCAGAGGACAAGGGCTAAGACAGCCGGAGAGAGGTAGGCTGTAGAGCAGGGAGCCCAGAGGACAAGGGCTGAGGCTGGAAAGCAGCAGAGCGAGATCCGCTGCAATGTGGAAAGCCCGGCAGGGCAAGGGCGGAGACTGGAAGACAGCAGAGCGTGATCCGCTGCAATGTGGAGAGCCCGGTAGGACAAGGGCGGAGACTGGAAGACAGCAGAGCGTGATCCGCTGCAAGGTGGAGAGCCCGGTAGGACAAGGGCGAAGGCTGGAAGGCAGCAGAGCGTGATCCGCTGCAAGGTGGAGAGCCCGGTAGGACAAGGGCGAAGGCTGGAAGGCAGCAGAGTGTGATCCGCTGCAATGTGAAGAGCCCGGAAGGACAAGGGCGAAGGCTGGAAGGCAGCAGAGTGTGATCCGCTGCAATGTGAAGAGCCCGGCAGGGCAAGGGCGGAGACTGGAAGGCAGCTGAGCGTGATCGGCTGCAATGTGGAGAGCCCGGTAGGACAAGGGCAAAGGCTGGAAGGCAGCAGAGCGTGATCCGCTGCAAGGTGGAGAGCCCGGTAGGACAAGGGCGAAGGCTGGAAGGCAGCAGAGCGTGATCCGCTGCAAGGTGGAGAGCCCGGTAGAACAAGGGCGAAGGCTGGAAGGCAGCTGAGCGTGATCAGCTGCAGTGTGGAGAGCCCAGAGGAGCAAGGCTGAGAGGCAGGGAGCCTGGAAGGCTATGGCTGGAGGCAGCAGGGCGGAGCAAGCAACAAGGCAGGGAGCCCAACAGGCTAGGGCTGTAGGCAGCGGGAAGTAACAAGCTGCAAGGCAGGGTCCAAGAAGGAGTGAGGGTAACAGCATACAAGGATCCGAAGACAGCCGCGAAAGGTGGAGGAAGGACTCTCAGATGCAAGAGACCGAGCCACTGCAGGCAGCCGCCTTTATACTGCCTAGCCCAGCACAGAGGCAGGCCAATTGGTTTCACCTGGCGAATCACACCTGCAGGCAATCGGCCACCTCCCTTTCTGTTCCTGGGCTGGTGGAAGCAGGACCAGGCTCTAAGGCTTCTGGGGGGTGTAGTTCCATAGAAACCCAATTGGAACGGCCAGGAAACAATGCTTGCGGCCAGGTGCATTATGGTATGTGTAGTTAGATGACTATAATCATTAAGTAGCAAAGTCCAAATGGAGCATAAATGGATGTGCCCATGGCGCAGGCATGACAGTATGCCCCTCTCCAGGCCCCTCTCCAGGCTCCCTGAAGACCGACCTGTAGGAAGAGTATCTGTTCCACAGTACAAGAGTCTTACTCCAAAAAGACACATCATGAGGCACCAGAAACGAGTTGTAAGGTGAGAGTCTTGAATGACGGAGCCGGTACCAATGATCTGAACCTTGGATGTAGAATTCAGAAAAGATTAAGTCTTTGGAACACAGACCCCAACTGTGTGTGCATGAAGAGAGGAACTGCGAAAAACTGCTGCAGGCTCCAAGATAGATTCTTCCTTGATGGGCAACAGTATGATGCTGGAAAGTGGAGCCATAGGTACAGCAGAGTTGGTATCTTTAGGAAGGTTTTCCAAGACATCCGAAGTAGTAATGCCAACATTAGGGTTAGCCATAGAGAGTTCAGAGGATACAGCAGCGGTGAGATCTTGGATGGCTGTAGGGGGTATCGAGGCTGTAACAACTAGGTATGAGGGTGCCAAGAGAGAGCCAGCGGGCTGGAAAACACCTGAGACTGGTAGAGTAAAGGCTGGCAGTCTTAGTGCTATAGATATACCAGCAGGAACAACCGGAGTAGTAGTTTCAGGATTCACAATAGCTACAGCGACCTCAAGATCTGTAGCAGGGACTTCAGGAGTCTCAAATGTGTCCGGGGGTTTAGGAACCACAGCAGTAGGCAGATCATGAATAGCAGTTGGAAGTTCGAGTGCTATAGCAGCTACAGACAAATCAGGTGTAGCAACTACTGGTAGATTGGGTACCACAACCACTGGCGATTCAGGGGGTATCGAAGAAACAGAAGATGTTAATTGCTCGAGAGTGATGTCTGATAGCACAGCCACACTTTGGCAAGCCCCGCTTGCCACTTCAGCATGCTCGGTGTGAACTGTGCCAGTCTCTTCAGCTGCCATTGTCATTGCAGAGGAGGTTGTAGGTATGGGTACTGGACGAGAGGCAAGGGTGAGGGCGAAATCATCCTTTGACTCAGAGGAATTTTCAATCAGTGGATCACCCTTGTCTTGCGGTGTAATGACTGTGTGCATGATATGACCCACCGGAGAAGTTAATTCTTTTCTATCAGTACAACAACCTGAGCTTCTGCGGCTGGAAGGTGAAAGAGCTGTGTCAATCTCTAGAAGGGATACATATGATATATTTAGGTCTTCCATCTGCTTGGTAAATGTCAGTATACTTTTCTGTATGGCAACTCCAGGCCTTATCATGTCGATCTCTAGAGATAAGATGTCAGGTGTTGGACATATTGTCAGAAGGTCAGGTGACTTGTGTCCCTTCATAAGATTCTTATAATACAAAGAAATAAAGTCGTCATAGAGGTCTTCGGTCTTTCTTTTAAGGCGTAGGAGTTGTTCGTGTAACAGGTAAGTATCATTAGTTTGACCTAAAACTTCAGAAGCTGGTGTGGCAGTAAATTCGGTTGTAACAATGGGAAGACTGACCTTAGGGTTATGGTGGTTAGCAGATACTGTGGAAGTATTAAGACTACCGATGGTTAGTATAGGTCTTTTGTACCCAGAACCAGATGCACAAACCTCAGGGTAATGACTGCCTTGTCCTGTTCCAGCATTCTGGGGAGCTTGCCAAGCTGAACTTGCGCACCTTACACTGGCAACGGCGTATTCTGGTTTAGATTCTCTCACAATGAGTGATATGTCCTTAGTTGTTGCGGTGTTAGAAGGCTTATCAGAAGACGCAGGAGTGTTTTCCACTGTTTGGTCTAACAAGATCTGTAAGAACTCATTATCCTGCTGTAGCTCTGCAACAGATAAGGACTGCGGATCATAGTCGCAAATGTCATAATAATTGTACATGGAAGAAGGGTCAGCTAGCCAGAGAGTATAATATCGTGCTTGTAAATCTTTGTTTACTAAGGCGAGTCTGGCCTTTAGACTAGGTTTCTTGTCTGCTGTCTTTAGGGAAACCATAGGTTTATGCAAAGGTTTCTTAACTCGAAAGGGAAGCATATTTGGTCTGTGTGTGCCTTTCCGGCCAATGAAATAAGAAATTTTTGGCTCTTGCATTCTGTCAAGGATGGCACTCTAATAAGAGTGGCACACGACACTCAGAAGAGTTGGGTGCTGAAATAAAGTGGACAGACAAGTACACACACTGCAGAACGGAAAGAGAACAAAGAGTAGGGAAGAGTAGCAAGGGAAAAGGTACAAAGTGAATGCCCTCTTGGGGTGTATGCAGAATAGGAAAAGAGTATTCCACGAACCTTGGAAATACTCTAGCCTTCTGCACAGTTTGCTATAACAGAGTCCCACGCTGTTTGCTCAAGACTTGGAACAGCAGCTATGGGTGTCTGTAATGTAGAAACAAGACAAAGGAAGGGGCAGAGGTTGACTGATGGGAACCAACAGACAAGCTCTGAACAAAAGGGTCAACAAACAGTACAAGAGATGTTACTACAGACAAATCCAGGAAAGGAGGAGATAGCAAACTAACAGAAGGTATAGAAGGGAAAGTCGAGTAACAGGAAAGGATAGCAGAGGACAGTAAGGTACAAGGTAGAGAGCTCCGAGGAGCAGGGAAGTAGTGAGTAAGTCCACAGGAGTAGGACGATAAGGTAGAAAGCCAGAGGAAAAGGGTTTAGGGCAGCCGGAGAGAGGTAGGCTGTAGAGCAGGGAGCCCAGAGGACAAGGGCTAAGACAGCCGGAGAGAGGTAGGCTGTAGAGCAGGGAGCCCAGAGGACAAGGGCTGAGGCTGGAAAGCAGCAGAGCGAGATCCGCTGCAATGTGGAGAGCCCGGCAGGGCAAGGGCGGAGACTGGAAGACAGCAGAGCGTGATCCGCTGCAATGTGGAGAGCCCGGTAGGACAAGGGCGGAGACTGGAAGACAGCAGAGCGTGATCCGCTGCAAGGTGGAGAGCCCGGTAGGACAAGGGCGAAGGCTGGAAGGCAGCAGAGCGTGATCCGCTGCAAGGTGGAGAGCCCAGTAGGACAAGGGCGAAGGCTGGAAGGCAGCAGAGTGTGATCCGCTGCAATGTGAAGAGCCCGGAAGGACAAGGGCGAAGGCTGGAAGGCAGCAGAGTGTGATCCGCTGCAATGTGAAGAGCCCGGCAGGGCAAGGGCGGAGACTGGAAGGCAGCTGAGCGTGATCGGCTGCAATGTGGAGAGCCCGGTAGGACAAGGGCGAAGGCTGGAAGGCAGCAGAGCGTGATCCGCTGCAAGGTGGAGAGCCCGTAGGACAAGGGCGAAGGCTGGAAGGCAGCAGAGCGTGATCCGCTGCAAGGTGGAGAGCCCGGTAGAACAAGGGCGAAGGCTGGAAGGCAGCTGAGCGTGATCAGCTGCAGTGTGGAGAGCCCAGAGGAGCAAGGCTGAGAGGCAGGGAGCCTGGAAGGCTATGGCTGGAGGCAGCAGGGCGGAGCAAGCAACAAGGCAGGGAGCCCAACAGGCTAGGGCTGTAGGCAGCGGGAAGTAACAAGCTGCAAGGCAGGGTCCAAGAAGGAGTGAGGGTAACAGCATACAAGGATCCGAAGACAGCCGCGAAAGGTGGAGGAAGGACTCTCAGATGCAAGAGACCGAGCCACTGCAGGCAGCCGCCTTTATACTGCCTAGCCCAGCACAGAGGCAGGCCAATTGGTTTCACCTGGCGAATCACACCTGCAGGCAATCGGCCACCTCCCTTTCTGTTCCTGGGCTGGTGGAAGCAGGACCAGGCTCTAAGGCTTCTGGGGGGTGTAGTTCCATAGAAACCCAATTGGAACGGCCAGGAAACAATGCTTGCGGCCAGGTGCATTATGGTATGTGTAGTTAGATGACTATAATCATTAAGTAGCAAAGTCCAAATGGAGCATAAATGGATGTGCCCATGGCGCAGGCATGACATAGTTTGACAGCCAATGATATACAGTGTACTTAATAAAGTTGAGGATAACTTACACTAGAGGTGGGCACAAGATGTCCACCTGACAGTAGAGACCGAATCACAACCCAATCCCTTATAGAAAGTACACTTAGATGTTCCCCTTGAGCATATCACAATCCCTCATAGGTTTCTCATATTTGTCATGTAGTATGACATCACGTATGGTGACTTTTTACTATATAACTGATTTTTTATGAAATGTACGAGCGCTCGAGCAAATGTCTGTTGATGTCCGTTGTAACTCCCTGTTTTAGAAAATTGATATTAAAACTGAAAACTTTGCCATCTTCCTTAGTTGGTTCGATTGTTTGGTGTCAGAGTTATTCTGCATCCCATCCATTGCATGCGGGCTGGTAAAAGGGCTCTAAACCCGCACATATATCATGCGGTGCACTGCTTTGAAACAATAGAAACATACTTTGTTCTAGTAGATACAAGAACAAATTGGTCCGTAACAACTGTTTAAGTAATGCTCTAGGCGCTGCTTACCATACATTAAATACAGATTTGTGAAACCATACGTAATGACGTACGGAATGCAATGATGCTTATGTATGAGATAAGTTGAGGAATAAATAACAGAATTCTTAGTAAACACACTTTTTGGGAAAAGAGTGTGCCCGGTAGAATCATGGATCACGGGTACAATAGCTCTTGATGAGCATATCGGAACTCAGGTTTGTGACTATGAGTAGGCCTTAGTAACTATTAATGATGCGTAGTGAATACGGAATTAGTCCAGAGACACTAAGGGCAACATTTCTTACAACGTGCGCCATGGAAGATAATGTTTGCCATGTAATAAACACGTAAGCTGATTTTGAGATAAAATGACAAAGTGTAATTTAACTAATTACTACTGCTGGTAGAACACATGCCCACAATCAATTGTTAAATAAAAAACAGGTGAGAACATGGGGTTTGGCTATAAAAAGATCACACTTACAAAGCAATATACATTTGTTTGCATTCTTAGTAATCTGAGGTGAAGATTTTCCACTCAAGAATCTCACCTAAATATTTATCAACCAAATTAGAATACACTCAATAGTCGTACAAGCCAGTCTGGAGAGACACTCCAACTCTATTGTTTTGAGAAACGAACTGAGCTATTGTATCAAAAACAAGTAAAGAGAGTATCATTTGTTTCACTATCAGAAACAAGGATCTTTTTAAAATTCAAACTTTGACACTACATAAGTCTCCTGATGAGCCATTTACTGGCGAAACATGTGTAGAGGACGTCTGTAACTAACTAGGCCTAAAAAAGATTGAACTCATATTATATCAACACGAGATTTGAGTAGGATACTAAATAAGAGAGTTGCTTGAATGCAACATTGATATTTATGGCCAGATCATCATACTGACGATATTGGAATTGTCTATTAAGATATTCACAGCGATGATACACAAATAATGTTCTGGATCAGACCTAAACACCTTTCAAGTATAGATACATTTGAAAATTGTGGGGAAATCACCTGTATGGCAAAATTACTAGTACTTGATAAAGGTCATTTTATTGCAAGTTCATTTGTTTGAGTGAAGAAAACTGTAAATTGAACAACAATAAATATTACTTTTTTTATTTAAAAGCGCATGGTTGTTCCCTCCATTTTTCTTAAACCTTTGTTTATAGGACTGTGCAGGTGAAGTCCACTGGGAATATATATGCTGCTAGTGATCATTATGTTAGTCAAGTAACAGCGCTTCTGGATTCTAGTCATCTGCATTAAAGCACATTTCAAATTATAATACATTATTCATCAGTGAAGAAATGCTCCACGACATTGGATCGAGTGTTGTATTGATTGTAAGGAAAAATAAGTAACAAACAATATGCAATTCATCAAGAGCAGCTGATTGATGCAAGACCTACATGTTGTTTTCATCTGAAAAATGTGTGGCTTACAAATCAGGAGAGATACTGCGTCCTGACGAAGACCCCAAAAATAATAGCTCATGGGGTTGAAACATGCATGTATTGTATTGTAGTAATCATTTATATAGCTCCTTTTCCCATTTGTATAGCCTCAAAGCGCTTTGTTGTAGGAATGCCCCTGGGACCGAAGTCTAGGTATGGGAAAGTTCTAAGAGGAGGCTTTAGATGCGTGTGTATTTGGCCAAGATTAGGATTTAGGAGGGATGGCTAGGCTCCCACAAGCAACCCAAGAGGTCAGGCACGTTGGCTGGTGCTCCTGGAGGTCACAACAGAGCGCTATTGCTGGAGACTCGATTTGTACCCAGCTAGATCGAATTTGTCAAAGGTTGTCACTGTAGTCTAATGGCAGATGTGTTGAGACAAGTCTGGTGTTTCAGTGAAAAGTGGTTATGTGACCAGCTAGACCGTATTCGTCATAGTCGTAGCTGCATTCTAGAGTGCGTGGATGGATAGCCATGCCTGCGGCAGATGTTCACCGAAGTGTCACATTTATACAAGCCCTAAACTCAGATGAAGCTTATCTTTGTTGTCGCTGTGTCATGTGATCTTCTGTGGGGAAGAAAAAGCCAGCTACCTTCATAGAATTTTCTAGGCACTATGGACAGGATACCGTTAAGTCTACCAAGTGCAATAGACTGGTTGTCCTAGAACCTCTTCTAGATGGGACAGACAGATTAACATAGAAACTAGGCTAAGTGCCTCCCCTCTCCTACCTTTAAAATCCACCTCAGAGCCTCACATGCCCTATCCCCAAAATCAATCTAAGTCTGTCACATTTCCTATTGAAATCATCTGCGTGAGCAGAGACGTCTTTATGGGAGGGCAGAGGTGGCAAATGCCCCGGGCCCCCACCCTGGAGGGGGACCCCACAAGGCTGCTTACTCTAAATAAATCAGTTCACATTGTTTATTCAACTTAAATAGCACATTTCAGGATATTTAAAGGCTTGCTACTGGGACTCCAATCCTGTTGCCTGACTGTTGTTGAAATGAACATTCTGCTTTGATCCATTAATCATGTAATGCTTTGTGTTCACAGTGTTATTTATAGTTTGTGTGTTCACTAAGACACCCTTCTTGTACCCTTCACACCATTCTGTTGTGATTATATTGATCATGTGCAATAGCCAAAGTTTAAATGTGTATTGATAAATGTGAGTGCTCCAGTAGTTCAGAATATAGCTCAATGTGTTAAGCACTCATTGCAGAGGTTTGTGTTCATGTGCAAGATTACAGTAACAAATCCCAGCAAGGTCAACTCAGCATTTCCTATATCTGAATACTGATAACATCTGTGTATATGTAGTTTGTTTTGCACAACAGATGCTATTATTAGCAATATACCTGCACCACATTGTGGTTGCTGTGAAAACAAACACAGCACCAATATAGTGAAGGTCTAGACAATGGTTTGTTCCGATGGGATTTTGTAAAACCACCCCAAATGATGAACATAAAGTGTTAGTTTGAGAGGTGATAAGCTATCCATATTCAAAAGTGTGGAACAAAAATGTTCATGCGTGTATCCTGGCTATGCCAGCAGATGGTAAGTGATCCTGGACAAATCATCTTATATCACTGACATTAATGCAGTGTCTTCTGTGAAAAGGGTTTCCTTTTCAAATGCTGGTGGCATTGTTTAGCCCATTCCCTGATCACAGTCTTTTATGACGGTCACTTGTGTGGAAGGACTTCTAAACAGAAGACAGAGGACCAGCTATTGAAGGCTTCTGGCAAGCATATTTTAAGGTCTGCTTCTTTGACATAAAAACGTTGGGCT
Organism: Ambystoma mexicanum; assembly: GCF_040938575.1. Lineage (NCBI taxonomy): Eukaryota > Metazoa > Chordata > Amphibia > Caudata > Ambystomatidae > Ambystoma > Ambystoma mexicanum. The sequence goes on along the minus strand of NC_090926.1, from coordinate 335,286,453 downwards.
TTTTTGTACAACTGAAATGTGTGTCTGCTCATTTATGAATAACAATTTCACAAGCCTGTGTTTTGGGTAAAGTTAAAGCTTTAAAATAGAAAAAAGAGAAACTCAGAAAAAGTATTTTAATATCATATCAATTACTTTCCTTGTTGGTGGAGACAATGAAGCGACAATCATTACCATTTTGCATAATACGCTTCTATATCATTTTTGGTTTTCAAAATTGTCATGTTGGGTTATGAAATTGGTTTACTTTCCTGATTATTTTAGTTAATTGTAAGTGCTAGAAAAGAAAGTGGTGAAGCGCAGACATTGCAGAGTGGGTGAAAATCCTGTGTGATCCTAGGCATCCCATTCAATCTTGTATTGCCTAACCTATCACAATTGCCACTTTTTGAAGCTTTCAAAATTGTCGGCCTTTAGAGTGATTTCGTTCTCATGGTTTCACTGGCTTTAGTGCTGCTTCCTCTATAAAAATAGTAGGCATGATATACTGCACACCAAATCCACTGGTTTCTTTGCTATATAATGTTAATTCTGTTTAAAAACCATGTCCCTCTTAAATTCTAAATATGTCTGGATAAGGACAACTTCCTGGTAGCTTCCAATCTCCATCCACTATCTACTATATGGTATGTGTAGCTTATTCCTTGCATCCAATTTGTCTCCTGTAGCCATGCCTGAACACTTTTTCTTTCTGTGACGCAGCTAATCTGAATCGTCTGTCTATTCTGGATTATGTGCACTGTTTTCATATGATCTGTCCCGCATTTATACTATGGCGGGTACACCTTCCTCGTGGCAGCTATTGACGAAAAGTGTCCTGTACTTATGGTAGACCATAAGTACCCTCATGATGGACTGCTAATGTTGGCCTTGAAATGCTACTTGTTTATCATTCTGATCACAGCAAGCATGAAGAGTGTAAGAGTACTAAAAGGGTACCCTTCCCTATTTTGATCGCTGCGAGGCAGCATATCAACCTATGTGTTGTGATTGCGATGTTGGGGGCACGACCAGGTACTCTGCACCCCTTCACATCTTGGGTTCAGGGAGGGGGCCCCAAAGGTGTCTGTGCCCCGGGCCCCAAAAGTGCTTAAGATGCCCCTGTGCGTGAGTCACGTTTCCTACCCCCAAAACCATCAAGTCCCACGATGCCCAAAGTTCTGGGATGAAGAAGAGGGATGCAGAGGCACCGCACTGCAAGTTGCACCCTAATAGGGTTAATGACCCACACCTGAGGGAGACTGATAGGCATAAATGCCCCCTCAGGTGCAGGCCAGAGAGAGCAGTAGTGGGAGGTGGAATGATTGCAGTAACTTCACATTGCAGTTGCAGCTGAAGGCAAACATAGACACCAGACCCACCATTGTTTGACGAATCGATTCTGAGAGGGTCTCTACCTTCAGACCTTGATTGCAGGAGTTGCGCAGTGGGAAGTTTTATTGTTGAAAGCTTTCCCCCTGAAGACCATTGCTGCAGAGGTTGCACGGTGGGAAGCGTGAAGTTAAGACACTTTCCCCATTGTAAATCAGGCTGCGGTGGCAGGCGAGCACTGGAGAGACCTTGGATTGAGGAGCACTCCTTTTCCGAACCGCATGGGCCACGTAAAACAGAGAGAAGCAGTTTGCTGGGCTGAGTGGAGCAGAAGCAGCAGAAGACACAGAGACAGCGGCACGAGCAGATGCGCACACAAGACCCGGTCAGTTCACTAACATTGTCACCCCGGAGCGCTCCGTGATCACCCGCTGGCCAGGTCTGGGTACTTTGAATACCAAACTGATGTAAAGAGAGTGAAGTGGCAGATGAATAAGCATTTTGAATATCGAACTGATGTAAAGCAGAATAATAATCATTTTGAATACCAAGCTGTTACAAAGAAGAGAATGGCAGAATAAGAACTTAGCGAACAGGCCAGAAAGGTGTCAATGGGCCTCATTACGAGTATGGGGGCAGCCATTCCCTTAACAAGGGCATGGCTGCCTCCATACCGGATTCCAGTATCGGGTTCCTCCAATGAGGACTTACCCGGCTATTCCAACCATGGAAGACCAGGTAAATCCTGATTGGAAAAACCCATCCCCATTCCCATTTGAGCCCCCATAGGGCTCAATGAGAATGGGGAGGGAGCTAATAACGGGCCCGTTAATATCGGTTAAACAAGTTAAAGCGAACCAACATTGCCAAAGCCAAGAGAGGGCCACAACAAGTTGTTTGTAGACCCTATTGCCAGAGGGAGAAAGAGCAAAGGGGGAACTGACCTTAACAAGCATTGCCTAAACCAAATAAGAGCAAGAGTGAGAGAAAGCCATGATCTGCACTTAGTTATTACAAGAATGGGGAAAACAAGAGTGGCAGGAGAGCTGCCCTTATGACAGATTGTATTCAGGAGGAGAAGAGCATAACCTGCATTGCATGTGGCAATCACAAGGGTGAAACAAACAGCACCAATGTGTTTCATGTCTTTCCAGAAAAAATAGTCAAAACTGATGTTGTAGAAAGTCAAGAGACTTTATAAGTAGTTTTAAGTAACATGTGCCACAGAAGTACTTGTAGTAGTGTTAGGCTTTCATTTGTCCTGGCAGGCGAGTTTACCAGGGCAAGGGACCTTGTAGTGGTAGACCTGGCAGGTGAGTGGACCAGGTGGAAAGCATTAAAGTACTGTGGTGTGGTTAAAAGTGTTGAAGAAGAAGTGCCAAAGCCACTAAAGTACATTGTGAATTGTTGTGGAATCATCCTGATAATTCAATATTGTTGATGCAAGTATTTTGTGAACTGTTGCGCAATCATCCTGGCAGAAGCATTTTTGTTGATACTGATGAAATGTGCAGGTATACTTTATTTTCTGAGAAGCAGTTGTGTGGAACTCTCTGCCATCAGTGGAGAGATAAAAGACTTGTTGAATATTTTGAACTGTTGGTCAAGTCCAAGTGAGAGACTTATATAAGCAAGAAGAACTTTATTAGAACTTTGCTTCAAGACGGTATTTCCTTATTTTTAACTATTAATTAAAAATCCTGTTTGAATCTGGGAAAGCGGAACTCCCCCAGGTTACAAGGAGAAACAGTTATCAGGTCTTGAACATAACTGTTATTTCTGTTATATTTGAATTACCATATATTACCTCAATATGTTTATTTTATGTACAAGTGTGAGGCACAGATTCCTTTCGTGTTTGCTGTAGTTTACTTTGATAAGGAGGGAAATCCTCATTAGGGCAGGGCTAGAGTTAATAAAATGACATCTTATGAAAAACCTTCACATCATTGTCCACCTCACATTTCTGACTCCTCACATATTCTTACCTGCAAAAATCCATCTTTGTGCATTACATTTCCTACCACCACAATCCGACTAGGTGCACCACATTTACTACCCGCAGAAAACCCATAATTGAGCATTCTGAGTGTTTTGGTAAGCCCCATCGATGTTTGATATGAGAGAGTCTACCTATACCGTTCCTCCCATGTGTAGCCGAGGTAGATGTAAGGACGGGACCCCACTGCATATTTCATGTCGGGTGACTTTTCAATGGTAATTTACAAGCTACCATCAGACTGTTAGGTGTTGTATACCGATACCTAGAGCGCACCAGTCAAAGGGAAGGAGGCCACGGGGTGATGTGCGACTGTGTGCAAGGAGTGGACCACCGGTTGAGTTTAGCAGTCAGTGCAGGCTGCCATGACAATGGCCGACATCCGCCTGTGGATTGTGTATGAGAGGTTTAACATGGCTTGTTGGTGTTTCGAAGAGTCTGAGGATTGTGCTTTTGAACGAGGAAATGTTGTGGGAATGAGGAGGGGAAAGGATTTCAGGTTGTGGTGGGGAATAGCCAGGTTTTGAGCGCCTTTCTGAGTGATAGGTGGTTATCAATGTGGTGGTTGTGGCGAGGGAGTGAGTTCCAGATGGCATGGGCTTGGATGGAGAAAGAGGATCCTCCCAATCTGGCGGAGTTGCAATGGAAGATAACAAGGAGAGGAGCAGAGCCAGAACTGAGGTTCCTGGTGGGTTGAAAGCATGTGAGTTTATCCTGGAGGAATTCAGGATCAATGCTGTGGAGGGCATGGTGAGTGATGCACATGGCTTTAAAGGTGGTCCGTCGGCCGATAGGCAGCCAGTGTAGGACTCTGACTGTGGGACTAATATGTTCTTTAGGTGAGAGACCAATGAGGAGACAGGCAGCAATGTTTTGGATTCTTTGGAGTTTCCTGTGCTGCAATGCCGGGGTGCCAAGATAAAGACAGACTCTATGCAGGAGAGGATGATGGCATGGATAGCAGCGATGCAGTGTGGGTAGGTGAGGTATGGGAAGATTCACCTGAGGATGAGTAGATGGAAGAAGTAGGTTCTGGATACAGAGTTGATGTGTTGGGAGAGGGATGGATCTGATTCCAGTGTGTGTCCGAGGTTTTTCACAGAAGTGGAAATTGTTGGGCGGGTCCTAGGATGTGTGGCCAGGGGAGTGGTTGATGAAGAAGAGCGGTTTTGCTGCATACTAGGATTTCTATTTTTCCAGGGTTGTGGAGAGGTCAATATCAGAAAGGCAGAATGAGAGGTCAGATTGGGTGGCACCTGGACATTTTGGTATTTTGAGGATGATCTGAGTGTCATCTGTGTAGTTGTAACAGATGAGGTTATGAGATCGGATGAGTGCAGGGAGAGGGCTAAGGTAGATATTGAAGAGGAGGGGAGACAAGGACGCTCCCTGTGGAACCCCTTTCAGTACACATTGAGCAATGGAGAATAAAGGGGGGAGGGAACATGATTTGCAAGCAATTCAAGATTAAGGAGGAGATCCATGTTAGTAAGGAGTGTAGCCTTTCAATGAGTATGGGGTGGTCAATGGTACCAGACGCGGATTATAGGTCAAGAGGGAGGTATAAGGGGCAACATTGATATTTTTGAAAGGATGGCACAGTGTCTATTGATGGTGATGTTGTGAAAGTGTTTGGACAGGGCATCACATAGAGATTGGGAGTTGCGGGGGATTGTTTTTGTGTGGATGGGCCTCTAATCACCTTAACACCAAGCAAACCCATCACTTAAGAAGCGAGTGCACATTTGTACGTAAAGCAAGCTTATTGTACAATTGGCCAGAAGGGGGGTAGATGACACTGTAGAGTCAAACTAACCTGAGTCTCCCTGAACCACACAAGTTGCAACAGTTAAAACACTCCCATATATTTTATTACAAACCACCCCTCACACATGATTGATCGAATTCTATACAAAATCAATCCAATCTTCTCCAATTCCCCCGTTCTCACTGGTCACAATTATCTCAACTACCATCTTCAGCTCTTGTGTACAGCACACACCCTTTTAGGATTTGTCAGCACATACATGAATTCCTGATTAGCACTACATACATGGTTAAAATGAAGTTACAAAAATCCGACATTTTCAAAAGCATTCCAATTATTGCCTTGCATCTTAATTTAAAAAAAGTAAAAATCAGAAAAGCCATTTCAAGTATTTCCTTTCCCATAAAGAACTGTGTCAAAATTCTCCATAGTTACAGAGCAATTATTCTTGAACAAAGTCAAATAGTGCTGACTAGAATTTTCTTTCAGATATGGAATGCGGCTGCAGTACATAGAAGGGATTCCACACTATATAAATAGCTCCAGAACTGGTCCGTATTCAGGCATTCAATGCTGGAAATCATGCTAGAGTAGCCCTTGATATATCAATTTAGTAGTGTTAAAGATGGCGTCTCTAGGACGCAGAGTACCTGGGCTTCCGGTAGTTGTTCGTGGTGTGGTCGCCAGGCTGTCCGACAGGTTTCGGTAGATGACGTAACGCGAGAAACCGGTGCAGCCCTTTCCCTGAAGTCAACAGGGTTAGGGGTGGACCAGCTCCCAACGCCACAAGTGTGCTCCTTCCTGATTCTTGTGGCGCCGGAGCAGTCTGCAAGATTGTGTTGCGGACTGTATGCTGTGGTATTCTTCAGAGACGAACACAAAGGTAGGCTGATGAGTGAAGTAAATGTCCGCAAAATATATAAGGCCAGATTCCAGGGAAAACAACTGGGAACCCAATAGTAGAGCAGGGAGTTCGTAACTGGAAGCAGCTGGAATGCAGGAAGAGAGAGGCAGGTAGGTCGTGGAAGGCAAGGCCGAGGAGCAAGGCTGTAGGTGGTAAGGATGAAGGACTAGCAGAAGCAGGCAAGGCTGAAGGGCAAGCTAAAGCAGGCAAGGCTGAAGGGCAGGCTGAAGCAGGCAAGGCTGAGGGCTAGGCTGGAGCAGGCAAGGCTGCAGGACAGGCTGAAGCAGGCAAGGCTGTAGGGCAGGCTGAAGCAGGCAAGGCTGAAGGGCAGGCTGAAGCAGGCGAGGCTGAGGGCTAGGCTGGAGCAGGCAAGGCTGCAGGACAGGCTGAAGCAGGCAGGGCTGTAGGGCAGGCTGAAGCAGGCAAGGCTGTAGGGCAGGCAGAAGCAGGCAAGGCTGTAGGGTAGGTAGAAGCAGGTAAGGCTGAGGGCTAGGCTGGAGCAGGCAAGGCTGTAGGGCAGGCTGAAGAGCAAGGCTGGAGCAGGGATCAACAGGAAACTGGAGTAGCAGGAGGCTACAGGAGCGAAAACACGATCCGAAAGACAAACCGCGTTGAGACGCGGCGAGTCTCGGGATCTCGCTCCTTAAATAGGGCCGGCAGCACTCAGGAGGCTTGGAACGCAAGCCGTGCTATCCCCGAGCGCTGCCGGACCCGAAACGAGGCTTGGGAAGCAAGCTTGTGGCTTCCCAAGCGTCTCGAGGACTGCGCATGCGCGAAGACCGAGACGCGGTCTTCCGCGCATGCGCAGACCCCGGGACACAGAAACCCCGGAAGCGCCGAGTACCGCGGATGACCGCGGTCCCCCCAGCCGGTATCAGGGATAACAGCGCCAGGATGGGGCGCGTCGGGACCCATAGGCGCGCTCCCTCCGACAGGTAAGTGAGGTGGTAACAAGTAGCTTGAGAAGCTAGTGATTCAATGCCGTATGGTTTCAACTTCGCTGGAACAGAAACGACAGAGCCTTTCCTCATATGGTGTCCCAGTCTGATGACCCAGAGCCTCTCTTGTAGGGAGAATGTTAAAACGTGATACACGTGATACATCTCATAAATTGGTAAAGGCAGGGCTTAACTAGGTATGTGCAAGATGTATTATATTTAATCCCTGTTAATTCAGAGAGTTGTCTTGGTATGTAGCCGGCATAGATTGAGGTCCGTAGCCCAGACTGCAGTGTGTCTTGAGTTTTACAGTACCTGCAGGAGAGTCGATCAAGTCTGTGATGTCTATGTTGATCTCTCTCAAGAAATGGTTAGTGGAAGCTCCCAAGTTCCGTAGGCAAGTATTGGTATTGTTTTGGTTACAGTGGAAAGCAATGAGACCCTTCAGAGAATCTATGTTAAGATTGGTGGACAAGAGCTATAGTAAGAATTTACAGCACAATAAATACCATTGTGCTCTTAGTGAGCACAAGGTTTATTGCTCAGCCACGAACAGATGGCAGACCTATCTGAAAAATGAATAACAGGCTCTCATGTACTTCAAAAGATTATATCTCCTTCCTGCAAGAATGCCAAGTCATAAAAACCCTGGCACGGCCTGTGTGTGACCAACTGATTATTTTTGCAGCTGCCCTTCTGCGATCCTTCAATTCTTGCCAAACCGGTTTTCTTACCTTCTGGATCTGACCAAACTATGAAGAACACACAGTTTACAGATGTGTACAGTCCCCATATACCTCAAACTGCCCTTAACATATAACTCTTGACCCCCATGTATGTCCAGCCTCTCATCCTCTCCTCCTCCTGCCTCTACTGTCTCCTCTACCTCTGGCCACCCTGTGGCCACCTCTTCTTCCTTTCTCTTCCTTTCCTCTGTTCTCCCCTGATGAGGTTTCTAGACAAGTCCGATCTATGAAAGTCTCATCAAAACAGGTTCTTCCCTGTTCTTCCAAAACCATTAAGAACCACATTGAAACCCTCGCTCCTGTCCTGGCTGACTTCTGAAACCACTCCTTCGCCACCGGAGCCTTCCCTTCCCCTCTGAAGCACTCCCTTGTGCATCCACTTCTCAAGAAACCCTCAGCTGACCCCTCTTGCCCAGCTAACTATCACCCAATCTCCATCACTCCTTTCCTGGGCAAACTCCTGGAAAAGCTGCCCATCTCCCAGCTTAATCTTCACACTGAATCTGTTAGTTGTCTCCATGACTATAAATCTGGCTTCAGAGCAGCCAGAAGCAAGGAAACTGCACTCCTGAACATCAGTGAAGACCTGCTCTCTAACCTTGATTCTAATCTCCCCTCTATCCTCATCTTACTCGATCTCTCTTCTGCCTTTGACACAGTCAACCATGCCATCCTGCTCAATCGTCTATGTGATGACCTGGTATCACTATCAGGCCCTGGCCTGGTTGACCTTGTTCCTCTCTGATCGACGCTCCCAGGTCCAATTTAGGTCCTTCCTTTCCTCTATCTCACTCTATACATGTGGTGTTTCCCAGTGGTCTAACTTCTCTCTCTGGCTAATTAACCAATCCCTGGCACCTCTCACCCACCGCATTGCCACTCTCTGCTCCAACTTTCATTGCTATGTGGATGACACTCAGCTTGTTTTCAGGCTTCCTGCTGCCATCTCTTCTTCTCTCATCTCTGACTGTCTGTCTGCTATCCAGGGGTGGTGTGCCGCCAATGATCTCTGCCTTAATGCCAGTAAGACGGAGATTCTCCTCGTTGGCACACCTGCACCCTCCTTTCCTGTCACTCTCTGGCCGGCCTCCCTTGGCCCTCATCCTGCTCTCACGTGTGAGGCTAAGAAACTCAGGGTCATCTTCGACTCCACACTCTCCTTTTCTCCTCACATCTCGGACGTCTCTAAGAAGTCAAACTACCAACTGCACTTCCTCAGAGGTATTCTTCCTTTCCTCTCCTTCCCCCGGAAGCTCAATGTCTTTAGAGCTCTGGTTCTCTCTAGGCTGGACTACTGCAACAGCCTCTTTCTAATTCTGCCTGCTTCTATTCTCCGCCCTTGGCAACTCATCCAGAACAGGACTGCGAGACTTGTCCTTGGCCTCAAGCCCAGGGATCTTATCTCTCCAGCAATGAAATCTCTGCATTGGCTCCCAGTGGCTGCAAGGATTAACTTCAAGACCCTCTGCATTGTCCGCAAGGCCTTCTAGGGCCTGGGGCCTCAATATCTCCAAATCTCTTTTCATAAATACCTTCCTACTCGAGCTCTTCGCTCCTCCACCTCAAACTCCCTCAGGGTCAGTCGCTTCCCCAAGCAACAAGTTGGTGGTAGATCTCTTTGTTCGGCTGGGGCCTCCCTCTGGAACAGACTCCCTGCCTCTCTGTAACTCTAGAAGAACCATTTCTGGTTCTGGAAGCACCTCAAGACCTTCCTCTTTGCTTCTGCCTTCTCTCTTCCTCTGCCCTGATGATTTCATGTCTGATACTGCATTGGTCACCTGGGTACCCTCTGATTTCGGGCCCAAGTCCCTAAATGCCCAGTTGCACACCCGCACTGCCTCCCGGAAACTCTTGCACTTGGGTCTGTATCTGTAACCCTACAGTCCCCTTACCAGCACTTTTGGACACCTGCTGTCTGCACTTACCCTTGCACCTGCCACCTGCTGGCTGCACTTCTTGTTATTGTTTTGATCCCATGAACAGCACTGCGCCCTCCCCTTTCCCCTGGCACTTTTCCCCTCCCCCCTCCCCTGCACTTGCGCAATCTCAATGTCACTTGGCCTACTAAGATCGTTGTCTCTGTCCTCCCTCTGTTCCCCTTAACTTTCCTCGTCGTGTCTTGAAGCACTTGTGTATAGGTGTGTTACAAATGCCATATCATGTCGGTGCATGCATGTTTTAAAACTGCTGCATCCTCTTTACAGTGGTACCTTCATGACAAACCTACTTTCTCGCTTGCGCATTTATGAAGCTCCTCCTTGCCCCGCTCCTAGGCGGTTTGTGGCACACCATACCCAGACTGTACTTATATTTTATTTGGTGATTTTGACATTTAGCTTGCTGTGCACATGCAAATCTTCAATGTATCACTTAAACTGAAAGTAACACATAAATTAACACATATCCCATTCTCATTAAATACGCTGGATACATATAAACTTGCTACATTGCAGCAGCTTTGTTGCTCCCCAGTCACCAATTTGGCACACGCAAAGTGAACCCGTCTATCTCATTGGGACCTTTCCTGACTACCACAACACCCCTCCCTTTAGTTAATAATTTAACTAATAAACCAAGTCCTTGTTCTTTCAAACAATCTTCTCAAGGAAAAACCCTACAATCATCTCTCACATTGGTCCCAATATGGGCATACTCCTCCACTGAACAAACCCAACTCATCTCCTCAACATTTCCACAAGCTATCCGCTGCTCCACACAATCATCCCAACTTGGTGGAGGACACAAGACAGCTTCAGTCTGAGTACCCATGTGATATGAAATTTTAGTGGTTCTAGCTTTGAACAGGGTCACAGTCATCATGTCAGGCGCTTTCGGTACCTGGGAAGAACAGCATCGTAAGAGCATTTTGCAAGAGCAAAAGATAACAAGGAAAAATAGAATTGGCATTAACATTTTGGCAGCTAAACTTAGCCACGATGGCACCCAAGAATAAAGAGAGTCCAACTGAGGGCCATTTGTGATCCAAGCCTTGTTCTCCATGATCACCCTAGGTCTGTGCAATGCGGCGATAGTCTGAGTTAGAATCCCATTCTACAAATCATTAGGAGGCAGAAATGTACAGCATGTGCTCCTTATCTTCTGACAGACCCCTCCCTCCATGGCTGTTAGGAGGTTGAGGGATATATCGATTCGGCAAGGCTATGACAAGGACAGGCACATGTAATGTTTGAAACTGCACACACCCTGTCAGGCTGATGGTAATTGTCTATAAGCTTACTGTCCACAAGTCCAAAAAACATTGAAGAGCGCAGCTGTACCTCCAGACAGATCAGCGTGTGGGTGCAGTTCCCATTTCTGCCGCTAAGCACTGTGTCATCACCCTTAAAATACAGAGAAATATATGCAAGTGTCAGTATCTTAACAGGTTTTTCTGGCTCTTTGAGCAAGATACTTTAAATATTTCTGCAACACATTTCCGCATTCTTGATTTTCATGTGCCACCCTTTTTATGAGAATCCCTCATCCCTCCAGCTCTGCAACTCTTCACCCCTTCTTCCCATTGGTTATTGATAATGGCCCCTTTTAAACTCAACTGGACTCTTTGCGTACACCGAACATTATTCTGCTCTGTAGCTGAACATTCTTCATCAACAGGTAAAATAGATGCTGTGACTGATTGCCCTTAAAACGGCCCTCTGACCTAGGTGCACTAGACACTGTGCCTCTGCTAACTCTATTGCATCTGGGAAGAACACGCTGGGGACACCATAAGCATGGGGGATAAGAAAGCAGATGTAGAAAAATCCTACTGATCTCTCTCTCTCTCAACTTTCCTGATACGGCTATACCATACATTATCTGTTGCAAAATCATGTGCATCTACTATTGGGTCTAGATTTGCATTGTCCTCACTGCCCAGGAAATCAGCATCAACATTCCTTTGTGACCTCAGTAGTATGCCATCAAATTCTATAATGCTGGATACATTTAAACCAGAAACAAGAAAGACATATAAACAATCATTCTAATATACATTGTAAATGCAGAGTTTCTTCTTGTTGATGAAAAATAACAATTTACTGGTTTTTATTTCCTCCCCCTTTTTCTACTGGAATGAACTGTGAATCCTTAGGGTATACTTAACTTTGAGCCTGCTCCTGTGCCGGTGGACGGACACTGCTATCCCTTTGTACATCGCTGATGTGGACCCAGCTCTTGTTGCCTTCCACCTTCACAACAATGGAAGTTGTAAAGATCACACTGTGTGGCCCATGGAAACGCTGTTCATACCAGCATTGCACAAAGGAGTGGATGTAAATCAGTTCCCCGAGGAGTAATGGTTGCTTGTGCAGATCGTAAGATTCTTTGCTGTTTCCTCCTGTAGGCTGTTGGTGAGAAGACAAAACCTGTGATGACATAATTCTGACATTTTTGGTTAAGGCCCTAAGGTACTCCCTAAACCTCTCACCAAGGACCTCTGCTGACATATGTGCATCTGATACCATGCATGCAGGTGAGAGCGGTGTGTGTAGCCTTTCATGATGGCTAAGGTGGTCCTCTTTCCCTGGCTGATTTCTCAGATAAAACAAAACCAGTGGCAGACAGTATATCCAGTTTGTATGTAAATCACTACACATGTTGGACAACCAAACCTTAAGAAATCAATTTAACCACTCTTCGATTCCGTTGGCCTGTGGATGATAAACTGAACACAACCTGTGCCTGATTCCCAAAATCGAAGTGACTTCTGAGAACAAGACATTAAAAAAAGGGTTTCATTGTCAGATTTCAGGACCTCAGAAATTCCCCACTGTGGAAATACCTCCCTCACCAAATGTTTTTCTGCAGACATAGCATCAGGGTGTATGCAAGGACCCAGGATGTGGACTCAGCTATTGATGCCCTCCACCTTCACAGCAATGGGAGTTGTGAATTCACACTATGTGGCCCAGGGAAACGCCATTCATACCAGCGTTGCTCAAAGGAGTGGATGTAAATCAGTTCCGCGGGGAGAAATGGTTGCTTGTGCAGCTCGTCAGATTCTTTACTGTTTTCTTCCTGTATGCTGTTGGTGAGAAGACAAAACCTGTGAAGATATATTGGTGTCTGTTCTAATTTTCTCACGGTTCTTCTATTATTCCGCTGTGCACTTTGGACTTCCCCTATCTCATTTAGCTCCTTTGAAATCTGGATTTAATGTTTCCATTCATGCTCTCTGCTTGCTTGCTCCTCGTGATTCTATTTCTTCTTCCCTGACTAATCTTGTATGGCTCTCTTGTCATCTCTGTTTCAAATACTTTTTGTGTGTTTAGTTTTAAAGCCCTCCATGGTCTTGCTCCCCCTTATCTTTCCTCTCTTGTTTACCTTCCTTCTCGCTCACTTCGTTCTGCTTCTCATCACCTTCTTATAGTTCCCCGTCCCCTCTGTGCTCAATCTCGTTTTTGGACTTTCTCGCTCTTAGCGCCTCTAAACTGGAATACTCTCCTACTTTCTCTTCGTTCTATCACTGTTTATACATACTTTCGGGTCTCTCTACAATCCTATTTTCTCCCATCCGGTTAATAAGGGTTACAGCAACTATAGTCATTTTCTGTGTTTTAAATGTTAATTTCATTATTTGTACTGTGCTTGTTCTTATGTTCAGCCCTTTGTTTGGAAGGCACTATATAAAACTAAATAAAATGCAAATACAAAATAAAATACAAATGTAATTCTGACACTTTTGGTTAAGGTCCTAAGGTACTCCCTAAAACTCTCACTAAAGACCTCTGTTGACACATGTGCATCTGATACTGTGCATGCAGGTGAGAGCGGTGTGTGTAGCCTTTCATGAGGGCTAAGGTGGAGCCCTTTCCCTCGCTGAGTCCTCAAATAAAACAAAACCTTTGGCAGACAGTATATCCAGTTTTTACATAAATCACTACACATTTTGGACAACCGAACCTTAAGAACTCCATGTAACCACTCCACAATCCCGCTGGCCTGTGGGTGATACACTGAACACAACCTGTGCCTGATCCCCAAAAGCGAAGTGATTTCTGAGAACAAGACAAAAAAGGGTTCCATTGTCACACCTCAGGACCTCACAAATTCTCCACTGTGGAAATACCTCCCTCACCAAAGGTTTTGCTGCAGACCTAGCATCAGGGTGTATGCAGGGACAAACCTCAAGTCATTGGGGCAAATGGGAAATGGACAACTGCAAGGCATCGATAATTATTACATTTCACAATAATATTGACAAAATCAATACGGAGTGCCCGAAAAGGCCCAGAGGTCCTCGACAAAACTCCTCTTACTGACCTCATGGTGTTTCCAGGATTGAATTCCCAACAAACTACACAGTTCCCGACAAACCTACTTACCTGTTCCCGGAGGTTTGGTATGAACCATTCCTCCAGGAGCCATGCTGCGATTTGTCACAGAGAAGTGTGCAATGGCTAATGTAGTTGCTTTAGAGCCACAAGAAGCAGTTCTACAGGCATTACTACATTCTCAGTGAGCTCCATCTCCACAGCAAATCAGTGGTCAAGAGGGAGCATGCTCTCTTTGACGAGAGCTCCTGTTCCTTCTTGGGTTCTTTTCCCTGTATTTCCATAATTTGAAGCAAAGGGACTACAGTGTACAGAGCTTGCAAATGTACCTGTTGGGCATTGTTTCCATTTTCTGGGCATCTGGGAATGGCAAATATGTGGCTTCTTTTGCTGCCCTGTATGTGGCATAATTTCCAAGTACTACTGAGTTAGTACAATTAGTATGTGCACCGCACTTGACAATCCCTACCTCTGTAGACAGTGTTAGCACTTCAATTAATCTGGACAACAGTGCAGCATGCTAGGCAGGGGTCCCGTCAGATCTCGTAGACCCTCTTCTCCACCACCTTGACAAGCCTGAATGCGCAGTTGAGGTGAAATAAGCAGAGCCAGAACAAATAGTGACTGCCTTTCTCTTACTAATTTCTAGCACCTCTATAAGTGCCACTAGTTCTGCTGCTTGTGCGGAGTACTGCAAAGGCAACCATTTCTTTAGTCTTACCTGGAATTCCCCATTTACAAGGCCTTCAACGGCTGCACCTGTATGCCTCTCACCAGTGTTCTGATTGATTATTAAGGTCCTGTCAACAAAATGTACCTCACCTCCTGCATCCTCCTTAACACTCATCCTCTCTTTCTCTTCATGATGTTGCATAATCGTGGACAATGTCACCAGGTTTCATTGGTTCAGCTGCAAAATGTTCAGAATTGACTAGGTGACACCATACGGGATGTATGGATGCATTTGATAGAATAACCTCATACCCCAAATCTCTTTGGGTCGTCAAAGTCGACTTGGATTTTTCAAAATCTCTAACACTACATGCTCCACGTACAATGTCACTGGGCAAGCCATGGTAATGGTTGAAGACTTTTGAATTGCAAAATCTGCTGCTGCTAAAGCTTGCTCACAAGTGAACTGTCCCTGCAACACTGGATCTAAGAGTCATCTTGGTATGCTAAAGGTTTATGGACTATTAATGTTTGCAGGGCCAGGACTGCTGTCACCACCTGTCCATTTGAGTGAGAAAACAGATCAAATGGTTTCTTGTCATTCAGATTTGCCAAGAGCAGAGCATTGCTGATTTCCGCCACCTTGTGTTCCCGAAAGCAAGTCACCATTTCTTCAGACCATTCTTTCGGACCCTTCACCTTATGTGCTTCCTTAAGTCCCTGCAGTAAAGGCCTCATGTAACTAGAGTAGTCCAAATCCAAAATACAAGATCTACAATAGTTACAGAGTCCCAAGAACTGCTGCATTTGTCTCACTTTGACCGGTTGAGGCATATTTTGAACTGCAGTGACTCTCTCTGGCACTACCTTCCTTCCTGAGAGCGATATCACTTGCCCCAAATATACTACCTCTTTCTGGCAATACTGCAATTTTTCTTTGTCCACTTTAAACCCCTTCCCTTCAAGCAGGGTGTGGGCCATTATTGAATCTCCTCGACACTGCACTTCTGAAGTGCTAAAGACTATAGAAATTCATCCACATACTGGATTACTGTACTGGACACATGTAAAATCCCCAAATCCATTTGAACCATCGTGTTGAAAACACTTGGAGATTCACAGTACCCCTGGGGCAATCTTGTATGCTTGAATCTCTGACCACGATACATAAACACCGTGAGGTACTGATAATCTGGTTATAAGGGAACAGGGAAAAATGCATTCTTTAATTCAATAACCATGAAGTGGGTTGACCCATTAGGGATATTACAGAGAATTGTAGCAGGATTCAGCACCACTGGAAGTTCTGCCTCAACAATATTATTGAGGGGGCGCAAATCCTGGACCATCCTCCTACTGGACCCTTTGCTTTCTTCACAGGGTAGATGGCCATATTACATGGGGACCCGGTAGGTTGCATTATGCCTTGCTTCAACAATGCCATAATGGCCTCCTAAATCCCTTTGTCTGCCTCTCTGGACATAGGGTACTGCTAACCCTGCAGTAATATAGCACCAGGTTTCAGTTTTATCGGCACTGCTCCAATAATCTTTAACAGCCCCACATCATGAGGATTGCTGGTCCATAAATGGTCCGGCACGTTTTCCAAATACTCCTTCTAATGTGGCAATGTGTTTCTAACAATGAGCATGGTCGGTGGTACTTCACTTTGCTCTATCGCTATCTGGCAATGCACCCTAATCTCAAAAACCATTTCTCCTTTGTCTTTGGTGTCTTCGAACACTTGCTCATCGGACACTTCTCTTAGCGATGAGATCGGATTGATGCACAAAACTGTGCGCCAATCTCCACCTTCCTCATCAGTGCCTGAGAGAACCACCCTGTTCTTCTGGATGATTACTGCTTCTAACAATGATGCCAGGAATTACCTCCTGCAACACAGTAGGCCAAAACCTGCCATGTCTGATCTCTGATTCCTGGGACCCAACTCAACAAAACTATTACCCCATAAAGAAACAAAGTCAAATGCACAGTTGCCCCCCTTATTGCACTATCATTACAGTACGCATGCAAACATGCCGCTTCTCTTAATGGATAAGAACCTGGAATCAAGCATACTATACCTTCCTCCGTGAAAGCAATCGACATGTGGAGTCGAGTGAGGAGATCTCTGCCCAGAAGATTCGCTGAGGTATCTGTGCAATACAACAAACAAGCAGATACATTTTGTGTACATGTCTTAATAGAGGGATCTTCAGTGTAAGGAACTGACAGGGTAGCCCCAGATAATCCCTGTGTGGCCATCTATTTGCCTGACAAGGGGAACTCACCTTCCTTGATGCAAGATTTTGTAGCCCCTGAATCGAACATCAATGAAAACATCTGTGCACATATCTGCACACCTATGCGGGGTTCCTCTCCGAAATAGTGGTAACAGACAGGACTGGACACACCAGAGATCCCCTCTTGGTACATATCAGAACCAGGAAGTGGGAAAGGATTCTCTCCAAAAACACTTGCTGCCGTGTAAGGAAAGATCATTCCTTGCGGTAGAGAATTTTTCTCCCATGTTCATACCAGTGCCCGTGCTGGCATGGTCGGTTCAGCAACATAGGTCTGTGCGGCCCTGGTAGCTGGGTTCTGTTCAACCTGTGCCTACTGTGATTGCACAGGCCCTTGGGCATATGCATGGCCGGGGATTGCATTTGCTGAGCTCCTATGTTAAAATGCTGTGGCCTGCTCTGGTAGTCTCGTGCCACGTGTCCCATCCTTCCGCACGACCAACACTGAGCACCATACAATCCTCCATAGTTAATTCCTATTGGCCCATTAAACCAGGGAACCATTGCTCCGAACCCGCCAAATGATCCACTTCCTTATGAAAACCCTATCTTACCCATCGGAAACCCTCTCATTTGCCTTGGACCAGGAGCATACCCGTCCATCCAACTTTGTGTCATACCCGATTCACCATATCCCTGTTGTCCCAACTGTCCCTGCTGTCCCTCCGTGGAGCTGGTAATCACTGCTCCTTCCAAAAAGATTTTCACTAGCTTCTTCTGAACAAGCATGACCTCTGCCTTTTGTGACTGCTCTATACTCCCCATTTCCTTCTCTTTTACAAAAATGCACAATGTGTGCCTGAATTTCCACCCAACTCTTGGCCTCCATCCCTACTACTTTGTCTAAATCGTGCTGAACTTCCTTAGGAAGTCCCTTTTATAGCATGTGGAAAACAATGCCACGTTCTCATCACATGCTTCTCCCATCTCTGCTCTCCACATCTCCTGAATTAACTGGATGTGTGCAGCAGGATTATCATCTATCTTCATTGTTTTAGCCAAAATAGAATTAACATCAGGTATATCGGGACACATAACCCGCAAGGCCCCCCACACCTGTGCCTTCTAATTATTGAATGCTGCTCCATCATGGGTATTTGTATCCAACTGAACTCCTGGATACCCTGCTTGTCTCCAAAGCTCGTCTGACCCTTCTTTCACTAGAGCCGTGAATAAGATTTTCATATCCCCTATGGCAACATGACACTGGCAGTATGTTTCTCTAATGCATTAATCCACTTCCCTGCCCCTGCAGTGAGCGAAGGAAGTGGCTTCATCAAATTATTCCAGTCCATGTGTGTCTATGGCACATAAAACGCCCTTCCCTGACCCTTCTGTTGCAATGGAAACTGAGTTACATCCACTTTTACTGGGGCTTCCCCATCCTTGTCCTACTACTTACTACGGCCAATGAAAGTACCAGTGCGTGTCCTAAGACACCATGGTGTCCTCTCTGTCGCTGCTACTCGAGTGGCAGGTGGGGCTACTACACCCTGCTCTCCCTGCTAAACATCCAATTCCCATTCGCCTCGTCTACTACTCCTGTTGTCACCTCCCCTGATACTTCTATAGGCAGAAGTGCTCAAATCCTGTACGCATAGCAATACCTTCATCCTCCAGGTCCATTATAACTAACTTGTCCAACCTAACAAGAACTTGAGCATGCCTCCACTTCCCTGCCTGTATGTCCTTCACCTGTTTATTCACTTCTTCCCACTGTTCACTTCTCTTCTGTCGTAACAGCACTACCCCTTCTTCTACCCCTTCTTCTGCTAACCTGAGTGCTTCTTCCAATTGACTACACTCCTGTGTCAGTCGCAGCCTATCCTCTATCTTAGTGGTAAGAGGCATAGTATCCCCTTTTGCACTCATTCTCAACCCTTCATCTACTGTTCTGGCTGCCGGCCTCACTCTCTCTCTTTCTTCCATCCTTAATCTCTCTGCTAACCTAGCAGTCAGGGGAGTTATTACCTTTCAGCTTTTTGTTGTCAACCTTTCTACAGCCCTAACCATCGAAGGAGTTACCCTTACACTTTCCACAATATCCTATTTTCTAGGAATTGTAGATGATGAGGCGTTACGTGTGTCCATCCTGCAACCACTGAAATGGCCACTGCATTAAATGGAGATTCAATCTCAGGGTCTGTATACCCTTCTGCAGGCAATAAAGGAGAGCGCCCATATGGGGGCAGTACGGAAGGAATTCCTGCACCCTCCTTTTTCGGCACTTCCTCTGAGACTTTTACAGTATGGGCCTTCCTGCCTTTCTCATACATCCTTCATAGCTCTTAGATGTTGAACCGCTTCTCTAACTTTGAACCCTTGTGCCTAGAAACTAAGAAAGTAGACAGATTTTCCAATATCCCCTTATCATATGTCCCCTGATTTGGCCAAGAATTTAGCATTTTACCCTTAGTTTACCGCGGCCATTCCCGATGGTACTTTTAAATCTTTACCTTATAGCCAGGAAGGACTTGACACAAATGATTGAATAGAGTCTTCATACTCTAAACCTAGTCCAACCTTTAACGATATCACTTCAGAATGACTTAAAACACAGAAGCCGAAACCCATTGCACAAAATGTCAGCCCAAAGAACCCCTTTTTTCCCTTCCTGGTTTCTTAGTCTTCCCACACACTCACCTTGCTCACTTTCACCACAATTACTTTGCTTAGGTATTCACTTTAGTTACATTACTCACTCTTACACAAAAGACAGCATCTTTACCCAAAAAACACACACTGGTCAATATCTCAGAGATATCTCCTTCACTCAAGCATAGAGGAGCGCAATGTTTACCACTACAACACTGCTGCTCTCACTCTCTTCATTATTAGTATGGTATTCACAACTACAATACCGTCTTTTCCTGACTACAGAAGATTCCCTTTACTACTTCGACAAATCAAGCATGAAAAGCGAGGCTAGGGCTCAGTTTGCACAGTCAATACAAAATGAAGGGTGCCAAGAGTATACTTCAGAAAGGAATCTATGGGTGGACTTACCATAGGATGCCACATTATCCGTAGGTGAGGGCTCCAGCCAACCAGACAAGCAAACTGAAGGGTATCAGGACAAACCGCACAATGGACATGCTGTTGGGGATACAACCTAATACCTCTGAAAATAACAAACTAGTTAAAAATATATGCAAAGGATTTACAACATAAAACAGTTTGCTCACTCCTTCAAAGTATTCACCCTTTCAATTACCATAACCTTGTCTAATCTCCACACACACACTCCAATTCTACCCTAACCAAACCCCTTAAATCAAAATAACCTCTTTTACCCTTATTACCCACTTGCTTTACCCACCAAAAGTGCACTCAAATGAACATGAACCCAAGGTGCTCCGAAGTGGTGCTCCTTCAATTCGTCCTTTGAGGCTGCAGAGGACTGAACTCGTTGAGAAGGAAGCATTGAGGAAATCAGTAATGACCGGGGTCAGTGTGGTGGCACAGAGCTTGACAATGTGGGCAGGGCAGGTGTTGCCGTTGCAGTTGGTCAGTTTGAGTGATAGGATGGTTTTGAGCACATTGTCTTGGGAGACTTGTGTGAAGTTGAAGAGCAGAGGGAGGGTTGGCCGTGAGTTGGATTTTTGTCATGGTGATTTTACCATTTCATTGGCCAGGGCAAATTGGATGGTGGAACACCAGTTTTTATCTAGAGGCATTTGTGAACAAGTGGGGCTGGGTTGTCTAGCTCTTTAAGGATGGAGAGGAGTTATTTGGCATTAGAGCTGGAGTTAGAGATGCGTTATAGGAATTGGCTTTGAGAGTGATGAGGCCATGTTTGTAAGTTTTAGCGGTGTTAGAGATGTTTTCACGGTTACCAAGGGTAGGATGCTTCCTCCAGATGTGTTCTGAGGCTCTTTTTTGTCTTGCGGAGGGTTACAAGCTCTTCCGTAAACCAAGCATGAGCCAGCTTATACTGCTTGAGTAGTTAGGGTTTGAGGAGGGCATGCTGGTACAGAGTAGATCAGAGGATCCGGTGGTAGAGGCCCGCACAGATTTGGGGGTCTTTGCACAGAGGGACCAGAGTAGTAACTAGAGACTGTAAGGTGGGCTCAAGTGTCGTTTCAGTCAGCTTGTGGGTGTTAGGCATAAGAGTGGATGTAGAAGGCAATATCGGATTAGTGATAGGTTAGGGAAAGAGATCTCAAACTCTATCAGGGATTGATGCAGCCAGGGAACAGGATTGATGGCTTATATGTTAATATGTGAATTAGTAGAGAGGATCCAGTCCAGGATGCAGCCTTTGTCATGGGTGGGAGAGGAAACATGTTAGATGATGTTCATTTCAGCCAGTGAATTTGCGAGGGCAGAGGCTTTAGAAATTAGGTGATTAGATTTAAATGAACAGAGATGAGGGGAAATTCACCTAGATTTAAATTTACAGTAGTTGGAAAAAGCACCTAGATTTAAGAGAACACAGCAGAGGGAAAATGCATCTAGATTTGAAACTCACAGTAGTTGGAAAAAGCACCTATATTTAAAAGAACACAACAGTGGGAAAATGCACCCACCTAGATTTAAAACTCACAGTAGCTGGAAAGTGCAACTAGATTCAAAGAACACAGCGGAGGGAAAATACACTCTGAAAATAAAACTCAATTATATTCAGCAATGTAATGAAAGCCCACTTGGATTCAAACTTTTGCAGTGAAAAGAAACAAACTGTTGCATTTAGGGTAGATGCAAGTAGATATAAGATAATTAGCTAATAAGAGTAATGGGTTTGGATCTACGTGATTTTTCCGCAGAGGAATAACCCCCGACGGCAATGTTCGCATGGGAAATGTACGCACTACACTTACCTTTCCTTCACGCAGTGTCCCTGCAACGCCGGATCCCTTTCACTTCTGTGATCGGGAACCGGAGCTGCATGGTCCTTTTCTTTTTCTTTTTTTTTCGGGCAGCTGTAGGCGTTTCCCCCGAAACCCCTGCTCACTATACTGTGTAGTATAGTGAGCAGGACACCCCCGCAGGCCCTGTTTATTTATTTTTATTTTATTTTTAATTTTTTCTGTCGGGTGTGCCGCAACCCCCGCTCACTATACTGTATAGTCTACACCCCCGCAGCCCCCCTCAGCCTTTAAAAAAAAAGAAAAAAAGATTTCAGACCGACCCCACCAATAGACCTAAACACATACCATGAAAAGTTCAAACTTTTGGTAGTTAGAACTTTTCCTGGTGTGTTTTAGGTCTTTTGGTGAGGTCGGTCATTTTGGGTTAGGTCATTTCAACCTAACCCATGTGTTTTACTGTAGTGCAATAATGGCTGCACTCCCCGCTCACACCATACTTCCCTTACCAATCGCTGTATGTTGTCTGCTTCAGGCTTCCCAGGCAAACATGGGCCAACACGGAGTAGAGCTGCCCTTTACCTTGCAGCCCTTAGCAGTGGGCAGCCCAGGGGAAGCTGCCCTGGGGTCCTCTAGAAGAGGGATGTCTCCTGGTGCTAGCCACCAATCAGTGGCTGGATGGGCGGGCGAAGAGCAGGAAGAGAACAGGGTCGGGAGCAGGAGGGAAAGCAGCAACAGGACCACCGAGAGGATCAAAACATTAAACAAATGCCCAAGGAAGGGAGATGGTTGGCAGGGGGCACTCGCTGCACTACCAGTGCCTCAAGCACTTCTGGAGGGTGAGAGGACCCACTTTCATGGACCTGTGGAGATATTGCAAATGGCTTGGGCTCGCAGTACAGCGCCCTGTGTATATCCTGGTGCTAGCCACCAATCAGGGGCCGGATGGGCGGGCGGGAAGAGGGGACGGAGTGGGAGGGAAGGTGGCAACAGGACCATGGAGATGATAAAAAAATTAAACAAAGGCCCAAGGAAGGGAGACGGTGGGTGGGAGGTGGGGAAGTGGGAATGCACCAACAGCACTACAAGTGCCTCAAGCACTTTTGGGGGGAAAACGACCTGCTTTCACAGGCCTGTGGAGGCAATGACAACGGCTTGGGCTCACACTAAATACACCTGTGTATATCCTGGTGCTAGTCACCAATTAGGCGCCAGATGGGCGGGCGAGGGGCGGGAAGAGGCCAGTACACGGAGCAGGAGGGAAGGAGGCAATGGGACCATGGAGAGGATAAAATAATTAAACAAAGGCCCAAGCCAAAGGCATAGATGCAATTCAGATGTAATGGTCCTGAATGGTATTCCCTTAGTCAGTTTTAATTCATTAAAGCATTTTAACTGTTTAAAGTTTAGAATTGAATCTGCTGATTCTATTTTTCTGGGCACACATTTGAGTTTTGCATAGGCACAGCACTTCACCCTTTCAACACATCTTATCTATCCCCCTGAAGTTGTATTGCTCTTATGATACATTCTTTTTTGATAATAGCATGCGGATTAATTGACATTAATGAATGTATACAATAAAACAGAATATAACCAGTTACACTGTATGCTTCTGTTGATTATATATTTTGAGCTTTACAAGTGCAGTCTTCTGCAAGCTCCCCCTTTTTTGTGAGGTTCTGTTGTTTGATGTCTGTTAGAAGGATTATTCATTCGCAGTGTGCATGTAGCTTAGTTAGTATCCATATACTGTGTTAGAGCGTAGGGCTTGAGAATGTTAGTGTAGGGAGAGTAGTTGAGTGCCTGGTGGTAAATTTGGAGCTTATACCCTTAATATTATTATTATTGTATTTAATGCGTGCGGACCTAGCTTCGAGAAGCAACAGAGCGCTTTACAGAGATATACACCAATACAGATACATAATGGAGCGCTTTACAGAGGTGTAACACATTACAGATACATAACGGAATGCTTTTCAGTGGTAACAACAGAACCGACATATAGCTTGGAGTAGGATACAGGGGGGGACAGAGGAGGGGCACTGCTGCCCAGGGTGGTGGTAAGGAGAGGGGCGATGTGATGGCCTAGGTGTTGAGGAGAGACTCCTGGAAGACGTGTGTCTTGAGTTCTTTTCTGAATTGTAGGAGCGTGGGGGCGAGTCTGATGCTGATGGGGAAGCGGTTCCATAGTCTTGGGGCGTAGGCAGAGAAGGCTTGTTTCTGGTCCTTTCCATTTTTCAGTGGCAGATTTCAAGTCTGCATGTGTCCTGACTTCTGGTGGTGCACTGTCCGAGAGTTTCTCTGCGAGGTAGCTGGGTGACTTGAGGGCGACTGCCTCATAGATGATGCAGCAAGACTTGAAGGTGATTTGTGCATGCAGTGGGAGCCAGTGAAGGTTGATGAGGGTCGGGGTGATGTGGTCGTATCTGCGTAGACCCTTGATGAGACTTGCGGCCGCATGTAGGATCCTTATGTTTCCATGGTGACGTCTCGGTAGTGGTGCCCCTTGGGCAACGTCTCAGAAGTGGTGCCCTTTGAAAAAAGGTACTGGTCATGAGAGTGGGGCTGCACAGCAGACGCACGGGGGGAGGACATGAATGCACTGCCGTTTGTACAGTGCCAGGGAATCCTTGATTTTGTCCCCTGTGCATCGAGGTTGGGCGGCGGAGAAAAAAGAAAGGCACATTCCTTTCTTTTCATCTCCTCATCTTCCAGGGAGACCCTGTGCCCCACCCCGCCTACCCCCAGGAAAAACGTTTGCAAGACCACAACACATGCTTCACATGAGTGCAAGTTGGTCGTTTTTCATTTTAGTGGAAAAAAGAAATTCCCAGACATAGGAGACAAGAAGTCAAAGATCTGCATTGTCAGCACTGTGTTAAAAGCATGATTTCCAGTTGTGGAGCCTCAGAAGTAATCTTAAACATGATGATGGTCAGTACTTTAAGTGGGATTGGAAATCGAGGCGGAGCTCACTTTAGGGGGTGTGGTCTAAGGACACCCCCCCTAATCAGAGCCCCCCCCTCGATTAAGGGGGGTGGCAGCTGTGGCACACTTTTATTACCTTTGATGCACCCAGCCAGGGGTCAAAGTGGATGTGGGGGTCTAACGGGTATAATGTTCCCTTACTTCTTGGGGCAACCCGTCATTGTTCCCTTACTTTAGGCGACCCACAATACTGTTCCAGGATGCAACATTTTTAAAAATACTTTTTTTTTGTGGTAATTTCATTGCCCATTGGTAACTCGAACCTGAGCCCTGCTGATAACAAGCCAGTGCAACATTGCACTGCGCTATCTCGTAGGTGCTGAAAGCAAATGCTTTATCTCAATAGGGTGCTTGGGATACAAAACCCATTCCCAGCAACCAAACCAGCCAGCTTGACCGTGATCTCTGTATGAATGGCTGTAGCATGTGAATGGCTGCAGCATGTGAATGGCTGGAGGCTCAGGCTTGTTGGCAGGCAATGGGAGAGGTGTGTCTTGGGCTGGCCATGTTCTTTAAGAGGTGTGA
This sequence comes from Ambystoma mexicanum, assembly GCF_040938575.1. NCBI lineage: Eukaryota > Metazoa > Chordata > Amphibia > Caudata > Ambystomatidae > Ambystoma > Ambystoma mexicanum. Next base: position 335,261,213 of record NC_090926.1, on the reverse strand, counting down.
AGGGGGATGGTCAAGGGGAGGCTGCATGAAGGTCCATGCTGAGTGGTACAGTGACACTAATGGATGTCATTTAAATGCACTTTCTTTCATTGTGTTTTCTTCAGTTTGACTACAACTGTTGTAAAACACAATAGGCAAGGAAGGACTCTGGTATGGGGTTTGAATGGGGGAGGGGGCAGAAAAGGAGGTGGGGCAGATGGAACATAATTCCACTACTTTTTTTTACACTTCGACCACTATGCCCAGTCCCTCCTTTTAAACAAAAGAAGGGGCTGGGCGCACCAAAAGGTCTGACACCAATGTGCCCCCGACTCGAACTCCCAGGAGGCACAGAGGAGGCAGTGCTCAGAGCACCATCCTGAAAGTAACTAAAACCTCTCTCTGACACGTTGCTTGTATTCGACTTGCTGCTTGTTTTTGTATTGTGAAATAGAAGCTCAGCCTCCTAAAGACTGACGCAACTGTATCCCTCTCTGGCACTTACTCTGCCGCAGGCACACGAGCCCGCTCAGCCAGGACTACAAGTCCCAGAGTGCTCTCACGCCCACATATAGAAACGTCAGGCGCTTCAGCGCCGGCGCTTCTGCAACGAAGCCGGTCTACGCCGGTCCCGGTGGACGCTACATAAACACCCTCAGCTCTATCCTCACTCAGGACTCGAACTCCCAGGAGGCACAGAGGAGGCAGTGCTCAGAGCACCATCCTGAAAGTAACTAAAACCTCTCTCTGACACGTTGCTTGTATTCGACTTGCTGCTTGTTTTTGTATTGTGAAATAGAAGCTCAGCCTCCTAAAGACTGACGCAACTGTATCCCTCTCTGGCACTTACTCTGCCACAGGCACACGAGCCCGCTCAGCCAGGACTACAAGTCCCAGAGTGCTCTCACGCCCACATATAGAAACGTCAGGCGCTTCAGCGCCGGCGCTTCTGCAACGAAGCCGGTCTACGCCGGTCCACGGCGTCCGACGGCTCACGGCCCAAAACGCTGCCATTTTCGACATAAGGGCGACACAGCAAGAAGTAAGGTATGGGTCGCCCAAATCTATCTGAACTACTGTCCCGAAACACAATCTTACAGCAACTAGGATTAGTTCAAAATTATCTCAGACACAGACAAGAGATAACACCCTCCAACGCAACATTGACAAGTAGTACTATACCCAAAGCCGCCCTCAACACGAAACCCGACTTGGACATAGAAGACGACAAAGTTCATCTCAAAATTGCACTATTAAACACCAGGTCCATGCCTAAACATGCACAAGAAATCCATGATTACATCATGGATGAAAACTTAGACATCCTATGCCTTACAGAAACTTGGCTACAAGAGCTCGTTGGACCCACGATAGACACAGCAGTACCTACAAACTACAATATCTACATAAAAAATAGAGACACAGGAAAGGGTGGAGGTGTGGCGATCATCGCAAAAAACTCACTCAAACTCTTTGCCTCTCCTATTCAGTGTTCAGGTTGTGAGGTCATTCACCTCAAACTCACACCCACCCCAAATAACTGCATCAATATAATCACTATCTACAGACCCCCATCTTTAGTATCAGATTTTAACGATGAGATCGTGACCCTACTTAACAACCTTAAATCAACCAATTCAGAGACCATATTGTTAGGTGACATAAACAGATGGAGGGGGAATATACAGGACCAGCAAGCCATTTCCCTAGAAGAGGACTTAGAGAACAGCGATTTCACCATCATTAATAAAGAGCCTACCGCAACTACAGGGAATCAACTAGATTGGATCGTCACAAACAACCCCAAAGTTACTATACTCGGCACTTACCCCTGCATTTGGTCAGACCATTTCAAAATTGAAATTTCTCTACCACTGAAATTCAATAAGGGAAAACTAGCTAACTTGCCAAAACCAGTTATGGCCAGAAACCTGAAAAAGATCACGAGTAGTATGCTCTCTGAGGAAATGCAGAAAATCATGAGCTCCACTAAGGACGAAGACCACAGTAAACATATAATCTTGACTTACAACCAAGGCATGTCAAAACTGTTAGACACCTATGCCCCCCTGAAAGAGAAAAAAGTTAGACCCAACCCAAAACACCAAAAATGGTTCACTGCTGAAGCCATTAAGCTTAAAAAGGACAAAAGAATTATTGAAAGGAAATGGATAAAAGATCCCTCCGAAACTAATAAAAGCAACTGGAAGACAGCAGACCACTCATATAAATCAAAACTAGTGGATTTGAAGAAAAACCACTATAATGATATCATAAGTACTGCGGCAAACTCCACTGGAAAACTCTTCCAAATCCTTAAATCCATAGATAAGCCTACAACACTCACACCACCGTTCCAGCCAACCGAAACAGACTGTGAGAATGTTCAGACTGCATTTCAAAACAAAATTACCAAAGCCAGAGAAACTATCATTAACTGCCAGACCACATACACTCCAGTTAAAACTTACCTCATAGAACATAACATCGAGACAGAAACCCCTAAATTCCAATTCCCACCCACCACAGTTGACATTATGAAAAAAACGCTATCCACCATGAGGTGTACCTCGTGCTCAGAAAATGTTCTTCCCCCTAAACTTATTCTTGAAAACCCTGATATCTTTGGTCCCTTTCTTACAAGAATGGTAAACGCCTCATTCAGAGACCATACTGTACCCAACATCATCAAAACAGTCACGGTCACACCTTTACCAAAAAAAACAGACCTTAACCAACAGGACCCTGCCAACCTCAGGCCCATCATAAATTGCAATTTTCTGCTGAAAATCATGGATAAAATAGCTACTGATCAACTTCAAAGCTTTATAGATGAAAATAACTTACTTCACCCACAACAATCTGGGTTTAGATCCAGCCACAGCACTGAGTCGGCGCTATTAGACCTCCAAACTGAAATGCTCTCCATCCTGGACAGAGGCAAATCAGGGTTACTGATACTGCTGGACCTCTCGGCGGCATTTGATTTGCTAGATCATGTCAAACTCCGGGAGGCCCTCGAAAAATCTGGCAATTGCTCAGAAGGAGCCATCGAATGGATTGCCTCATTTCTGCAAAACAGACAATCCAAGATAGTTTGGGGAGACAAAGCTTCTAACACCAAATTAGTCGACTGTGGGGTCCCTCAGGGAGCCAGTTTCTCCCCCCTACTTTTTAACCTCTACATGCGATGCCTTTGCACCATGCTTTCCCAGATGGGTATATTTTTTACCAATTTCGCTGACGATACCCAACTGGTATTTGAACTCAGTGGGAACTACCAAATAGACAATGATAAACTTTCTCTCCTATACAACACCATCGAACACTGGATGAAAGAAAACTGGATGTGTTTAAATGGCTCTAAGACTGAGCTCATGATATTCGGATCTACACAGGCCAGAAAAAAATTGAGCCCTGCCTTTAACTCATTTACCATCAAAAACATCCAGATTCCAATATCAGCAAAAGTAAAGACCCTAGGTGTGTATCTTCAAGCCTCTCTTGGCGCTGAAGCACATACAAGCTACCTTAAAAAAAACTGTCAGTATCATCAGATTCTCCTTAAAAAGATCAGGCCATTGCTAGACCAAAAGAACAGCACCATCATCGCTAGGGCCACTATATTGTCTAGATTGGACTACGGAAACTCCCTACTCTTGGGAGCCAATAGCAAGTGCTTGAAAAGATGCCAAACCATCCAAAACAACGCCATCAGAACGATCACTGGAAAATCATGGAGAGAACACATCTCCGGAGAAAGGAAAACCCTCCATTGGTTGGCTATGGAGGAGAGAATCTCCTTCAAGTCTCTCACCATGGTACATCGCTGCCTATATGGCGCAGCCCCGGCCTACCTCAAGAAACAGTTTAAATGGTACGAGCCGCCCAGGAGCCTCAGATCATCAAACACAGGCAAACTACAAACCATTATAACTAAAAAACAACACGGCCTTGGCAAGGCCTTCCCGACATTAGCCATCGGAAAATGGAATGACTTACCCACCTCATTAAAACTTGAGCCTAACTACCTCACCTTCAGGAAAAAACTGAAAACCTTACTCTTTAAGTAAATCCCGGTAACATAACGACTCAATTTGAGTTAACTTGGGCCTTCTCTCGCCTAGTCCCGTCTCCTTTTCTGTTGTCCAGTCTACATGTAAGCGTTCTGATGCCCGCGGGCTTTAACGCTATATAAACAAATAAATAAAATAAAAATAAATAAATGCAGCAGGCAGCCCTTTCATTCAAGGGGCCTGCTTTAACCACAGGCTCCTTGAATGAAAGGTGTGCCTGCTGCTGGTGTCTCTGTTCTCGAAACAGGAGGAGGGCTGGAGGGCCCAGTCTCTCCTTTTGTTTCCGAGTAACTAGTCATCACCCAGCATGACTAGTTACTCGGAAACAAAAGGAGAGCTGGGCAGTCCAGCCCTCCTCCCGTTTTGGGTACATAGACATCAGGCAGCCGGCACTGTACGGTTACACCTGCTCCTTGCAGGTGTCAGTATTTCGGTTTAGAAAAATGAAAAGACAGCTCCTTTTCTTTTTTTCTAGTCCGAAGTCTAGATACAATGCAGGCTAATGTTCACCATTCCATCTAAGTGTTGGACATGCTAACATTCAAATTTGATCTAAGTGTGGCAGATGCTAATGTTCACAGTCCTATCAAGATGCGATGTAGGCTAACGTTCACAATTCTGAGTGTGAGACATGCTAACATTCAAGATCCATCTAAGTGTGGCACATGCTGACTTTCACAATATTATCTATGTGTGGCATGTGCTAACATTCACAGTCCTGTCTAGATGCGGCGCAGGCTAATGTTCACAATTCTAGGTGTGGCACTTGCTAACCTTCACAATTCCATCTATGGGCCTCATCACGACTTCGGCGGTAACCCTTTAATCCGGCGGTAGCGCTATTACCGCCGGGTTTAAGGGTCCGCCGAATCAGGGCTTCGGCGGATTTTGCCCCAGCTCTGAGCTGGGGGGGAAATCCGCCGAAAATTTGCGCTATTACCGCCGGCGGGAAATCCGCCGGCGGTATTAGCGCGAAGATTCCCCATTGAGCCCAATGGGGAATGGGGCATTCCCGAATGGGCTCAGTGGGGAATGGGGACTTACATTACTGCCGAACTCGTGATCCAGCGCTATTAGCGCTGGGGAGTTCGGCGGTAGGGCTAATACCGCCCGCGCTAATAGCGTTACCGTTACCGCCCAAGTCGTGATGAGGCCCTATGTGTGGCATGTGCTAACATTCACAGTCCTGTCTAGATGCGGCGCAGGCTAATGTTCACCATTCCATCTAAGTGTTGGGCATGCTAACATTCGAATTCCATCTACGTGTGGCACATGCTAACATTCACAGTCCTGTCTAGATGCGGCGCAGGCTAATGTTCACCATTCCATCTAAGTGTTGGGCATGCTAACATTCGAATTCCATCTACGTGTGGCACATGCTAACATTCACAATCCTGTCTAGATGCGGCGCAGGCTAATCTTCACAGTTCTCTCTAGGTGTGGTACATATTAACATTGGCAAGTGTGTTAGAATGCAATGCAAGGCAACATTTACAGTCCAGCCATGAGTAGATTTAGGCTGGAGGTCACACATCTCTCTAACTATGCATGGTGTAAGCTCAGAGGATGGTGTCATTGGATGCCCTGTCCCCTTCCCCCCAAGAATCCGCCCACCCACGCCACCCACATAAAAAAAAAGAAATATGTGAAATGACGCCAATCTGAGCACGATTTACGCTCGTCTGATTGGCTGCACTCTGTCTTTTTGTAGCCAATCACATTGAGGTGTGGGCAGAGTTACCGTAAGGGCCAGAAATCTTGGCGACTCCACAGTCTTTCTCGGAGATCCGGAGAAGAGTATGAAACCCCGGAGTGTCTGGGATAAAACCTAGACACTAGGCACGATGATAGGATCGTACAGATCACCTCCCCTCCAGAAAGACAGCACAATCATCACGGTTTTGGTGTCTGCAGGCTCCTCATGGTTTTCCCATCTGTCTAGGATTTCCCTCAGGTGTGCCCTGCACCCGCTGTGAATCTGCAGGCATGGGGGACACCCGCACGGGGGAATTTCCAAAAAAGAGGTAAAAATACAGAAACCCTGTCAGGAAAGGCGGCTGTAGAAGGGGTACAGCAGATGCAGTAGTGGTGCAGTCTTCCCGCACACAAACAAAACGCTACCACGCAGACAGTAGCAGCACAGCCTTCCTGGCACACACAAAGGTATAGCCGGCCAGACAGCAGCGGTCACATTGTGCCTCTCATGCACACAGATCAGGTACAGCATAGATGTTCTCAGTGTACGCCTGCCTCACACAAAGAATAGGCACAGGCAGCAGCTGAACAAGATGCGCCCATATACAGAGCAGGTACAGCCCAGACAGTTGCACTACAAGCTGCTTACACCAAGAACAGATAGCGCAGGCAGCGGTGCTACACGCTCCTCTCACAAACACACACCATAGCAGCAGGAGAGTATGCAGCGCTGCACGAGTGGGTGGGCGAGCCATGAAAAAGTGCTGCTACTTTCCTCCCGAAATGCAGTGCGCGCGATTCCATACAGTCCCATTCGTGCCCCCACCACCCGAATCAACTTTTTTGGTAGCGTTACTGTCAGATGGCATTTGATAACATAATTAAAAAAAAGAAAACTGGAGGAACATTACAGATGCAGGAAACTCATCTATTAGAGCTCTGTCCAGGCGCTGATGGGCAAAATGCATGCAAACCTCCAAATTTGCATATGGATTGCACCAACAGAAGTGACTTCACAGAAAAGGGCATTGCAAGGAGCATCATCAGTCTTTGATACTTGGAGGCACCATGGAAGGGACTTTAGAATAAGTAAGCCAAGCGGAAAATAACTTTGTAGTGCAAAATACCTAAATTGTGCTATTATTTTAAATAAAGCTACTCTATAGTCATTAGGGTTTTTTTTTTCAAAAATAACAGCATGATATATTAACATAAGCTATGAAGTGAATCACTTACAGAGCTGCAGATAAGACACGGTACGATTAAATGATTTGCCCAGGATCACACACTTTGGTTAAATGGTGAAAACGGGATGTGGACAATTTAAGCAACTGAACAGATCTTTCCAGGTTTGGTTGATACAGATATTTATAAAGTTTTTGCTTTGCAGTTCATGGTCTTAAATCATACTTTCTTTATAGGAATGCCTTCGAAGCAAACCACATTGCATAATAAACTAGCCTTTTCTAATAAAGTAACTATTCACTATATCCATCATCACCGAAATATGTTGAGCAATAAGAGAATGGCTTTAGTTTTATTCTCCCCATACAGCATGCAACGTTATAATAGAATCATGAAGATGAATGTGAGCCTAACAAATCCCCCTTGGGTTTTAACGCCATTCACTTTTCATAAGGGACAAAAGACCTTGCTAATAGAACCCCCTCTCTCCTATCAATGACTAATGGCTCCGATTGTACTGCTCTGTGCCAGAACAATGAGGGTGCTGAGCAGGAACACTGTGCTCGGCCACCTCATTATCCTACCAGCGGTACACCTTTCCCGTCCCACTGCCAAATGTCCAGGTCTGGCTCTAAAAGAGGTAAACTTCATACCGAACCCCCTCCAGCCCCTTGAATAAAATATATTGCACAAAATAATTGTTTCAGGCCCCCCCTTACCTAGGGGTTGCCACCCCACCCCCCTAGGGGGCCCACAGGATTGTTCCGGGGGCTCCAGGCACTTTAAAATATAATCAAAATGTCTACGGCATATATTTTCTATGAAATGCAGTCAAGTTGATCCTTTTTTAAATTAAAAACAGTCATCTGAATCCCTTTTTAAAGAGACAACCCCCCCACTCGAGCCCCGCCCCCCTAGGTCCCCCAGTTTTAAGACCACTGATCTACACAGAGCCGCCAAAGCACAGGCAGTAGCAGTTCAAGCACCCTTCACACACAGAACAGGTGCAAGTGACCATCAGGAGAGGTGTACCAGCAGCGCAGTGTACATGCACAGGACCGGCAGGAGGAATTTCTCCCCGCAAGGTCTGTGCAGCAGGTCAAACGTCCTTGGCTTCAGGGAGAATGGCTTACATTTAGGGAGACCCAGTCTATCTTCAGTAATGGGGAGGATGAAGCACTTGGGGCCCGATTCACAGAGCGTTTTCCTATGGAATTCTGCCATTATAAAACGTTTGTGTGAATCAGGCCCTCAGTTGGTGGTGGGGGTGCGGGGCGCACACGTTTTTGTTGCTCCTCCTGCCCTCCCGCCCTCCCTCCCTCCCTGCCTCCCTCCTTCCCAGTAGCACAAGTTATACCTGCACGACCGCATTGCACTGCGAATGCCTTAACACCTGCCAGGGCGGGACACATTAATTCCCTGGAATGCCTGCCAGAGGAAGGACAACTCTTCCCAGCAACACAAGTGCCACTAATACTAATCACAGCACACCTATCACTCATAGCGATAAGTATTTCCACACCCAACTGACATGCGCCTTGACACTTTTAATTATGGGTTTTTCATCTCCAGTCCCAACGCAATGACGCTCGTTTTTTCTTCCTGGAAGAGGCGAAGGCTAAACTATAACCTCCTGCAGCTGCCCAATATACCGTGCTATGGCGAGTCACACATTCCGGAACCAGCAGAAATGGGAGAAAATCCTTTCAAACAACATCCTATAGCTGGTTTCCCATGATATCCGGCTCGGCACGTGCGCGCAACTGCCAAAATCCGATGCAGGGCTAGCGCATGACAATGAGAGCAGCCACCCCCGCCTGGAGCCAATCACCGGAGGCCGACTCTGGTGAGGTCATAGTTGCCTCTGATACTGATAGGCCGAAATGCGGTGGCAAAACAACACTTTCTGTACAGACCTCAGTGCTTTGGGACCACTACGGAGGTATTTTGATGCAGTATAACGACTATTAAGTGCAGCAAGCCCACCAATAGTGTCAGACAGGCGCTATACAAGACCACTTGCATTACCTTATTACATTAATTTACATTGGGCCCTTTCTCTAAGATACTGCCCCTCAGTGGCCAGACTGACATGTCTGGCTAGTCACCAGTCCTCCGACATTTAATAGAGGCATAAGCAGAGGACAAGGTCAACCCTATGGTGGCCTAGTTTGGTGATGACCCGGGATTGCCCTCCAATACCCAGGGACGTAACCTTGGTGGAGGGTGAATGACACCCTCTCCTTTTTTATCTATCTCTCTCTTAGGTGGTTTCCAAAATGGAAGCAGGAAAAATTGACAAAAAACCCTAAGGAAGGGTTTCTTACTTTTGTGGGACTTCGCCAAGTCAGCTTCGAGGGAAAGGGCGGAGGGTGTCATTATCCAGTCTATCCCAGACCACCCGGAGTTCATGAGTGATCTGTTGCCCGGCGGCCAGGGGCTCCGCCAGGAAAGCCTTGGGTGGCGGGCAGTTCTTCTGGTCCAGATTGGCTGCGAGTGGAACAATCCTTCCTTTCTCTTGGTCAGGCAGGTTGAGGGTGGAGATCGGATGGTAATATGCCAGGGTTTGTGGGTTGGTACTGTGTTTTTAGTGACTTGGGGGATGACGATGATGACATGTTTGTGAAGTTCCTCAGCAGTGTGGAGGAAGACATTGCGACCTTTGTGCTGAACAGTGCATTTGGAATATTATGGTGTTCCTATTTCGGTTGGTTGTTGGATGTTGAAGAAACATGAAGGCTGTTAATGATATTGGCTGTTTCTTCTCCTCGCGGCACCAGAGTTGCAGACTGGAGGGATGGCGGAGGGTGTTGCTTATAGAAGATCAAAGCTCGTGGCATCACCTGTGGTGTGCTGCAGCACGTAGATGCACTTTTGTGGGCATCAGATCATCGGGCAGTTGTCAGAAATGGGTGCCAGTGCCCTCTCTGAAGCTGGGGCAGATATGTTGTGGCATCTCTTGAAGAGATCTTTTGGCCGTGTCCATTCTCATAGATGCAAGACTAGAAGTGGACCTTACTGGTTCTCATGATGGCTATTTGATAAACTTCATTGTTATTTTGGGAGTTGTCCCATTCAGCAGAGTACTTCTAGTGCTGCCATTTCCTTTCCAGTTCCAATCCTCTGCATTTCCTCTGGGAGGTTCATTGGGGAACCAGTCATCCTTCAAGGCAATGATGATTATGAACATATGTTGCAGCCTCACTGCGCCACCAAGAAAAAAGTTGTGGAGACTGCTTTAGTTGCAGAGTATATTGAATGAAAACAGGAAACAGCCTGACACGTGTTTCGAGCAGTGCTTGCTCTTCATCTGAGGCTTGTATTAAGAAGGTCTGATTTGGTGGGCTCGTATTATTAGCTGTGTTAGCTTTTAATATGTCATGAATGACAGTCCCACGCTAGCAGACCACCAGCAATATCCATTCCGCATTCATGACATATCAAAGCTAACACAGCTAATAACACGAGCCCACCAAATCAGACCTTCTTAATACAAGCCTCAGATGAAGAGCAGGCACTGCTCGAAACACGTGTCAGGCTGTTTCCTGTTTTCATTAAATATACTCTGCAACTAAAGCAGTCTCCACAACTTTTTTCTTGCTGGCGCAGTGAGGCTGCAACATATGTTCATTTGTGTTATGCCTGTGGCGTACTAGGGCAAGGTACCCACAACCTCCAGCCACCTGCTGCCTCTTCTACCCTAAAAGTCATTTTGCAAGCGCAGTGTCCTCTCTGGCTTATTTTGCCCTGCCCTTTTGCCTAATGATGATTATGCTTTGCAGTTTGAGATATTTTGCTTGGCATTTGGTGAGCTGGACTGCTCAGTGGATAGCCTGGTATGATTGATTGATTATTTATTATGCACTTATACACAAGTGTTTCAAAGCGCAGCCATGCATGGGAGGGGAAGACATAGGGAAGACAAGACAAACGATCAAACTAGGCATGGTACATTCAGATCATGCAGGTGTACAGAACAGGAAGTGTGGGGGGGGGCAATAGGCCGTCAGAACATGGGCTAATTGCAGAGAGATACCATGCTCATGGGTCGTAACCTAAGTGCATTAGTGCTGCGGTAGGTGTAAGGCCCGGGGGCAAGTGCAGGAGACTGGTGAGGAAGCTTGGGACATGTGAGGCTCTGAAGGTACACCAGGCAGCCAGTCAGTGAAACTGAGCAGAAGTAGAGTACAGAGAGAGACAGGGCAGAGAGAGGTGGTTAGCAGGGGAGAGCGAGAGAGAAGGAGGAGGCGAAGAGGCTGTTGTATGGCTGTTGTTGTTTCATCTGGATGAACCCATAAGGCAGAGACAGCCTGTAGGGTGTTGTCGTCACTGACAATCCTCCTTAGATTGCTTGTCCAAGGCATTGTTGGGAATCTTGATGAAAGGTGCTAAGACGTTATCTGACTAGGGGAGAGTTTTCAAGCTTGCATATCAGTAGACAAAAGAGATGCTATGCAGATGTTGCTGAATGAGAAGATGATTGGGTGCTTTGATGAGGTCAGTAGGTGTTGTCAGGCGTGCAAGATGCCTGGGAGGGAAGGCGACTTGGCTTTCTGGGGTGGATATTAGGTGATAGTGCTTATGAACGAAACAGCAGGGCCTGTGAGGCCTTTGATGGGAAGGTATATAAAGGAGTGGCAGGAGGGGCAGTGATTTCCAATGGGATACTGAATCATGAAGTACACTCTAATTTTTTTGCCGAGGTCTGCACTCAAATTCTTGAGTAGAAGGTTAGTGCCCACAGGAAGGAGGTTAGGGAATAATGTGTGAGATGAAGTGTCAGAGAAGCAGGTTTCTGTGACGGTTTTAGGACTAGGAAGTGACGAGCAGACCCCTTAATGATTCCAGTGGTGTGTGCTGCATCCACTATGGTTGAGCAGCACTCTCCTGAAGGTGCTCGACCCCTCAGTGGGAATCTTTGTGAGCCAGCCATTGAATCGATGATAGAGGCTAATAGAAAGAAGGGCAGTCATTTTGAGTAGTGAAGCTAAGGGTCCTCATCTCCGTCAGCTTCGGATGTTTCTCGGCTTGGAAGATAGGCTTCCTGCCTATTGGGGCCGACATTGAAGAGCTGGTGGATTTGAAACCACATCTAATTGTCATGGTGGGGCCTAGAGCACTGAGGAAGCCATCTTTAGCTTTAAGAAGAGGTTGTGTTGAAGTGATACAGTTGTGGGACCAGTTCTTGGTTTTGTGTGGGCAAAGAGTGGGAAACTTCCAATACATGATATGCTTGATTTAGATTTGATTTTACCCCATCAGGGCTGTCCATGCTAAATGCAGCTGCTGAATGACTCAAATCTGCATTCGAAGCATCCCAGGTAGACTGGTTGGCGGTTAGGATGACTTTGACATTGTTTTGAAGCTTGATGATTAATGATATGATAGTTTATTTATATAGCGCCTATCCACAATGGGCCTGTTTCATGGAAGTGTTTTATAATAGCGCAATCCCATAGGAAAACGTTCAATGAATAAGGCCAAATGTGTTTCAAAGCGCTTCAAGGCAAGGGATGGAACAAGGGAAAATATAAGGACATTCTGACAGGCCATGAACAGTAAGGATGTGAAATTAACCATCGTACTCGGCCTGACGATATTTTCAGATAGTGCAAGAGCTAAGACATAGATAAGAAAGGGAGGGGGAGAGTGGGCAGGAAATGGAAACAGACAGGTGACTACTATGCCTGACGACATTTCTGGTAGAGCCCGAGAAAATCAAAAGGTAAGGGAGATGGGTGCAGAAAGGGATGGGAGGAACAAAACAAGCAACTAGACTATAGTAATACGCCTGATGACATTTCAGATAGTGCTGGGCGGGTGCGGGGGGGCACACTGGAGGGGAGGAGGAGGAGACAGATGAGGTTGCTATCATACTAGGTCCAGGGACAATTCTAATAGAGTAAGTGCACAGAAGAAAGTAAGGGGAGGAGGGGTTAAGATGGAAGAGCTCCCCCAGAGGCAGCAACCTTTAGCATCCACCTGACCAAGACATCATGCAAAAGAGAGCACGAACAAGCAGTGTGGAAGATATTATCCCTAAAGGGCAGGTTGCTAGTAAAGGAGACCAGGTTGTTTTTTTACTTCCCTGGTTTTACCACTAGAGTAATTGTCGATGGCAAATGTTCAGGGTCTGCTTTTGAGGTTCTCGTCGTTGGTTTTTTGTCTCCCCCCGATTTCAACAAGACTTCAGCTGAGCAGGATTGTTCATGTGAAGCCCAGCAGCCCTTTGGCAATTGACTGACCAGCTGGTTACTAGAGGACATTTCGATGGCACAAGATGCTGGTGTCTCTTGGAGAGGCACAGTGATGTTCCATTGCACGGTGTTGGCATGTTCAGCTGCCCGGGGGAATTGTATTCAGTTGTGCAGCGGATTCATTTGCTGCTGGCTTTGTGCTGCTCAGAGCGCAATGACCTCGGTTGTGATGGACCCAAAGGTGATCATGGGTGCAGCGGAGTCACACTGAATGGGTCCCTAGGTGTGCAGTGATGAACTGGAATCAAATTCTAAAGGTGCATTGATGGGATTTTTTAGCACATTCAATCAGCCCAATCAGGACCAGCTTCATTGGCCTAGGAGAATCTCCATTACTGGCCACAGGGAGAGCGCATTCATTGGCCACAGCAGTATCCAATGGCAAAGTGATATCACATTCAATAAAGTAGTGGAGTTTGATGGCACAAAGGGACACATTCAATGCCACAATGGGATCCCACTCCATGCACAATGAGATCACGTTAAAAGCCACAATTGGATTGCATTCAATGCACATTGTTGTTCAATGAGATGGCCCATGAGGCTAGACAGTGGCCAGGCAGTAGCAGCCGCAGCATATGCACGCATGCGCTCATGAATGGTGCGACTTGCCATGCAGCTCAACCACAGCTCTAAATCTGCTTGGAGCAGGTTCAGAGCAATTGATAGGATACGTGAAGTCACATCAGTATTTATGGGCACTAGACTCTCAGAATTGTAGCACGCAGTGCACTTAGGAAGTCAAATAAAGATAGGTAGCACTGGGTCATGGGAAGAGTACTTGCACTGTGGGGCAGGCATGGAAGACCTTCCTCAAAGCAGAGAGACCTGAGGGGTATGAGGAGCAGAGCAATTATTGCACTGCTGGAGGGGTGCACATGGTGGCTGTGCTGAGGCTGTGCAAGACACACAGCTGGAACTCCTGACCATCTGCCTGTTAAAGGTCCACCTGGAGCAGACCTCTTTGGGGTCTGGGGCTGTTGTCCCATGGGCACTGATGCTTCAATCAGGCTGCGGAGGGGACGGATAGCAGAGCAACGGCTGCTGGGAGTAGGTTTGGCATGGCGTGTCTTCTTTTACCATGCGTTGGCCACAGAGCAGTGAATGGTGGCATGTAGGCCCACATTTCCTATGCATGACCCATGGAGCAATACTATATTGATGAAGCCACGTGATCCTACATTTTCCTCTGTTTGATAGCTGCCCCAGATCATTGGTCTGTTCTCCTTTTGGATTTATTTTTCCAATGATATTCCTCAATGTTCTGTATTGACAAAACAGAGCTCCGCCCACTGTCTTTCGCTTTTTGACTGTTTCATATGAAGACCAAATGGTATCAGATTCTAGATCGTGGGATTACTGAAGGGAAGTGGAGTGATCTGTGTGAACATGTCAGAATGACCTACCGCCCTAGGTTTAGGGGAGTGAGCCCATCAAGTCAAGATATTGAAGAGTCTATTGGACTGCTGCCAGGAAGGCGAGCAGAGGTATGGTGTACCCAGATGTGTGCTGGGGATGGAAGCATTAGACAGGTACCGTAGAACATATGCGCTGGGATTGCTTCTTAGGATCAGAAAGTGTTGGGCAGATATTACAAACTCAATGAATACAGTCTTGAGGATTAGTTTAGAATATTGCTTTGAGAGGCAGATTCTCGGAGATGATGCTCAGGTAAAGACCTGTCTTACCCGCACACATGCTGGCTCTTCAGGGCTGCAATGGGTGCCAAAAGAATAATACTCAGAGAATGGAAGACACTGAGAGCCCCGATTAAGGATTAATGGGTGACTAAACTACGCAGAATATTATTGATGGAAAGAAAAAGACGTAGGAAGTTGTAACTATATGAGGAAATCTGGTCTTGCTTTCTCTTGATTGAATTATGAACAGTTTTTAGACCAGATGGGAAAGGAGGAGAGGGGAGGCTGGCTAATGCTTTACATAGCGATACTTTTAATAATTGCTCTGTAGATATTTGTTTTATCTAAAAGGAAAACATGTTAATAAAATAAAGGAGTCAATGGTGGAGATACAAGGATATCCACTCAATAACAAAGAGCTACCACAAAAGCAACAGAAACAGAAGGCAGCTGCCATTATACACCCAGGACCCTTGCAGAGTCCACATAATAGAGTCTCAGGAAGAAGGCCCTGGCCCTTCAGACAAATAGGGCCAGTTGTGAGTGGTGGGCTTTTAACTACTGAGGGCAGTCTACCGTTATCGGTGGAGAATCCGTCTTGCGTCATGCTGCTTCAGCTGACTTTGGCTCTGGATTTATTATTTAATAGTTTGGTTCTTGTTAGCTCCATGGCCAAGTATAACCTAAAGCAACACTGGATAACGTATGATATGATATGATATGATACGTTATTTATAACGCGCTTAATACCCAGATGTTTCTAAGATCAAACCTGGGGTGCTCTGTGTCGTCATGCTTCCAAGGCGAGAACGTTGCCCCTGAGCTATCCTACCGAGACGTAGCATTGCTTGAACTCTCAGATCAGGTTTGCTTGGAATGCCGCTCCCCAGGAGGTGGCCAAAAGTGACCTTAACTGAGTATGGAGAGTTAGGTGTCACCTGGTGCCTCAAATGGTACTGCCCAGTACTGCTTATCTGGTTATCACAACACCAATGAAGGGTAGTGGGCGGGAAACTGTCCTATCGCTGCCACATGCATGTCCCTTGGGCCCCAGAGGCCCAAGTCCACTGGGCATTGAGCCTCATTTCGAGTTTGGCGGTGCAGTCAAAAACGGTGGTTATGCAAGTTACCACTGCATTACCGCGCTGCCGATCTATGGGTTTGGAGGTAACGCTGAGGAAAAACCTTAAGCACAATGCTGGAGGTAATTGCTCTGCTTTATTGCCAAAACACAACCAAATCGGTGTAATTAACACCAGTGGAATTATCGCCAGTGGTAATTCCGCCGAAATTCCCATGGAGTCCTATGGACCCCGATAAATGAGAACTAACACCGCCTATTGTATACTTGTAATCCAGTGTTAATTCCTCCGGACCAAGTGGCAGCAACGGTAAATAGATGTGGTGGTATTTCAGCGGATTTACTGCCGAAATACCAGCAAACTTTTAATGAGGCCCATTGTCTCACACTGAGCAACCAAGAGCGCACACAGATCCAGGTCGGCACAGGATAAGAAAATGGATTTCGATTAAACAGCAAATTAGACAGGTATAAATGAACAGTGACCAGCAAACACTTAAAACGCTGGAAATTAATGTTTCATGGAGAGGCGCACATAATCCACTTTAAATTCACTGTGCATAACTCTCGACAGTGATACTTAATCAGTCTTTTTCTTCCAATCAAATGGGCCTCATTCTGACCCTGCCGGTATCCTGGCGACATTTGGTTCTTAGCTTTTCCGGCACTGAGTCTGGGGGCATGGCCACCGGATTACGATTGCCGACAGGACGGTGTTAATCCCCATTTATGGAGTCTCATAGGACTCCATAAGGGGATTTGCCGTCATTAACGGCACCGGCAATACCCGTGGTGGTAATGAAAGTTTTTTTTTGCCAGTAGGGCACCTGGTTTACCTCCAGTTTTTCAGGTGGAGGTAAGCAGGTGCCCCACCGGCAAACCTGTAGTCGGCCGGTCCGTTAAAGTGCCGATATTCGTGAAAACCAGCACTTTTTTACCCGACCAGCCAACATGGAATGAGGCCCAATGCACGGTCTTTCTCACTGGATGCATGACAACACTAAAGAGATTAGCTCCTGTCACAGATTATTCAGCAGTGTGGATTTTCGAGGGTCGATGTTCAGTAATCTGTCACATTTAAAAAGCAGATGCAACAGCCCCCACCCAAACCCAGTACCACAGGAAACCAGTATGACCAGTTTGCAGGTCATCACTTACCAAAACAGTACTGCAGCACTGTACTTTCAGGTCGATGTGATGTACCATGCATCCCTCATCACCCCGTGGCACAAAGGAGCAGGGGTAAGTATTCAGGTGGACCCCAAGACTGTGGTAAGTCTTTGGGTAGCAGTTACCCAGGAGGCCCTCTATAATTTTGTGTTACGGAAGTTATGTTACTGTGAGACTTGTTGAATTGCAAACGGGCAGTCCTGCTCGGATTATTTACTGGTAATCTTCCTTACTCCTAGTCCTACTTTTCCTGTACTTAACAGTGAGGTACCTTACCTCCTTTCAGGAACTCCTTTTCACTTTTAATTCTTCTCCATCTTGGACCTGCCTCCTCCCTTCAGGGCATATTGTCTCTCATCACCTGACAACAGTCCGTCATTACCAGCTGCCTTTGTATCCCCATTCGCCAAATTACCAGTCGGGACGGATAGGCGAGATGGAAGTACTGGGACCAGGAAGAGTAGAACTAGGAATAATGAAGATTAGCGCTAAGTACTAGGTGTATTACTTTAACGTCTCTCTACCTCTTCCCAGTACTTACCTGTGAGGGATACTAACTCTGGGAAATTAATGGGCCTAAAATAAAGGAAGAAACAGACCATAGGATGATATACACAGTAACCATGACCACATTTATTCAAGAACCACCATACAATAAAACCATCTGCATCTGAAAAATCACAGAAGTGCCACACTTAACACTGTAGCTCCAAATGCCCCAGCCTCCGGCCGGTATAGATTAGCACTGTAGTGTCTGATGAAAGTGTTTGGGTCAGCCCAGGTAGCTGCCCAGAAAATATCCGGAATGGATGCTCCTAGTGGACTGCCCATGTACCCCCCAATGGAAGAGCTGAGCCCATGAACACATTTTGCCTCTGCGACATTGTACCACTGCACTCGGGTGTCCCTGCGCTAGTGTGCCCCTGCGCTATTTTACCGCTGTGCCATTGTGTCGCTGTGCCATTCCCCTGCGCCATGGGCCTGCAGCGCTATTTTTCCCATGCACTATTGTTCCCCTGTGCTATTTTGCCTCTATGCTATTGTGTCCCTGCACTCATGTGCCAGTACAAGGAGGAGTAGAAGCTAAATTGCCCACTCAGTCCCCACACTGTTACAAACACAACCCAATTATAAAGTCAAAACAGCACAGTTAAGAGATATACCTCCTGCGCCTTTTGTGTGAACGTGGGAAGAGGGAAGGCTATGCTCTTAGGAGGTGTGTGATTGTGATTTAATATTGATCCAAACAGCAAGCATAAAAGTCCAAAATATAGGGAATGCCCAATGAAGGCTCATAGACCTACTTCAATAAAACACACCATCTGCAAAAATAACTAAATAGAAAAGCACTACACAAAGCAAATCCCTAAGGAAAGAACAGAGAATAAGCAAAGATAGCACAATGCAGCACTCTGAGTAAGGAATCAGTGGTGTAAGGCAACTAATAACCACAATGTTCTTTAAAAGGATAGGTTTATTGGGTGCAAAAAAGGGAATGAAAGACCTAACTAGTCTCTAGGACCTGTGACGGTTTGCAAGGTGCCATCAGTTCTCCCCAGGGCAATCCCTTTTAGATGAGGATAAGGAGGTGTGGCCCCTACCACAAAGTCCCCATAGGGGTGATTTAATGTAGGAGCACCTCTTGGGTAGGGTCTCCCCTTCTGGGGACAAGGACAATCACCTAGGGTACAGCCTGTTAAATCACATCACTCCCCAACATTCCCTAGCCCCCCTTCCATACAGAACCATTCCATCAAGAGTAAGCTCATGTATTTTTGAAGTACATGGGATATTGCCAAAACAAAACATACTACGACGAGGAAGATCAAAACAACCATGAAGAGTAACCACCTCTTAATTACTGCCACAATGTGGCTTACCAGAGGCATGAGGAAGTCCAAAGAGACATTTGGCCTCATTACGGGCCCGGCAGTAACCCTGCTGGTGCTACCGGAGGGTTGCCGCCAAACCCATAAAAATGTACCGGCCCCACTCCCATAGAGTCCATTAGGACTCTATGGGAGTGGGGACACGGAAGCACCAGCACCATTGCTAATGGTGTAGGTGCTTCCGTGACCGGACTGCCTACCATGGCCGCTGTGCCCTGCAGGGTCAGACCTGTCGGGCACACTGGCTCCGGCAGGCAGACCTGTAATATGCCGGTCGGGAAACAACGGTGCTGGTGAGCTTACCGGCACCCTTATTTCCGGACCGGCAAACTCGGCATGAGGCCCATTATCTGCAAGTGTTGGCGCTGCGCTGGGTTGTGGGTCCCAGAGATAAAAAGGAAAGAGAAGAGGGACTAAAGAGAATCCGATCACGGGCAAGCCAGGAGCCTGCTGGAGCCCAACAGTTTCAAATGCCAAGTGAGGGCTGAAAGAAAGGCCGTGCGGGGGGATGCTGGCGGTAGGCTGCAAGAGTTCATTGTGGGTCTGAGGGGAGCAGACCCAACTGCAAGGCCGAAGAGAAGAAGTAGTGGCGTGATCGCAACAACGTGGACAGTCGAGACCCACAGCAAAGCCAAGGCGGTAACGAGCGGAGGACTGCAAAGGTGCACCGGGACCGTTGCAACGGACACGAAGAACAGAGGAAGCCGTTGACAAGGGACCCCATCCCAGGAAGGACCAGTGATATGCCACATTACACGAGAAGGTAAAGGGAGGCAGTGGAGACCCGCAAGGATACAGGGAGGCAGAGTGAGAGACACAACATAATGTTCCTCACCCCAGGGCTATTCGGGAACAGAACTGTGTAAAGTGCATCAGGGAGTATCTCCCTCTTCCCAGTATTAGCAAAATAGCTACTGGATACTGGAAGAGTGAGCCAAACATCCGAGGAGAACTTCCTCATTGAAGTGGCAACCATAAGCCCACTGAGAGAAGGGTCTGGGACCCCAACAAAAGGGTTCTGAGAACCCGAGGAGAACTTCCCCATCGGAGTGGCAAAGGGCCATTGACCAGCAGAGAAGTGTTTGGGACTTTGCTGATACTGAGAGAGAGTGGCAAAACATACAGTGGGTTGAAAGATATGAAAAATTACTTTCCAAATGCCAGGAGAAGGGAGTCATTCTCCTGAGGACGACACAAAAACCTTTGGGACATGTTCAAAAGACACCAAGGGAAGGGAGTCATTCCCCCTAGCCTTAATGGGAACTGTACAGAGCAGTACCATGAGAAGGGAACCATTCTCCTGGTCCAGAACGTGGAGTTGTGCAAAGATTGTATGGAACCCGCGAGCCAGGGGAAGAGGGTCACCCCCCAGACAACCTTTTTACAAGAGAACATTCTTTTTAACACCATCCAGATACTAGGAGAAGGGAATCCTTCTCCTGGGGAAGGACATTTCTGTTGGATTACATTAGTCTTTAGTTTTACAGTAAGGAATAGAAGAAGATTGTGACACAGGACGGCAGAGTTTGATTTTGCCAGATGTTCTGATGGATCCTTTAGTATTAGTGTGAGGCAGGGAAACCTCTCTTTAATGATAGGGATAGTAACGGTCTTCTTTTCATAAATAAAAGTCTATAACCACCACCATGCCACCTTTGTGTCAGCTTCCTTCTTCGACACCCTTATAAATCCAAAACTGGACTAAGGGGGCTGATAATAGTCAATAGTACCATCTAGTGATTCTTCGCAGTTCGACAATGTCAAATGAAGCTTTGAAGAGTGGTGCGAGCCGATCAAGCACATTTCTGGTACGTTGGATCATGTAGGCCCATGCAGCAAGCTGGTGTTAAGCAGGTTCAAAGGTAGTGTTCAGTGCTGCAGGTCGGGGCACGCAGCAGGATCTGTTTGAGGTCAAGCCAGGTCGAGTCGGTTGTAACCATTGGGAAGGGTCGATGAGTGAAGCTCCAGTGGTTCGAGTCGGCGGGCGGCAATTGTTCCAAAAGGTGATCCTGTTGCTTCAGTGTGCGATTCGGTGAAGCAGCAGTTGCAAGGTGAGTCTGGATGAGTTGTGGTGTAGCCCTTGGTTCGAGCCAGCGAGTAACACTCCAACAGTTTGTATCAGGTCCCGGTGACGAGCAGTTGATGCAAGCTTAGCAAGTGACGGCCTTCAGCGTAGAGCTGATTCGAGATGCAGGGACTATCATTTAAATTTTTGTTGGAGTGCCAAAGGCAGCACTGGCGGGATCCCTCTGGTTTAAAGGTGCTGAAAGTGGCTCGAAGACAGTGTTATCAGTTCAATGCAGTAGAAAAGGAAATCTTAGCTGATCTGCAGTGAGACCACGCAAGGGGCTCTAGGAAACAATAGGTGCTTTCAGGGTCTGCTCTCCCTGCCTCTGGAGATTCTAGTGCAGAGTGGCAGGCCTTGGTCCACAGCAAGAGTGACCCCCAATGTGCCCTTGGAGTGGGTGAGGGGTAGAGATTTCCTGTGCCTTGGCCTGCTCCTTGTTCACCTCACATTGTTGAGGACTTTGGAAAGTACAACACTCCCAAAAGATGTCCAAATGAAACTTTCTCAGGTGTTTTTCCCAGCGTGTATCGAAGAAGTGGTGGGAGAACCCTTCTTTTAAAGGCAAACACCATGCTTTAGAGATCCAATCCCTGTTCTTGAAACAAGTGGACTTTGTCTTCTGACATCACACCCAAAGTGCTTTGTGCTAAATAAAGGATGGGGAGGGGACATGGAGGAAAGATAGAGGAAGAGAGAAACTAGATGTGGAACCTTCCTCCAGTTGCAAAGAGTTCCCTCTGTTTACACTAAACCCGCCCCCTTCTCTTCTCAATAGGATCAAAGGCCTTTGGAAATGCAGCACTAGTGTGAGGCCAAGCTTTCTGTGAATGGGTGTGACCTTTGATTACTGTTCCCAGGCCAGCTTCCTGGGGAGCGGCTGTCTTCTGGCAAGGGTGTCACCTACCCACAAAGGAACAAAGAGAGTCAATGCCAAAGGCTACAGTCCTGCAAGAAATGTCAAGGACAGCCTTGGATGGGAATAATACACATAATTCCTTCAGAACAGAGTTGGGCTCACAGTGTTGACACATGTGTGATATGAAACTGTTGTGGTTGTAATAATTATGAAAAAGGACACAGTGAAGTTCCAGTTGGTTAGTCAAAAAAGCTGCTGTCATGCTATCTGTCCCTCAAGAAGAACTCAATTATTCCTTTAGGGAGGAAGAAATATCCCTGGAGCAGTTGTGGCGTGCCGTCTATCTAAAAGGGATGGATAAGAAGGAATCAAATCCTCTCTCTATCCCCACCCAAGTAGGGGGTGTTTTTGTGACTAAATGGAGCAGTTATGGGAATTTTAAAAACAATTATCTACTCCAATCTTGACCCACAGAAAGGAGTGAACGTCAACACTGTTAAAACATGAATGAAGTTGTGATACTACATTGAAACAGGGATTTTTCTTTTTATTCTACCCTCACATGAGTGTGTAGTTATCAAATTTCCTCATAAAATACATTGTTGAAAGCAAGCAACAGTATATCATTTCTTGATCTGGGTATCTCACACCCTAAAGGATATCCCAAATCCCAGGGGAGCAAAGGGCAGGAGGTAGATCCTCCCCCTTACTGCCACAAATATCGTAAAAATCGGCAGAACTACCGACAGTGGGAATTCTGCTGAAATCTTTGTGAAGTCAATGGAGGATTCACAATGCCCTCCCACCACTGTGGGAACAAGTGGGTCCAATCTGTGGGACCAAGTGGCAGTAACACTAATGGAGTTTGACGGTTCTTCAGCAGATTTACTGCCGATTGACCATCAGACCCGTAATGAGGCGCAATGTCTTATATTGGGCTACACATTAGGTGGCTCAAGTACATGTTAGGTTATGCTACAAGGATTATGCAACTTATTTGGTAAAGAATACCCCAATTTGGGCCTATCTGTATCGAGGTGACAATGAGTCTGGACTGCTGGCTGCACATTGTGGGTGAAGAGAATGGACCACTAAAAGTACATGTCATCCCTATCCTCACTGTCTTTTCTGTTCTATTCAGAGATAAGGTCCTGCTGCTCCCCTTCCTTTGGCTCTCTGCTACCACACTCTAGACTGCATCACTACCAGTCCACCACTAAGGAAATAGCAGAGCCTCACCATGTGAACACAGCAGCTAAGGGGCCTTCTTTAGGGCACCCAAACACCTCATCTATCATGGCACCACACGTCAGCAAGACCACTGATCATCATTATCAGTCACCAAACACATCCCTTGGTGTCTTTAATCAGTAAACTGGGAATCAATTGGCTATTGGGTCGGTTAATGGATTGGCGTTTGGAAGAACGTTTTTCTTGAGTTGGATGAATGAGAAGGTTTATGTTAGGTTATGTTATCGGAACTTATAAGCGCACGATCACCAGGGGTATCTTGGCGCTGTGGGTGAAAGAAACGAGTACCACCAGAACAGGCCACCACAGGGTTAGAACAACAAAGTCTTTAAGGACCTTCTGAAGGCAAGATAATTGGGAAGGGCCTTAATCGAGGGTGGAAGATTGTTCCACATACGAGCAGTGGCCACCGAGAAGGCCCGACCTCCAATTCGTTCACGACGATAGGAGGGAACCGCCAACAGATCCAAATGTTAGACCAGAAAAGTAACCCTATAATCGATTGATAGGTATAATATGTTGGCCAGAAACCAATTGCATCATGTGACAAACATCGCAATCTAAGAATCGTCATTGTAACCAAAGGGTGTCCATTTTGTGAAATGTCGCACATTTGCTTTTTTCTTTTCTGTCAAAACACTTTTGCAAATGTATTTCATGCTTTAGACTCGGACACTGTGCGAGGCCACGGCTTGAACGCTGAAACACTAACACAGACAGGAATGTCAAACTGTGCAGAAATACATTGTTTTTCTCTCTCACTAAGTCCTTGAAGGTGAGCAGAAGCCGCATCTAATCAGCAGACCAGGTGCCAGGCTGTCTTGCAAACGCTGTAGTAAAAGGCAGTTAAAACATGAATTATATTCTTCTAGCGGTGCTCCTTCACAGACAATGGTCTTTTCTGCTTCAAAACTATCTGACCCTTAGCTCATGACCCAAGTCACACAGATAACGTAGTAAGGAATGTTTCCCTGCTAAGAATACAATATCGTTGCTGAGCCAGAAGCTCCATGTTCCCCATAACAGAAAGCTGTCTCTGCTGCCTTTGCTAGAATAACTATGTTTAGGCTGAATGAAGACTTGTCATAATGTGTCATAATTGTCATAATTGTCAATCACTGAACCCTAGCCTGTACGACAAGTATGTGGGCGGATCGAATTGCCTTTACATAGATTATGTCTAATGTATATATATTGCTGCTATAGCGTTGTTCGCTCGCTCTCGCATCTCACGGTGTTTGGGAACACACGTCATGAGGCGGTGAGACCCAGTCGGCCGATTGAGAACACTTTGAAATAAACCAGACTTGTTTGGAAAATGAACCTCATGTCTGACGTGCCACTTTAGTATATGGCTATTGTGCCTTAGTTTCCATATGCGGTCTTTATGGCCTAGCACAACGATGCTGAGCGAAGAGAACGAGAGGGATGGTAATGGATAAACTTAGACTGAAGGTATTCCGCCCCCTGTCCATGAAGCGCTCGATGCACAATGCAGAACGGAAGCCAATGCAAGGCGTGCAGAACTGGGGAGATATGTGCGCCATAAGGTGAGCCGGTGGCAACACAGGCAGCCAGATTCTGGAGGCGTTGGAGTCGTTGGATTAGACCTTTAGGCTGTGCGAGATATATCGAATTGCAATAATCCAGCCGGCTGAGCACCATGGCAGCCACAACCGGTGGATGGAGAGAAGCAGGTAGAAGTGGAAGGTCCCTCTTGAAGGTTTTAAGATGGAAATGACCCATTTTGCAAACGGCAGAGACTTGATCACTCATAGATAGCGAGGCAGAGAGGGTCACACCAAGGTTTTTGACCTACGTCACTGGAACAGGTAGGGGACCTAAGAAGGTGGGCCAGAAAGAAGACACCCAGAGCGTGGGATCAGGAGGGGCACCCACCACCATTACTTCTGTCTTGTCCCCATTCAACTTCAACCAGTTCTGGCCCATCCACTCGCCCACAGCAGCCAGGCACTGATGGAAACATGACAACACCTCAGTAGGATGAAGGTCGACATGGATCAAAAACTGGGTGTCGTCAGCATAAGAATAGCACCTGACGCTGAGGGAGTAGATGAGAATGATGAGGGGCCAGATATATATGTTGAAGAGAATGGGCGACAATGCTGAGCACTGTGGGACACCACAGGTGAGAAGGAAGGAGTGAGAAAGGAAGGGAAGAAGAGAGAGCACCTGAGTGCGGTCGGCAAGGAATGATGAGAACCAGGCTAGAACCTGACCCCCAATCCCAATCTGAGACAAGCTGGTCAGCAGGGTGGGCTGGTCAACGGTATCAAAGGCCGCTGAAAGATCTGACAAAATCATGGGTATGTTTAATCCACTGGAAGAGCTTGGAAGAGCCAAGACTTAAAAGCTTTCCTGAAAAAATGTTGTCTTTGAAGGAGCAAATGCTGAACAGAAGGGTTTTCCAGATTTTAGGACCTTGTACAGAGAATGCATAGCCACCAAGGGCTTTCAAGTAGGTTGGCAGAGGCACATTTGAGGTTTCCTTATTGGCTTGTAGCATGAGAATATCCACTAGAGGAAATCAGGCGAATTTCTGAGTAGAGTTTGGAATGTGATGCACTTTGCTTTGAAGGTGGAGCCCGGGAAGAACTTGCAAGGCCAGCAAATGGGTCATATGACTGTCAATCAGGCGCAGTGGCTTGTTAGTTTATTTTGAACTCATTATAGTTTTGCCAGATGGAATTTTGGAGCCCTGAGACATAGCATGTTATCATACTCACGGTATGAGAAGATGATAGCAATAAATGCGGTCATTATGTGTGGAAAGGTTATGAAGTGAAAGATGCACCAGAGGATGCGATGATGATAAAAGAAGCTTTGAACCACTGAGTGGACACAAGGGAAAGGTTAGAGCCAATGAGTCGGTTGTGGGAAGAGAGAGGTATTGACACACACCATGATCTCTGTTTTAGCAGAATTGAGAAGGAGGTGGTTGGTTATCATCCAGCTGTCAATCTCAGAGGCAGGCTGTGAGGTCCGGCATAACAGATGAAGGATGTTTAGAGTTTTGTGGATGTTGTAAGAGTCATCATTGTATTTGTAACAGGAAAGCCTGAAGGAGGGTATTAGGCAGGGAGATGCCTGAAGTAGATGTTAAAGAGCAGATGACATTGAGAAACTCCAAAGAGGATGGGGAAAGGCTTGAAGGAGAAGTGGGTGTGTGCTATTTGTGATCTGCTGAAGAGGAATAAAGATATCCAGTCCAGAGCTAGATCCCAAATGCCTATTTAATGCAGTGAGGGTGGAATTCACTATGGTGTCAAATGCTGCTAAGAGATCGAGGATAAATACAGCTGTTCCTTCTGACTCTGTCACTTCAGATCCTCCCATATATATACACTAAGGTTTATTCAGTTCCTCTTTGGAGTCTGAACTGATATTGAGCAAAAGGTGAGATGTTAGGTCCAGTGTAGTGGCATAATTGAGTATGCTGCTCTGCCTGTCAATTTTACTATGAGGATGTTGTTTGCTGTTGGTCTGTAGAGGGTAGCAGCAGTTTTGTTTAGGGAAAGGTTTAATATAGGAAAAGTTGAGATCCCTGGTTAAAGTGCCCATGTCGAATGAAGTGTTAATGACGGAAAGGGCAGGAGACACAGCATGGGTGGTTATAATATCTTCTTAAGTAGTGTTGGGGAGGGGCTTGAGAGCCTGCTATCCAGCTGTTGGACATACAAGTAGAGCGTTAGATGTTGATCGGTTTGATTGCCACCTACTTTGAAGGATATGTTTGCCAGTTTTCCGTTTTTGCAGTAATGGAGTAAACTGTCTATCAATTTGGGATTACCTGGTGTTGGTGAATGAGCCTGACGGAGGGACACCTGTTAAACCTTTGTTGAACTGTGAAACAACCTTTGAAAGCTGGAATTAGTACGTTTAACGTGGAAGGTCACGCAGGCCCCAATCCACGTTTTGAACTACATTTGTTTTGAGAAACTAAGCCAAAGTATGTGATCCTGTCTACGGGGGGCCGCCTTACTCCGTGCTGTCCAACGTGGGGAGGAGAGCTGACTCAGCCATCTTGATATTTTATTTTACAACACAGAATTTTCTCTGCATACATATTCCCTGAAATTTGAATAAAGGTTTTAAACTTGTACCTCTTGTGTCAGTGTCATACTTGTGATACCATGCCTCCCTTACAGTACCAACATGGATGGCCAATGGACTGAGGCTATTAGCAGCAGCACTAGTATTAGTATTATTGACTTTTTGTGTTATCAAAATATGTATCACACAATGCCGAAAGACAACTGAAAAGAATATAGGGATGAAAATGTTAGTAGACGTGGAAGCGGATGATGAAAAGATAATAAAGGCTCGAGATACCCTGAGGGCCCAGATAACAGACTATCCTTTGTTTCCGGCTAGAGTATTGTTTGAGTATCCCTACGACTATTGGGGAAAATGGGTTTGGTGCAACCCTGGAGGAGACTGCAGTTATGTGGCATGGAGTTTGGATGATCATGCTTGATTCTATGGACACATAGGGGGAGTGACAAAGATCTGGCTCCCGAAGCTGAAGCTGAATAAGGTTGGAGGTGTGGTTGACAAGTCAACCAGAGGGGGGATTGAAGAGAGGGTCCCAGGAATGGCCCTGATGTCCCCTATGCGATTGTAAACCCGCAGGATGAAGAATGAAAGGTTTAAAGGAATGGTTCGCCCAAAAAATGTTATTGCCCAAAAAGATGGGCAATAATAAAAAAAATATGCTGCCACTTCTTTTTTTAAGTCCCTATGTAAACTTTAAAGCAAATGAAGCTCAACATTTACAAAAACAAACACATGGGGGCATCCATTTTGTGAAATGGATGCCCGCCTGTGCTCGCTTTTGCTTTTGCGGCACCAATGAAGGAAAAGCCAGCCAGCTGTAGTAAACAAAAGCAATCACTGGGTGGCTTTTCCTTCATTGGTTTTTCTTTCTAAGTTTCCCAGTCTCCTCTGAGCCAGAGGAGCCTGAGAAACATAGAAAGAAAAACTGCAGCGTTTTCGAAACACAACCACGTTGTGTTTCTGCCTGCAGCTGCTTTCCCATTTGGGGCTCTCGGGCTCCCCATGGGGAGCCCACAAGCCCCAAATGGGAATGCTGCCGTAAGCAGAAACACTGCGGCATGGAAACAGGACCGCGTTGTGTGGGTGGAAAATTCCGGGTTCCTGAGGCAGCTAGCCACCTGCAAGAATTCAGAATAAAATCATCATAATTGCAGGCAGAAGGGCTTAACATTGCATTCCTCTCACATGTGACCTAGTAGAACAGGACAATGCTCATTTATTCGTGGTGGGAAGAGAAGATGTTCCCAACGAGACAGAGTGGAATGGTACAAGTCTTGCACACCAAAACTGCAACCTGCAAGCACTCTCTCAGGTGAGGTGATCAGACCAGTGGCAACAATAGGGAACACACAGCCCCCCAAAGTCCTTCCCATCACCTTGAAAAGGTACACTGAGCTCAGTGACCAGAAAGGGTCCAAGGCCCAGCTAATCAAGAAGCTCCATTTGTGAGGTGGTATAAAATGTTGCACGGGTCAATGGTCTTCCTGTGACCCTGCAACAGTGCCGCTTGTACATTTTAGGAGTAGTCTGAGGCACAGACACCTGATATGGGAGACAAATAAACAGACTAATGTATAGTTTTTATATACATAGTTAGCCCAAACTGACCTATGAGGACACCTCGTAGGTTTTTGGGGTGGACCCAATTTTTGTGACGTCGCCCATGCATAAAACCATGTGACACAGGCTCAGAAGCTGAGAATGCTGGAGAATTATTTATCCTGTATGATCCCTGTCTGTGTTGGATAATAAAGACAGTATACATTGCACCATTGCTAAGTCTTCCGTTCTTGCGGTGGGGAGTCTTTGATGGGCCCAAGTTCCTTTTCTAGGTATCTGGACAAATATTGTGAGGCCCCCATTTGCAAGCCCTCGACATCTGGTAGCCGAAGACGGTCGCTACATCTGATCGGCGAGAGACCATCTTGTCCCACTGCATGCCTGGAGGGCTGTGAGGTGACCCTTGGAAGTCGAGAGTCACACGGAAGATGGACACCATGAAGAGGTCCTCAGAAACTGCTTTGAAGAAATTCCTGCCCGCTTTCCGTGGGACGCCCAGCAACCCGGAAAGGCAGGGTGGCAGGTTGGGGGAGAGTCAGTGCCTGAATGACATCAGCGGACCACGTGTAAGTGTAGACTCAGCTATATTGCAAAAAGGGGAGGGAGTGGACAGGTTCTGCTTGATGTTTGTGTTGGAGTTTTGGTTTGGTGACGAGTGGTGTTGTTTGACTTTTATTCTTGGCTAGGGAACATTCGGTCTTGGGGAGATCAGTTTGGGCAGTCAGCTTAGATGATTGACTTAAGGGCACGAATGACAAAAAGTATGTAAATATTGGATTTCCTGTGGTTTGAGCGTTGTAGCTTGGTTCATGGATGACGGTATTCCTGTGTATAGGGTTTAGCATATGAAGCTAGCTTGTATCACGGAATGTGTTCTCCTGGTTAAGTCTTGCAGAGACGTTTTATCTATAAGGTGCCGCTATAGGTAAAGGTAGATCACATGGATTATTGGTTTTCCCTGTTGGTTAGGCAGGAAGGTGGCCACGTGTATATGTAATTTATGTTCTGTCAGGTTTGTCATTGTGTTCGGGAACTGTATAAGTGGACAGTTGAAGGGGCAGATGTCAGCGATTTCATCCTCATTGTAGAGGTGATGTCACCAACAAGCTTGTTGTGTAGGACCTAAGGTCCACGAGAGGTGAATAGCTTTTAGGTGGCTGAAAGCTATAATCGGGTTTTGAAACAAGGGCTGCGCCTTTGGGCGGGGCGTGGAAAGCACATGAGCAAAATTGTCAGTTGAGCCTTTGGGGTGGAGAGTTGCAGAAGGGCGGTGCGACGATCACACCTGTGGTATTGGTCGAGAGCCGGAGAAGCTGAGTCGATGTGGTGATTTAATTGTCAAAAGAGGTATCTGTTACATGATATCGAGGTAGGCGAAATTAAGTGTATCTTAAAAGGTGGATGTGTCGCAATTCACGATTTGAGGTCAAGTATGTATTAATAAATGATGCATTCCGTTAAAAACATGAGGGACACACCCCTACAGCATATGTGCAGGTACCTCCCGCGATATAAGCACAAAATCTGTAAATATAGCACGGAATAGACCAGCGGCACAGAGGGCAAATTGGCAAAGCCCTGGCCAAAAGAGGGGAGCTTTTCCAAATGTGTGCAACAACAATTACACACGTACATACACAAAGCTTACAAAGGGAAAAAGTTAAGCAAACAAATTGCCATTTTAGAGCTGTGGAGAATGTTTCAGGACGAGGAAGGGGACCTGGCAGGGTGACAATAGATGCTGACAATCGCCCTCAGCTCCCCGTCCTCCTCCTCAAACACAGAGCGAAGGAGCAGCAGCAGGAACCCAGGGATTATACCCCATGAGTGAAGTGAAAACAGCAGCAGGATACTCCAATACCACATTTGCACCTCTAGCGTATAGTAAGAGGGAGGGGCAAAGCGTCAGCCAAACAGTCGACTATGGGAGCGCCGAATGTGGGCGGCGAGTGCAAAGAGTGCAGCAAGATCCAGATGAGGTTAAAGGAAAATTACCCAGAGAAAGGGGGAAGCCTTGAGGGGCAAGAGCCAATAGTATCGAATGAATAGGTAGGCGGACAGATATTGCTTAAATTGACTTCATTGACTCTTTCTCTCCCATCACACAGCAGGAGTTCCTGTCAGTGGTAGCGACCAGCCGCCCGTCAGGTTCTCCAGAAGACCCGTGCCCGCCCACCTTACTCAAGAAAATACTAACCGCCACCTGTGCAGGTAATGTCGCTCTTCAATCTTTAACCACTCACCCACCTCAGGATCCTTCCCGAAAGCCCTAAAAACATCCTACACCAATCCCATTCTCAAAAAACTGACACTTGACCCGCTTCTTTCCCAAAACTACCGACCTATCTCCAATACGCGTTACATCGCCAAAGTAATTGACCGCGCGGCTTACAAACAGCTTGGCCAATTTGCTGAATCCAATAACCTCCTAGACCCAGCACTATCAGGTTTCAGGCCACTAAGGGGAACAGAAGCCTCCCATGTCTCCATCTCTGATGACCTAAAAAGAACATCCAACGCAGACGGCTGCGCGGTTCTCATCCTTCTAGACCTTTCCGCTGTTTTCGATACCATCGATTACATGATTCTATTAGACAGATGTTAAGATGGATTTCTGAACTCTGTCCTGGAGGGGCAGAGGTTCAGAAGGCCAGCCTAGTTTCTTGGAACAGGGTAAACTCTGGACAAGCCAGACCAATCAAGGTAGCGATCGCGGCGGTCAAAACTAGGTCTCAAGAGGGGTGAGGGTGACTGAAAGCCTGCAATGAGCCCACAGGCCAAGGACGCTTACAAATTACTCCAAGCAGGTGTTATATTAAAAATATAGACACATTTATTACAAGGCCTTTGTAATATTGACCATAGCAAAGAATCACAATAAAACTCAAGCAAACCAACACATCACAATCAAATACAATATATATACAATTACCGAAGGGTATAAAGAGTTCGAAGCACGAAATATGCAGACCACCTAGATGGGGAGGAAAACAGGCAGTGCAAGTAATCGTTTGACCCAGTCTGCCTTCAGAGGCAACCTAACTAGAAGGAAGTCCGAGCTCTACGAAGAGTGGAGCCTTGTGCTCAAAAGTACCTGCACACGCTGGTGCCAATGGGCTAAGGGGAGTCTCTTCAAGGAAGTCAGATAGTTCAGAGCGGTGAACAAAGGAGTGCGAACAAATCTCCGCCACTCAAGCGCATCCTCCACTTGCGGGCAGAAGCAGAGCGCGAGTGCGAAAAAGGTGTGCTGTTTAACACAGCAAGGAAAAGCTACGGGCTACTGCAGGAGGGCAACCAGTTCCTAGCGTTGCTACTCACCGGTCCCCGATGCAGGCAGACCCAGGCTTCTCTGCATCAGTTTCAGTGCTGGCAGGTTCAGATGCGAGCCGGGGACGTCTCGGCGTCGTGTAGATTCCGCGGCTGCAGAAGTTAGAGGTGAGGATGTCCCAAACGCAGTGAACCCACACAGATTGTTACCACAGCAGGGCAACAAAGCGGCCGTGTGTATTTCAGCCCAATGTACACTTCTCACTTCAGACCTGGGAATGCCAAGTGTACGAATCGTGTGAGAGTGTCAAGGACTCGGAATACAGCAGCAACCTGACGGCGGTAACAGAGCAAGACTCCTGGGTAAGCTGGTCAGTCCACTGGATGGCCCAGAGACACTTCCGAAGGCTTACGTGCAGGAGATGATGAAGATGCCGAGAATAATTGTTCCCACTATTCCAAAGGGTCGAAGTACCAGTACAGGCCTTCTCGTTCGATCAGAGGCAGAATGGTTTCACAGAGGGACAGCAGTGCAGAGGAGCAGTCCTCCAGCGGGTCACCAGCGATTCCTCGTTTCAGCCTCTTGGTTGCAGGATACTTGGCTCCTGTATCCATCATTCGTTAGAACTCAGGAGATCGACATGGTAGTGGTGTTTCCAGCCTCCTCTTGTCCAGAGTTCCCTTCGCACCAAAACGGAGAGGACCCAATGGGAGATCTGCTCGCAAAACACTCACACCATACGTGGACCTATCACGGACCACGATGGTCCCAGGCATTCACGACACACTAGACTCTCTGGCACCCAGGATGTGTATTGGGACCAGACATCCCTGCCCACATCCTGGAGGCACACACAAGGCCTGTAGAAGCCTGCGAAAGCATCTGTGTTTCGCGGGAATGTACATGCTCAAATAAGGAAGGCCCCGGGTCGGCTCGACCTGGGGAAGGTGAAGGGGGCAAGACGGTCAGCGGGCAGGACAAAGAGCCTAGTGGTCTGGCCATTTTGGGAGCCAGGCCACCATTTTGGGCTAAGCGCGAGAAACGCGCTTAAACCGCCAAAAAAAGCTAAAAACACAAAGAAACGATCGCTGCCACCAGTCCCGTCCGTGATTCACTTGCACCATTCGTTAACAATCCAAAGAGAGTGTCTAGGGCCTGTAGAGTGACTAGAGACCCAAGAGAGCAGTAACTTAGCTTACAGTGCCCTCTTGTGTCATGTTGCGCGAAAGCTGCAACATGATAAAAGAACTACGGAAAACAACGTTTCCCGGTACTGACTGTCTTAAGGGCATGTCAGTTTCCCCGCAAGAATGGAGCGAAAGCCCAGAGGAGTGCGGCGGAAGGCTGCGCTTCTCTGGCAAAATCTAGATCAGGGTGAAAACAACAGCAAAAAGTTTAGGGGTTGCCACATGGAAGGAAAATTACCCACAATTAAGAAATCTTTCCTAACAACAGACTACAAACACTAGGAATCAAAAACACAGCCCTGTCGTGGATCTCTTCCTTCATCTCTAACCGGTCGCAAATCATGCACCTCGAACAATTCAAATCCATATCACATCCAATTTGCAAAGGTGTTCCCCAAGGAGCATCCACGTCAACGCTAATCTTCAACTTCTACATACAACCCATTCTCGCAATCATCAGTTCATACAACCTTACCTGCTACAACTACGCAGATGATACCCAGATCATCTTCAAAATCCCAAATGCCGAAGAATCCGGCAGCCCTGACCTGTCATTGTGCCTCTCAGATATTGATCACTGGATGACGACCAACCATCTCATCCTCAACCCTGGGAAAAAAGAAATCCTACTCTGTGGGAAAACATCTCTCATCCCCCAACCAATCTCTTGGCCCGAATCCCTAGGACAAGCACCAGCACCCTAAAACGTGGTTAAAAACCTTGGATGCAAATTCGACTCAGATCTATCCCTCACCCAACACACCACCAGCGTATCCAAAACCTGTTTATTTCACCTACGGATTCTCAGGTGGATTTTCCCCTACCTCACCTATCCCCACCGCTTCTTGACTATCAACTCCATCATCCTCTCCCGCCTTGACTATGCAAACTGCCTTTACCTAGGAGCCCCCGCATCCCAGCTACAGAAACTCCAAATAATCCAAAATGCGGCCGCACACCTGCTCATTAACCTTCCCGCCAGAGAACACATCAGCCCTACACTGAGAGTCCTCCACTGGCTCCCTATTGCTTGACGCACCACTTTCAAAGCCATGTGTATCATCGCGCAATCCACAATACTGGCCCTGAATTCCTGTGAGACAAAAGTGTCCTTTGCCAACCTTCCAGGAATCTCAGATCTCGCAATGCATTTCGCCTAGTGATCCCACCGCATAGCTCCACAAGACTTGGTGGCTCCTCCTTCTCTGTCCAAGCGACAATCATCTGGAATGCCACCCCCCTACACATCCGCAACATCGAAAACCACCTGAAATTCAGAAAGGCCCTTAAAACCTGGCTCTTCCCAATACTCTTCTTAGCCACCGCACCCTGTGAATACTCCACTAATAATCTCCGCTTTCGATCATACCTCAGGGGCCGGCAGCTCTCAGAGCGGTTTCACCTGACACTCCACCACGCTCCGCCCAACAACACTGCCTGCCGTCTAGAACTCCAGGTAAGCCAGCAGCGTTCGTTGGGGCTCTCCTGATCCACCAACATCGCACCCACAACAACATTCCAATCCTACAAGCATCCGAGCTAAGCCAGCAGCCTTTGCTTTGGTTACACTCACCTCACACTGACCGCGAAACCCTGCCCACCAGTCCACATGAGAGACAATTTTGAGATAAGGGACCTGGATAGCAGACGCACTTCATTAACCCGCAACACTCACCCTGGGAAGCTCCCACCACTAGCAACCCCCTCCACAACCCTATGCCCCAAGCTAGGTCCAACAAGCCCTTGATGACTGTTACATCACGGATACTTACTATACAATCGGCTGTAACCCATGGCCCTTCATTCCTAGACCCCCCTCCACCTAAACAAATAGAGGGGTAACCCCCCTCTGTTTCGCTTGTTTTATATGGAGACCCCCAGCACCACGAAACCGGGGCCACCTGTCAACCATAGAGGTTTCTCAACTTAGGCACAGACTCTCTTGGCTTGCTATATAATGAAACATACTGCAAGGGGACACCCAGGAATTGCGACTCTAGGATTCTCTTCTTAGCCCTCTACTCAAATTGCACTGTTAGTGTAGGCTCTAGCTTGTTTAGCCTTGTACTCAATTGCATTGTCAGGTGTAGGCCTCTCTCCCACTATACAGGACTCTCAAATCTACGGTACGTATAGCTCGCACCACTAGCGTGGACACAGGCCGCAGGCATGGCCAAGCATCCATGCATGATAGAATACGCCTACAGCTAAGCACATCTGGCTTAGTGCACACATAGCCATCCAGACTGAAACACCTGACATACATCAACACCTCTACCACTAGCACGCAGCGACCACCACCCAAAAGGAATTTGGTATAGCTGACCCACATAGACTCTCTCAACAATAGCACTCTATCTCTAATCCTCAACTGCACCCACCCATGTGCCTGTCCACTCTAGGGCTGCTTAACTGAGCCTTGCCAGCCAACTAATTCCTAGAACGGCAACAAGCACACACGCATCTCCTAAACTAACCCCCATAGAACTCTCTAACGACATTGACTATGGTCACCAAGGGCGTTCAACCAAGAAAAAAGCGCATTGAGGCCACACAAGCGGGGAAAGAGCACTATATAAATAACAAATACAATACAATACAATACAATACAAATTGGACAGGAAGGTCGCAGGAGAGACAGGATGCGTGAGCATGGTATTTGCAAGTAGCAAAGACACATAAGATGCGAGAGAATGGGCAGAGATAATAGAGGAAGTAGGAAGATGGGAAAGGGAATAGAAGGAAGCAAACAAAAGGGTGCGCAGAGAGAAACTGAAAATAGAAGCACAAGAGGAGCGGGAAGTGAGAAGACAGAGCGCTCGAGGACATAGCAAAAGAAAGGCAGAATAAGAGAGGGAAAGGCAAGTGCAAATAAAGAAGGAGAAGAGGAAGTTAGAAATCAAACGACTCCTTGGGAAGCAAAAACACAAAGAAGAGGAGGGACGCTTGTTAAGGGCAGCACGAGTAAAGATGGGTGCAGCACGTTTTAGTGACAATGAGGAAAAGGAGACACAAGAGAGGAGAGAACGAGACCGAAGTGGAAAAAGTAGCAGGGCTACCCCAGGGATAAAAAGAGATGAGATTGATCTCTCCATGAGGGAGGAACGTGGAAGTGTAGGTCAATCAGGAGGAAAGCAGCAGGGAGACGCGGTATTAAGAAGGCTTTGCTTTCAGGAGGACATTGACAGTACCGACAGGGACATGGGGTTTGATGACTATTTATAGGGGAGTGAAGACGATGAAGAGGAGAGAACCTCTCGCCGCACTCGAGGGGCAAGCCCAGATAGAGACATAGTACGGAGAGACGACAAAGCCATGGACGGACTAAGGGAAGACAAAGAGGGACAGCTACAGCATCCTAGAGATATATTGCGCAACACAGGCAATATCACCCCACATGCACAGAGGCTTAGAAATCTGCCAGAGCAAAAGAAGGGAGAAATGACAAGGGTGTTTACCGCCACCAAAGACATTGGGAGACAAAGTATAGGGATAGGACTGACACAGTGCCCACTATTAGAGAAGGGAGGCGCGCAACCTCAGTATATACCATGGCAGCAGATGGACACAGACAATTTAAGATGCAAGTTACCATCGTTGCCTGCTGGGGCTGGGCAGTGGCTATATGAGCTAGACAGACTGACAGCAGGGACGACATTGGAGGTTGGTGGCATGAAGAGTTTTCTTTCAGCAATTCTCAGGGAGGTTGCAGACGATGTATGTAAAATAACAGGTTATCCTGGAGCAACAGCACAGAACATGGCACACAATGGTCCGCTGTTCAATAATTGTCGAGCGGCCGTGTGGCATGCTTTAAAGGTGCATTACCCAGATACCTCAGACATTAGCGCAATTATGGCATGCAAAATGAGGGAGGACGAGGATCCATTTCAATATATTCAAGCTATTCAAGAGGAATGGAGGCTAGTGACAAGTGAACCATGGGACAAAACAGTAGGGTTATTTTATCGTATATTGTGTCAGGGGTTATGGAAC
The DNA here is from genome assembly GCF_040938575.1 of Ambystoma mexicanum. Lineage (NCBI taxonomy): Eukaryota > Metazoa > Chordata > Amphibia > Caudata > Ambystomatidae > Ambystoma > Ambystoma mexicanum. Next base: position 335,223,978 of record NC_090926.1, on the reverse strand, counting down.
AGGTGCAAAATCAGCTAAAGAAACTAGAGGGGATGGAAGCCAAACCTTGGTCAGAAATGTATCTTACTATAGTACAGTATGGTAGGCTAATGCAAGACAAAGCCGCAAGAAAAAAGCATAAAGACAGAAAACAGGAGGAAGCAAAGCTAGTGCAGAAAAAATTTTCAAAGTATACATTGGAAGGGGCGATGTTAACGAGCACGGAAGAAGCAGGTGCACTGCATTTACAGTACAGGCCACCACCCCCGAGGGGAGGCTTTGCGGGGAGGGCAGACATGTACCAAGGGTTTAGAGGCAGAGGAGAAGCACCCAGGAGATGCGGGTATTGACAGCAAATACAGCAGGGACCAGAGGGGTTTCAAGGGCGCTGTCAGAGACCGGTGGGGGAGCCACCACAGCATTGGGTGTGTGGACAGATAAGGCATATTTCTCGAGTGTGTAGAATGTAGGGGAGGCAATGGGTGGTGTAGGGTCATTTTCTCAACAGGTGTTTTGCCACAGGAGTTTTTCAGAAAAATTCCATCAATGTTTTTTGGGGGTGGGGAGTGTGAAAGGGCAAATAAAGGGTTGGGTGGGGTGGGAAATAAAAAAAAAGTTAAGTGAAGTGGGGTTTGGAGGGCAAAACCCCCAAAAATAATTGTTAAAAAATGTTGATTATGTTTTTCAGAAAAACTGCCACAGCAAAACACCCGTCAGAAGAACGGGTGTCAGTAAAATGACATGGAACCCAATGGGTATAATTTGTAAAACCTTTATTGAAAATGTTGGGCTGGAGAAACTCCTACTTTGCCCTGTAACTAAGTTGGGAGTAGTATCGACCATCAAATAATATATAATGCAGTCCTAGTGGAGTTTGTCAAATCAAAATGGCCTATACTAAGAAAACCGAATGCCTGCCCTATCTGTTGTACAAAAGGTGTAAAAAGGAGAAATGCATGCAAAAGGAACAATCAGTGTTCAAAAGAATAAATATGGTTGAACCAGCTCTCCTCCCCACATTAAAACTCACAGAGAAAGGCTGTCCCTGTAGGCACACACTCTGGCTCAGCTTCCAACTCAATAAAAAGTTCCAAAACATGGATCGAGGCCCGCTTGGCCTTCCACGTTAAAGTCTCTTTTCCTGACTTCCAAAATTAAAGTTTCAACCAAGAAGTTCACAAAGATCCCACTCTGTTGGGGTGAGACCTTTCACCACACAGTTCACGTAGGTCCCCTTCTGTTGGGCTCAGACCTCTCATGATAAAGTTCAGCACAAACTTGCAAAGGGGCTCCTGTCCCCAAGCGTATTACACTTCGGGTCTCCCTCAGTCGGGCTCGGACCACTTTCGGATGTCAAATACTTTCGAATGTGCGTGGCTTTCTTTACAGACCACCGCAGGACCATTTGAACTCAAAGTTCATGGTTTAACATTCACCCACCCCTTCCCAAGGAATTAATCTTCATTTCACTTTTGCTGTTCATTCGCTTTATGGCTTCAAACAATGTACCTTTAATGGAGTCTTTCGAGTGGGCTACTTCCTTTCACTAGACCACTCTGTTACTTAGTATCACTGATTTCACAGCTGTCAGTTACATCAAAGTTCACTTACAGGTCTGCCTTTCTTCGCGTCTCATCCACACGCATGCAGCCTTCACTTGCAATATAATGTTGCTGCTTCAAAAAGACTGGAAGCGTAATTTATCTCGAAGGGCATGAAACAGTGGATTTCCGCACGGCCCGCATGGTTCAGTTAAGTGCCAGCTGACACGGTATGCAATAAGGAGCCTTTGAAATAATGAGCACACATTCATAATGTGTTGGAGATACTGGAGTGGTTGAGTGATTTTTTAGATTCAGCTACTTCCGTGCACTATTGGCCATGAGTACCAACAAGGATAACCTGTCCTGAAGAAAACATTTCCTAAATAGGAGGGGTGTTGAAACTAGGAGGAAGGGGAATTTAGTTACACCCTTCGGAGAGCTCTATCAGAATCTGGAAGACAGCGGTTTCACCAGCTGTCTCACCTAGTAGACTTTTAGTTTTTCTTTATCTGTGACACTTATGTATAGGTGTTCTGACTATGGATGATACTATATTGTTAATCTACGCCTCATGTCGGCGGAGGTATATGCCCTCTCGATCCCCTCCTTCTTTTTATACATTCTTCCCCTGAGGAGATTGTGGTGGATATTAGCAATTTATTGCACATTGCACTTTAAGAGGTTTTTGTGTATGTATGTATACTGTGATGTTCTCAAAAAAAATGTTTAGTCTGTGAATAATTTGTTGTCAATAAAACTACAAGCCAGCTATGGGGGCTCTTAAAAAAGAAAAATAATGTTTGAATAAATATTAGTCCTGTATTCAAATGACATCCTCATTCTGTTTTTGTACAACATTGCCTCTTCAAACTTTAAAACACACCGGTCTCTCATGTCGCTTGCCAACTCACTGGCTGTGTGCGTCTCTTTCTTGGTTTTGCGATTTACAATTCATGAGTCAAGGTTAGTACCACAGGCTTGGCCTCGCCTCCCCAACTCTGCCGTTCACCTAGGAGGGTCTCTGGTGTCCTTGCAACACAATTCAGTGTTTGCTAGTGCGATCTGACCTTCTCCATGTGTCTTTTGCGGCCTGTTGGAAGCAACAACCTCCAGTAGGGAACTCTGGCGGTTGTTGACCCACAGCTCTCGTCCCTTGATCATTCGCTCTGCTTCAGTAGGTTTTGCTCGTGTTCCGCCTTGCTCAGAGTGTGTCGTTGGTTTCTGCCTTTTATTCGTGTGAGGAGAGCTAATTGGTATCCTGTGTATGCACTTAGAGTCAATGTCCAGTACAATGTGTGAAAGTCAGTTGTTACTCCCCGTCAACCTCTTCCTCGGCCCAGTGTTTGTTTAAAAAGGGGGGGAGTTGGGACCTCGGATAATCCTAAAAAATAGGATGGGTTGGATAAACAAAATAGGGGGGAATACCTGACTCACCCCCACTCCCTGAAGACCCCTCACCAAGGTGATCCTCCCGCACTGGTCCACCCCCAAGGTCTGGATCCAAAGGCGATGGCTGTGCCCTGGCCACCAGAGAGTGAGATCCTTGCGACTAGCGGGTGAGACACCCTCTGGTTTCTCACAAAAAGCAGAGGTGGGATGCAACAGAATGGGGAAATGCTGCACCAACCCACATACCAGGCAGAACAGACTGACTGTTATGCCCAGGACCAATCACAGTGGCAGGCACAGACCCCAAGATGCGTACATGCAAGCATATCAACCTATGACACAGCCACCACATATGCAGGGACCCGTACAGACATACCCACAGGCACCACCTGCATAGCAGATGCAGAGACACATGCAGCCACCTCAAGCAGCAAAGCAGGATGCTGGGACACCCACATTCGCAGACTCCCTGGGATCGACTCCCATTTGAAAATAAGGGGGGTTGACTATTGTGTGGAGCAGCCCATTTATGGGGACGGGGATGTCATTATACCCACAATAGGACAGCCCACAGATGGCCCTAATGTGTTCAATCCTATTGGTTAAACCCAACCCGGCAGAGGAACCATGTATAGGGGTGACAATAGGTGACAAAACGTTTTCCTTTCTCGTGGACACAGGTTCAACTAGATCCTGTTTCAGGGACGGGAGATACCGAATATCTCCCTTCCCTGCTCTATATCCCCATCAGATGGCCTATGGTCACAGGAAAGTACAGGCAAGCTGGTGCATGACACTGTTGTTGTTACAGACTGCACTGACACATCTACAACATCCTACCCATATGGAGAAGAATGCACTTGCTGCTCACATTGGAGAAGAGTGGTTTTGTCCCAGTTTAGCGGAACATGTGATTGCCTTTGTAGACAATTGTGTTACCTGTAAGAGTTTTACTACAGGGAATACTGCAAGGGTAGTGAGAGGAGCCATACATTGTCCACTAGATCCTTTTCAATACCTCTGTGTAGATTGTATAGATATGCTCTATGTGTGTCAGGGGTACCACTATATAATAGTGGTTGTGTGCCCATTTTCCCGATGTTTCAAGGCCGGTCCCTGTTCTCACCCCAATGCTCTTAGATTTGCAAGGTTCCTGGCTAGAAAGTTTTTCCCACGCTGGGACGGAGGGTGTGAGGTCCTGCGGTCTGACAGTGGTCCTCACTTTGCTAATGAAGTATTCCACCACATAACAACTTTACTGGGGATACAGCATAGGTTTTCCTGTGCTTATCACCCACAAGCGAATAGGATGTGTGAACGCCTAAACAGCCTATAGAATAATAAAATAGCCAAAATAAAAGCAACTCTAAATAAGAGTTGTATACATTGTCTGCCCTGTTCGCATTACGCAACCACACCCGGGTTTGACCACCATTTGATGCCGCACGAGGTGGTAACCGGATGGCGCATGTGACTACCCCTGGCTTCTCCCCCTAGAGCGTTGACAGGTGCCAATTCTGTTGCTGGTGTGTTCGGTAAAGAGAAGTATGAGTATGTGGCTTCTTTGATGGCTAGTGTGTCTTTTATTTCTCACCAATTGCGGGCATGCCGGGAAAGGTCAAAGAAGAATGAGGAGGACAACAGCCCAGAGGCCAATGAAAATCGCTTTGCACCATCACCACTTTACCCTGGGGACTCTTTGCTGCTATGGAACTTTACCCGAACCTGGTATAAACCCAGGTTCAGTGGCCCCTATACCGTGGAGGAAGCAACCAATCAAGCAGTGAAAATACAAGGAATAGGAGCCTGGAACTACATTGGAGTCGTGAAACCCTGTCGGACAGAGACCTCTCCCAGCCGCGAAGAAGAAGAGGGCAATTTGAGGCAAGAGCAAAATAGCAAACCAGGACAAAAATAAGCAGAGGACTTGCAACCAAGAATCACAAGCTCTAGAGCAAGAGAACTAGGGCAATAGATGACTTCCCATACATCCATATTAGGCACACTGGTCCTCATCACTAGTTTGGTGGTAACCCCACCGAACTAGTAACACCATTCTGCCGCCTGATATCCCGGTACCACCGGGACATTACAACTTAGCCCGGGATGTCAGGTGGCGGAAAGTGTAAGTCCCCATTGGGGACATGGAAGCACCAGCGCCATTGCTAACGGTGGCAGTGCTTCCATGAAAACCATGCCTGTAGGTCAGAGCTGCCGCGAGCAACAGCCCCTGAAGGCATACTTGTAGTCTGGTGGTCCAGAAAGTGTGCCGGTATGCTGCTACCGGCACCCTTTTTTCCGGACCACCAGGCTTGTAATGAGGCCCACTGTCTTTTTTTTTAACAAATAGCTATACATTGTGAAAGTTGGCGACTGTTATTTCTGTGTTCCATGATTTCCCCAAGGCCCCTTACTTTTCAGGATCACTTTGTTCAATTCGTCATACAGTCTGAACAAGAGAGAAGGGTGCCTTGTGTTTTATTTTTTCTGGCCTTTTTGCTTTATCTGGCCCACACAAATTCATCGTGAAAAGCCATCTGTCATAGAAGTGCTCAGTGACCCCAGAATCTGCATAGTCTGGGAACGACTGTTCTTGATCACACTCGCACAATACTACACCGATAGATCTTGATCTAACAGACGTATGTTGACTTATGTGCTTTTAAGCTGCATCACATCTGACTTAAGCTGATGTGTTTAATTTGCCAGGTTCCTATTCATTATGTACCTGCCCTACCTGTTATACTGCACATTTCTGCTATACCACACTTTGTCCTGGTCACATCTCGACTTTATCAGTGGCCCATCAATCCTGCCTACTCCTAGTGCAAATCTTAGGTTCTCTATGTTGTACTTAGCACACTGCATTGGCTCCAGCGTGGCACCATCAGGGAGCACTTCCACTGTCCTGCCTCCCTGCCATCAGCACATCATCAACACCGTGCCCACCTCCACGGCACCACTCCCCAATCCTTACCTGAATTCACCTGCATTATGGCAGCCAAACCAACCCCGAATCAACCTTGCGCTCTGCATTTTATGAACTTGAGGCTAGGCTCCAGGCTCCCTCGTGCAGCCCGGGCAGACCGGCATCCTCATCTCACCACCACTACTGCAAATTCGCTCAAAACTACCGCCAACTTCACACAAAGACCGAAGTTATCAGGTATAAAGAATAGCCCCTCCAAAATTCATTTGAACTGCATCACTACCAACTTACTCATTGCCAAAGATATTCTGATTAAGGGTACCCTTGTTAATGCCAGGTCCCTCCCTGCTCATGTGCTGGATGTCGCGGACCTCAATGCAGCCCAAGACCTTGATTTCCTATCCATTACGGAGACCTGGCTACATGCTGCAGCTGGTCCATTACTCTCCCTTGCCATTCCCAATGGCTACTCCATTATTAGATGTGACCGAAACACTAACCAATCTAAAGGCAGTGGTGTCGCCTTCATTCACAGAAGTTCCCTTGGTCTTAGACCCATCCCCAACCAGCATATCCCTTCGGCAGAGTTACTGTCTGTCAAATTACCCATCTCACCCACCAAACCATCACCATGGCACCTCTTCCCATCCCCTCTCAAGCACTTCCTTGTGCACCCCCTTCCTAAGAAACCCTCTTCCGACCCTTCCTGCCCAGCTAACTATCGCCCAATCTCTATCACTCCCTTCTTGGGCAAGCTCCTGGAGAAACTGGCCATCTCCCAGCTTAATCTCCATGCTGAATCTGTTGGTAGCCTTCATGACCATCAGTCTGGCTTCAGAGCTGCCAGAAGCATGGAAACTGCTCTCCTGAGGATCCACTCTCGAACCTTGACTCTAACATTCCATGTGTTCTCATTTTGCTTGATCTCTCTTCTGCCTTTGATACTGTCAACCATACCATCCTGCTTAACCGTCTCCGTGATCACCTGGGTATCACTGGTCAGGCTCTAGCTTGGCTGACCTCTTTCCTCTCAAATCGACCCTCCCAGGTACAACTGGGGTCTTTCCTCTCTGACATCTTTTTCTCTACCTTTGGTGTCCCCCAGGGTTCTAACCTCTCTCCCTGGCTGTTCAACCAGTATCTGGCACTTCTTGCAATCCGCATCTCTGCTCTCTGCCCCAACTTTCAGTGCTATGCGGATGATACCCAGCTCATTTTCAGGCTACCCTCGGCCTCCTCTTCTCCTTCCCTCATCTCTGACTGTCTTTCTGCTATTCAGGAATGGTGTGCCGCCAACGACCTCTGCCTTAATGCCATTAAGACTGAGATTCTACTCATCGGCACACCCACTCCCTCCTTCCCTGCAGCTCTCTGGCCGGCCTCACTTGGCCCTCTTCCTGCTCCTACCTGCAAGGCAATAAACCTTGGGGTCATCTTCGACTCCACACTCTCCTTCTCTCCTCACATTTCTGACGTTTCTAAGAAGTCACACTACCAGCTGCACCTCCTCAGAGGTATCCTTCCTTTCCTCTCCTTTCCCCAGAAGCTCACTGTCTCCAGAGCCCTGGTTCTCTCGAAGCTGGACTACTGTAACAGCCTCTATCTAAATCTGCCTGCCTCTACTCTCCGCCCGCTGCAACTCATCCAGAACAGGACTGCAAGACTTGTCCATGGCCTCAAGCCCAGGGACCGTATCTCTCCAGGACTGAAATTGCTACACTGGCTCCCTGTGGCTGCGAGGATTAAGTTCAAAACCCTCTGCATTGTCCACAAGGCCTTCTGGGGCCTTGGGCCAAAATACCTTCAACTCTCTCTTCCTAAATATCTTCCTTCTCGAGCTCTTCGCTCATTCGCCTCCAACTCCCTCAGGGTCAGCCGCTTCTCCAAACAACGAGTTAGGGGGAGATCTCTCTCCGCAGCAGGGGCCTCCCTCTGGAACAGCCTTCCTGCCTCCCTGAAACTTGAGGAGAACCATCTCCGGTTCCGGAAGCACCTCAAAACCTTCCTCTTTGCTTCTGCTTTCTCTTCCCCTCTCCCCTGCTAAATCACTGAAACTGTACTGAATCAGCAACTGGGCCACTCACCAATCTCAGTCCTTGGCCCAGCCACTCTCCCATGCACTGCCTCCCTGGCAACCCCTGCACTGCGGGACTGTCTCTGTATCCCTACAGCCCCCCTTCCCAGCACTTGTCTGCACTTATAATGCACTTGCCACCAGCTGGCCCTTATTATTTATCTTGTATTTTACTAATCACTTTGTACTGCACTTTCCCCTCTGCCTTTCCCCCTTGCACTTTTCCTGGCCCATCTTCCCATGCACTTGCACGATCTGAATGACACCTGGCCAAGTAGGATCGTTTGTCTGTCTCCCCTTGTTCCCCCCTCCCTGCCTCGTCGCGCCTTGAAACACTTGTGTATAGGCACGTTACAAATGCCATATGATATCATATCATATATAGACCCCCAGGACTGGTCTCCACCTTTGCAGATGATATCTCCTCCCTTCTAGCAGCTAACATGAAGCCTAATTCAAAAGTTATCCTACTAGGGGATTTCAATCTCGGCTTCCAAGATCCCAATGACCATAAGGCGGCTGACATTGCCAGCACTTTAACTAATCTGGGCTTCTCCCATCATATCCAGGAACCCACTCACAATAAGGGGAGAACCCTTGACTGGCTGGTCGATCTGAATTTCATCATCGACTTAGTGTCGATCAAACAGTGTGCCTGGTCTGGCCATCACAAAATTACATTTAACATCAAAGCCACTAACCAATGTTCTAAACAGAACATTGCACCCCCATCTGCACGAGAAACAAAAGGGACATAACTAGGGAGAAACTACTCCCTCTGATCCTACCTATACTAAAAAATGCCTCAGTGGCATGCACGGACCCCACAGTCCTAGTCGACACCTTCAATCAAACCATAAACAAAGCCATGAATTCCATTGCTCCAATCAAATTGTGGAAACCTAAACCTCGCGCACACCTCAACACATGGTTTATGCCACACTTGAGAGTACTGCGCAAGGAAAAGAGAAACGCGGAGGCCCACTGGAAAAGCCACCCCTCTGATGCTAATAAAGATAGCCTTATCATAGCATCCCTCAATTACAAAGAGGCAATATTCCTCGTCAAAAAAGACACCTACAACAAGCGTATTCTGCAAGCAGAATCCAACACCAAAGAGCTCTTTAAAATTCTTAAAGAACTAGAATCACCCACAGCCCCGCCTGACACCTGCAGTAAAGACAGTGGGCCTCATTACGAGGTTGGAGGTAGCCATGGTGCTAATAGCACCATGGCTACCCCCTTACCGCATTCCGGGTCTGGGTTCCCTGAATGGGGAATTACCGGGCCATTCCAACCTTGGAGGACCCGGTATTTCCCCATTCAGGGAACCCATCCCCATTCCCATTCGAGCCCCCATAGAGCTCAATGGGAATATGGAGCATGCTAATATTGGCCTGTTAATAACGGGCCCATTATTAGCATCTTTGCCGGCGCCGTTAACCCCTTACCTCCAACCTCGTAATGAGGCCCAATACTTGGTGTTCCAATATTCAAAAAGCACTCTTCGACAAAATCACCACATTACAAGACAAATTCAATGCCAAAAAAAACAGTGACCAATTCGCAGTAAAGCATCCCACGCAGTAAAATGGCTTCTCCTCCGCACTCCCTTGAACCCTTCAGCTTTTCGCCTTTAAGTATCACAGAGGTTGAAAACATTATCAGCAAACTCAAACCATTCAATTGCCAGGGTGACACTTGCCCTGCCCCCATCACTAAGGAGGCCACCCACGAATTAGCACCTTTCGTCACCGCCCTTATAAACACTTCTTTCAACACAGGCATCGTCCCTGACAATTTGAAGGACGCCTAGGTCATCCCCCTTCTTAAAAACCTACCTTAGACCCGAGCACCCCTACTAATTATAGGCCCATCACCACTGTCCCCTTTTTGCTAAATATTCTCGACCGAGTTGCCTATCTACAGATTCAGGACCACCTCGAATCCAATAAACTCCTCGGCCTCAGGCAATCTGGCTTCCGACCGAGACATGGAACAGAAACTGCCCTCATAGATTTAAAAACTCAAATTGAGCTTAAAGATAACGGCAAGTTAGCCCCGTGTTGTAATGTAAGCTTTGCTTGTGGGTGACATCACTGGCTCTCTGAATGTGGTGATGTCAGTATGGAATGCTTGTGTGCTGTGAGGTCACTGTGGAGTGTCAGTGTTGTTATCTGAACCAGTGCTCCAAATGGGACGGTTGGAAAGTGTTTGCTAGGCTAAAGGGACAATGCCGGTGTTCCTGTGAACTATCTAACTAATAAACCCACAATAACTTACCTGATGGCTCAGATGTGTTGGTGTATGGTGCCACATCATTTCACTGGCGACGAGGATGGGATCCTGTCGAGGAGGGGACAGCAGTTTAGGCCAGGAACTCCGCCCTCCATGTACCCACGTCCCATGGGTGAAGCCAGTTGGATCTGAATCTGTTTTCCTGGTTCAGGGATTACTCAGCAGGCCAGGTGGTGCTGAGCTCGCGAGTCCTGTCTGTTGGACTGAGAGCTGAACGGCACATTTCCCGTATGCACTGGCGAGAGCACTGTAGAGAGGGTGAAAGCCTGTGAAATCCCTGGTAGTGTTCAGGGTGTGAGTCATAGTGCTCCCAAGGATGTGGGGGGGCCATTCGGCACACAGTTCGGTGTGCGGACTGGAGCGTGCCCTGGGTGAGGTGCTCCAGTGGTGGAAGAGGTGTCCCTGTGACGGGGATCTGGCACTGCTCCCCAGCGGGCCGGGTGGCGCTGGGAGAGAGGTCCCTATGTCAGAGTAGTGCCCGGCCATGGGCTCTGAGTGGAAGTCCGGATGTCTTCATGACCAGACCGGTAACGCAACGCTGGTGCAGGAAGAACTTTGGCCGATGATGGCCAGTAGCCGGGAGTGGTCCTGCAGACTGTGGGCGTTGCGACGTATGGCTATGTGTTGGGGTCATGGAGATCAAGTGCTGCGTCGGAGCTACAGTCAAGTTTCGGCGCATCAGAGGAGGGATCCGGAGTGGTGGTTCCCTTCCGTCTCAGACTTCAAGGGGAGTGTTGGATCCAGCCTCCGCGGCTCTGCACGCGGGGAGACTGGATCAGTGATAATGGTAGGCCGCACAGCTGCTATGTCGCAGCTCCAGCAGGAGCGAAGAAACCACGCAGCACACAGTGCGTAGGTTGGCCCGGAACTGCCTCTCGGGGGCGGGGCTTTTATTAGAGCGCCCTGCGTCACCACGTAGCGGGACGCAGGGCGGATGCAACATTCCTCCTTTATTTCAAACAAGGTTAACACTAAACACAAATATGCTATAGACTTCAAAATCAAACCAATCTTAACCTTTTCATATACAAGGACCCTCTTTGCTCACAGTCCACAGGGGGCCGACTACCATACATAGTCCATGGTGTAGGGCCAGTCACCTCCTCTATTATTCTGGCTTCCTCCAGCACTTTGAGTTCTTTCTCCACCAGTTCTCGCATGTGGAACGATGTCCTCCTGTGTCTCAGTGCCTTCGGCTGTACCGATTCATCAATGTGGAGTCTGATGGTCTTCCCTTTCAGACACCCTATCCCTTTTTGCAGTTTGGGGTAGTGCTTCAAAATGTTCGCGACTTCTTGCACTTCATCGACTTGGCAGATGAACTTGACCAACCCCAGATCTTCAGCCGCGTCCCCACTCAAAAGGCATTCGATCCCCGCCTTCACGACGTAGATTTTCGACCATAGCCTATTTTCGCCGTGGGCGAGAGTGGTGCGGAACCGGCCGACGACTGGTAGAGGCTTCTTGCTGCCGTACGCAAACAGCAGTGTGTCCGTATCCTTCAGATCCGGTTGTGGTTGTAACGTCTGGAACATGCTTGTGGGCATGACGTTAACAGAGGCTCCTGTGTCGATGGTCATCCATACTTGCTGATTTTGAATGGTGACCAAGCATTTTCGCCTTCGGAGGTTCTTTCTCTGTGTTGTCTGCCACTGATCCAACGCAGACACTAGGTAGACCTTCCTCCCTTTTCTCCATTGTTACTTACTGGCTTCATGTTGCGTGCCTGAGACATCATCCCCCTCTTCCTCGGTCGAAGAGTTGGCCATTTCGGCTCGCCTTGCGCTGGCCTGCTTCTTCTTCTTGGTCCCGCTCTTTTCTTGAGGGTTCTGCGGGGGCTGTGCCGTGGTGCCCACTGACCGGCATACCTTCGCATAGTGGTCCTTCCTACCACATGCCCCGCATGTTGTTCCTTGTGCGGGGCAGTTTTGCCGACCATGTCGCGGTCCACCACACCATCCACACTCTGTGGGACCCGGGACACGTGGTTGCCACCTGTTGTGAGCGTAGCTGCCACCAGCCTCGTCCCTCGTGAGTTGTCTGTTGGTGACATGGGACACCATGGCTGTGATGAGGGTGGGCTGCAGTTTTTGTAGCGTTGCCCCCATGTTGGCAGCCCCGGTATGTGCCAGTTCTCTTTGTCGACCCAATTCGAGAATCCGTGTGAGGGAGATGCCTTTCTCACCAAGTACCATCCGTCTCAGTTTCTTCGATTGGATGCCATTGATGAGTTGCCTCCGGATTTCCTTTTCAACGTTTGTGAATTCACAGGACATGGCTAGCTTCCTCAGCCGTGTGTGGTAGGCGTACAGCGTTTCTTCTTCTGCCTGAATGGTGGTGCAGAATATGAAGGTCTCATAGTCTGGGTTTAATTGGGGGAGGAAGTGCGCAGTCAGGGCATCTTTTGCACTTTGGTATGCGTCCTGGCCATCGTCAACGTTTAGAGAGTTAAATATGCGTAGTACCTCATCCCCCACGTGTAGCAGCAGGTGCAACCTCATCTTCCTGGCAGTCGTTATGTCCTTGCATTCCATCGCCATTTCGAATTTCTGGATCCATAGTTGCCACCTGGGGCCAACTGATGACGGGTCTGTGAAGGGGTCAAAAGGCTGGATCAATCCCGAGGAACTCCCTTGCGGGCGAGCCTGTGGTGATGACATCGACAGGTTTGCCGCCAATCTTGACGGTGTGCCGGGTCTGGGGGTGGGTGTTCCAGTCGCCATGCTGTGTTATGCTTGCCTCACCTCGGTGCAGGTCCCTGGGCGATCCCTTCGATTGTTCAAGTGGGCAGCAGTTGCGAGATCCGGCACTCACCACGTGCACTCGCGCTGACCAAGTCAATGTGGATCAGCTTTGGGCCTCCTCCGATGATTTCTGGAGCTTCTGACTCCTGGGAGGCAGATGGAGAGTCCTGGCGCCTCCACGTCTTGGTAGGCCGCCCCTTGTAGGTTGGGTCAGGTTGATGCAGGTGGGGGATGTTCTCCCCTGGTGCAGGAGGAACATTTTTTTTTTTTTTAGTTTTTTTTTTTTGTGGGTGGGGGTTCACGTCCCCCCCACCGGGTGTCCAAAAATTGATTCAGAGTAGCCGTGAGCCATCCGGAACCTTGACGAGCGCCGAGCGCGTGTGTCTCGAGTAAATCACCTCTTCGCCATTGTTGGATCCAGCCTCTGCGGCTCTGCGCGCGGGGAGACTGGATCAGTGATGATGGTAGGCCGCACGGCCGCTATGTCGCAGCTCCAGCAGGAGCAAAGAAACCACACAGCACACAGTGCGTAGGTTGGCCCGGAACGGCCTCCCGTGCTCGGGGGCGGGGCTTTTATTAGAGCGCCCTGCATCACTGCGTAGAGGGACGCAGGGCGGATGCAACAGGGAGTTGCTGAGGAGGAGGCGCAGCAGCAATGTGACCTCTGTGGAGCCCAGAGTGAAGTGATGACATTGTGGAGTCATTGCGTGGCGTTCCAGCATGAGCAGCTGGAACGCAGAAGTAAATTCAAACGGGTTGCATGTGCAGCCTGTTGTCGTTCAAGAGACGTTCGGGTGCCGTTTCATGAATGGCGCCTGGACTGCCCCAAAGGTTCGTTCTTGGACCGGACGAGAGGGGTGTATGGCCCAATAGAGGAGGACCGAGTGACCGGCAAGGGTGCTGCTCAGCGGAGGTGAGGATCGTACCTCTGAGCACGGGAATATGAAGGAACTGAAGTCAACATTGTTTCATTGTAGTCACGGACATGTGCGTTTCCCTGCATATGTTTGGTCCTGCTGCATCCTGATTAAGGACCCGGAGGAGTTCAGCCTTGGTTCCAGGGAGCTGCTCCTCGTGAGGAGGACGTTTTTGCTATAACTGAACAACATGCGGTAGGTGTATACATGGCTGTTTGTGTGGTGTCTTCGTGTGCATGTTGTGGCCTTATTAGTTAGATCGGTCGTTGGTGTGTTGGGCCAGTACGGTGTGTGTTTGTTTACGTTGTGGCCCATGTTCATGTTTATATTCTCAGTTGTTAAACTGTATTTCCTTTCAGGCGGGATTGGACTCGTGGGTTGCGGGTTCATCTTCATTATGGCGTTTGTGCATGTATTGCTTATTGAAAATATGTACTGATGTGTCTAACATCATTTTCTTTGCAAGGGGGTACCTAATGGTCATTTGACTTGGACTCGCGGGTGGGGACTCGTGGGTGTTGCACATTTATGATTAGTGCATGGCTTTTGAGATTCTAACATTTCCACAGGACATTTGTGGCTTTCGTCGTTCAGTGAACACAGTGACACTGTTCATGGAAATTTGTCATTTTGTCATTTTGTTCTCCGTCTTCAATGTAAGGCAGTGGAGTGTGGGTGTGGTGAGTGAAGGTTTTTCCTTTGCACAGTTATTTTTGGGGCAAGGTGGTCCCATGTTTGGGGGTGTGCGCAAAGAGTGTGTTCTGAATTTTAGTATGATGTAATGGGAGTCCTATAAGATAGTGGATTTTTCCGTACATTTTGCGTCTTGTGGAGTAGTTGTGGTAGCCTAGTTTATACTAGGGGGCCCGGATGTGAGGACTGCTGTTGGTGCAGTTGGCAGGGACTAGGGGTCCCATGGGTGTGTGGTGGTGTTGCTACATTGCAGCCCGGCAAGGACTAGGGGTCCGTGTATGGTGATGTACTGCGGTGTTGCAGTTGGTTTAGACTTGGGGTCTTAGGTGTGTAGAGGTGTACTGCAGGTGCAGCTATGGTGGTGATGCGCTGCGGGTTTGTGCAGTTTGGCATGGACTAGGGGTCCTAGGTGTGTGGCGATGTACTGTGGTTGGTGCAGTTGGCTGGGACTTGGGGTCCTGGGTAGTTTGTGTACTGCTGTGTGCAGTTGGCAGGGACCTGGGGTCTCGTGGTGTTGGTTTAAGGTGTGTTTTGGTGCTACTGAGGTTGACTGTGGTTTGTGGTGGTATTTGCGTGTGTGAGTGCTCTGCATGTGAGTTGTTGTGGACAGTTGTGTTGTGCTTGTTGTTGCTCTCCGTTGAGCTTGGATAGTGTCCAGGGGTGGCAGCCCTTGTGCCCTAGGGTGCATAAGGTTCAGAGTGTTAGTGTAATGTACTTTTTGGGAACGCTGGGGCGTGGCAGGCTCTAGGTTTCAAGGGGCAGCTTGAAACAGGTGGTAGTGCGTAGTTTGTTATTTTTGTTCTCGAGTGTCGTCCAGTACAGTTTGAGGGGAGGTGTTAGCACTTATTATACGTCGGTGGGTTCCTCTTTTAGTTGTGGTTTTTGTGGGAACGGAGTGGAGTTGGTTGTATTCTTTGGCACGGTTTGGTTGTATTCTTTGGCACAGTTCATGTTTAGATCCTTTGGGGTGCCGCCTTGTCTGTCTCTATTTTCAGGTAAATAACTTTAAATATACATAGTTATATTTATGCTTGATTATTTTGAATACATTGTTTGTTTCTTAAATTGTTGTCCCTGAATCGCTTTTTGTGTATCGCTGCTTTGTGCCCTGATCTTGGGAGGTAGGGATACCTGCTTTTCGTTTTTTTTTAATGCTCTGCACCAGTCAGCTTCTGAGGTTGCGGTAGCAGTGTTGCTGGAGTCCTGAGGTTCCACTGGCATCGGTGAGCAGCTGGATATGGATCTTCCAGCAGAAGGACTCACTGTGAGATACTGAAGCTGAAGGGTGAGAATTAGAATACAATTCAGACATGTCCAGTCAGATTCAGTGGAAGCAGGTTGTTGGACTTTAGCAACATCATTTCAGGTAAGGAGGACACTCCTCAGGTTGTGGGCACTTTGGGTTGTGTATTAAGTTCATAGTTTAGAGTCTTAGGGAGCTGCAGATCTTAGACACTTTCTGCTGCCAGTGTGTCTCAGATTCTGTGCTACTTCCTCTTCATTGTCAGTTCTACGCAAGGAGCAGGAAAGTACAATTTCTAGGGGGAAGAGGGTTTTGAGCTTTCATCAAGGCCATTGAGTCCAGGGGAGCAAGCATTGTTCTTGGTCTCTCCATATTAGAAGGACATCCAGCACTGCGGTGACCCAGAAAAGCTTTGACGTCGGGAGGATTTTCTGAAGGTTACTGGCTCCAACTGGGCTTCCTAGCGTCCTTTCTTTTAGTCACTGTCTTCTTCCAGGTCCAGGTATTTCGCTCAGAATTCCACCACTAATAAAACGAGACATCCACTTTTTCAGGAGTTTGAGCTGAGACATGGAGGTGATATTTCACTCAATCATTGGGTTGTATTCATTCTGTGTGGAACTCACCTTTTTGGGTCTCAGCATGGTGCGGGGGAAAATTGGCACAAGTGTGGTAACTTGAGCTAAGTGTGATGAATCAGAGGTGACTATTTCAAAGGTCCGGACCTGGACCTCTTCTCATGTGGTCAGGGAAAGGCGCCTGAGCCTGAGAGTGGTATAGCGGGAAGGATCACATGATAGGGGACTCAGTTTACGAGGGATGTGTCACATCTTCTCGTTGGTCATTGTGGCATCGGTGGAGGAGAGGCCGGCCATTACACAATCCCGCCACAGTTTTTGAATGACCACCTTTAGCGGTCTAGTTGTTTTCTCCAAGATGCCTGTGCCAAAGCAACTCTCGGATCGGTGTGTTGCAACCCTCCAGTGAATTTCCTATCAGAGAGGCATTATGCTGCCTTCCCGGGTTCGTCCTGCCTCCTTTTTACCCCCTTATTATTCCACTCTTCATTCTGGTGTTTTCCCTGCTCCTTCCATTTTGCTGAACCCTGTATGTGTTTTCCCCTTATTTTGCCCTCTTGCTGGAATCTACCGTAGATTGCCTGGGGATTCTATCAGGCTTGCACGGTGGCAACTGGCCAGGATCGTCCTGTTCTCATGACGGACCGCCTTCACACCAGAAAGAAAGGACCCAAGACTCACAACCAACTTGGTAAGAAAGACATATCTACCTCTGAAAGTGAAATTGATGATAACAGCGACATATGTGAGAGCTTGCAATGCCCAGAAGAAACTTCCCTTAATATGGCTCAGATGCAAGAAGTAATTCATGCTGTTCAAAACCTTACTGCCAAAGTACAGAACTCAAAAGCTGAAAATGTTACGCTTCATCAGATGTAGGCACTACGTGAACATCCTCCAGTTGACCCACCTTTGGGAGGTCTAGCCTCTGGCAAATATGATGATCACCAAAAAGATTACTTGAATTTCTTGATGCCTGCACAGTTCATTTTATATTTAAACCAATTGCCTTTGCTACAGATAGGGCGAAAGTTGGTTTAATTACCTCACACCTTGTATGGAATGCCGTAGCTTAGGCTACTCCTCTAGTGATAATGGACAGACCACTACTTTCCGATTACAATGCCTTCATTACCACTCTTAAACAAATGTTCGAGTGCGTCAAACTCACTTATGCTGCCCATGAAACCCTCCTGGGCATTCGTCAAGGAACCCTGGAAGTACTGGCCTATGTAACACAGTTTAGAAGAGTTGCTGTTTAATCTGTTTGGCCAGAACTGGTGCAATATGAACTTTTTAGAAGAGGACTCAGCGATGAGATCAAGAATGAGCTAGCCCGGATGCCAAGACCCAGATCCTTGAGTGACTTAATCTCAGTAGTTCTACAACTTGAATTCCGTATTGCAGAGAGGAAGGATGAAAGAAGACGATCCAGGAATACCTTACTTAGGACACAAAACCCTTCCACTGTCAGTAGTACCCCTGATGAAGAACCCATGCAGATAGGAACCGCCTGTGGTCCTCTCACTCCTGAAGAACGAAAGAGACATAGAGATCTGGGTCTCTGTATGTATTGAGGTTCCTCGGGACACATGCTGCGCAATTGCCCCGTTGTGCTACCCAGGTGTCAGGGAAACTCCAGACACCTGTCCTAGTTGGAACCAAGGGTAGGGCTATTAATTCGATTACTGTAGTTGATGAACTGTTATATAACTATTCCGACTAAGATGTTGTTTCTAAAGAAGAAATATGATGTGATAAGAAGTGATTGATTTTCAAAGAACATTTACCTTGACTGACGATGTGTGAAGAGAAAGTCATTTTGGCTTGCCAAGCTGAATGTCATGGAAATGTAAACATTGTTTGCAAGTGTGGGGACGAAAACCTTTGGATCTTTGATATATTGAATGAAGAAAACTTTTATATTCTACCTGAAGTCGAACGTGACTTATAAGCAGAACTTTCTTCAAACTGAGCTTTGACTTGAAACATCAAGATGGGGAGCAGGTGCAAGTGGATCTAGGTCACCTGGCCTAAGCCCACCCACCTGGTGCCTTCCTGCTTCCCGCTCTTTTCACCACCTAGCAAGCCCCGCCACCTGGGGCCTTCCTGCCTGCCACTCTTTTTCACCACTTAGCAAGCCCCGCCCAACTGGTGCCTTCCTGCTTGCCACTCTTTTTCACCACTTAGCAAGCCCCGCCCACCTGGTGCCTTCCTGCTTCCCGCTCTTTTTCACCACTTAGCAAGCCACGCCCACCTGGTGCCTTCCTGCTTCCTGCTCTTTTTCACCACTTAGCAAGCCCCGCCCACCTGGTGCCTTCCTGCTTCCCACTCTTTTTCACCACTTAGCAAGCCACGCCCACCTGGTGCCTTCCTGCTTGCCGCTCTGTTTCCCTACTTAAGGAGCCCTCCAGCTTCTTTTCCTTTGCAGATGGGGAGCAGGTGCAAGTGGATCTAGGTCACCTGGCCTAAGCCCCGCCCACCTGGTGCCTTCCTGCCTGCTGCTCTTTTTCACCACTTAGCAAGCCCCGCCCAACTGGTACTTTCCTGCTTGCCGCTCATTTTCACCACTTAGCAAGCCCCGCCCACCTGGTGCCTTCCTGCTTTCCGCTCTTTTTCACCACTTAGCAAGCCACGCCCACCTGGTGCCTTTGTGCTTGCCGCTCTGTTTCCCTGCTTAAGGAGCCCTCCAGCTTCTTTTCCTTTGCAGATGGGGAGCAGGTGCAAGTGGATCTAGGTCACCTGGACTAAGCCCCGCCCACCTGGTACCTTCCTTCACCATCACTGCCTTGTGGCCAATGCTGGATTTGACTTTTATGGACTTCATTCATTCACGGTGCGTCACTCTTTCTCAACTCTCATGCTGGACTTCCTTTGCATTTTGTACTCATGGTGACCCTGAATCATGCTGTTTCGATCTTCATCTTGTATCCTGGCTTGCAACATTATGTGTTACTACTGACTTCTGCAATTGTATTCGCTCTCCACTCTTGCTTCTCCACTCTTTTTGACTGCTTACTCGCTTTTCTCTCCTCCTTTCCCTTCTCCCTTTTCCTATCTCCTCCCCTTACTTTCTTCTATGCACTTACTCTATCAGAATTGTCCCTGGACCTAATATGATAGCAACCTCGTCTGTTTCCTCCACCCTCCCATTACTGTTTTTTCCTCCCCACAACCCCTCCAGCACTATCTGAAATGTCGTCAGGCCTAGTATGATAGTCGTTTGTTTTGTTCCTCCCCTCCCTTTCTGCACCCCTCTCTCTCACCTTTTGTTTTTCTCCGGCTCTACCAGAAATGTCGTCAGGCCTAGTACGGTAGTCACCTGTGTGTTTCCATTTCCTTCCCACTCTCCCCCTCCCTTCCTTATCTATGTCTTAGCTCTTGCACTATCTGAAATGTCCTCAGGCCGAGTACGATAGTTAATTTCACATCCTTTCTGTTCATGGCCTGTAAGAATGTGGTTGTACTTTCCCTTGTTCCCTCCCTTGCCTTGAAGCGCTTTGAAACACATTGTGTATAGGCGCTATGTAAATAAACGATCATATCATATCCTAAATTGACCCTGGGGAAGGAGCTCCAACCCTGGTCTCAAGAAATTCCTGTTTAGATATTTCGTGTTAGACTTTATATGTTATTTTTGCGAAGTTTAAATCACCAAATGCTTCCTGTATTATTTGGTTGTATGTATTAGTGTGAGGGACAGGTACTTTTTGGACATTAGGTCATTTTCCTTTAGCCTTAGTTTGTTAGGTAGGGAAATCCTTATTAGGCTAGAGAAAGATATGCGTTTTTCTCACTCTTTAGATTTTAATAAAATGGTGACTTGTGAGAAAGCTCTACCAAAGTGGCTGTCTCGCATTTCTGACGCCTCACATAAGGCACGGACAAGGGGTGTTGTGGCTGGAATTTTTGGCCATGTTCCAGGTCAGCTAACTCAAAGTGCACTCAAGTACTTAACGCTCTATTGTGTCTACCTATTTGTCAGAGTGCTACAGTTCCATGACACAGCTGCTGAGCCCTACCAAGCGGTTAACAGCTCATCCAGTCTGTTTTACATGGTTGACTTCAGGGAACCACCAGGAAATTATGATACATGAACATGATGAATATTCCTCCTTTCATGCCCTGTCAACATTTTGTATCTTCTGTTTCACCTCCCACCTTTTGAATCTTTCAACCCTGCAAGGTAATCTGAAACACTATGGGCAGGGCCAGCACTAAACAAAAATTCTAATAAAATAAAATAAATAATACACACTGCAATAAATAACACCTTTTGGGTGCAAGGAGTTTTAATGAAACAAAGCAAAAGCTCCAACCGTGCCACTTGTCTTCCCTTTGGTAACGTGGGGGAAGCAAAAGTCTTTTTCATAAAAGTTGTGACAGGTGCAAATAGTTAAAAAGCTCAAAAAGGAAACATAGTACCATATATTGCTGCACAAACCAATGTTATTACCCAAATACCATAAAGAGATCAGCACACAAAGGAACACAAGTAAAATATCCTCAACTGTTCCAGAGAAGTCATTGGGATTACAGTTGGCATAAATTCCTGTGAGGTCTAATGTTAATCACAGCACACTATCTAAGCATATGAAAACTCTCTGGCATGGAGCAAAAATCTCACCAGCAAGACGGGTCAATGTCTGGGTTTGCACAGGGATCCACTAAGCTCAGCATTCCTGCAGATGCTTCAATCCGTTCTTCCCTTCATGATGGAAAACTCACACCAACCCCAATCCGTTCCAGTGACCTGGCAATGTTCCCCTTCACTCGGCGGGGACATTGGTTCTGTGCTGATTCTCCTCAGTAGTTTCGGGGCACTCCATTCTGGTCCACACCTGGCCCTTGCAAAGGTTCACAGTCACTGGACCTGGCCCACTAGGCCTGAGACAACTAGATGCTGTGGACCAGCACTGGGTCCACCTTTATCTGGGCCCTAAACAACCCTTTATTATCCCTCTGTATGAGGAATAAGGTCAGGAGTTGGCTATTCCCCCTCTATGGGCATTCAGTCTTGTAGCGAGCAAGGAAACAGTCCTTTCCAGAGCTGTTAGCGTTCCCAGGCTGTTGCAAAATGCCAGCCACCCATCCACCCAAGAGAATACAGCTGAGAAGGCACAGTCATCCTACAGTTCAAAGCCAAGATTATTACATCAAGCAGATCCACTCCAACCCGCTTATAATAAAGTGCCTGGGTAGTCGAATCCTATCCGATTGCAGAAATTATCAAAAAAAGCAAAACTCCTGGTGAAAGACAGAGGGCAGATGGAACCTCTCACAGACTTGATCTTCATGGTGTATGGACCAGGGTTGGAGCAGATCAGGAGATGAGATCGCAAATCTCCTTCCCGATTTCCAAAATGATAGCAGGACTTCCTACCCAATTTGGGGACAGTAATGTTCCTGTGTAGCAGTGTTCAACAGTAGGATCCAAAGTTCGTCCAGTCTGCTGTCCATGTCCTCTGAAGTGCTGACCAATACACTTCTCGAACACACGACGTTGAAGTGAGGGAAGTGCATTTTAAACCACTGAAGTCGCCTCTAATGCTGTGGTTCCTGGAGCAGCACCTACCAAAATGCCTCAGGGATTCTACCAACAACCTCATTCTAGAAGACATGAAATATCTGTGGGAAATAGTATAACCTTCACTGCACATAGACAGTAATTACCCAAGTCTTCCATGTGCACACAATGCCCTGAGCATCCACACAGTACGGTTGTACAATGTCATATGGCATTGTAACCCATCTGCACTCCTGTAAATTTGCTGTGCTTGCACACACATGCAGCAATTCCGCATGCCACAATGCATGGAATACATACAACATGTAACGATACGGGCAAAGCTATTTTACCAACTTATGTTTATCAGTTCCACTGCTTCTAGAGTGGGGCTTAAGAGAAGGGGGGGACTTGTACTAGCAGCCCACTGAATATTAGATGAAACGTTTGTGAGTACTTCCTCCATGGTACAAAGTTGATTTCTTTTCAGGTGACTCGGTAGATGCCTTCAGTGGCCACCTGTGAACCACAGATTCATCACCCACACACTTGTGTCCATTTTCCTGGCCCAACATTAGAGAATATGTCACTGGACTACTGACAGTCATGCCAGTTGTCAGGCATGTGAAAGCAAAGAAACTGAATTTCTTGGTTCCTCTACAATGTGTTCTTGTTATAGGCCAGAATGGAGGGGGTGACATATATCGTATTCTACTCCTACTGTGTGGGCTGAAAGGGTGAGGAGATAGGTAAGTAACTGAGTGTGGAGTGGATCATCACGAGTCTTACTGAATAAGTGTGTTTGAAGGCTGTAAGGACCACTATGCACTAGCACCTGGAGCGTATCTTATGCACAGAATGGTTATTACCATAATAAATGATCTCAGACCTAAATAACCAAACAGACTCAAAGAACATGGCAAAGTACTACTTTATTTTCAGCTCAGATAAAGTAGGGAAATCTCGTGAACCCATAGACCTAAGGCCCTTTAAGACGAGGTAGCAATATTTAGAGATGGATGGGGATGCAAAATATACTCAAACATCAATAATCAAAACCGACTCAGGAAGTTGGCAAAACGTTCTTCTGTTTTATTTGCAATTAAAAAACAGGGAGGTTACAATTGACATCATCCGACGTTTGCTCGAGCTCTCAATGTATTTCAGAAAAAACATACCTTTTATAGTCAAAACTCGTCATCAATGACGTCACACTACGTGGCAAAGTAGAAAAACCTACTTGGGGATGTGATAGGCTCCCAGGAAACATCTAAGTATACGCTCCATACTAACGGGGGTAGTGATTGGGTGTCTAACATCAAGTGGACTACTAAGCTCTCCTCTAGTGCAAGTCATCTTCATCATCATAAAATACACGACGATTCATTGGTTACACAAACTATAGGGCTCTCTAAATATGTGGCCCTCTACAATTGGTTAGCACGCTTGTACCCTGTGGAATATTCCACATGCTAGCAGCACGCAGGCTACCACTCTGTCAGAACCTGTCGACTCTGAGTTGCTCGCGTAGAGTAGTCGACGAATAATTCTGACCAATGTACCCCTCTGAGTGGTAAAACACGCAGAGGAGTCAATTAGCAGGAAGAAAGGAACACCAGCCGCAGGTCGGAGTAGTCTTCCTGAGTACCACTAGATGTCAATCAACAAGGAAACTGGTAGATGGCCAGCCGCAACTATAACAAGGAAATATCAATTAATCAATACTTTGTGGACTTCAGACGAAATTAACAAAAATCACAGCGAGGTGAATTGACTTACAAGAAGCAGAACACTTTGCTTCAGCAGTAGTAGACCCAGGAGTAGAACAGCTATGGTGTGTCGGTAGTCCTGCAGTGATAATGCAGGATCCGTCAATACTTAAACAAGAAAATGAACAGAATAACTGAACAATAGTGAACAGGATTTACCACAGGACAATAGAATTCAAGAAAGGTCAATTGATGAAGCTCAGACTAAGTACTATCCTGACGGTATGCGGACGCCTAACCTAGGGTGACCCAGTCTCTAGTTCCAATGTGGGTCACCGGACCCGCCGGCACGCGGACGCCTGGAAACCTAGCATACCACCAGCAGTCTCAAGTCCCGGTATGCAATCCACTGAGCCCTCATCAACCAACCAAAAACAAGATAGCGGAATCGAAACGATATCCTATGCAGTCCAGTGGGAGTTCCAGTCGGTACACACACAGCAGCAAATCCAAGGACAAAACAAATTCCAAGCGGCGGTCCGTAAAGCAATCCAGATCAAAACCAAAGCAAGCAACCAGTCCTATATTAATGAGATGTAAGAATGTCCAAAAGCAGTCCGAGGTAGGCAACAGGGAATCTACAAACAAAGGGCAAGGCGAGGCAATCCATAGAATAGCAAAAGTCGGCAGTAAGAATCCAAAACGAAATACCAGGAACAATGCACTTCCGTAGAATCAAATCAGAAGCACAGAGCACCAGCAAAGCCATGCTATTATTGGATGGCCACGTCACATGATCAGGAAAGCGTGTGCGACGTGCAACGCAAACGTACCGAGGAAGCCAGTTTCAATGGCAACCTCCAACGCTCAATCAATCGAGCTCGCCCAGTCATGAAGACCCGGGATCGGATCCCCTTGCACGTCGCAGTAGTAAGTCTCTTGCGGTCAAAATGCCTGTCCGTGACTGCCATACCAACATTTGAATTAGAACCTTTGCCAAACATAGGAAGGCCATTAGAACGTGCAACTAGACGAGCAGAGCATTTCTTGACACACTCCAGGTGCAGGGAGGGTCGGCGTGGTCATGCCTCCCCACCGAATTAGCCCAACATCTGTCATCACTCTTGCCATTTGCCATTCAATTAAGACTTTGAAGTTGGCCTTGCAGAGACTCTTTGTGCCTGAGACTAAAAAGGAGTATGGCATGGTCTTATATCCTGGTTTCAGTGTAGCTCGACCCAGTGTCTATTTTCATCAGACCATGTGACTGGAGACCACGTTTCCGAGCTCTTTGCAGCATATAATATTATTAAATTATGAACTCTTGGCACCTTCAGTGTTTTTCCATTTCACCTCGAACAGAAGTTTGTTTCTTTCTCACGTTCATTGTAACTACTTGCTAAACAACCAGGCTCACAGTGGCCTCAACTCTTGGTGCTGGGCCAGCCAAGCCTTTCTTGAATTTCCCCTTCGCTATTAGCTGTTTTCCAACTGCGCCACACTAAAAACCCTTTCCAATCACGGTGTTTCAAGCCTTGCTAAAGAGCATCTTGAAAAATCCAGGTTCTATACATTCCTATGTATATACATTGGCGCATCACTGCAAACTATTCACTACATATCCAGCCTTAAGATCACTTTGTCTACTTGCATTACTGTATCTGTACAAGTGTAAAATGACTGCATTTTCTTCAGCGTTTCATTGCCTGAGCATCTTCATCTCGAGCCCGAAATGTTGCTCATCTTTGACACCTCCTCTTAAGGTCTTATTGAACGTTTATGTTCTTCCGTGTTACGTATCTTTTCAGGGTGCATCAGTTCTGCTCCGCATGACGTCACCATTCTGCTTGCTCTCTCATTTTTATACTTCTTCCAAAACCTCTTCTAAAGGAACGTTATTTCTTCGTGCATGCATATAGGGTTTTCTCAATGGATACCTTGTTTCAAGGATTCTTTGCGGTACAGGCATTCTCACTGGAACTGCACGTGTTGCTATTTCCAGTTCCCAACATATAGGCAACATGGGGGTGGAGCTACTGGTAGGGATACTTGACTCCTCCTCTACACTCCCCCCTGTGGGCAATTCATCGACCACTCTCTCATCACTCTTCACATTTAGACATCCTCGTCTGAAGAAGTGCTTCTTTGGAACCCATTTCCTTATTACTCCTTTCTGGCATCCTGCTGGTTTTACATGTTCATCAACACTCCAGGTCATAATCATACACTGTCCATTGCGACTGCAGTAGATCCATCTTCCCACATACCTCTTGTGGTTCTTCGGGTACAGGAATTTAGTTCCCTCAGGTGCATGAATACTGGCCTTCACGTAGTCTCTGATTTCTTCATCTGACAGCTCTTTGGTTTTGAACCAAGATTCAATATCTATCATAATCTTCATCCGTACTGCTTTCTTCACATTCCTTCTTGCACTGTGTGATTATTATCCTGATCACACAAAATCCAAACATGATCATCACCAGCAGGGCTCCAAGGAGTTTGAAAATGTTCACCATCCACTGTGGAACCCACGATAAGATTCACCCAAACCAACTGTCATCAGCAATATTTTCCTCTTCGTCTTCCATCTTGACGTGTTGGTTTGTCAGCATCGCTATGACCTCCATGAAGGTGCCAGTCTTGTCGTCGTGAGAAGGTATGAATGTGCATCATGATTCTCTGATTTTGGCACAAATACCTCCATCTATAGCTTTAAGCATATCCAGGACATATCTATTCTGGAGAGTCATCAGTCGTATGCAGTGCCTTAAGTGGCACTACAAATCGAGCCGGGGCTCATCGAGGGGGCGTGGCCTAACAACAGGGGTGTTCATGGTCCGTTAGGCCACGCCCCCTTGACGAGCCCTGGCTCAATGGGCTACTGGCACCCCTGCCAGGCAGCCTTTTGTAGAGATTAGCACCCTCTCCCCAATAGGGGAGAGGGTGCTGATCTCTGCATTTATTTTGTATAGGCTTGCCTGGCAGCTGACAGCGCCTCGCCTATTCAGCCTTAATGGTGATCCTGCCCCTCGGCAGCTGGGGAGGGGCAGCGTCACCATTAAGGCTGAAAGGGTGAGGCCACTGGAAGCAGAGGCCTTTTTCCTTAAGACTGAAACTCCCGCGAATCCGCGGGAGCTTCAGTATTTAGAAAGCAAGGCCTCTGCTTCCAGCGGCCTCACGTTTTCTCCATAATGGTGGCGCCGGCCCACGTGCATCACTTGATTAAAGGGATGCCTCGCAGGTGCGGCGCCACCATTATGGCTAAAAGGCATTTTTTTCTGAAGCCTGAAGCTCTCACTCACGAGCGAGAGCTTCAGGCTGTAGAAAAAAATGCCTTTTCGTGTAGTGGCCAGGGCTGCCAGGGGAGATTAGTGGGCCCCGGCAGGGCCCCGCCTCAAAACGAAATTTCGGAGCCTGCCGGGGACCAGCCCCGGCAGGCCCCGGCCCACTTAAAGCCCTGATCGTATGGCTCTCAGCTCCTCCATGATAACATTGAATCCCTTTATGGTGGTGTTGATTGTCTGCAGAAGCTCCTATCTGGTTATCTGTAACGATTTAGCATTCGTCATCACCTGAATCTTAAGCATAAAGATTGTTGTGAATATTCGTGACACCTGACTGAACAATCGGTGCTCGTATGGAATGGCATCAAAAGCTTCCATCGATTTGGCTGAGAAATCATTTTTTCTCTTCATTCGATTCAAGAGTACAGCAGATCTCTTCTTCCTCAGGTGAGCATCTGCTTTTGGAAACTCACCAATGTTCAGGTCACTCTTTGGAATCACCAATGCTGGAACATGAACGATTACTATTGAAAATAGTCCTCCCCAATCTCTGGGCAGCTTCATGTAAGCTCAGGATCCACCTGCCCAGTAGTGACCCATTATCACCACTGTCCCATCTTTCATTCCTGGTACATCAAAGATTTGTCCACATTGTTGATTTTCTCCAACTTTTCCAGTTACTGCCACAGCTCTGCATATGACTACACCTTCTTCCCATCCATCTGGAGAAAGCACTGTTCCCCAGATCTGCATCTGGCCTCTTTCCTTACAACTTTGAATTTCTTCATCAGTCTTCCCTTGACAATTGAGTCTTCTGTTTACTTCCCATCTAATTCCTGCTCCCTTCATAACATGCTGTTCATATCTTTTCACATGATTTCTGGCGTGTGCGCTCTCGCTCTTTTCTTCAAATCTTGGACATAATCATCTTCACTTGGGGACATCCATTCTGTCACTCAAACCAAGGATGCCGTTTGTCCCTGGAACTGACCTCTTGTATGGCAGAGTGCAAGGTGAGTAAGGCAATCAGCTGTTTGAATTATCTATTTCAATAGCTATGAATATCTTAGGCTTACCCATAGCATAAGGCAGGAGTGCACATACATAGCAATCCTCCACAGAGGCACTTTTTCCCAACTCGTTCATGTACTGATACCACATGTTGTTCCCCAAATGTGCTGTACTGTCTAAATCATTATTAAATTCATAATCATCCTCCCTAGCACTTCTCCTGGGTCTCTTTCTTGCCAAATGAGCTTGTATAAGCAACTCATGAAACACATCAGTATACATTCTTCCTGCTGGAGGAATCATAGGGACGCTTGTCAGTGAAATAGGTGATTCCCCATGAACAACTGGAGTAGGGACAATCACATAAGGCCTCGGCCTTCTGACAATATCTAGTTCTGTATAAGTCACTGAAGTGGGAAGGATCACAAGGACTCTCTTTCTTAGGACCAACGAAATACACAGTGTGAATCAACAAAATCAGAAAAACAATGATAAATGCTAAACATGCATAGATTATGCACCAATACATTAGGCTCCACCATCGATGTCTCTCCATACGTTGTTGACCTTTCTCACTTTCTGGAACTGCTATGTGCTCATTGGACCAGATGATTGCCTGGAATTACTTTTCAGGAAGGAAAAACTTGTTTTATTCAGGCAATCTCATTACATGTTCCGGTAGCTGTCGAATCTGTTCTATGATCTCCACAAGTAATTGGCTGATTGCC
Organism: Ambystoma mexicanum; assembly: GCF_040938575.1. NCBI lineage: Eukaryota > Metazoa > Chordata > Amphibia > Caudata > Ambystomatidae > Ambystoma > Ambystoma mexicanum. The sequence continues at coordinate 335,195,352 of NC_090926.1, read as the reverse complement.
GGACGATTTATAGAATATGAAGACAGCAAGAAGTGGTCTGTGTATGTCAACATTGGTTAACACCATGGGCACCTCCAAAGAGAAACTCAGTGAGGAACAAATCAGGGAACTGCTCCCTCTTCCAGTCGTCGAATAGAAAATCCAAATCTGGTATGTTTTTATTCCAATGTCAGCAAACTCATGTGGCTCAAGAACAATAGCTTTTTCACTCCTTGCTATAGCAGGCTACAAAGAGTGTTTAAAGGGAGCCATAGTCCAAATGTACACTTTCACCTATCTACTGGACAGTCTCTACGTCCTTGTTCCTCGTCATTAATCTAGTCTGCACGTGCTGAACTTCTTCTCCATGACTTGCTTCCGAATGGGTTGGGGGTATGTCGGCCTCTCCAGTGTAAACGTTCACATCTCCTTGGTGTATCCAAGCTCATCTCCCTAGGACCTTGATTGCTGACAGAGTAATATACTCTACAATGAAAGGGCCGCTGAAACGGGGCTTGTGCCACTTTCTTGTGAAATTTCTTATTAAAACCTTATCTCCAGCAAACGGTTTTGGTAAACATAGTTCTTGAACTCTGGTTTCTGTATGGTCTTCATCTGTGTTCTGAGACCGACACCCTGTCTGCTTGATTTGATCTGAAATTACAGAGATACTAGCCATCATACATGTTAGGTATGCACATAGCTCATCTCCGAACAATTCTGCAGTTGTCTGTGTAGCATTCGTTCGTCCTAATCCCCCCGAGACTAGTGCAAATCCAGCTCCCTCACATCGTCTCAGGCATTCCAGGCACTCAGCACTCTGCACTCGGACACAAATAATACACAAAGCCAGAAGTGGGGTGTAAAAGTGCTGTAATGTTAACACACACACCAGGCTCTGGAGGGCTGCATCGACTCTGCCCCCTCCCAGGCCTGGCTCATACTTATGTACAATGCAGATACATATTAATCTCCTCCCATTAGCTGTACGTATTCATAACAACAGATCATTTCGCCGAAGAGAGGGAATCAAGTACATTTCAGATTGTCTTGGCTTTTATCGACCTTGGGACTTCAGCAAGCAGCTTCAGAACGCTGCTGCGTACGTTCTCGAAGAGGGAGGGCTATGGATACCCATCTCTGAGGCCTGGCTGGCAGGCATTCACAGCTAGCTCGGCTGGTTGTGCTCTGGTGGTTCTCTGCAACATCTGCTTTCATGGCTGTTAGATGTTTAGGCCAGTCCTTATGCCAAATCATTAGGCCAGTCTTTCTGCTTCAGATGTGATGTATCTCAAACCAAAAGAAACTGCAGAATCAGAAATGTGCCAGGTAACACTCTGGGCATCATTTCTAGTCCTCGATGGAGGATTCAGAGGTGTTCTCATTCACCTCCTTGTTACTAACTCGTGGGGTATGAGGTGGTGGTAAGAGCCGGGCTGATTTCTTAATGCATATAATGCAAGGGGCAGGCAATGCAGCCACCCCTTTTTCAATGTCAGTTTCAACTTAGCTATTCTCTCTTTTAGCAGACCATTGAGTCTCTCACATGTTCCGTTTGCTTGCGGGTGATAAGCAGAAGAAAACTTGTGTTTAATGCCAAGCAATACGCTAATCTGCTGAAATACCTCATTCACCAAATGGGGGCCATTATCTGATCTCAAAACCTCACATACTCCCCATCTAGGAAATACTTCTCGAACTAAAAACTTTTCAGCGCAAGTGGCATCAGGGTGTGTGCATGGACCAGCTTCAATCCACCTTGAGAAGGAGTACACTACCACTATCATATACCTATATCCACTACAGACCTGCAGCATATCAACATAATTGATATGTAAATGCTTGGAAGGACCATTTGGTCGAGGAATTACTCCTCTGACTGTTCGCAACGTGTACCCAGCAGTAAACTTTTGACATACGATGCAATTTACTACACAAAAAGCAACATGTTCTAACAGGTTTGGTACAAGCCAGTCTTTCACAATGGTTGCTGCTAGGCTCTCCCTGGTGACATGCGCAGGGTAGTGCAGCTGTTCTAACACCACCCTTAATAAGGCTACAGGCATCACCGGTTTACCAGTGCTGTCTTGAGGCCACAATGCTTCGGAGGGGGATAAAGAACACCCCCTCTGTGTCCACAGTTCTTTCTCTTCCTGTGGAGCTACACCTTGAATTTCCATTATCTGTGTTTGTGATAAGTGATTAAAGCTTTTATTCACAACCATTATCACAACCATTTTCTCTTTCACATCAGGAGTATCAAAACTCATTATATCGGGTGAATATTCAAATCTTTTGCCTCTTCATCTCTGGCTTGGCTTCCACGTGAAATAAAGTCAGTTCTCTCAGTATGTGCTGCGCATTTAACTATGGCGATGGCTGATGGGAGTTGTAGCGCTTTAATAAGCCTATCCAATAATGCAGCATGTTGCACTGGAGTGCCGTCCACTCTGTGGTAGCCCTTTGTTTTCCAATGTGCTAATCCTGCGTGCATGGTTGACATCACGTAGGCACTGTACACTGTTACTTCCTGGTCTGCATGTTTCTCGAGCGCGACAATAAGCGCTACCAATTCTGCAGCCTGTACTGAGAAATGAGACCGTAGTCTCGCACGTGCTACCACTTCAAATTCCCCATTTGCTCTGTGTTTTACCACAGCAGAGCCTGAATGCCTTTCTCCATCAGTTTGATCGATCTTCGAAGAACCATCAATAAAGAGAACCTTCCCAGCTGCTAGAGCATTTTCCTTCTCTTTTGGGATCTTGTCATAAATGTCCTCAGAGTTCGAGCAATCCTGTACTTGCTCATCCCCTGCCAGTGGTTTGGCTACAAATGTGGCAGGATTCACCATTTTACACCGGACTATTTTGATCTCTGGATTCAATATGACCACCTCATAAGCGGAAGCTCTTTGAGACGTCAGTGTACCCTTAGGTTTCTCCAAAACCGCAAACAAAGCATGCTCAACAAATAAATTCATGGAACACCCCATCATTATTCTTGCAGATTTCTCGATAGCGAACGTGGCCGCTGCCAGCGATTGTTTGCAAGGGAAGTGACCCCTCATTACTGGGTCCAAAATCCCACTGTAATATGCTAAGAATGTGTACCCCAATGTGGTTCTCTGTGTGAGTACTGCAGTCATCAATGTCCCATTCGTGTGCGAAAACAAGAAGAACGCCTCAGAATAATTACAAATTCCTAAAACTGGAGCTGTACAATTGGCCTTTTTTAAAACCTCTCTTTCATTTCCTCAGTCCATTCACTTTTTTCCTGATTCACCTGTGCCTTTTTCAGGGCCTGTAACAATGGTCTCGTGTATGAACAATAATCAAATACCCATGCTCTAACATAATTGCATAATCCTAAAAACTGTTGCATCTGCTTTATCGTGTGCGGTTTTGACATTTTCAAGATCGCCTCAGATCTTTCAGGTGTAACTTTCTTTTTGTCATGTGAGATTTACTGACCTATGTACAACACTTCTTCTTGGCAATGCTGCAATTTGTCTTTGTCCACTGTATACCCTTTGTCTACTAAAATAATCATTAGCTGAATCGAATCTCATCTGCACTCTTCTTCTGATGTGTTATAGACCAAAATATAATCTACGTATTGCAGCACAATACTGGGCAAATCAATATTGCTTAGGTCTATCTGCAGGACCCTATTGAAAATGTATGGAGATTCACAGTACCCTTGGAGCAAACGTGTACTTTTCAGCTTAGTCTGACGAAATGTAAATGACCTAAGATCTTGGGAATCTTTATGCAGTAGGATTGAGAAAAACGCTTTTTTCAAATCAATCACCGAGAAATATAATGCTTCAACGGGGATACTAGATAGTATCATCACTGGATTCGGAACTAGAAGAAACTCTGCCTCTACAATCTGGTTAACTGGCCTCATATCTTGAATTAAACGCCACAACCCACCCTTTGATTTCTTGATAGGATACACTGCGGTATTACATGGTGACTCTGACATCACTAAGATCCCTTGATCCATCATGGCTGAGATAATCTTAAAAATACCCTTGTCTGCCTCTCGAGACATGGGATACTGTCTTGCTTGAGGTAAAATTGCTCCTGGCTTCAATTTAATTTTAACTTCTCCCACTCCTTTTAACAGGCCTACGTCATAGGGGCCCGTTGTCACGCCCCTCCGAGGACGGTGGTCCTTGTGGCATAAATGGACCTTAGGACGGCGGGTGTCAGCCATTTTTACTCACAAGATGGCCGCCGTAACCGGAGTTGCGGGTCTAGCCTCTGCACAACCCGGTTTCCAGGAAGTGCTGCCTCCCTACCCGGGAGTTGGTATATCTGTTTCCGAGATCAGCACAGAGTTGCGTTGCTACTCCGCTATCACAACGCTACGTAAGTTCGCTTCTAGGCTTCCTTATACGATTTGAAATACATTACATTTCAGCTTTCTAATTCTTTTCCTGTTCTGCCTCGCCCTTTTAGTGCAGCTCCCTTTGCCTCCCTTTCTCCCGATTCCACGGACTCCGTCCCTCTTTAACCCAAGTCTGCCTTCCGGTTTTGCTCCGGACCGCGGTAAGCTTAATTCGATATTCTTCGGAATATCTTTTCCCGTCTTTCCTTCCTTCCCGGCTCACTATGCTATCTTCCTTCGCATAGGTACAGGTACAAGTCTCCCCGACATTACGACCGCCCACGCAAGACTCTGCTACACCATAACAACTCCTAGCTCCGCCCTATTAGCCTCTCAGGTAAAGACTTCCCCGTGGCTTCCCATTATTCTTTTCTGCTTTCCCACGGTTTCTCATCCAACCTCTTTTATAATCATAGAAGTATCCTGAGGCTGACTGGCACCTTTTCCCACACATCGTTCCTGTTTAAGGGTAATTTACGTTACTCTAAATCTTACATATCCACTATTCACTTACCTGCTGATACTTACCAGTCTCTTTCTCTTTCAAGACGAACGACCTTCGGACTGCACCGGAACCTCCGTCTGCAACTGAAGACATCATACCGCTACCTTCGGCACAGGGTTTTCTTCCCCAGAGGGTTTCCCTAGGATTTCTTCTCCTGCCTGGTTTTATCTAGGGGGGGAAGAAGTACTTGGGAGACTTTTCACTTTCTTCTCTCCGCTTGAAAGAAGAGGAGTCTTTCCCTGCAGGAAGGTGCCAGTCATAGGAGGAGGAGGAACAGAAGTAACGGTGAGTCCCTGGGGGATACCTGCCAGTTGTTTCAATTATAAGTATTATGATGACTCACATCATTAATGACAGTTAGCAACGCCCCCTATAACAGAAAGGATTATTATTAATTCTCTAATTGGATTCTGAGCAGGTTAACCCAGGGGTTCAGAGTTACAAGGAAATATGGACGCCTCTCAACAACAACAATTAGTCACTGCAGTACAGGCGTTAACGGCTGAAGTGCAGGCTTTAAAACAAGAGAATGCCTATCTTCGGCAACAGGTAGGCAGAGTCCCTAGCTGTTCTGAGATACCTCCTGGGCCAATTCCAGGGGGTTTATACGATGGTAACCCTCATAAACTTAAGGCCTTTATTGAGGCTTGTACCGTTCAGTTCTCTTTCAAGACAGCCTTTTTTCAGAGCGATCGTGATAAGGTGGGCCACATGATTGCCAATCTATCAGGTCCCGCTTTAGCATGGGCCACGCCTCTGGTTACTACAAATAATGCCTTGTTAGATTCCTACCCTGCCTTTTTGAACAGTCTTAGAGCCATGTTCAGCCGGCAAGAAATCACGGTTTCAGCCCAAGAACAATTATTGGATTTCAAACAGGGATCTCAAGATCTGTTATCCTATATCACCAATTTCAAGCAGTTGGCTGCTGGCACGTCTTGGGCAGACGATGCTCTGATCACTATCTTCCGTAGAGGATTAAACGAAGAGTTAAAGGATGAGATCTCCCGAGTACCCAGACCTCCGAATTTGGCAGAATTAATAACCATGGTCATGCAGATGGACTACCGACTGCAAGAAAGATTAAAAGAACGACGTCGCTGCCGTTCCGTGAGACACCCCATTACTTACTCTCCTAGCTTAGGGAAATCTCATACGGAAGAACCCATGCAGATAGGGTCTATCAGAGGTCGTCTCACTCCCGAAGAGCGCAATAGACGTAGGGTTAAGGGTCTGTGTATGTATTGTGGGTCCAAGGAACACGCAGTTCAAGACTGTCCCCTCATCCCAACCAAACGACAGGGAAACGCCATTACCCAACCGCAAGGGGAACCGCGGCTAGGGAATCAGTAACAGGTTCCTCATTCTCTATGATACCATCACAAGTAACAGAGATCCCGGATCTTACTATGTTGGCCTTGCAGGTCCAGATCAGATGGGGTGATTCGGATCCCATTCCGGTCACAGCCTTAATAGATTGGGGGGGCGCGGGAAATTTTGTTGATACCCTCTGGAAGACCACTCATAATATACCATGTTCGGTTAAGACCTTGGCAATTCCAGTCGAGTCAGTGGATGGTAGTCAGTTAACTTCAGGACCCATAAAGGAACAAACCATAGCTTTGCGGATGAACATCTCCTCCCATCAAGAAACTATAGTTTTTGATGTAATCCGTACAGCTCACTATCCAGTAATTCTAGGGCTACCCTGGCTTCGTGCTCACAATCCTTACATCAACTGGAAGGCGGGCACTGTTTTTTTGGGCTCTGAACATTGTTTGACGCACTGTCTGTTGGAGGGAGCAGTCGGATTTCGCCCTACTATCTCCATGTTGGAAAATTCGGGTTCCATCTCTATGTTGAACCAAATACAGGAATTACCCCTCGAATACAGACAATTTCAAACGGTCTTCTCTGATTCGGAATATGCAGAACTACCTCCACATCGGAGGGATGACTGTGCCTTGGAACTAGTTCCTGAGGCACCGATTCCTTTCGGCCGCATGTATGTCCTATCAGGGCGAGAACGTGAAGTTCTTATGGAATATCTGCAAAAGAATCTTCGTAATGGTCTTATTCAAGAATCCACCTCACCAGCTGGAGCTTCCTTATTCTTCATCCCCAAGAAAGAATCTACGGAACTCAGACCATGTATCGATTACCGGGGCTTGAATAAGATCACGATCCCTGATCGCTATCCCATGCCTCTCATACCAGATATACTCGAAGCCGTTAAAGGAGCCACCATCTTTACAAAACTGGATCTCCGCGGGGCTTATCATCTCATCCGTATACGAGCTGGCGATGAGTGGAAAACGGCTTTCCGTACTCCTTTGGGACATTATGAATACAGGGTAATGCCTTTCGGTCTGTCCAACGCCCCCGCGGTCTTCCAACGCTTTATGGACCACCTGTTTTCAGACATTCTTCTTCACACAGTTATCGTCTATTTAGATGATATCCTGGTTTTTTCTACCTCTCCATCAGAACATCGTCAGCACGTTAAAGAAGTCCTACGGAGACTGTTTAACAATCACCTCTATTGCAAATTAGAGAAATGTGAGTTTCACAGAAACCAGGTTGCCTATCTAGGATACATAATTTCGGCAAATGGAGTACCCATGGACCCTAGGAAGGTTTCAGCTGTTACCGATTGGCCTATGCCGGTGTGTGTCAAAGATCTACAGAGATTTCTGGGATTTACTAACTTTTACAGACGTTTTATCCCACATTATTCTCAAGAAATACTCCCACTGACGGCTCTTCTTAAAAAGAATGTCCGATTCCTTTGGTCAGTGGAGGCACGATTAGCATTCGAGAGACTAAAGGAACGCTTCCTCACAGGACCCATTTTGATCTCCCCAGATCAAGCCAAGAGATTTATCGTTGAATCTGACGCTTCTCATCAGGCCCTTGGGGCCGTTCTGCTCCAAGAAAACGACCAAGGAATAGAATGCCCTATAGCCTATCTTTCAAAGACACTGTCTCCCTCTGAAATAAATTATTCAGTGCTTGAAAAGGAACTCCTAGCTATCAAAAGGGCATTTGAAGAGTGGAGACACCTACTATTGGGGGCAAGACACCCAGTGGAGGTCCGGACTGATCACAGTAATTTACGCGTCCTGCAATATGCTCAAACCCGAAATAGCCGACAGGCACGTTGGGCACACTTCTTTTCACCGTATGAGATTGTTTTCACCTTTATTCCCGGGAGAGTCAATCTCAAGGCTGACGCTTTGTCTAGAAAGGATTATAACTCCTCTACGCCTTTCCGGACAGAGCTTCTGTTTCCCAGAGCTACATTCGTGCAGGTGGTTACCACATTTCTACAAAACGTGGCTAACTCAACTTTGCGATTTATCCAGTCAAATCCACAGTTTCTGGCGACCTGGAAACTCACCTTGGTCCAAGGTTGTGCGTATAATAACAAGATGCTCTTCCTCCCTTCGAGTGAATTACGAAGAACGGTTCTGAATCTTTGTCACGACTCCTTCCTGGCCGGTCACAGAGGTGTGGCTAATACTAAAGAGCTGGTCCGGCGTAATTTCTGGTGGCTGGAAATGACTCAAGACATCATGGATTACGTATCCGCTTGTGCCATCTGCTTGCAATCTAAATGCCCGCGATCTGCCCCTTCGGGTCTTCTCTCAGTAATGCCAGTCCCTAACCGTCCTTGGCAAATGATTTCCACAGATTTTATTGTCGATTTGCCACCCTCAGACGGTTGTACAGTTGTCATGGTCACAATCGATTACTTCACAAAATTGGCACATTTTGTTCCCCTTCCACGGATTCCTACTGCAGCCCAGATGGCAAAGATTTTTCTTTCACGGATTTTTTCTCTTCACGGACTTCCAGAGACCATCGTTTCTGATCGAGGTTCACAATACACGTCTCGATATTGGCAGCAGGTATGCAAGAGTTTGCATATCTCCCGGGCATTGAGCTCAGGTTTCCATCCACAGACAAACGGTCAGACGGAACGTCTAAATCAAACCCTTGAGGGTTATTTGCGCTGTTACATCTCCTCCTCACAAGATAACTGGTGTTCCTTGTTGCCTTTGGCGGAATTTGCGTATAATAACTCTCGACACTCGGCCTTGGGGTTTAGCCCTTTCTTTTGCTCCTACGGATATCACCCTCAGTGTTTTCCCAGCAGTCCGGTCTCCGCATCTAGGTTTCCCGATGTGGATCTCCTCATCAATGCTATTCGGATGGGACATCGGACAGCCAGAACCTCTCTTCTGGAGGCCCAGGCCCGTGTCAAACGCTCTGCTGATAGACATCGCACTCCAGCTCCAAGTTTGGTGCCAGGTGATGTCGTTTGGTTGGCTTCTCGATTTTTACCTCGTCATCTGGTGCCGTCCAAATTGTCCCCGAGATACTTCGGTCCCTTTCGCATTTTGCAACGAATGGGGTCGTCTGCTTACAAGCTCAAGCTCCCTCCGTCTTGGTCCAGGATTCATCCGGTGTTCCATGTGTCGCAATTGAAGAAAGACGTGGTGGATCGTTTTCCCCGAACACGGATGGGTGTACCCCCTCCTGTCATCACCCCGATGGGACCCGAATATGAAGTGGCTGGTATTTGTGATTCTCGTCTTTTTCGGGGACGTCTGCAGTTCTTGGTTGACTGGAAAGGGTATTCTCCGGCTGATCGCTCTTGGGAACCTGCATCGGCTGTTCATGCTCCGGCTCTGGTCCGCGGGTTTTTCCGGTCCCATCCGGCTAAACCGGGTGGCCCGGGGCATTTGAGGGGGCATACTGTCACGCCCCTCCGAGGACGGTGGTCCTTGTGGCATAAATGGACCTTAGGACGGCGGGTGTCAGCCATTTTTACTCACAAGATGGCCGCCGTAACCGGAGTTGCGGGTCTAGCCTCTGCACAACCCGGTTTCCAGGAAGTGCTGCCTCCCTACCCGGGAGTTGGTATATCTGTTTCCGAGATCAGCACAGAGTTGCGTTGCTACTCCGCTATCACAACGCTACGTAAGTTCGCTTCTAGGCTTCCTTATACGATTTGAAATACATTACATTTCAGCTTTCTAATTCTTTTCCTGTTCTGCCTCGCCCTTTTAGTGCAGCTCCCTTTGCCTCCCTTTCTCCCGATTCCACGGACTCCGTCCCTCTTTGACCCAAGTCTGCCTTCCGGTTTTGCTCCGGACCGCGGTAAGTTTAATTCGATATTCTTCGGAATATCTTTTCCCGTCTTTCCTTCCTTCCCGGCTCACTATGCTATCTTCCTTCGCATAGGTACAGGTACAAGTCTCCCCGACATTACGACCGCCCACGCAAGACTCTGCTACACCATAACAACTCCTAGCTCCGCCCTATTAGCCTCTCAGGTAAAGACTTCCCCGTGGCTTCCCATTATTCTTTTCTGCTTTCCCACGGTTTCTCATCCAATCTCTTTTATAATCATAGAAGTATCCTGAGGCTGACTGGCACCTTTTCCCACACATCGTTCCTGTTTAAGGGTAATTTACGTTACTCTAAATCTTACATATCCACTATTCACTTACCTGCTGATACTTACCAGTCTCTTTCTCTTTCAAGACGAACGACCTTCGGACTGCACCGGAACCTCCGTCTGCAACTGAAGACATCATACCGCTACCTTCGGCACAGGGTTTTCTTCCCCAGAGGGTTTCCCTAGGATTTCTTCTCCTGCCTGGTTTTATCTAGGGGGGGGAAGAAGTACTTGGGAGACTTTTCACTTTCTTCTCTCCGCTTGAAAGAAGAGGAGTCTTTCCCTGCAGGAAGGTGCCAGTCATAGGAGGAGGAGGAACAGGAGTAACGGTGAGTCCCTGGGGGATACCTGCCAGTTGTTTCAATTATAAGTATTATGATGACTCACATCATTAATGACACCCGTAGTCCATAAAGAAATTGGTACTTTCTCCATGTCCCCATCAAAAAATGCAGCACGCTGCCGTACTATCATAATTTTTTGTGGGACCTCTCATCTTTCTGTCCAGATTAAATATGTAATGCTCATCTTGAACACTACTTCGTTATCTGACGGGTCGTCTCTAAACATATCCTCATCAGTGACATCAGTCAATCTATATCCTTCCCCAATAGCAATTACTGTTCTCCATGGCCTCCCTTTGTCCCAACCTTCGAGCATGGCCAATTCTCCTTACACTATGGCTGCCTGCAATTCCAAGGGAAAAACCTGTCCCCCCTCTTCGTCCATGGGTATCTTTGGCTTGAACAGAAATTCATCAAGTATTCTCATAACCTTGCCCACTAAACTGGGTAGCCATGTTAACAAAATGTGTACCCCATAATGGAAAACTTCGGGCTCTAACAGCGCTCCTCGCATGGCTATCTGTCCTATAAATGCCATAATAAATTTGCCCATGTTTAAATGATGTATTCCTGGCGTTGAACACACTATTCCTTCATCAGTGAAGGGAATCGTCATATTTAGCTTTGTCATTAAGGGCCTGATTCACAGAAGCGTTTTATAATGGTTCAATCCCATTGGAAAATGCTCCATGAATCAGGCCCTAAATCTCTGGCAAGTATATTAACTGTGTCTGTCTTGAATACAAGAATGGGACAGACATATCACACTCTCCTATAGAAACTGGCAATTTCTCAGTAAAAGGAACTCTACTTGTAGCTCCAGAGAACCCTTGAGCATTCATGGCATTTCCAGATAATGAAAAGTTCCCTTTCGTATACATGAGCGAGTTGCCCCAGTGTCTACTAAAAAAGAAAAGGATTTGCCTCCTATGGTAACGCCAACCCTTGGTTCCTCTTGAGGATTTGGCATCACCGATAGTACTGAACAAATCAAGTCACCCTGTGAGCTGCCCTATTGTGGGTATATACTTATTGTCGTACCTGTAAAAGGATTCCCTCCCGCGACAGTGACACACCCTACTCTAGGAGTCAATAGCTGTCCTGTATTCACGCTCTACTGTATCTGCTTGGGTGCGTGCTGTGACTGCCCTTAAGGCAGATTCAATGGTGCTTGCTGTGGTTGTAAAACATGTTGTGTTTGCGGTGCTTGTGCTTGATACACTGTCTGCTCTTAGGCAAACCCGTCCCTACTTTGTGGGCTACATGCTGGAGGATAAACTGCCCCCCTCTTGAAAAGTGCCCATTTTGCACATACCCTTGGCTCCCACATGTTCGTGCAGTATGTCCTGTCATTCCACATGTCCAAAACACAGGAGGGAATCTCCTAACCTGCCCCATGCCTGGATTACCACTTTGGTTATTCTGAAACCCACCTTGATTATTCTGAAAGCCTCCTCTTCCATGGAAGCCCCTCCTGCCTCTCGGCATAAATCTGTTCCCTTCTTGATCTAACTGCTGTTGGTTATTCACCTGCGGCATACCTGCTGTCTGCTGAGATACTAGCCCTTCTCCACTGGTCAACATTGCCCCTTCTATAGCATATTTAGACAACTTCTTCTGCACCAGTTTTGCTTCCTCAAGCTTCCTAGCATCTTGTCTCTTTCGATTTTTCTCTTGCAACAATCGGCAATGGTGAACAATGGTCAGCTGTATTTCCAGCCAAGGCTTTGCCTCCATGCCCACCAGCTTATTGAGCTGTCTCTGTACCTGCTCTGGCAACCCCTGAAATAAAATAATATAAAATAATATAAAATACAGGTATCGATTTTCCCAAAGGCTCTTGAGTTTCCAAAGACCACTGTTCTTGACAATTCTGGATGTAAGCAAGCGGATCTTCGCCTTCTTGCATCTTCGTGCCATAATTGCACCCATATCTGACATATTGGGATATTGTACTCTAAGCACTTTCCAGACTGCCGCTCTACAATTATTAAACGGCGCTCCATCATGCGCTGTGTTCTGTGCTGTGACACTTGCGTATCCTGCTCTCATCCAAATGGCATGAGCCCTTAGCCCATGGATAGCTGCTAGAAGACACTTAATGTCCCCTATAGATAATTTGTTTCCTCCTGTCATTTTTTCCAATTCATAAATCCATTTCCCAGTGCCCGAAGTCAAACTCGGGAGCTTACACCTTAGATTATCCTTATCCATCTGGTGCCATGGGATATACTGTGGTCTGGCCCCTCCTTTTTCTAACGACGGAAATTGCAAAATCCTAAAATCGCAATCGTCTCCCACCGTCTGCCTGTTCATAGCAGGGACCATGGTTCCTGATTATCTTCTTCCTGGTAATGACCTCAGCCTGCTCGTATATGGTGGCGATTCCCCCCTCTCACTAAGAGGTCGCCTTTTAGGCCACTGTGGTCGCGGCTATAGGCTCTGGCATCCTTTCTTTAGGTAGGTCAAAATCCAACCTTCTTACTTCCTTGTCTGTCTATAAGCATCCCTTGGGACTGCATGCACCATCACATTCCTCCCCACGGAATGTTTCCCTGTCTTCGTCTGACATATCTTGTCCCCAACTAGTATGACTGTCCTCGTCTCTATTTAAAGTTAGCCTGTCCAAAGACAGGGCTCTATTCTCGATGCTAAAGAGGCCTCCCTCCTTGCCTCATAACTGGGCACTTTCAGATCGATCGTCTTTCTCTTTATTTCTCAACTTCACTTTTTTTCTCATCTCCTGATAAGCCTTCTCGATTCTGTCTCTGATGCTTCCTATCTCAAAATCTTCCTCGAGATTTACTCGAGAGGGTCCTGGCATAGGTTCCTCCCATGCCACCACTGGATTTGGTTCCATTAGCTCTCTCTCAATGCGATCAATGTTGCGTGCCCTCTGTCTTCTCTTTTTTTCCATTTCCTTATCAAATTATCTTTGTTTCTTTGCTTCCTCCCTAATCCTTTCCTCTGCCTGTCTTTTGCTTCTCTTCTTTCATTTGCCCTACGCACCTCATCATCTCTGCGTCTTTGCATTCTTTTGTCGCTTAATTTCAGTTGCTCCTCTTCTTCTCTTTTCTAGTCTGTCTCATTCTTTGATTGCTCTCTGCCTATTATCAAATTTTCTTTGCTCTTCTGCTCTTTTTTTCTCAACTGTTCTTCCTGATACATTTGCTCTCGTCTCTGTCTACTCTTTCTTTTAGACTCGTCCTCTTTCAATTGTTTCTCTCATTCCCTGTCATTTTCATCTTGCCCGTCTTGATCTTCCCCATGCCGTACTTCCTCAATGCTCTTCCCATCAAGTTTGAGCAATATCTGACCACCCAGCCATTCATTCTGTATGTGTGCTATCTCGTCAGCTTTATCCTTTTCTCCTTTCCATCTCTTTATTTCTCGTTCTATATCTAGAGTCTTACTTGGCCGTTCACTTCTCTCTTTGTCCCGTAAGAGTTTAGAGATCACATCCGTTTCTGGAGTTTTTTATGGACTCTCGTCAATGCGGTAGATGGAACAGAAGGCTCAACACCCCCCTCTTTACACTGGCTAAGCATCCAGTCTTCAGGAGGCGGGTCCTCCCTTTCCTCCTGATATATTCTCCCAAGCTCTAGGCTAGCTAACCTCTTTTCCAATTTCTTTCCCGTACGCAGCGTGCAAGTACGTAGTCATGTGTTGCAAAACAGCTTTTGACAGTGATTGCCCTTGTGGCCATGGCATGGAAATCTTATCTGCCGTGCCCTTAACCCATTCTGAACTATACTGTTTAAGCTTGGGTGCGTGTTTTGGCAGCTGTTTGCACAGGTGCATGAGCGGAGTAACATCCTCCATCCTGACAAGTCGCAATCGACTGTCAATACTTACTGTTATTTTACACAGAAAATACTTTTCAGCGAAACAATACAATATGAGCGTGCACCAATTGTCGCCACTCCAAACCTCTATGTCTCACTTTACTTCCATCCACCTATTCAGTCGACACCATTAACAACTAAATAAATAAATAATCTATTCTCATCCCTTTACCATAATCTATTATTTGTCGCTCTTCGACATTTCATCATTTTCTCAACACATAAAACATATACAATACACAAACGGACAGACTGGCCGGCCCTACATATGTCTGCCAACGCTCTTCGTGGCTACTCTCGCCCCCAAAATGACTCCTGATGGGGAGTGTGAATTGTTTCCTTTAACAGATGTATCTGTTCGTAGCCACTTGGATTTTGAATCTACTTCTTCTAGACGTCCCTGGACGTAGGATTCTGGGATTATTTTATGGATCGCTCCTCCTCCATACATCTTTACTTAACACTCTTCATCATTAACTCAAATTCCCAACCAACCCTTAGTTACTTTCTTCCCATTATCACTTTCCCCATTTAATACACAATTATTTTTGCCACCTTTCTCAATCTACTCACCATTCGCTTTTCAGCTCCTGACACTCGGGATCGTCTCCTCCTCAACCGGCCACCTTAGCATTTGGTCCGCTCAGCTGACTGTAGAAACCGGGAGGGGAATTCTGTGAAAGAGGGACCCGACCCACCTGTCTAGTCGCATCTTGCAGGATCTTGTTTTGGCCGCTATCCACAGGAAGCCTCATGGTCCTCCAGCTAAATGGCAGCGGACATCCAATATTTCTGAGACCCTTAAAAGCTTACTAGGTCAACAGATCTTTAACCATCCTTCCTCTGCTACCACATGAACCCATAGACCTAAGGCAGTGGTCTTCAAACTTTTTTGGCCTGGGCCCACTCTAAGTACAATTTGGGTAGGCCGGGCCCCCCCCAAAAAGGCCAAATGGACAGTATGTACAAATGGCTATGAACTATTGCCCGTCGTCACTGCACCGTACTCCCAGTATAGTCCCTGGGCTCCCCCACCTGCTCCCATCAGTCGCTGGGCTCCCTCATCCCACTCCTACCCAGTCCCTGGGATCTCCCCACCCTGCTCCTACCACTATCCCAGTGCTCCCGCCCATCCTGCTCTCACCATAGTCCCTGGGCTCTCCCCACCCCGTTCCCAACACAGTCTGAGGGCCAGTGGGAGCTGGTGAATTTTTTTATGTGGAGGGGCATACATTTTTCCCACAAAAATGCCATATAGCGACCGAGCCGGAACCAATACCCCCCGTGAATTTTTGTTAAATAATGGGTTAAAATGTTGCATTTTAGAGCATACTTTTTTTTAAAAAATGGGTAAAAAGCCAAACAGTTTGCAATTGGCGCTGGGAGGCAAAGGGGGAAAGCATGGTATTTTTGACTGGACATCTATGATAGACATCCAGTCAAAAAATACCATCCCTATCCCGTGGGCTCCACAGCGCCTCAGAAGGAGAGCTGATTTTGGCAGGTGGTTAGGGGATTGTGCAACAAAGGCCTTTTTTTACATGCCTTTGTTGTACAACCCTTCTCCCCCCCCCTGCCACCCACTCGGCAAAATCAGCTCAACGGACCAAAATAAGCACACAGACATTCACACAGCAATCATACTATCATTCATACAAGCACCCATCACCATAAACAAGCATACACGCATCCATACACATATTTAAATAAAAAATAAATTAACATAAACGTACCCTCTGCAAGGGCCTGCGTGTGGGTGCTGAAATGTCCCACTCCAGGTTGCTCTGTCCACATGTGCGAGGAGGCGCAGGAGCTCCCCCTCACACATATCGGCATGAAGTGCCCAAGCCAGCATTTCCAATGAGCTATGCAAGGCTGGCGAATCAAAACGGCCCCAGCATTGCATGGCTCAGTGAGTATGTGCCGCTGGGGAACGGAACTATCAAAAGGGAAACAGTGTTTCCCTTTGACAGTTCAGCCAGCCTAGGAGACTCCCTCAGCTGGACAAAGCAGCTGAGGGAGTGTTCAGTGTTTCACTGGGCTGGCTCCTCGGCTCCTCCATAATGGGTGAGGGGGCCACTGGTTGGACGCCCCCTCGCCCATTATGGATAAACCGCCAGGCTCCGACTGGGGCAGTTTGATGAGTTACTTCACTATGCAGCTAGTAGTTTTGACCAATGTTGCTGAATAAATATCCTTTAAATATCACAATTAACTTACATTTTAACCAGAAACACCCCCTTCGGTACTATTCAAACAGTCTGTGACTAAATGTATTTATTTATTTAAAGGAATTAATATCCATTTGCAATTGTGGGCCACTTTTTCATTGGTGCCTGAGGCAGTTTTATGGTCCAGTCTGACCATCTTAGCCGCCTCTGCCCATTTCCTCCAATCCCCTGGGATGCGGCCACGCCCCCCTAAGGGGGCATGCCCCACAGTTTGAAGAACTCTGACCTAGGGCCCTTTAAGGCGAGGCAGCAATACTTAGAGATGGATGGGGATGCAGAATTTGAGGTTACAACGGACATCATCCGACGTCCACTCAAGCTCTCAATGCATTTTCAGAAAAAACATAACTTTTATAGTCAAAACTCCTCATGGCAAACTACAAAAACCTACTTGCAGATATGATAGGCTCTCAGAGAACATCTAAGTATGCGTTCCATCCTAATGGGGGTAGTGATTGGGTCTCTAACATCAGGTGGACAACTAATCCCTCCTCTAATGCAAGTCCTCTTCATAAAATACACGATTCATTGGTTACACAAACTATAGGGCTCTCTTAATACGTGGCCCTCTACAATCAATTGGTTGGCACGCGTGTACCCTTCTGGAATATTCCACACACTCGCAGCACCCATGCTACCACTCCAGGTGCATGGAGGTTTGGCGTGGTCATGCCTCGCTACCTAATTAGCCCAACATCTGTCATCACTCTTGCCATTTGCCATTCAATTAAGACTTTGAAGTTGGCCTTTCAGTGGCTCTCTGTGCCTAAGAATTAAAAGGAGTATTGCATGGTCTTATCTCCTGATTTTGGTGTAGCTCGACCCAATGTCTCACGTTCATTGTAACCACTTGATAAACAACCAGGGTCACGGAGGCCTCGACTCTTGGTGCAGGGCCAGCCAAGCCTTTCTTGAATTTCTCCTTTGCCATTAGCTGTTTTTCAACTGCCCACACTAAAAAACCTTTCCAATCACAGGGTTTCAAGCCTTACTAAAGTGCATCATGGAACATCCAGGTTCTACAGGAGATAGGAGGGGCTAAGGTGAACCCTCTTTTTTGTTGAAGGGGGCCTGACTCTGGAGGGTTGGTAGATTAGCACAAGGAAAGAAAAGAGAGTCAAAAGCTACCCCTATTTAGAGACGCATTTAAGCTAGCTAAGAGATGCAGCATAGGCTAGGTTTAACAAATACTAGCTAAAGAAAAGGTCAAAAATGAAGGATATATAAATCCGTGGAGAAAAGACTTTAGTTAATATTAGACAGACATCTAAAAAATGTAGGCCAACTCAACATAAGGCCCTAAAAACATAAACATAAACCAAGGAGAAAAAGTACAATTACACAATTAGCTACACATTTTTGGGAGGGTTACTAGCAGGATTATTTGTGCACTTTCATGTACTACTCAGCAGTAGTTGTACGCAATTGACCTTTTCTTTGGCTAGTATTTGTTAAACCTAGCCCATGCTGCATCTCTTACCTAGCTTAAATGCGTCTCTGAATAGGGGTAGCTTTTCACTCTCTTTTCTTTCCTTGTACATCCAGGTTCTATACATTCCTATGGATATACATTGGTGCATCGCCGCAAAATATTCACTACATATCCAGCCTTAAGATCACTTGGTTTACTTGCGCTACTACATCTGTACAAGTGTAAAATGACTTTGCATTTTCTTCAGCGTTTCTTTGCATGAGCATCTTCATCTCGAGCCCGAAATGTTGCTCATCTTCGACATCTCCTCTTCAGATCTTATAGAATGTTTATGTTCTTCCGTCTTACGTATCTTTTCAGGGTGCATCAGTTCTGCTCCGCATAATGTCCCCATTCTTCATTCTTTCTCATTTTTATACTTCTTCCCGAACCTCTTCCAAAGGAACGTTATTTCTTTGTGCATGCATATATGGTTTCCTCAATGGATACCTTGTTTCAAGGTTTCTTTGCGGTACAGGCATTCTCACTGGAACTGAACGTGTTGCTATTTCCGGTTCCCAACATAATAGGAAACATGGGGGCAGAGGTTATGGTAGGGATACTTGACTCTTCCTCTACACTAGTGATCATACAAAATGCAGCTCACTCACTCTCGCCTAATTTTTGATTACACAAAGACTTTATACTTCAATTGCCGTCAGCTATGATGTCATCCTACGTGGCAAACAACAAAACCTATCGAGGGGAGGGATTGGTTAAGGGACCATATATACTTATAGTAAGTGTTAATAACATCATTGGCTGCCCCTTATCTAGTAGGCATGCCTCAAACTACCCCTAAAAATGTGTATAATACTGATTATAGCAAAATACTAACAATGGATTAGCTTTTGCAACACTGTATAGCATGCTGCTCCATAACCACTCATGATTGCTTGGCATAGTCTCCCAACCATGGCCATTCGGCTCACTAGCAGCACGTGAATAAAACAAAACCCAAGTACAACGTCAGTCCAGTGCCCACTTGGGTCAATCAGCCTACCAACTCTCATCAGTTAGGCCACAAGCCAAGGCTTCTCCTTTATAGTTGCCCTTGCTGACTGTTTTCTTCTCTGGGACTTTTAAGGCAGTCCGGCTACACTACTATCTTCATCTGAGGCCTAATGAATTGACCTTGTCTTCTGTTCTTGCACCACATGTTAGTAGACCACGATTTTGTCCATTGCATCCTTTTATTTACTGCTATTTGATTTAATTGTGCTCGGTGCTATTACTCCTTTTAGCCTCCGGAAACTTGGTCGTTCCACCTTACATATGCTTTCGCGTCTTTAATTGTCCACTACTTGGCACTGCAGATGTTTTCACTTCTGTTCAATCTAAGAGAAATGTGCCCTTCGTTCATAGCTTATTCTGATTAACTCTCTTTGTACTTTCCAATTATGTCCTACTGCGTCATCCTTAGTCTTAGTAAAACAGATATTCTTTGTTCTTCGCACAAAGCTGTTTCTGTAGCGTCTCCTAGTCCTGCAGCCTCGGTCTATCTCTGAGGGAGTTTCAACACGATCCGACGTCCATCTTTTCTTCATGGCGCTCTATTTATGTTATAGTTTCTATTGCAGCAAGCTTCTATATATCTTATCTACCTTGCGTTTCTGCATATGTACATTCGTTGAGCTTCATTTCACTCATCTTTCCAACATAGTCGATTTCATCTCTTAACACTTGATTACTTTGTTACTTCATTTTCACCTTCATTCTTTAACTATCTGCATATCGTTTCTGTGATTCCTTGTGTCTTTCCTTTATGACATCACTTTACTTGTGTCAGGTTGCACTTACAGCTCTTCTATGTCCAATGGTGTATGTCAACATCCTTCTACCACTTCAGTACGAGGGTACATTGATACAGCTGCCTGAGTGCGTAACGTCTCTCCTATCCTCGGTGCTGTATTGGGATGAAACTTGGCATCACACACAGCGCTCTCTTGCTGTTCTTCCAGTATGCCGAAGGTGAGGAGGCAGGCACTAGCGATGACATCACCTGCTCCTCTACACCACTGTGTATGTCCAGGAGCTTGAGGGTCAGGCAGGTATTTAAAAAATTCAAAAGACCCATGCACTCACCACGTTATTTACTTTAGGGTCTGTGTCCTTCCCCACTTTCACTTGTCTTATTTGTAGACAGGTCCTGTGTGCTCAGGCTGGTATGGGGTGTCCAAGCATAATGCTGGTGATCTTTTGTCATAGGTTTAAAGCCTGATGTTAGGGTGTTTGTGTATACAGGTCAGTGCCCTATGCTCTCCTAGGTGCCAGCTTCACTGGCCCTTAGGAAGGAAAGCAATAAACACCAAAAGGTGACAGAGGGACTAAAAGCTTTTGTGTTTCAGCCAAATGCATTATTTGGCATAGCAAGAAGAGCCCGTGCTAAGGCGCCTCAAACATTGTATATTGAATAACAGTTGTTTCTTGGAATAACTAGTTGGGTGAGCTTACCAATTTCAATGCGCCGTTTAATAAGGAGATGTAAAGAAATTCTTGTCAAAAATTTCTTTTGGTGTGTATAGTTTTGCTTTAATTCAAAATTGTGAAGTTTAGCCATTGCGGATGACACATGTTTCGGCAAGTTTAAATTGCCTTTTTCAAATCCAGGCTGGATAAACATGAAAAATAAACATGAAAAGAAAACCAATAAGTGAAAAAAGACCATTGCTAGGTCAACATAAACATTAGGAATCGTCCATTGATAAAACATCATTAAAAATTAAAACAGATACTCTGTGCCTGAAAATAAGTGTAAATTGTGCTAACATCCAGTGTTAGATTAGTCCATGCTGTAAACTTGTGCGCATAGAGATGCAGAAAAGGAAATGCAGAAAGAGCTTGAGGGGGAAATGCAGAAAAAGTAATTTGTGCAAAGTACAAGTTGAGAAACTTTAAAAGTTTTAAGTTGATATGAACAGAGTCCTAACTTGTTAGGCCAAAAAAAAGAAGTATTCCATTAGTGTCAGATTTGAAACATAGGTCGTGATCTTACCCTTAGTCATTTTGATCAATAGCAGCAAAATGCAGAAGAAAAGAAATACGCCATGGGTTCAATCCCACCTGCATTGGAAAATATCAAAAAAGGCCCCTTTTTATTAGCATATCTAGGTTCACAGGAGCAAGGGTATGAACAATCTAGATGACAACTGGTGAAATGGGTGAAATCTAAAGAAATATAAATATAACCGGTGTCTGTGCAGCGTAGCGAGTCCATTTATTGGGTGTTAATGTGAAGATGGCGTTGAGGCAAAGAGCCCTAAGATATTTATGCAAAGACTTCTCTGAAATGGAGTTTAAGAGATTGTGTGGGTTCTTGCCATTAAATGAAGTACATGGGTATTGGACTGAGACCAAGCCTGATCAGTCCATGCGGGAATCAAAACAAAGAAACGGTAAGGGAGTATACAAACACATGCGCATATTGTGCCGACACGTGTCGCCAGGGATGGCGTGATACAGGAAAAAGGGACCCCCCCTGTTGTGGGTGGGCTGCAAGTGAGGTCTTACCTCATGGAAAACTGTCCTCCATACGCCGGGCGGTTTGCGCACACTGTAGTGGCCCGTATGATTCCTTATAAAGTCCTACGGGTGAACCAAGCAATGCACCGGCCCCTAGTGAGCCAAGCCCTAACGATAATCTCTGGGTGGCCTTCTGCCATTCCCAGGCTTTCTAACCAGTGAACCCATCATGCCGGTTTTACATTCCTTCTGGGTTAACTATGTCACTTCCAGTTAAGTCCTTCCAGGTTACAACCCGCCTCTGGTAGTCTTTCCTACCATGAACAATGTATTTACTTCCATACCACTGTGTGGAGTATTCCTTTCCGGGTTAACACCCAACTCAACACTGTACGCAATGTAGGGCTGGTTAGGCCCATGTGCCTTCTAGGCAGAAAACTCATGGCGTTCCACATGAATATCGTTAGTCTATCTATTTTAATCAATGTTACTGGCTATACTTACTTTTGGAGTAGAAGTGTGGTGTGGTGCAAGTGTAAATTTGCTCACGGTAGTTTATAGTTTTGTGACCTTGGGCTATGATCATCCTATTTTGACCAGTACTAGCCACCCCCACAGGATAGAAAATAGGCAGGTTCAGAGATTGGAGCTTGGTTTTCTATTATTCTGGTAGATAGGTCGACAGGAGGGTGGCCCATCTTTTCAGTATGTTATCTGTTATTATTTTAGCCTGACTTATCTGTCAAAATTTTAAGTGTGTAGACATGATACACGTGCAACGAACTACAACTCCCTTCCATTCTGTAGTTTGCGTGCATTCATATCCCTCTGTCAGGAACGTCAGCGCCGGCGCGTGAGGGTCTAGCCAGTTTGAGCTGGTATTTAAACCCTGTCCTTGTCGTGCGCTGACCCATAGTGCTTGCTGATCTTGTAGATTGATACATTATCGATAAGCTTTTTAATTAGGAATTTTAGATTATTTAACATCTAGATTTGGTTTTAAATTAATTGTTGAAATTGTGCTCATTTTAAAAATTGCACCTCTTATTGCTGAATTGTGCTAATAGCTACCTTCTTTCGTCAACTCACTTTGTTTTTACACTCCTATTAGAGAGCCTCATGTGCAAGCCACTTCCTGCATTCTGTTCGGCTACACCGCTACGAACTAAAACTCCCTTCCATTCTGTAGTTTGCGCGCATTCATATCCCTCGGTCTGGTGCATCGGCGCTGGCGCATCAGGGTCTAGCCAGTCTGAGCTAGTCCGCGCTTCCGTGTTCAGCATTGGACCACTGAGTTTACCGGTCTGGTGTCAGTGTGCTGACCAGATAAAGTAAGAATTCAATTAAAGTTATTGAACAAAATGTGCAGATTCAGTCACCTTCTGCTGCACGGCAGGCAGCGAGACAACGCATTGTTGATAAATATTTACAGACAATTTGGTTAAGAATAACAGTAAGGAAACATGTAACATCTCGAGGCAATACCCGTCCCCGTGGGTTGAATTAGCTCCTTTTGGAAAACCTATCAGATATACAAACAGGGGAACCATTGAACGGGAGAGATGAGATACATACAGATTCTAATCTAAAACCTATTGAACAGTTAGCATCACATTCTGCTATATTAGATTATACCCCTGATATCTTGGGAGTTCTCACGAGGTAATAACAACCTCACTGCTAGCAATACCCATGCTAACGAACTGAATAGGGCAGTTGTGGAACCAATCTTGTCAAATGGATTACATTGAAAATAGATTTACTTAATACCAGATCTTCAGGGAAATCCGCTATAGCTATCCTTGACTATATAATTGATAATGAGTTAGATATCATGGCTATAATGGAAACCGGGCTGAAAGATTCTAGTAGTCCAGTTATTGACCTAGCAAAACCGAAAGGTTTTACTTTTTTTGGCAAGAATAGAGATTTGGGTAATGGAGGGGGAGTTGCACTTATAGTCAAGGAGGAATTATACTTTTTTCAATCCCCCCTGACTTGCGAAGGTTGTGAAATTCTACATCTGAAAATGAACGCCTCCCCAGTAGAATGCACTCACATTATTGTGATATATCAGCCCCCAAATTAGATGCCTAATTTTAAAGAAGATCTGACGGGCACATTGGCAGGCTTCAATAAATCTAACTCCTCGACCCTGTTAATGGGAGATCTTAATAGGTGGAGAGGAAATGCTGCAGACAAAGAGCCAATCTCCTTAGAACAAGATCTTAAAAATATTGATATGATCGTTCATAATAGTGAACCTAAGCGTGCTAGGGATAATGTTCTGGATTGGGTTGCATACAGGAATTTACAGATTGAATCTATTTGTACTAATTTCTGCATCTGGTCCGATCACTCAGTTATCCATTTTTAGTTAGCCCTGCCATTGAAACAGGCCCCGCAGGGAAATCCGCTTAAAAGTGTTACAAGTAGGAATTTAAACAAAATTGGGTAGGAAGATCTTAACAACTATTTGTTCAACATTATGGAAAGTACAACAGATCTTAATCCCCCAGGTATTCTGGCCACGAGCTATGATCAAGCTATGCTTGAAATGCTTAATAAAGTGACACCTGTGAAGACTAAGATGGTTAGAGACGGGCAGAACCACCCCAGTCGGTTCTCTCCCCAACTGATCAAGCTGAAACAGAAGAAGAGGGCAGCAGAATGTCACTGGAACAAAAATAAGACAGAGGAAAATAAAGCCAATTGGAAGAATGTAGAAAAATGGTACAGGGATAGTATAAATCCAAAGCCAAGGAAAAAAAATGTAATATCGTAATTGAGAGCGTTACTAATAACAGGAAATTGTTTGAGTTTTTTAAAACTTGGAGAAATCGGACGTGTTCTCCCCTACAACAGATGATTGTTCCAACATTCAACAAGCCTTCAAAATAAAATCACTGGGGCACATGCGAGAATTGCTGCAGACTCTGCTTCGACCGCATCATCACCCGAAAATATTGTCATTTCTTCGAGTGAGAATTGCTCACTATTTAGCTTTTCACCTATTTCAGTGCAGGCCATGGAGGAAGTATTAAGGAAGATGCATCCCACATCTTGTAATGGAGATACTGTGGCTGCTATAATTCGTTTGAACAATAATGGCTCCTTTGCACCGTTCTTGATTCGTTTTTTACCAATGCCACTGTTTGCTATGGAACCATTCCAGAGGATGTTTAGAAGGTAGTGGTTACACCACTACTAAAAAAGGCAGGATTAGACCCAAATAATTTAACAACTATAGACCTATCACAAATGTCCCATTCCTTTTGAAAGTTGTAGTTCGAGTGGCTACTATACAACTACAAGAACATCTGGATATGGCTAATATCCTACACCTCAGGCAGTCTGGATTTAGAGCACATCCTGGCACAGAGAGTGCATTACTAGATCTTCAAACCCAGATGTTGGATACCATGTACAGGATTAAGGCAGGATTGCTGATGGTGCTCGATTTATCGGCAACATTTGACCTCCTGGATCATAGGAAACTTTAAACTACACTATCCCCTGTGGGTCAGTGTTCGCCATCTGCTGTTCAGTGGATTGGATCACTTATGTCGGGCAAGATGTTCCGAGGGTGTTGGGATAAGCGTCCTCCACTCAAAAAACCTCTAACTGCAGAGTTCCGCAGGGAGTGTGTTTGTCTCCTGCACTCTTTAATGTCTACATGCGCCCCTTGTGTAATATTCCTGATGGATCAGGAGCCAGATTCAAAAACTATGCTGATGACACTCCGTTATTGTTTGAACTGAGTGGAGACTATGCTGAGGACGTAAAGAACATTCAGAATACTTACCAACTGGTCAAAAACTGGATGACAGCTAACTGGCTCTGTCTGAATAGTGCAAAGGCAGAGATACAGGCTTTTGTGGCTTTTGGGTCCCCCCAAGCAAGAATGAAGTTGGTTCCAGGGTATTCAGAATTCTCTATTGACAGCCATTGCATCAAAACACTAGATAAAGTTAAAACTTTGGACGTAATAGTAGACCACTAATAGGTGCTCTGCTCATGTGGAAAATGTCATCAAAAAAATCACAAAACCATCTTAGACTACTCAGGCTGGTGAAATCTTACATCACGAGCAAGAACTGTGAAACCCTATTAAGAGCCACCATTATGCCTCAAATAGATAATTGTAATGCACTCTGTAGTAATCTGGCCTACAGATTAGCTGTGAGTGTGAGGTCATCTTCAGTGGAATGTTTGTGTGGAATGTTTGTGTGGAGGTGTTCTGTTGGTGACGGTTGGAGAGGAGAGTGAAGCATTGAGCTGAGAAGATGGGTGTGGGGGTGAGCCCGGTGTTTCCTATGTCATTTTGTGTCCCCTACCATCCCTGTGTCTTGTGGAGGAGTTCAGGACATGTACATTAAAGAACCATAGAACTTACCTGATGTACTGGCGGTCCATCATTGTTACACTGGCGACGAGGATGGGATGGTAGGTGGACTGCCTCCATGTTGGCGCTGCTGGGGGGGTTGCAGCACTTCAGGAACACCGCCCCCGTGAATCTCCCCCACACCCAGGCGGGTTTGTGTCGAGTTGGCTTGCCGTGGGTAGTCCTTTGCCCTTTGGAACTACGTTGGGCTGAATTTGTTGTCTCCGCCCATTTGGACCAATGGCGGTTTCTCTCTGTGTTGTGGATGGCGGCACTGCGGCGTACTGTGGGCTGGCGCCACTGTCACCTTGTTGAGGGTGAATTATAGCTCAGCCTTTGACCTGGACTAGCAGCTGTTCAGCGTTGCGTGTTCCCCGCCAGTGGACATTCAACACGGCTGCAGCGCAAAAGGAAGAAAGGGTCCATGGTGTGCAGGATGTTCGGAGCCTTTCTAGAGATGCAGTGGGCCCGTGATGTTTGGTTGTTGTCCTCTGCCAGCTCCGTGCCGGGTGAGCCTCATGCTCTGGAGGGGCAGCCATGGATTTTGTTGCATTCCGGCTGCATATGGCTGATGTCCTGGAGGTGCACACCTAGTGGCCGATGGATTCAGGCGCTCCCCTGCCCAGGAAGAGGGAGCGCGGGTTCTTAGCTGCGCCAGGGTGTCGGCGTTGGAGTTGCAGAGGAGTTTTGAGGCCATCGGTGTTCGCATATGGCCGGCTGAAGTGAAGGTACTGCGGAGGGGGCAGCAGAGCTGTAGACACCGCCCTCCAGTTGAAAATCCCACCAGGCAGGGCGCAGGGTCCTGTCCGTCGTCTGTGAGGCGTTGCAGGGACTTGAGCCTGCAGCGGAGGCTGCCGTGGGTACGGAGCCCCTGGGTCCTGCGCTGATTGACCGCCGCAGATGGACTGATTTGGGCCGTGGAGGTTCTAGGCTGTAGCAGGGACCGCCTGGTTTCGTGGTCCCCGGGTCCAGTCCTGTGCCTGCAGCGGGAGCCCCCAAGGTTCCAGAGTCCAGTCCTGGCTATCGCATTGACGGCCTTATTTCGAGGGGCAGAGATGTTGCCTCGGCAGCGATGCGAAGGAAATTATGACATCGTCATGCAGACGTCATGCGTTCCAGCGTCAACTGCTGGAACGCGTAACTCAGTTGCGTTCAGAAATCGGACGTTCTGTGTTTATAGACTGCGC
The DNA here is from genome assembly GCF_040938575.1 of Ambystoma mexicanum. Taxonomy (NCBI): domain Eukaryota; kingdom Metazoa; phylum Chordata; class Amphibia; order Caudata; family Ambystomatidae; genus Ambystoma; species Ambystoma mexicanum. The sequence goes on along the minus strand of NC_090926.1, from coordinate 335,168,082 downwards.
AGCTGAGGAAGTTACGGAGCATGTTTCTATTGAGGCGTGCAGTGAGTTGTGCACTCTCAAGTGTTTTTTTTTCGGATGAGAGTCGTGCTATGGAGCAACGTGTCAGAGGTAAAGAGTTTCGGGGACTTCCCGGTCCTTATAGCTGTCGCTACCAAGACTGAGGCAAGCATTGGAACAGTGGAGTGTTTTCTCTTGGTTGTCATTCCGTGCTGGGCATATAAACTTCATCAATGTTTGCCCTATGGGTTTTCGGAATGTTCCTGTGCGCGGCATGGCAATGACGTTTCATGGTCAGTGTTCGGGCCGTATGTGTGGGCATGAGTGAATATATGTTGTGGCCCATATATATATTAAGGTTGGGTACGTGGTGCTCCAGCTTTATGCCCCGGGGGTAGTGTCAGGGGTATGTTTTAAAGGCCGTTGTCTTGTGCCTGTGTACTCCTTGTTGTGGCCTTCCGTGGGATAGTGAACCATGTATAGGGGTTTAGTGTTTTCCCATTGGTAACTCCCAGGTCTGGGGAAGGGGAAGTTTGCAATGTGATTCATTCTGCGGGGATGTAATGTGTTTCATTCTGCAAAGGACTAATGACATTGCTTTGTTTCATCTGGGGGATGGAGCATTGGTCCGGGCAATGTAAACCCAAGGAGTGTGGATTGGGGGTGAACTTACTTATGCAGGAAATGCATTGTGAACTTATTTATGCAGGAAATGCATCATGAACTTACTTATGCGGGAGAATGCAGTAAGGTGACTTTTTCACCGAACACTGACTTTCATGCAAGTCGTTATTGTGTGGTGCCCAGGAGCCCAAGCTGGTGGCATTGAGGGATGGACTGCGGGTCTTCATCATCCAATGTTTTCACATGTGATGTTTGTTCACCTTTGAACTTGTGATGTGTTTTCACGATGTTGCATTCAAATTCCATCCTTGGTATGGTTATGCAATGTTACCAAATGGCATTTATGCATGCTTGATGTCGTCAGTGTTTGGGTGTGAATGTGTGTGCAGGTGCATGCTGTGGTTTGGCGCTCCTGCAGTCATGTGTTATTACAGCTTTGGAATGTTTGCGCTTTGTATGGGTTGCGTTGTGGTTGCTGTGTGCTGTCATGGGTTGAGTTGTTTTGCCCGTGTGTTTTGTGTCTTGAGTGCATGGTCAAGAGTGCATGAGTACTTGTGTAGTGCCTGGTTTAAGCCGGGGTTGGTCGCTATGTTTTGGCACTCAGGTGTGTTGATCTCGTTATCTTGAGTTTCCTTCTAACTGTTGTGTTCCAGGTGAGGTGGCAGTGGTGTTGTGTTAAGGTCTTTGGTGCCTGATGGGTCAGGGTAGGTCGCTATCGACCCTAGCGGTTGTTGTTCCGGTGCCTTAGGTTGCAGGGTTTGTCACCTTTGGCGTTCTGGTTCCGTCATTAGTGCCTGTGTTGTCAGGGTTGGTCGCTTTTGGCTTGTGTTATGTCGAATTTTATAATGGATTTTGTGATCATCCATAGGTTCCGGCCTATTGGCCGAGATGGGTTACTATGGTTTGGAGTTTAGCTTTACCAGTGTGTTTCCTGATTCTGAGTGTGGTAAGTCAGGTTATCTCCTGGTGTGTTCAATAACGGTGTTTTGTAGGTGGATGGAATGACTAACGGTTTGTGCAGAGGAGCAGTATTGGGTTGTGGTTCTTCCTTATACTGCGGTTCGTGGTTCTTTGTGTGGTTCCTCGGTCATTGTCAGGCTTTTGTTGTTGCTTCCTTTGGGGGCGGTTGGTTAGTGCTTGGAGGGGCAGCTCTGAGACTTCGGGGTGGCAGACCGAAGTGGAAGGTGATTTGTGCTGAGGTAGGTAAGATGGTTAGGGTAGTTGTGTTAGTGTTGGCTAACATAGTTTGGCGAGGGGTGGCAGCCCTAGGTCCTGAGGGGCAGCTCGGGACAGGCGCAAGTGCTTTGTTTGTTATTTTGTGGCCTCAAAGTGTGGACCGAGGGAGTGGTGAGTTGTTTTTAGGTTGCATGCCGTTGGCACTTTCTACTTGGTCCGAGGGTGTCCTGCAATTGTTGTCCTTCGTGTGGTTCCCATTATTGGTGCTACCAGGGTGTAGACAGCCGCTGTGTTGCGGAATCCTGGTAGTGTGTTGTGTTGGGGTGTTAAGGTCTTGTGCTGGTCACATTACCTTGTCATTCTTGTGTTTTCCCATGGAGGGAGTGGTGTAGAAACTGGCTTTGTGTTTCTAAGGAGAGGAGAAGTGTAGTAATCTGGCCTACAGATTAGTTGTGAGTGTGAGGTCATCTGCAGTGGAATGTTTGTGTGGAATGTTTGTGTGGAGGTGTTCTGCTGGTGACGGTTGGAGAGGAGAGTGAAGCAGTGAGCTGAGAAGATGGGTGTGGGGGTGAGCCCGGTGTTTCCTATGTCATCTTGTGTCCCTTACCATCCCTGTGTCTTGTGGGGGAGTTCAGGACATGGACATTAAAGAACCTTAGACACATAAATGCACGGATCTGCACGGGTATATCTCAAAAGAAATCTCACCCTACAACCAGAGGGGAGATTAACAAGAACCAAAGATACCTTTGGGTTCATATGCCCCAAGGTCAAAAAAACATGCGCATCCGGTATTAGCAAGACTTCCCTGTAATGGACTACCAGCTCACCTGCGTGCAGAGAAGAGTCTACCCACATTTCGTAAGCTGCTTAAGACCATACATACTATTCAATGAGAACCTCTGACTTCCTTATACTGACCCACTAGCTAACCTGTCTGTCAGTGTTGCAAGCTGTTTTGTTCTTCCTGTTTCATGTGCGCCCTGATGCCTGTGGCGCGTTATCAGCAATAAATAAATAAATAAATAAATATTTTGGGGGGAAAGTTTTCGAAAAAGCAGAAAAGGCAATAGTGTTGCTCCATTTATAATAATAGAGACCGTTCATACGCCCATCAGAGAAGTATTTGCCTCTTGCTATTACAGTGTCATGATGAAACTTCCCATGATGCACTAGTGTACTATACAAGACTGATGTCATTCCCAGTGAAATAATCTTTTGTATTGTCACTCCCAGAGATATCGATAAAAATGCAAATTCGCCGGCGCCACGCGCCCTTTGACACACAGTGGCCACGAGCCAATCGTGGAGCCGTTAGCTCAGCAGGAGGGATGTACGAGGGAAAGGAAGACGGGGAACAGAACAGGATAACGTACGGACGCTACGGGGGGTCGTGGGGCGAGAAGGGGGAGGGTTGGGAATAGGTGGGATGCCGAGGAGGCAGGCGTAAAGAGAGGAGAGCGAGTAAAAGATGGCAGGACTTCGAGTACAGAGTGGCAAGACAGGTTGGGCTGGCACTGCAGCGGGGAGGATGGAGAGCTGGCGAGGGGGTGGCAACTTGTGAGTGGGGTATGTTTGGAGAAGGCGAGTGGGGCAGAATACAGCGGGCGGTGGGCGGAGCTGTAGGAAAGCAGGTGGGGAAGGGAGAACTTTAAAGGGCGTGGCGGAGTTAAGCAAAGTTCAGCTGCCGCCCGTGTGCTGTAAATGTAATCAGAGTCCAGTCCACCCGTGTGTGAGAGGCAGAGGGAGAGGACGGCGCTTCCCCGGCGAGATTGGTGCACTTCTACCAGCCAGACTGCTCGCCCCGGAGGGCCCCATGGAGGTGCTTGTAGCCAATCACAGCTGTTCCAATGGTGAGTGCTTTAAGGGGGGCGGCGTTTCTGATCGGCAATGTAGGGGGATGCTTTTGAAATATGTTGTATAAAAGAAGCGCTAGTAGGAAGGGAGTGTCGGGACAACTCCGAGGGGTTCAAATGTGGGGAGGATTCGTGGCTTCTCGGGGACTGCATGGATTGCGGGAGGTGTAAAGAGCGCAGCGAAACACGGGGAGAAGCGGTCAATAGAGGAAGGGGGCACGGGGACTGCCGCGTGCCCCAGCTACTTGGTCCGCGGTGGGCAGTGCTTTAGGGCTCCAAGGGGTTGGGTTGCTTATGCTCCTGGCTACCTATACAACACCACCGCCTGTTACTAGGGTTTCTCTTATTTTGGACGCACCCCGGTTTTCAGTAGTTCGCAACAGGTAGGAGGACCCTGAGTCAAGTTGCTACTTTGGCTGTGTGCTGGTACAGCGCTCCGAAGCCGTGTGGCTGCATCGCGTAAAACTGGCTACTCTTACCTGCGCCAACCGTTTACGGGCACTTTCTTGTCCTTGCTTGCTGGCGCACCACTCCAGTTTCTGCGCGTGTTTTTTTCACATGCACGTATTGTTGAAAAGTAACCCGAATGCCCCCCTAATCTCACTGGCGCAGGTGGGCTGGTCCACCCAAGTGACCTTGTCCCGCTGCCATCCATGTCAATTTAGGGCTAGGCATAAAAGGGAGCTTTTGCAACCGAGGGAGGTAATTATTTGCGCTCTGGAGAGGGCAGCCTAACGCCAGACTAGTGATACTGAAGGCCGAGTGAGTGACTCTCCGAATGGGAGGGGCAGAAGCTCAGTCAGTGAGGGTTCACGTGTTGTTGGGGAGGGGTTATTTGAAGTGCTTTGTTAGCTTGGGGCAGGTGGCGTACTGAGGGGGAGAGGAGGTGGTGTCTCCCTGGCAGAGCAATGTCCTGAAATGGCGGCTGGGTCCTGCGGTTTGCCGACCCCCTCAGCAGGACGGCAAAGGTCCCGCTTTTGCTTCAGGCTGCTGGTGAGGGTGTCTGTAGGACGTGGGACCCACCCTGTCATTTCGGCCTTTTCAGGGCTAACCCTTTCATGTGTAAATCATTCTCTGGACAGGAGAGTAGCTCTCCCAGGGACCTAACCGGTAGCTCTGCATCCAGAGCATTACAATGGGAACCATTAGGCACTGATGGGAGGGGCAGGGGGAGTTGCAGGGACTTTTGTCCCTTAAGAGATGTGATGGGGGAGATAAGTGAGAATGGTGCCTGATGTTGCATGCTTGATGAAATGACCATGGGGGCAGAGGTTATGGTAGGGATACTTGACTCTTCCTCTACACTAGTGATCATACAAAATGCAGCTCACTCACTCTCGCCTAATTTTTGATTACACAAAGACTTTATACTTCAATTGCCGTCAGCTATGATGTCATCCTACGTGGCAAACAACAAAACCTATCGAGGGGAGGGATTGGTTAAGGGACCATATATACTTATAGTAAGTGTTAATAACATCATTGGCTGCCCCTTATCTAGTAGGCATGCCTCAAACTACCCCTAAAAATGTGTATAATACTGATTATAGCAAAATACTAACAATGGATTAGCTTTTGCAACACTGTATAGCATGCTGCTCCATAACCACTCATGATTGCTTGGCATAGTCTCCCAACCATGGCCATTCGGCTCACTAGCAGCACGTGAATAAAACAAAACCCAAGTACAACGTCAGTCCAGTGCCCACTTGGGTCAATCAGCCTACCAACTCTCATCAGTTAGGCCACAAGCCAAGGCTTCTCCTTTATAGTTGCCCTTGCTGACTGTTTTCTTCTCTGGGACTTTTAAGGCAGTCCGGCTACACTACTATCTTCATCTGAGGCCTAATGAATTGACCTTGTCTTCTGTTCTTGCACCACATGTTAGTAGACCACGATTTTGTCCATTGCATCCTTTTATTTACTGCTATTTGATTTAATTGTGCTCGGTGCTATTACTCCTTTTAGCCTCCGGAAACTTGGTCGTTCCACCTTACATATGCTTTCGCGTCTTTAATTGTCCACTACTTGGCACTGCAGATGTTTTCACTTCTGTTCAATCTAAGAGAAATGTGCCCTTCGTTCATAGCTTATTCTGATTAACTCTCTTTGTACTTTCCAATTATGTCCTACTGCGTCATCCTTAGTCTTAGTAAAACAGATATTCTTTGTTCTTCGCACAAAGCTGTTTCTGTAGCGTCTCCTAGTCCTGCAGCCTCGGTCTATCTCTGAGGGAGTTTCAACACGATCCGACGTCCATCTTTTCTTCATGGCGCTCTATTTATGTTATAGTTTCTATTGCAGCAAGCTTCTATATATCTTATCTACCTTGCGTTTCTGCATATGTACATTCGTTGAGCTTCATTTCACTCATCTTTCCAACATAGTCGATTTCATCTCTTAACACTTGATTACTTTGTTACTTCATTTTCACCTTCATTCTTTAACTATCTGCATATCGTTTCTGTGATTCCTTGTGTCTTTCCTTTATGACATCACTTTACTTGTGTCAGGTTGCACTTACAGCTCTTCTATGTCCAATGGTGTATGTCAACATCCTTCTACCACTTCAGTACGAGGGTACATTGATACAGCTGCCTGAGTGCGTAACGTCTCTCCTATCCTCGGTGCTGTATTGGGATGAAACTTGGCATCACACACAGCGCTCTCTTGCTGTTCTTCCAGTATGCCGAAGGTGAGGAGGCAGGCACTAGCGATGACATCACCTGCTCCTCTACACCACTGTGTATGTCCAGGAGCTTGAGGGTCAGGCAGGTATTTAAAAAATTCAAAAGACCCATGCACTCACCACGTTATTTACTTTAGGGTCTGTGTCCTTCCCCACTTTCACTTGTCTTATTTGTAGACAGGTCCTGTGTGCTCAGGCTGGTATGGGGTGTCCAAGCATAATGCTGGTGATCTTTTGTCATAGGTTTAAAGCCTGATGTTAGGGTGTTTGTGTATACAGGTCAGTGCCCTATGCTCTCCTAGGTGCCAGCTTCACTGGCCCTTAGGAAGGAAAGCAATAAACACCAAAAGGTGACAGAGGGACTAAAAGCTTTTGTGTTTCAGCCAAATGCATTATTTGGCATAGCAAGAAGAGCCCGTGCTAAGGCGCCTCAAACATTGTATATTGAATAACAGTTGTTTCTTGGAATAACTAGTTGGGTGAGCTTACCAATTTCAATGCGCCGTTTAATAAGGAGATGTAAAGAAATTCTTGTCAAAAATTTCTTTTGGTGTGTATAGTTTTGCTTTAATTCAAAATTGTGAAGTTTAGCCATTGCGGATGACACATGTTTCGGCAAGTTTAAATTGCCTTTTTCAAATCCAGGCTGGATAAACATGAAAAATAAACATGAAAAGAAAACCAATAAGTGAAAAAAGACCATTGCTAGGTCAACATAAACATTAGGAATCGTCCATTGATAAAACATCATTAAAAATTAAAACAGATACTCTGTGCCTGAAAATAAGTGTAAATTGTGCTAACATCCAGTGTTAGATTAGTCCATGCTGTAAACTTGTGCGCATAGAGATGCAGAAAAGGAAATGCAGAAAGAGCTTGAGGGGGAAATGCAGAAAAAGTAATTTGTGCAAAGTACAAGTTGAGAAACTTTAAAAGTTTTAAGTTGATATGAACAGAGTCCTAACTTGTTAGGCCAAAAAAAAGAAGTATTCCATTAGTGTCAGATTTGAAACATAGGTCGTGATCTTACCCTTAGTCATTTTGATCAATAGCAGCAAAATGCAGAAGAAAAGAAATACGCCATGGGTTCAATCCCACCTGCATTGGAAAATATCAAAAAAGGCCCCTTTTTATTAGCATATCTAGGTTCACAGGAGCAAGGGTATGAACAATCTAGATGACAACTGGTGAAATGGGTGAAATCTAAAGAAATATAAATATAACCGGTGTCTGTGCAGCGTAGCGAGTCCATTTATTGGGTGTTAATGTGAAGATGGCGTTGAGGCAAAGAGCCCTAAGATATTTATGCAAAGACTTCTCTGAAATGGAGTTTAAGAGATTGTGTGGGTTCTTGCCATTAAATGAAGTACATGGGTATTGGACTGAGACCAAGCCTGATCAGTCCATGCGGGAATCAAAACAAAGAAACGGTAAGGGAGTATACAAACACATGCGCATATTGTGCCGACACGTGTCGCCAGGGATGGCGTGATACAGGAAAAAGGGACCCCCCCTGTTGTGGGTGGGCTGCAAGTGAGGTCTTACCTCATGGAAAACTGTCCTCCATACGCCGGGCGGTTTGCGCACACTGTAGTGGCCCGTATGATTCCTTATAAAGTCCTACGGGTGAACCAAGCAATGCACCGGCCCCTAGTGAGCCAAGCCCTAACGATAATCTCTGGGTGGCCTTCTGCCATTCCCAGGCTTTCTAACCAGTGAACCCATCATGCCGGTTTTACATTCCTTCTGGGTTAACTATGTCACTTCCAGTTAAGTCCTTCCAGGTTACAACCCGCCTCTGGTAGTCTTTCCTACCATGAACAATGTATTTACTTCCATACCACTGTGTGGAGTATTCCTTTCCGGGTTAACACCCAACTCAACACTGTACGCAATGTAGGGCTGGTTAGGCCCATGTGCCTTCTAGGCAGAAAACTCATGGCGTTCCACATGAATATCGTTAGTCTATCTATTTTAATCAATGTTACTGGCTATACTTACTTTTGGAGTAGAAGTGTGGTGTGGTGCAAGTGTAAATTTGCTCACGGTAGTTTATAGTTTTGTGACCTTGGGCTATGATCATCCTATTTTGACCAGTACTAGCCACCCCCACAGGATAGAAAATAGGCAGGTTCAGAGATTGGAGCTTGGTTTTCTATTATTCTGGTAGATAGGTCGACAGGAGGGTGGCCCATCTTTTCAGTATGTTATCTGTTATTATTTTAGCCTGACTTATCTGTCAAAATTTTAAGTGTGTAGACATGATACACGTGCAACGAACTACAACTCCCTTCCATTCTGTAGTTTGCGTGCATTCATATCCCTCTGTCAGGAACGTCAGCGCCGGCGCGTGAGGGTCTAGCCAGTTTGAGCTGGTATTTAAACCCTGTCCTTGTCGTGCGCTGACCCATAGTGCTTGCTGATCTTGTAGATTGATACATTATCGATAAGCTTTTTAATTAGGAATTTTAGATTATTTAACATCTAGATTTGGTTTTAAATTAATTGTTGAAATTGTGCTCATTTTAAAAATTGCACCTCTTATTGCTGAATTGTGCTAATAGCTACCTTCTTTCGTCAACTCACTTTGTTTTTACACTCCTATTAGAGAGCCTCATGTGCAAGCCACTTCCTGCATTCTGTTCGGCTACACCGCTACGAACTAAAACTCCCTTCCATTCTGTAGTTTGCGCGCATTCATATCCCTCGGTCTGGTGCATCGGCGCTGGCGCATCAGGGTCTAGCCAGTCTGAGCTAGTCCGCGCTTCCGTGTTCAGCATTGGACCACTGAGTTTACCGGTCTGGTGTCAGTGTGCTGACCAGATAAAGTAAGAATTCAATTAAAGTTATTGAACAAAATGTGCAGATTCAGTCACCTTCTGCTGCACGGCAGGCAGCGAGACAACGCATTGTTGATAAATATTTACAGACAATTTGGTTAAGAATAACAGTAAGGAAACATGTAACATCTCGAGGCAATACCCGTCCCCGTGGGTTGAATTAGCTCCTTTTGGAAAACCTATCAGATATACAAACAGGGGAACCATTGAACGGGAGAGATGAGATACATACAGATTCTAATCTAAAACCTATTGAACAGTTAGCATCACATTCTGCTATATTAGATTATACCCCTGATATCTTGGGAGTTCTCACGAGGTAATAACAACCTCACTGCTAGCAATACCCATGCTAACGAACTGAATAGGGCAGTTGTGGAACCAATCTTGTCAAATGGATTACATTGAAAATAGATTTACTTAATACCAGATCTTCAGGGAAATCCGCTATAGCTATCCTTGACTATATAATTGATAATGAGTTAGATATCATGGCTATAATGGAAACCGGGCTGAAAGATTCTAGTAGTCCAGTTATTGACCTAGCAAAACCGAAAGGTTTTACTTTTTTTGGCAAGAATAGAGATTTGGGTAATGGAGGGGGAGTTGCACTTATAGTCAAGGAGGAATTATACTTTTTTCAATCCCCCCTGACTTGCGAAGGTTGTGAAATTCTACATCTGAAAATGAACGCCTCCCCAGTAGAATGCACTCACATTATTGTGATATATCAGCCCCCAAATTAGATGCCTAATTTTAAAGAAGATCTGACGGGCACATTGGCAGGCTTCAATAAATCTAACTCCTCGACCCTGTTAATGGGAGATCTTAATAGGTGGAGAGGAAATGCTGCAGACAAAGAGCCAATCTCCTTAGAACAAGATCTTAAAAATATTGATATGATCGTTCATAATAGTGAACCTAAGCGTGCTAGGGATAATGTTCTGGATTGGGTTGCATACAGGAATTTACAGATTGAATCTATTTGTACTAATTTCTGCATCTGGTCCGATCACTCAGTTATCCATTTTTAGTTAGCCCTGCCATTGAAACAGGCCCCGCAGGGAAATCCGCTTAAAAGTGTTACAAGTAGGAATTTAAACAAAATTGGGTAGGAAGATCTTAACAACTATTTGTTCAACATTATGGAAAGTACAACAGATCTTAATCCCCCAGGTATTCTGGCCACGAGCTATGATCAAGCTATGCTTGAAATGCTTAATAAAGTGACACCTGTGAAGACTAAGATGGTTAGAGACGGGCAGAACCACCCCAGTCGGTTCTCTCCCCAACTGATCAAGCTGAAACAGAAGAAGAGGGCAGCAGAATGTCACTGGAACAAAAATAAGACAGAGGAAAATAAAGCCAATTGGAAGAATGTAGAAAAATGGTACAGGGATAGTATAAATCCAAAGCCAAGGAAAAAAAATGTAATATCGTAATTGAGAGCGTTACTAATAACAGGAAATTGTTTGAGTTTTTTAAAACTTGGAGAAATCGGACGTGTTCTCCCCTACAACAGATGATTGTTCCAACATTCAACAAGCCTTCAAAATAAAATCACTGGGGCACATGCGAGAATTGCTGCAGACTCTGCTTCGACCGCATCATCACCCGAAAATATTGTCATTTCTTCGAGTGAGAATTGCTCACTATTTAGCTTTTCACCTATTTCAGTGCAGGCCATGGAGGAAGTATTAAGGAAGATGCATCCCACATCTTGTAATGGAGATACTGTGGCTGCTATAATTCGTTTGAACAATAATGGCTCCTTTGCACCGTTCTTGATTCGTTTTTTACCAATGCCACTGTTTGCTATGGAACCATTCCAGAGGATGTTTAGAAGGTAGTGGTTACACCACTACTAAAAAAGGCAGGATTAGACCCAAATAATTTAACAACTATAGACCTATCACAAATGTCCCATTCCTTTTGAAAGTTGTAGTTCGAGTGGCTACTATACAACTACAAGAACATCTGGATATGGCTAATATCCTACACCTCAGGCAGTCTGGATTTAGAGCACATCCTGGCACAGAGAGTGCATTACTAGATCTTCAAACCCAGATGTTGGATACCATGTACAGGATTAAGGCAGGATTGCTGATGGTGCTCGATTTATCGGCAACATTTGACCTCCTGGATCATAGGAAACTTTAAACTACACTATCCCCTGTGGGTCAGTGTTCGCCATCTGCTGTTCAGTGGATTGGATCACTTATGTCGGGCAAGATGTTCCGAGGGTGTTGGGATAAGCGTCCTCCACTCAAAAAACCTCTAACTGCAGAGTTCCGCAGGGAGTGTGTTTGTCTCCTGCACTCTTTAATGTCTACATGCGCCCCTTGTGTAATATTCCTGATGGATCAGGAGCCAGATTCAAAAACTATGCTGATGACACTCCGTTATTGTTTGAACTGAGTGGAGACTATGCTGAGGACGTAAAGAACATTCAGAATACTTACCAACTGGTCAAAAACTGGATGACAGCTAACTGGCTCTGTCTGAATAGTGCAAAGGCAGAGATACAGGCTTTTGTGGCTTTTGGGTCCCCCCAAGCAAGAATGAAGTTGGTTCCAGGGTATTCAGAATTCTCTATTGACAGCCATTGCATCAAAACACTAGATAAAGTTAAAACTTTGGACGTAATAGTAGACCACTAATAGGTGCTCTGCTCATGTGGAAAATGTCATCAAAAAAATCACAAAACCATCTTAGACTACTCAGGCTGGTGAAATCTTACATCACGAGCAAGAACTGTGAAACCCTATTAAGAGCCACCATTATGCCTCAAATAGATAATTGTAATGCACTCTGTAGTAATCTGGCCTACAGATTAGCTGTGAGTGTGAGGTCATCTTCAGTGGAATGTTTGTGTGGAATGTTTGTGTGGAGGTGTTCTGTTGGTGACGGTTGGAGAGGAGAGTGAAGCAGTGAGCTGAGAAGATGGGTGTGGGGGTGAGCCCGGTGTTTCCTATGTCATTTTGTGTCCCCTACCATCCCTGTGTCTTGTGGAGGAGTTCAGGACATGTACATTAAAGAACCATAGAACTTACCTGATGTACTGGCGGTCCATCATTGTTACACTGGCGACGAGGATGGGATGGTAGGTGGACTGCCTCCATGTTGGCGCTGCTGGGGGGGTTGCAGCACTTCAGGAACACCGCCCCCGTGAATCTCCCCCACACCCAGGCGGGTTTGTGTCGAGTTGGCTTGCCGTGGGTAGTCCTTTGCCCTTTGGAACTACGTTGGGCTGAATTTGTTGTCTCCGCCCATTTGGACCAATGGCGGTTTCTCTCTGTGTTGTGGATGGCGGCACTGCGGCGTACTGTGGGCTGGCGCCACTGTCACCTTGTTGAGGGTGAATTATAGCTCAGCCTTTGACCTGGACTAGCAGCTGTTCAGCGTTGCGTGTTCCCCGCCAGTGGACATTCAACACGGCTGCAGCGCAAAAGGAAGAAAGGGTCCATGGTGTGCAGGATGTTCGGAGCCTTTCTAGAGATGCAGTGGGCCCGTGATGTTTGGTTGTTGTCCTCTGCCAGCTCCGTGCCGGGTGAGCCTCATGCTCTGGAGGGGCAGCCATGGATTTTGTTGCATTCCGGCTGCATATGGCTGATGTCCTGGAGGTGCACACCTAGTGGCCGATGGATTCAGGCGCTCCCCTGCCCAGGAAGAGGGAGCGCGGGTTCTTAGCTGCGCCAGGGTGTCGGCGTTGGAGTTGCAGAGGAGTTTTGAGGCCATCGGTGTTCGCATATGGCCGGCTGAAGTGAAGGTACTGCGGAGGGGGCAGCAGAGCTGTAGACACCGCCCTCCAGTTGAAAATCCCACCAGGCAGGGCGCAGGGTCCTGTCCGTCGTCTGTGAGGCGTTGCAGGGACTTGAGCCTGCAGCGGAGGCTGCCGTGGGTACGGAGCCCCTGGGTCCTGCGCTGATTGACCGCCGCAGATGGACTGATTTGGGCCGTGGAGGTTCTAGGCTGTAGCAGGGACCGCCTGGTTTCGTGGTCCCCGGGTCCAGTCCTGTGCCTGCAGCGGGAGCCCCCAAGGTTCCAGAGTCCAGTCCTGGCTATCGCATTGACGGCCTTATTTCGAGGGGCAGAGATGTTGCCTCGGCAGCGATGCGAAGGAAATTATGACATCGTCATGCAGACGTCATGCGTTCCAGCGTCAACTGCTGGAACGCGTAACTCAGTTGCGTTCAGAAATCGGACGTTCTGTGTTTATAGACTGCGCAGCTGAGGAAGTTACGGAGCATGTTTCTATTGAGGCGTGCAGTGAGTTGTGCACTCTCAAGTGTTTTTTTTTCGGATGAGAGTCGTGCTATGGAGCAACGTGTCAGAGGTAAAGAGTTTCGGGGACTTCCCGGTCCTTATAGCTGTCGCTACCAAGACTGAGGCAAGCATTGGAACAGTGGAGTGTTTTCTCTTGGTTGTCATTCCGTGCTGGGCATATAAACTTCATCAATGTTTGCCCTATGGGTTTTCGGAATGTTCCTGTGCGCGGCATGGCAATGACGTTTCATGGTCAGTGTTCGGGCCGTATGTGTGGGCATGAGTGAATATATGTTGTGGCCCATATATATATTAAGGTTGGGTACGTGGTGCTCCAGCTTTATGCCCCGGGGGTAGTGTCAGGGGTATGTTTTAAAGGCCGTTGTCTTGTGCCTGTGTACTCCTTGTTGTGGCCTTCCGTGGGATAGTGAACCATGTATAGGGGTTTAGTGTTTTCCCATTGGTAACTCCCAGGTCTGGGGAAGGGGAAGTTTGCAATGTGATTCATTCTGCGGGGATGTAATGTGTTTCATTCTGCAAAGGACTAATGACATTGCTTTGTTTCATCTGGGGGATGGAGCATTGGTCCGGGCAATGTAAACCCAAGGAGTGTGGATTGGGGGTGAACTTACTTATGCAGGAAATGCATTGTGAACTTATTTATGCAGGAAATGCATCATGAACTTACTTATGCGGGAGAATGCAGTAAGGTGACTTTTTCACCGAACACTGACTTTCATGCAAGTCGTTATTGTGTGGTGCCCAGGAGCCCAAGCTGGTGGCATTGAGGGATGGACTGCGGGTCTTCATCATCCAATGTTTTCACATGTGATGTTTGTTCACCTTTGAACTTGTGATGTGTTTTCACGATGTTGCATTCAAATTCCATCCTTGGTATGGTTATGCAATGTTACCAAATGGCATTTATGCATGCTTGATGTCGTCAGTGTTTGGGTGTGAATGTGTGTGCAGGTGCATGCTGTGGTTTGGCGCTCCTGCAGTCATGTGTTATTACAGCTTTGGAATGTTTGCGCTTTGTATGGGTTGCGTTGTGGTTGCTGTGTGCTGTCATGGGTTGAGTTGTTTTGCCCGTGTGTTTTGTGTCTTGAGTGCATGGTCAAGAGTGCATGAGTACTTGTGTAGTGCCTGGTTTAAGCCGGGGTTGGTCGCTATGTTTTGGCACTCAGGTGTGTTGATCTCGTTATCTTGAGTTTCCTTCTAACTGTTGTGTTCCAGGTGAGGTGGCAGTGGTGTTGTGTTAAGGTCTTTGGTGCCTGATGGGTCAGGGTAGGTCGCTATCGACCCTAGCGGTTGTTGTTCCGGTGCCTTAGGTTGCAGGGTTTGTCACCTTTGGCGTTCTGGTTCCGTCATTAGTGCCTGTGTTGTCAGGGTTGGTCGCTTTTGGCTTGTGTTATGTCGAATTTTATAATGGATTTTGTGATCATCCATAGGTTCCGGCCTATTGGCCGAGATGGGTTACTATGGTTTGGAGTTTAGCTTTACCAGTGTGTTTCCTGATTCTGAGTGTGGTAAGTCAGGTTATCTCCTGGTGTGTTCAATAACGGTGTTTTGTAGGTGGATGGAATGACTAACGGTTTGTGCAGAGGAGCAGTATTGGGTTGTGGTTCTTCCTTATACTGCGGTTCGTGGTTCTTTGTGTGGTTCCTCGGTCATTGTCAGGCTTTTGTTGTTGCTTCCTTTGGGGGCGGTTGGTTAGTGCTTGGAGGGGCAGCTCTGAGACTTCGGGGTGGCAGACCGAAGTGGAAGGTGATTTGTGCTGAGGTAGGTAAGATGGTTAGGGTAGTTGTGTTAGTGTTGGCTAACATAGTTTGGCGAGGGGTGGCAGCCCTAGGTCCTGAGGGGCAGCTCGGGACAGGCGCAAGTGCTTTGTTTGTTATTTTGTGGCCTCAAAGTGTGGACCGAGGGAGTGGTGAGTTGTTTTTAGGTTGCATGCCGTTGGCACTTTCTACTTGGTCCGAGGGTGTCCTGCAATTGTTGTCCTTCGTGTGGTTCCCATTATTGGTGCTACCAGGGTGTAGACAGCCGCTGTGTTGCGGAATCCTGGTAGTGTGTTGTGTTGGGGTGTTAAGGTCTTGTGCTGGTCACATTACCTTGTCATTCTTGTGTTTTCCCATGGAGGGAGTGGTGTAGAAACTGGCTTTGTGTTTCTAAGGAGAGGAGAAGTGTAGTAATCTGGCCTACAGATTAGTTGTGAGTGTGAGGTCATCTGCAGTGGAATGTTTGTGTGGAATGTTTGTGTGGAGGTGTTCTGCTGGTGACGGTTGGAGAGGAGAGTGAAGCAGTGAGCTGAGAAGATGGGTGTGGGGGTGAGCCCGGTGTTTCCTATGTCATCTTGTGTCCCTTACCATCCCTGTGTCTTGTGGGGGAGTTCAGGACATGGACATTAAAGAACCTTAGACACATAAATGCACGGATCTGCACGGGTATATCTCAAAAGAAATCTCACCCTACAACCAGAGGGGAGATTAACAAGAACCAAAGATACCTTTGGGTTCATATGCCCCAAGGTCAAAAAAACATGCGCATCCGGTATTAGCAAGACTTCCCTGTAATGGACTACCAGCTCACCTGCGTGCAGAGAAGAGTCTACCCACATTTCGTAAGCTGCTTAAGACCATACATACTATTCAATGAGAACCTCTGACTTCCTTATACTGACCCACTAGCTAACCTGTCTGTCAGTGTTGCAAGCTGTTTTGTTCTTCCTGTTTCATGTGCGCCCTGATGCCTGTGGCGCGTTATCAGCAATAAATAAATAAATAAATAAATATTTTGGGGGGAAAGTTTTCGAAAAAGCAGAAAAGGCAATAGTGTTGCTCCATTTATAATAATAGAGACCGTTCATACGCCCATCAGAGAAGTATTTGCCTCTTGCTATTACAGTGTCATGATGAAACTTCCCATGATGCACTAGTGTACTATACAAGACTGATGTCATTCCCAGTGAAATAATCTTTTGTATTGTCACTCCCAGAGATATCGATAAAAATGCAAATTCGCCGGCGCCACGCGCCCTTTGACACACAGTGGCCACGAGCCAATCGTGGAGCCGTTAGCTCAGCAGGAGGGATGTACGAGGGAAAGGAAGACGGGGAACAGAACAGGATAACGTACGGACGCTACGGGGGGTCGTGGGGCGAGAAGGGGGAGGGTTGGGAATAGGTGGGATGCCGAGGAGGCAGGCGTAAAGAGAGGAGAGCGAGTAAAAGATGGCAGGACTTCGAGTACAGAGTGGCAAGACAGGTTGGGCTGGCACTGCAGCGGGGAGGATGGAGAGCTGGCGAGGGGGTGGCAACTTGTGAGTGGGGTATGTTTGGAGAAGGCGAGTGGGGCAGAATACAGCGGGCGGTGGGCGGAGCTGTAGGAAAGCAGGTGGGGAAGGGAGAACTTTAAAGGGCGTGGCGGAGTTAAGCAAAGTTCAGCTGCCGCCCGTGTGCTGTAAATGTAATCAGAGTCCAGTCCACCCGTGTGTGAGAGGCAGAGGGAGAGGACGGCGCTTCCCCGGCGAGATTGGTGCACTTCTACCAGCCAGACTGCTCGCCCCGGAGGGCCCCATGGAGGTGCTTGTAGCCAATCACAGCTGTTCCAATGGTGAGTGCTTTAAGGGGGGCGGCGTTTCTGATCGGCAATGTAGGGGGATGCTTTTGAAATATGTTGTATAAAAGAAGCGCTAGTAGGAAGGGAGTGTCGGGACAACTCCGAGGGGTTCAAATGTGGGGAGGATTCGTGGCTTCTCGGGGACTGCATGGATTGCGGGAGGTGTAAAGAGCGCAGCGAAACACGGGGAGAAGCGGTCAATAGAGGAAGGGGGCACGGGGACTGCCGCGTGCCCCAGCTACTTGGTCCGCGGTGGGCAGTGCTTTAGGGCTCCAAGGGGTTGGGTTGCTTATGCTCCTGGCTACCTATACAACACCACCGCCTGTTACTAGGGTTTCTCTTATTTTGGACGCACCCCGGTTTTCAGTAGTTCGCAACAGGTAGGAGGACCCTGAGTCAAGTTGCTACTTTGGCTGTGTGCTGGTACAGCGCTCCGAAGCCGTGTGGCTGCATCGCGTAAAACTGGCTACTCTTACCTGCGCCAACCGTTTACGGGCACTTTCTTGTCCTTGCTTGCTGGCGCACCACTCCAGTTTCTGCGCGTGTTTTTTTCACATGCACGTATTGTTGAAAAGTAACCCGAATGCCCCCCTAATCTCACTGGCGCAGGTGGGCTGGTCCACCCAAGTGACCTTGTCCCGCTGCCATCCATGTCAATTTAGGGCTAGGCATAAAAGGGAGCTTTTGCAACCGAGGGAGGTAATTATTTGCGCTCTGGAGAGGGCAGCCTAACGCCAGACTAGTGATACTGAAGGCCGAGTGAGTGACTCTCCGAATGGGAGGGGCAGAAGCTCAGTCAGTGAGGGTTCACGTGTTGTTGGGGAGGGGTTATTTGAAGTGCTTTGTTAGCTTGGGGCAGGTGGCGTACTGAGGGGGAGAGGAGGTGGTGTCTCCCTGGCAGAGCAATGTCCTGAAATGGCGGCTGGGTCCTGCGGTTTGCCGACCCCCTCAGCAGGACGGCAAAGGTCCCGCTTTTGCTTCAGGCTGCTGGTGAGGGTGTCTGTAGGACGTGGGACCCACCCTGTCATTTCGGCCTTTTCAGGGCTAACCCTTTCATGTGTAAATCATTCTCTGGACAGGAGAGTAGCTCTCCCAGGGACCTAACCGGTAGCTCTGCATCCAGAGCATTACAATGGGAACCATTAGGCACTGATGGGAGGGGCAGGGGGAGTTGCAGGGACTTTTGTCCCTTAAGAGATGTGATGGGGGAGATAAGTGAGAATGGTGCCTGATGTTGCATGCTTGATGAAATGACTATAGCTTTAAAATCAAGGGGGATTTGTTAGGTTCGCATTAATATGCATGATACTATTGTGACTTTGCATGCAGGATGGGGAGAATAAAACTAAGTCCATACTCGTAGTGGACAATGTGTGTATATATAGTGTACATTGAATTATGTATGGTTTGCTTGCAAGGCATGTCTATAAAGTATTATTTAAGCACATGGAATTGTAAAATCTTAAATATATGTATCTAAACCTGGGAAGATGTGTTGAGTTGCCTAAATTGTCCACATCCCGTTTCACCTAAGTGTGATCCTGGGCAGATCATTCAATCAAACTGATCTTATCTGCAGCTCCATACGTGATTTACTTCATAGCTATATCATGCTATTATAAAAACAAAGACTATAGAGTTGTTCAAAAGTTCACTTTAGTTATTTTGCACCACAGTTATATTTGATACTTGGCTTTCTCATGGCAACTTATTCTGAAGTCGCTTCCACGGTGCCTCCAAATATTTGCCCACAGTGCCTGGCCTGAGCTGTAATGGATAACTTTGCTGTATCTTTCATGGTCCAGCAGTTTTATATATTTCTTGTGTTCTGACATCTGCCAATGCTACCAAAAAATGTGATCAGGTGGGGGAGGAACGGGTGCAAATGATACTGTAGGATATTGCGCACGCTGCATTTGGGGTGAAAAGTAGTGGGACTTTTTTGTGGCTTGTCCCCCACTTGCAATGCTAGATATTCTCCTGCTGGGATGTCTCCATGGCCTCCCCTTTTCCCCAATATTTCCCTCAGGCTAAAAAAGTACCAGCGGTGTTGGGCACTCACTGCACTGCTTACGGTCCCTCCTGTGAGTGTTTGCGGGGGGGGGGGGGGGAGTGTAGTATGGTCAGTAAGCAGCCAGAGGGTGATTGCCCATGAAAGTAGGAGGGCTTCAGTGCGTTGTTAAAAATGGCTAGGGTCCAAATACTTTCTAGCACCCCTGTGTCAAGCCATGGTGTCAGCTCGCCAGGCATTATTGCATTCTTGCAATCGCCCACAACTCTGTGGCAATTTATTTGGGGTTGCAACTTAAACTCCACTCTCCTGCAAATGTGTAACTGCTGCTTTAAACAAATCATCTTTTATCCTTTGTCTCCCTCTGTAGGTGGCGGGGGGGGGGGGGGTAACGGGCTCTGTATCCTACCTCTCGATGTATATCTCTTCTGTTAATTGAATAGCGCTCTGTAATGTTGTACACCAAGTGCTCCGTTATGTATCTGTATTGATGTATACCTCGTGTAAAGAACTCTGTTGCTTCTAGAAGCTAGGTCTGTGCTAAAAAAAATACCATAAGAATAACAGCCGAGACGGCAGGTTGGGGGGAGCACTGGCCACCAGAGGGGAGGGGGGGGGGGGCAGTTGTCCCCGCCTGGCTCCCAGGGACATCCTTTCACCAAAATTCCAGGGGTAGCAGAAGTGTCATCACATGACCTCTGATGACATCCCAGGAAATGTCATTTGACCCCACCCTGAAGTGACATCACAGAAAGCGATGGAACCAGACCGTTTACCCCTTGACAAAACAGGAAGTGGCATTACATAGCATTGTTTTTAAGTACACTGTGAAACATATGGTTACAATATTACTGTAACTTGATATATATATTTCATACAAGAATGGATCACCATATGTATCGGCAGAAAAAATATGCTATAACTGCAACTTGTGAAAAGCAAACTACATAGTCCGAAATGGATGCTTATTCTACTCTAAATGCTTTTAGGAGGATTTTGTCTGCATTTAGAATTCGAGATGTTTCAGAACAGACTAACTCAGTGACTCACCCCCTGAACTGTACCTGAAATAAACCTTAAATAGTCTAGCAATTGTTTGAAATTCCACAAAGACAAATGGCTCAAATTGCCACATGGCATTGGCCACAGCCCAGGAGCTTCAATTCTTTTGTAAAGATTTTTTAGGGGTAGCAAGGGAGACCCGACCCCTGAATGACGTCCCTGCTGGCTCCACCACTGGCTGTCAAGTGGATCACGTTGGCTATGTAGCCACGAAAAGTAAAGCGAGCAGGCTTTCTACCTACAGTATGTTGGGCATTTCAGCACTGAACTGAT
This sequence comes from Ambystoma mexicanum, assembly GCF_040938575.1. Classification (NCBI taxonomy): domain Eukaryota; kingdom Metazoa; phylum Chordata; class Amphibia; order Caudata; family Ambystomatidae; genus Ambystoma; species Ambystoma mexicanum. Next base: position 335,147,670 of record NC_090926.1, on the reverse strand, counting down.
GGCACTTGAGTATCAAAACGAATAGTAAGAACGTCTTGCCAAGGTCGGAACGGCCCCTCCACCCGAGCAGTTCCCTTTGCCATGGCTTACCATGTGCTGGTTGGTGGCCGCCCTCGTTTCCTCTCTGCCCCTCTGATGGCATTGGGGAATGTGCTGCTCAGATCGCGGACTTGTGCTAGGCAATCGGTGGCATAGCGGAAGAGGCAGTGCCCTGCTTAACAAAGCCCTGTATCTGGGTGTAGAGTGCCTCACCTGCACAGACATGGCAAAGCCTGAGCCCTGCATGCCCCCCAGGTCATGGACCATAGAACATATGCCCACGTCGGGCTACCTGCTTGCTAAACTGAGTAAACAAGGAGCCGGCCCCTGATGGAGCTACCTGAGCCGGCCCCTGATGGAGCTACCTGAGCCGGCCCCTGATGGAGCTACCTGAGCCGGCCCCTGATGGAGCTACCTGAGCCGGCCCCTGATGGAGCTACCTGAGCCGGCCCCTGATGGAGCTACCTGAGCCGGCCCCTGATGGAGCTACTTGGCCCATGCACACTATTAGTAGTTTTATTTGTGACTCGTAGATGAAGTTGCTAAATACTACATCCGGTTCCAACTGACCCTCCGACAAGAAGTGTCGGTGGCCAAAATGTGCCAGGGCTCAGTCCTGTCGCACCCCAAAAAATTCTTGCTTGCATCTGTGGCCAGTGTCAGCTGGACAAACTAATCGACCGACGGCATGGGTTTCAGAGTTTAGTTTAGGGTAACGGGCAGAGAGGAGCGAATCCAAGACCGCTGGCAGAGCAGTTTCAGTGGGGTGATGAGAATGGGGAAACCAGATCAAAAAACTGTAATTGGTTTTAGCAAAGACGGGCACCTGTGAATAGACATCACGTTCCAGTAATTTAGATATAAAAGGAAGGCACTAAACAGGGCGGAAGTTAGACAGTAAAGCAGGATTGAGAATATGCTGTTTCAGGATGGGGAAGTATGGAGGCATGTTTGAAGGAAGAAGGGAAGGTTGCAGATTGAGGGCAGAGGAATAGGAGGAAGGAAGATGCTGAGGGAAGAGCTGCGCGCTGTGCTCCAAGTGTCCAAGAACTAGTGTGCCTGTTTTAAATTGCAGCTTTTCGCATTTTTAAACAGCTAAACTCCCACTTGTAGCAAGTAGTTCAAGCTTATTTTCGTTTGGAACTACACTTCCCATGTTTCCCGGCTCCTGAGCACCTATTTATCTGACTTCAGGCAAGGTGCAGGAACAACTCTGGTTCATGTGACTGCTTTCTTACTCTTATGCACCCATTGGAGGCCATTGCACTTGCAAGGGAGAAACTTAATATGCAGCCTGCACGGCCCATCTCCCAAAATGCTCACTTAGACTACATGATCCTTGCAAGCGTTTCCTCATGCTAGCTTGTTGGCTGACAATGAAGGACCCATCACTTTGCCTATACAGGCTATCAGCAGCACCTCCCTACTGACTACGCACATGCCACAGAAGTGGCAGACTTGATCCTATTACAAGATCTTGATGTGCTCGGTCTCTCGGAATCTTGATTTTCTGATACTACAGATCATGCATCTCATCTAGACACTCCACCAGGTTACAAGACTAGTCATACTGAGCTGACAGAATGCAGGGGAGAGGGTGTCGCTATTCTGAAAGAATGTTTTTTAAGCTGCACACCCTTACATTTTCAGTCATCAAAGAGTTTAAAAGAGACGTACCACAACAATTCCATTAGTATCTTAATTCTGTATCGCCCACCTTCTGGTACACCTGTCTTTGAAAAACAGCTCCTTGCTTTGATTTCAGACTTCATACCATCCTCTCCAGCCATTATTGTTGGTGACTTTAATTTGAGACGGTAACGGTATAGACCGTAATGCAGCCTCCCTGCATTTCATTTTTCAGGCCATTGGGTTTGACTAGATTAAGGAATGTAACACTTTATTGTGACTCCACCCTCAACACAGGGAGTTCCTTTCCCTCGCCACTCCAGGCGTCAAGCAACTGTTTTAACAGATCATTTTTTTTCTGTCCTAAATCATCTAGCAGTAGGGTTTCAAACATCAGATGACAATTTCACCCACCATTTGATTTTTAAAAAAAACAGGATGATTTAGTGGTTTGTTTTTCAGTCACCACCCTCCTACTTTGGTCTGTGTTGGGTAAATCAGGCAGAAAAATTAGCATGATTTGGGGAATTTTGGATTTCAGACCACTCCACTTAATGGCCTGTGTGAGGGGAAGCTGGACAAAGATTGGACCGATTTAAAAACAGACAGACACTGCTCTTCCTTGAATATGAAAATAATTACCCAATTAAATTATAGGCTATAGTTTAGCAGCACACACTGGGAACAAAAATCACGCTGTAGTGTTGTTCCAAATGGGGAATTACTTAGCTATTTAGTTAATAGCTAAGGCTCTCTTTCTGCCCCCCATGCCCACTATAAAGGGGAAGGATTTAAGACCAGCAGATTCGCCACCTTTTTGTTTTCCCAGGGCTCAGTTCTACTTGCATATAAAGCCTCTGTTTGAAGTTCAGGACAGCTGGCTGCACATCCAGACCCCCTGGAAAGATAAAGATGGGGCAGGGTTTTGGTCACTCCACTCTCAAGGATGGCCTCCTGCTCTCCACTAGCACCCAGCCATCTGTTAGCCTTTCCTAGAAATAGACGGCTCCACCCAGATGCACGCTCGACAATTTCCTATGGTGTTTTCTTGCAGCTGTTGGGAGTTTCATCAGTGTTTTTCGATGTCTGTTCTCCCTAGTACAATCCCCCTTTATATAGCAGCAATTACATCAACTTTACAATTTTGGGGAAGTACCCTGCCAGACTTCTTGCAACTAGGATTGGACAGTAACCCTTCTCGCTCCTCTCAAATACAGCCTACCTCTCAATATTGGTTTTGGGGTCTGGAGCAAAATATAGCAATTCTAATTTGCAATCCCCATTTGTTGTGCAAAATGTTGCCTAAAATCTAGTTATAAAGGAGGATTATGATTAATGTTGATTATTCAAACAATTTTACATGTTTATTGTATTGCATAAACACATTTGGCATGCAGGGGACACAAGTGTTCCACTAGTGGGTGGACACATGCTTCTTCATCTATTTAGTAACACAACAGTGTCAGGGTTGTTTGTTTTCTCCCCTGCAGAATATAGTTTTTTGATTTCACAATAAGGTGTGCTCCTAGTCACTGGGATTAAGCAGTCCTCCTTATATAGCAGCGATTAACTCCCCCCACCCCACCAATTTTAGAATTTTGGGGTGGTGAGTAACCTGCAAGAGGTCACACAACTAGGATTGGACAGTTGCTCTTCTCTCTCTCCTCCCAACACAACCTCACACCAGTCGGGATTGGTTTAGGGGTCTGGAGAAGACCTATGGCAGCTTAATTTACAAGCCCCAGTTCTCATGTCAAATCTGCCATAATATTCATGTTTTCTGATTCCGCTAAACATGTGGAATTGGAACAAGACAACAGCCAGGTATGCCTGGCAGTGTGGCACTTTTCTGCAGTTATGAATATGTACCTTATTACCCTCTGACCGTTCACCAACTCTCACATTTGGAACATTTTGAGATCAGCCAGAAACACATCTTGGATAGCCATTAATTCCCTGAGTTGCAGGTGGATGAATTTTAGATCCCCAAAATCGTCTGGAAATTACCGAAAAATAAAGTTCTGATAGTCCTGTAAAATTAACTGTAAGTCTTCTTGTGGGATAAATGGAATTCTCCTGCCCTAGACCTACTGGGTCAGCCTGTAACAAGAGTTTATCATTCTTTGTATTTGCAGCAAGCTGTTTGAAGTTGGTTCCCTGTTTGAAGTTGTAGCCCTGGGTCTTGACACCATTTAGTCACGCTCCAACCAAGGGCAACTTGTCCTGCAGTAACTGCCTTCAGAGCTAGCAAGTCTGGGGAACACCATACTTTCACACCTTTAGCAGGAGACACTTTATTGCAGTTGTAATTGGAGGGGGGATGTCACTTTCCAGTGGGGGGGGGGTGGTTTGGGGTGACATGTGTCCAACAGCCAGCAAAAGGGTTTGTCTTGTGGCTTTTCAAATGCCACTTGTATTTTGTATGTGAAACATGATATACATTACTTTTTGTCAATACGTACCACATATTTTCCCCCTGACATTTTTCCTGTTGGCGGTATAGGTTCACATTTACATTAAAAAAATTTATTCTACATAATCAACGTAATTTATAATTTACAGACTTGCATAAACATACATCTCATTGCACTACGGTCTTCTCCCCCACCCGTTCCCCGGCCTACATCACACTTATTAATTAATTCCACTGTTTCATCTCTTTATGTCTGAGCAATAATGCTGGCCTCAGTAACCTCTACGTTGGGTATATTCTCAAAGTCTATAGTGCCCTAAATCCTCGACTGCCTCCAAGCACCCACCTCCCTGTCCCTTATTCAGTATTCCGACATGTTGCTTTTTGTCACACTACGGTCTCTGCGTTTGCCCATTTTAACAGGTCCTTCCACTAAACCTGCACCACTGGCCTCGTATGTGCTTTCCATCTCATCGCCATCCTGCTTTTCGCCAGTATATATGCCAAATCTTTTAGCTTGCTCTCTTGGGTCTCATGAAACCCCTTAACAGACAAGCTAGGGGGTCCAGTCTCCAGAGTGATACCCGCTGTGTTAGCACTTGGGCTACTCTTCCCCAGAATCTTCTAATCTCTGTGCCGGCCTGGACCATATGAACCAGGTCTGCGTTAATCTCTCCGCACATCAGGCATGATTGCTCTGATGCTTGGTTGCATTTGGCTAATCTGTTCGGGGTTAGATGCTTTTGTGTACGCCAGAACTCTAATCCACATTGCATCCTGTAAATCTGCCTCGTCTGCCGTAACTGCTTTCCCGTCTTGGACATCAGCAGCTCATATATCCTAGAGACTTTGTGTCTCCTTCTGATACATCATAGACTGTCTCTATCGTCTCGTCTAACTGCAAGGCTGCCTCGGTCTCCGGCCATCTGCGTCTTAGATTCCTCAGAAGGCAAGAATACATGAGATGTTGCCCCCGGTGTACCCCAGTGTCGGCTCCCCAAAATCCTTGGGTAACCCCTCCTTTAGCACATCTCCCACTGTCGCGACACCTTTAGGTTCCCAGTAGTTCCTTACATTTAATCTCATTTGTTAATCTGCCCCTTCCGGTGCAACTAGCAGGATCTGCAGGTAATAGTGTTGTTCCCTAGCAATAGGCCGGCCCTACACCACATTACATATCGCAGCAGCAAGGGTGAGCGAGTTACACGATGGTCGGTTATCCAAATCACTTAGTTCAGAAAGAACAGAGTACTCCCTGCTCTCAGTAGCCGTGATTCAAGCATTTGCTCCTCAGGACAGCCACTAGGCCACAAACTGCCACTGGCTAGCAACGAAATATACTTTATTCCTCGAGTTCTGGGGCTTCCACAATGCTACCCTGCACCTTGAATTATGCCACAGGAAGCTCTTGCATATGCCATGCAGTTTCTTGAAGGGTTTTTGTATTGCAAACAGAACATTTGCAAAATAATGGTCTCGGCAGCACCACCATCTTCACCAATGCTGCTCACCCCATCATGAACAGCAGCAATCTGGTCCAAAAAGCCATGAGATTTCGATTTTTGTTCACTGCCATCAGTGTTGTGTGTGTGTGTGTGTGTGTGTGTGTGTGTGCTCTGCCTTAGGATCGTGATAAATGTCCACACCCAGGTACATGTGTTTACTTGCCATTTAATTGGTAGCACCGGCAACGTGCATATGGGCCTCCCAGCGTATTCTCTTCCCCCCCACCCCTCCCAAAGGAAACCAGATCGATTTCTGTGGGTTGATATACCGTACATGGTGCATAGCGTTCCATCATATCCAGGATTTATTGCAAATTTGTCTCGGGGCACTGCAAATACAGGAGCACGTCTTCTGCGTACAATATCAAATGCTTCCCACCTGGGATGATTATGCCCACCTCACCATATTCCTACTGTAAATAGGCCACCAGTTGCTCTAGCACTAAAATGAAAAGCACCAGGGACCATGGACATCCTGTCTCGTGCCCTTGCTTAACAGCCACTGTTCTGAGATGATTGTGTCCATTTTGACCCTCGCAATCGGTTTGTTGTACAGCAACGGCACCCATCTGATGTACGTGGGTCCAATACCAAACCTTGCTAGCAGCCAAGGCCATCTGACCGAGTGGTGCCACTGCCAATTGCTGTGTGTCTCCTTGGGTACAATCTATTGTGCTTCTTCTCAGGTTATTTGTTATATTCCTATGTGAGACATATCCTGTCTGATTTGCCATTAAAGCAGTGAGAATCTTCCCAGCTTGATTCAGTAATGAAAGGGGCCTATATGAGCTACAGTCTGTAATCCGACTTATTTGGCTTAAGAAGGACAATTGACTCCCTCAGGGTCCCGGGCAGTCTACCCGTGTCTTAGCGCTTCATTCAGCATTGCTAGTAGTGGAGCTAGGATTTCAATTCACTGGGAAGCCCATCGGCTCCTGGGACTTTGCCCCTCGGTGGTACCTTCATGACATACTCTAGTTCTTATATCGTGATGGGGATTTTCAGCATGTCTCATTCCTCCCATGTTTAGCTTGGGGAGACTAATCTCTGACAATGCTTTTTCTATCTCTGACATATGGCACTCTGGTTTCCTCATACAGCTGCTTGTAGTATCGTAAAAACATTTGTTCACCGCATCCTGCATCTCGCACAATTCTCAGTCGGTTCCCACAATCGCTCTAATAGCCACTCGTTTACTCACTCTTATAAAGCCAAGCTAGCAATCGCCCCGGCTTGTCCCCTTCTGCATGTTGTCTCTCAACATTTCCTGTAGCTCAATCTTCTTAATCTGTTCCTGTGTTCCCTACATTCTTGTAAGCGGGACACCTCTCTAGCTTCTACAAAGGACTATGGTTTATGGACTGTGTATTGTAGTCCATCTTCTGCCTTTTGTAAATCCTGTAAAATGACATCTTTCATCCCTTTAGCTTTTGCTATAGCTTCCCTTTCGATTTTGCTATAGCTGCCCCTCTTACCACTACTTTAAAGGTCCCGCACAGTGTACCTGCAGATTCCACACTACCTGTGTTGTACTCTAACTTCTTTCCTCGGATGTTCTCGAAACCCTGTATCCTGCGGCCACATTGTTCTCCATGCATCAGCCAACTTAAATGTGTGTAAGAGCATGTTTAAAGCTTTGGCTGAAGGGGCTGGATGAGTGAATTTACCATCCGATCTGTCCTTAGCCGGGTCTAGTGTACAATTAAAATCACCTCCCCCATATCAACGCACAATCCCTGTATAGGGATCTAAAATAGGCTTGCGTGTCGTGATTTAATGTGTACGTATTAACGCATATCTCTCCAACCGTAATCCTACCATCTATGTCTACAAAGGTCTGGAGGACGGAGGACCGAGGACCTTTAACAGGACTGTCTGTGCTACCCATAGGAGGACCCCTCTAGCATACGCCAAATAAATTGAACCAAAGATCATATTCCCCCACCCCCCCATCCTACCCATCCTACCCATTTCTTTGCTAAGGTGTTTTGCTTTCCTTTAGTAAGATGAAGAGCTTTATCTATTTTCTGGCGTCTCAAATGTTTTACTCTGTTCCTCTTAATGTAGCTGCTCAGCCCCTGACATTCCAGGTTGCCAAGTTCCCCCATCATATCTAGTGGTTCACGCTATTTTTCCCATGTTACATTCCCTATTCCCCCACCCCGCCCCCCCTGCACGTATCTGTAGGCCAATACCCTTCTAACTACCCAAACTCCCTCCATGCCCCCTTTCCAACTTTTTCCCAGCTCCAGATCTAGAGCTCGGGCATCCATGCATCTCACTCTTATCCCAGGCACTAATGCTGGTATTAGGAGTGCAGCAGGAGGATACGTAACTACTAGTATCCTAACCTACCTAAACTAGTTTGGGTTATAGTGAGTCCTTTGGCAACATCCTTGTCGGTGCAGCACCAGCGATTCCTGCATTTGGCTAATTGTGAGGTTGGCCAATATGACCCTTCAACATGTATAATGGCATCTGTACATTCCGTGATAGCTACTGTGCTGCCTTAGAATGTGCCAGCTAACAATACATGTTCAATTGATAATTGCTAACTGTCCCTCTAAAATAGGTCCTAGTCTCTTGACCTGCAGAAGCATGTCCTACAGGTGAAGGCATCCTGCGCCTATGTTGGCAAACTGTTGTGACAGATCAAACCATACCTCACCATTTGTCAGTTGCTTCAGCACTAGTTAACACTTGCTTAGACTACTGCAACAGTTTCTTAGTTGGTACAACAAAAAGTATTAGAACTCTCCAGGTTGCTCAAAATGGAGCTGTACATGGATACAGATCCCAGCACTGGCTCCCGTCTCATCGCATTAGACACATTTGTGAGCGATGGTCATTGTATCAGAGAAAGTGCCAGAAGTGTACTCAGCGGTGCGAGGAGTCTCCTAGGGAACCAGGATACAAGAGTGGCCTGAGGGGCCTTCTCTCCACCCGCAGAGTCGGCCCTCCAATCCGGTGATTCCCCTTTAAAACGCCACTGATCAAAGTCAAACCGGCAGGAAGGTACTCCATGTCGCACGGCAAGACAAATTCATGATGTTACAGAAGCAACCCAGCCCAAAGAACATGCAAGCAGAAAAGCCAGTCCTCACTGGACACATGAGCTCTTAGTCTCTGCCAGCAATGCACTTCCAACATTAGGCAGTTCATACACAGCCTGCAACAGAGGCCCATAAAACACTTTAACCAATTAGTATGGCATCAATCATACACATGTAATACATGGTAAGGAGAGAAAAAAAAACACCCTACACCAAAATATATACACATGCATATTATTACTGTAGGAGGTCTTGTATGGCTTGATAACTATAGCATGCAGAGAATGCTGTGCTTGGGCAAGCTTTGCAGCCATGCTCATCATGCTTGGCCAGGCATTCAGGTCATTGTTTACTAGCATCAATCTTAATTTGTGGCCCTGGCCCTGCTCCATTCTTGCATGCAAGTTATAATAGCATAGCTCAAGTGCCATACATACCTCAAGCCTACCAACTGAGCAAGGGTCTCTAAGTGTAGAAATTATGTTATCTTTTGACAAGTGTTGTGGTTGACTTTGTCGAGTGAGATTGAGACTATTAATGCAGAGTTTGTGTTTGACTCTGCATTGGTCTTTAGGTCATCCCAGATCGATAGAAGCACAATTTCCACTCGTCTGAAGCCCATTTGTGCCTGATCCAGCAGCTGGTTTTTCACGCATTCCTAGATTTTCTCCTAGACGTAGCTTGGAGGGGTATAGTATAATTGAGTTTTGTTGGTAAATTGGTAAGGTCTTCCACATTGCGAGAGATCTTTGAGTGCTTTGCTCTAGGCCGATTTTGAAGGCTTGGGGCACTGATCTGTTGCTAGTGAGAGGTTGAAGTAGTATTTTGCTGGGGGGGGGTAGACCTTTTGTGGGCAGGGATCTGCTGGGGTACCCACTCTGTTTCTTTTGCTCACCAGGTTGCTGAATGTATCGGTTGAGATGGGCAGGAAGTGTTTTAGTTTGGGGGATCGGCTCTGGCATTGGTTTGTGGCACTTTCTGGCTTGCTTTGTGGGATTAGCTGAATGTTTGTGATATTCTTAAAGTGGTCGCTGCATAGTTTTTGAGTCTGTATTGGTGTGCTGTTGTACATAGATGGGTTTCTCATCTAGTTTATGATGTTTGAGAATTATTTCTGGATGTTGCCTGCTTTGTGATCCGTTCATTGTAGCCTGCCTTTTTGTCTTTGACCATTTCAGCTTTGTATAGTCTAATCTGGCTTTGGTATGCAGTTTGTCAGTTTTTCATTCATTTTTTGGGGGTTTCCAGTTTTTTCAGTGCTTTGCGATGGGGCTTGAATAAACTTGCTATTGTCTTTCGTGTGCTGGGTGGAATGTCTTTCTCGTAATCATTTCAGGATTTCATCAGTCTCTTCTATGCTGGTTGCGTTTAGGTTGGTTAGTTACGGTTTCACTGTTGATTTCACTGTTGATGGTTCTCCAATTTCTTTTCCAGGTTGGTGAGTTATTAGGGAGGGTGTGCAGTATCTGGTGGTTTGATCACAAAGGGTATAATGAGGTGTTTGCTCCCGAGGATTTGCATTTGGGATGCAGCTGTGACCAGTTTTTTTTAGCAGAAGATGGCATCTAGTGTGACCTACTGTGTGGATTGCTCTTTCAACATTTGTCTTGATGCATTGTCATATTGGTTAGTGTGTTGGGCTGAACCATATGTTGCAGTTTCCAATAAGGATCCGGTTGCCATGCTTAATGGCCAAGTTGGTGACTGCTTCTACAACGGGGTCTATGAAAGTAGGGTCATTGGTTGGCAGCCTGTATAAGAGTACAAACGTCTCAGGTTAAGTGTACGATGAGCAGTTTAGAATTTTTTGATGTTTAATGGATGGGCTGTTAGGTGGTCCTTGTATGCTACGGCAAGTAGTCCGCTTTGTCTGATGGCTTGCTTGAGATTGAAATTGTTGGGAATAGAGCTGTGCACTAGGACCTTTTTTAGTTTTGGGTTAGCCAGGTTTCGGGGATGAATAGAATGTCGATTCTTCAATCGCATAGCAGATCAGATTTCTGTGGGGTTTGGACATGGATCGTGTTAGGACTAGGTTGCAGTGCATCTGTCAGTTGTGGACTGTTTCGTCTTGGTTGTGTCTTTTGGTGGCCAAGTTTGTGTTCATGATTACTGGTTGATGCACTTGTGGGTTGATACTTCATGGAGTAGTTCAGTCGGGTTCCATATTTGGTTTCTTTTTGTGTGAATGTTGGTGCTTTTGGTCGCGTTAGTTTGTATTGCGTGATGGTGTCGTTTCCTTCTGGTTGGTTTGTGTGTTTTACGTCATTCTCCTTGGTGTTTTTATCCTGTTAATGCGCTTGACATTCTTGGCATCACTGGCTGTCTGAGTGGGTGGTGGGTTGACATGTAGGGTGTTCAGTAGTTTTTTTTAGTTTTTTTAGTTTTTTTGGGCAAATGGGCTTATTTGTTGGGCAAAGTGCCTGATCCCTAGGTGTGTCTATTTTCATGTGTGGTGTTCCAAGGTGGTTGCATTTACTCCATTGCTTTACTTTTAATTTAATTGTTAATTGTTGTCTGGTACGTGGGATGTTACTGGGTTCTGCTCTGAGAAAACTATTCTAGACAAGGGGGGGGTTGTCACTGGTTCGACAATTCTGCACACAAGGTTATCCCTTGGATAATAACAGTATTTAGTTTCCCATGACGAGGGTCTTGTTGTGATCTGTGGTTATTGCTTCCATTGTGGTGCGTCCACCCATGTGGGTCTGGCAGTTTTGTAGATGTGGTGTCAGGTTCAGTGGCAAAAGCATCCCTGTGGTGGCTTGTGGTTTGATTTTTCCCTTATGAGTTCCTATGTGGTCATCTCCCTTTGTGGACTTGTATAATGGTACTGAGTTTGGTAGTGGCAAAGGCCTCCCTGTGGTGGCCAGTGGTTCATCTTCCTTTGTGGGGTCATGTGTAGCAGCGGTCTCTACTTATGGGGTGCCATCATTTTTGTTATGTCTGGTTCACAGAACCGGTGGCCTTCCAGTGGTGTTATCTGTTTCACAATGGCAAGGCCCTTCCTTCTGGTAACCTGTGGTGTCCTGTTAAGAGCTTCTCTTGTGAGGTCCTGCATGGTGGTTTCCTTTAGGTTTGCCCTTGTATCAGATTCCACCGTGTCGAAAGTCTCCATGTTGTAACCTGTGGTTATTTCGTCCTTTGTTGGTCCTGTGTTCTCGTCTCTTTATGGGGTCATGCAGATTTTAGTTGTGTTCAGTTTGTAGAGGCGGTGGCTTTCCTTGATATTTACTAAGTGTTACCAATCTTACATTCGAGTTGTTCTGTGGAATGAAATGCACTTCAGTGCGGTGGGCGACACCGCAGGTCAGCGGTACCTTACCATAGATTTATGGAGTTGGTGTGAAGTTCATGTAGGTATACTCCAATGGTTCACTTGGCTTCATCTAAGGCTGTATTCTAATAGTTAGTTTAGATACTGTTGTGGCTGTAATGTGGATTCACATGGGTTCCTCAGTGCCTACTCCAATAGTTCCTGTAGCTTAGTAAAGTTCAGATGAGTTCTACAGTGGTTGAACTCTAGCAGTTCAGTCGTGGCTATACTCTATCCCTGATTATATAATGGCTGTACCGTAATTCATCTAGGTCCAACAGTAGCTGTTTTGTAACTCACATGGGTTCATTGGTGGCTATATTCCTAGAATCCACCTAGATTCACTAGTGACTATGGTTTAAAGGTTCCCCTAGATTCAGCAGTGGCCACACTCCAATATTCACCCAGATGCAACTGCAGCAACGTTTTAGAAATGTACGTGGGTTCAGATAGTGGTTAGAGTGCAGCATTCACCCAGAGTCGGTGGTTATATTGCAATATTTCACTTAGCATCAATAGTGGCTATATTGTAAGAGCCCCGCTAGATTTAATAGCTGCTATATTAAGTTCATGTGTTCAACAGTGGCTAAATTGTAAGAATTCAATATGGGTTCAATGGTGGCTTATGCACCATTTCACCTGGATTCAGTAGTGGGTATATTGTATGGTTCACATGAGTACACTGGGTTCACATGAGTACACCAGTGTATGTGTTGTGCCAATTCACCTAGATTGGGCAATGGCTTTGCTCAAATTCCTCTAGACAACAGTGGTGGCCACTTCAGACCATAGAGGAATTCAACCCATTGGCCAACATTACAGTTGAACACAACAGCAACCATAGTGCAAAGTGAACACAGTGGCCAACCAAAGAGCAGAGCCCAGCTCAGCACAATGGAGATAAGAGATGTGATATTGGGGACCCAGTTGGCTGCACATTTTTAATTCGACTACTGCACGGATTTACACCAAAACACTGAAAGCCACATTTGCACCACTTTGCCCAACTTTTGTTTTGGGACACAAACAGGCAGGAAACAAAGCAGTACAAGCTCAAAGGATAATGCGAGCAGGGGAGAGAACGAACCGGGTGTAATCCTTTAAAAAGAGTTTTCACCACGTTTTTAAAATTGGTGAGACCAGTTATATTGATACTTTGAGGGATCCGTTTCCAAAGAGGGGGCACATACATTAAAATGTGTACCCCCCCCCCCATAGGTCTCCAACTTGTGCCTTGGGGCAACCAGCTTATTCATGCAATTGGAGCGCAGGGTTCTCCATGTGGAGGCTTTCTGGGTGTGCTCTTTGAGGTGTGTGGGCTGGAGTGTGTGGGCTTCAATCGCGCCCGGTTGGCTTTTTTTTTTTTTTTTTTTTTTTTTTTTTTTTTTGTGTCTTGTGGGATGCAATGGACTCCAAAAGGTGATGACCAAAAAATTAGGAATTATTCGTAACCACTGGGTTGGGGAGTCCATCAGTGTGTTTTGTATTCAAATCTGGGCCATTACAGAAGGGGACCAGCCGAGTGAAAGTGAGTGTCGCTGTACCCCAGTCTGTTTATCCAGAATACTCAGCCCGACGTTCTTGTGATGCTTGAATTACTTGCCTAACCACTTGGACCTACATGGCCATGGGTAATGGGTTTTAGCAGCCATGAGGATTGGGCTGGACGGGCCAAGCTGCAACTGAAAATATGAACTGGCAAGGCAACAGTTTTGCCTTTTTTGCTTGGGCCTGGGGTAGACCTTTGCTAGGCACTGTCATAGTGGTGGTACCCGACAGCTGGAGAACGGGAGTGCACGGGCAAAGTCGGTGCCTGGCAGATAACTGACACCTATGCACAAGTGTGTGTTGACTGCTCCTTTTTAACAGGACTTGAGCGCAAGGAACAGTGCCAGGCACACATTACTTATTGATCAAGCAACTGACGGAACACTGGATCCAGTGATTATAACATCGAGGGTGACTATTTTTCTAAGGCACTTTACAACACTTTCCCCAAATATTAAAGGACTGTTAGTTTATATAATTGCACCAGTCCTAAAAATGCCTCCTCTGTGAAGGGGACAGTGAGCTAAAGACTTGGTTGAGACTCGCCCAGTGGCCAGCTGTGTTTGTGGAGGTAGAGACTCCCAGGACCCTCTTTGTTTTGCATATTAACTAACTTTGGGCCTCACCCTAAGTTACCAGGGGAATCCAGACGTGGACCACCTTGCTCACTGTGCTCAGAGAGGCAGAGCTCCACCTCACTGATGCCCAACAAGGCTGAAACCCGTGTATGGGGTTGCTGTTGGTACTCTTGTTCAGAGAAGAATTGTCTAGCATTTCGGTGCTGGACTGCCCCTGGGCAGGACAAAGACTGATATGCAGGGATATTTCTCCTCTGTGAAAGACAGTGAGCTAAAGACTGCTCCTTGGGGCCATCCACCCAAGAACAGGTCAATGGGCTGACTCCCAGAACCCTCTTTGTTTTGCCTAACATATTTGGGACTGGGGTTTATTGCCTTTAAAAAAATATCTCGTCCTCTGTTATTTCCACCAATTATATACATATAGTTGCACGGAGCGAGCCTTTATTATCCCGGGAACTTGATTAATCCATTGACTCCGAAACCATTAATTTGATAAGAGAACTGCCAGGCCCTTTACAGCACAAAGCTTGTTTCTGTGTACTCCAGCTAGCTCAAATCCCAGGCATGTATCTTTTGGGTGGGGTGGGACTAACCAGTGGGGCGTGTTTGGGGACTGGGGGGGGGGGAGCAGTGGGTGCCGCAGGCTGTGTGCCTCATTGCATCGCTTGCTCTATCGCTACTCCAATAAATGGTTTCGGCTTCTATGGGCTGCTAGTTTACCCCACATTCCAACCACTTGCCAATCTACCTGCACGTCCCCGAATAGCTGTAGTGTTCTGTGCTAGCTAGTTCTCCCGGGGAACTCATCTCTTCAAAATCCTTTTAGTTCCCCTTCGACCTTTGCTGTACTAAAAACACTGCACGTTTTATGTACACTGCACATTTACTTCAGGAGCGCAGGTGTTAACTACCGGGTGGTCCACTTTGGACGTGGAGGTGCATCGGAAGCAGTTTGTGGTGCACACCGTTCGTACAGCATCAGTCTTGCGTTGCCCCCCCCCCCGCCCACCCCATCCACTTTTATGATATGATGGCAAAGGCATTTGAGTATACACCGAGCACAAGACTACCACCAAGCCTGTAGGACTGTAATGCAACATGGTACTGAGCTGCTAGATTAACCCCACCACCCACCCTTCCTCCTGTCCTGGTATTTTCAAGACCCTGTGCTACAAAAGCCATGCAGACCCCACGATTTGCAGATGTATTGACATCACAAACTAGATTGTAAGGAGTGTCAAACTTTGTATACTTTAGCGCAGGTGTCTGGCTCTCCAGATTGTTTTGGACTACAAGGCCCATGATGTCTCACCATTAGTATGCTGGCTAGAGGCTGATAAGGGAGGGGGGGTTGTAGTCCACAGCATCTGGCGAGCATGAGGTCGCAGACCCCTCCATTGGTAGTGTCATTTAAAAGAAGTTCCATGTGGAAGCCAAATTGTCATTATTGTACATGTAGCAAATCTAGTTTAGCAAACCATGAGTGTTTGTTATTATGTAAGGGTGCAGCCTGAATTATTTCCGGGGTCTGTCTTATAATTTTGCCCGTTAAAGACATGGTCAAATTAAGCATTAACAGGAGCGTGTGATCCTGGTTAAGGCTGGACCCAGTGTGCGACGAAAGTACTCATTTGAACTGAGGCTGGCAAGCTGGAGGTTCAACAATTCAATAATTCAATGTCTTGATGTACACAAATGATGCGAGACACCAACCTGACAACTGTCTAGCAAATCGATGTTACTCATCCTAAATGGAAAATTGCAGGAAGCAGCCCGTAAAGGCGCACCTAAACAAACTCGTTGGTTTTAATCCTGTGTTTACCTCGGTGATTGCAGGGTGACGCCGCCTCTGAGGTCCTACATCCTGGCCCCTTGGAAAAGCCACACCCCATTGGCATTCTTCCCTCCCAGTTCCAGGGAACTCCCTTAGCCAATCCTTTCCCGAGTATCGGTGATAACGGGGGCCTGCTCAGCGGGGAGCCCCACATCCCCTCCCTTGGCCCTGGGCAGGTGTCCGTATCTCTAATCTGCGCGAGCTCTGCCCCGTGCTGTTCAGCCCGGCCTCCGTGTGCTCGTGCCGAACGAGATCTTTGAATGCGTGTACAAACATGGAGGGCCGTCCCTGGCACGAGGTCATTGCACAGGGCGTTGGACCTTCCCACCCAGTGCCTACACCAACCAAAACACCCCCTTTTCAGAACTCTGAGCTCTTAACCATCAAACTTTGCACTTCAAGTGCCTGCGTGCCTGCGTGCCTGCGTGTGTGTGTTGGCTCAGTTGGTTGAGAGCTCACTGCTGCGATCTGTAGATTCGAATCCCAGCAAGGTCCACTCAGCCTTTCATCCTTCCGATGTCAATAAAATATTAAAACCAATTTTGATGTATATATGTTCATGTAAAGCGCTTCGGATAAAAGCACTAGGTAAATGTTAGTAGTTAATGGCTTAATTGCATTTGTGAACCCGCTACTGGTGTAATGTCATACCAGGTCTGCCTTCAGCCACTCGTTTATATAAGCACTCTTGGTGTCCTTCAGTGAAGTCCTGTTAAGAAAGGAAAGCGTTGGCAAAGGCAGCAGTTTTGGCTTGTATTTGTCATTTACCGGGCACTGCTATTAGATGCCCAGGTACTCGCACCATTTTGCACCTGCTACCATCAATGGCCAGTTAAAACTACGGCTATGCCTGGCCAGTGCTTTTCCCACGCCTACACCAAAGCCCAAACTGTTGGATTCCCAATACTTGTTTTGTCCTGTGATGTTCACGTTATTGTCTTTAGAGTCGCGCAACACAGCCACTCATTTTAGCCGGGATGTGAGGCTCTGATACCATTGTGTTGAGAATACTATGAAATGTAAACCTTTACAAACTGCAATGAATGAACCTGGGGTTAGCAGCCCCTCTTTACCAATGTGTAATCCCGGGCAACCCGCTCACCCTAGATCGGATTCCGCTTCGGAAGAAAAACAGTCATACAACCGTTTGCTCCCTGTAGAAATCTGATCTACACTTTGCCCCTGGCTTGCCCATGGATCTGTCACATGGGAGCCAGGTTTCTCTCCCAACAGAATATTGACTGTTGCTGGGGACGTGGATTTCTTAGTCTGTGATCCACCTTCAGTGGACTCTTGCTGTCCTGACCCAGGAGCTGTGCCTATGGGGTTTTCACCTATGAACCTGCATGTGAGTAGGTTGTGGGGGGACCGTTGACCCTGGTATGGGGTGCTTGCCACCTCTGCAGCATGTGTTGGCTGCTCTTTGCTTCATTAGGCTCTTATTCCGCCCCCCCCCCAACCCTAATCTTTCACCTACCTTCACAAAGACTGAATGACATCTCAGCTTGGATGAGCTCTTATCTGCCTTCATCTTAAGTATAGGAAGCCGGAGGAAGTTCGGATAACTCCGGGAATGTATCTTTTGAAGCAGCCCCCCCTCTTGAATTTTGGAAAATGGAGTTCTTGCCAGTGAAATGCTTAGATGTTAGCTGATAAAGGCCCAGACCATTTACCAAGTATTTCATGTTTGGTAGCAAAATGGGATTTGCCATTTCATGCCTCAAGGATCCCACTACAATTGCACACTTCTGCGTCACTTGGACTACTGTAACGCACTGCTGTGGGATACCTCAGGACCAGAGACTGTTCATCCCTTGGACTCTCAACCAAAGGAGACCAAATGTTTTTTAGTCTTGGGTCCAGGACTGGCAGTACATTACCACAGTGCACACATGTGTCTAGTGGGATACCCCTGTTGAAGCAGCAGCTGTTCATGTAGCTGGGTTCCCGAGTCCACGATCAGCGGATAGATGCGATTGATGTCACATGGGCAAATAAACATTTAGAAATGACCATACCGGGGACCTTCTTTTGCCCGTTTCATCGCGCCCCCTCCACAAACCATTAACGTGTTGGGCATGCTCCACCCGCCCCCCACACCTAACCAGTTTTCAGCCGAATTAGTTCCACTACTCTTTTTTTTTTTTTTTGGGTGCATTTACCATTGCTTGTGACCACCTACCGAGCTAACTCGTGTTATCTGCATCAGAAGGTAGAACTGCTTTACCAGCTGTTGCAGTGGCGTGGGACTGGGCAACCTAAAACATGAATGCATTTTTTTCCCCATGCACTGGTCGGGATTTTTATTCTCCTTAATAGGATTCGGTCCCTTTCTCTTGAAACCTTTTTGCCCAATGTCTCTTGTGGGATGTCAGTGACTAGGCCTTCCAGGCCTCAAAAGCAGATGTGGCAGTGCCAATCATTCAATGACAACCTCGCCCTTTCCTGCCATTGCAGGCTTTAGGGAGAACGCGCCCTTATTCCTGGCCTCACCTAGATGCAGGCTCCAATAGCCTGGTTTTAAATATAGCCAGTTGGGGGGGAGCTGTTTTTCCAGGAGGCTCTGTGCTGCTGGTAAATGTGGTGAATAATTGGACTAGCGGGGGGCGTTGTGTACTGGGGTTATTCCGGATTCTTAATTGCTTTGGCAGGGCTGTTGGCTGGGGTAGGAACTGCCTGAGGGGCGTCACTGTGGCTGGGACCAGGGTAGGGTAACTCGGGGATTCTCCCCACAGCCCCTGGCCTCAACATCCACTTTCTCAGGGCACCACCAACCACAACTGAAGGTCCTACCAAGGGACCATGCCAATGATTTGCCTACTGAAGGGTTGGTGAGAATTGTAATTCTGGAGGGGCAAAGAAAATGCTCTGGGCAGCCATCAATGGCATACTTAATAAAAATGGCCTTGCCAACAAAAGGAGCAGTTCAGACAGGACTGCTAGCCAGAATATCCTCTGCTTGCAACACAAGCACCCATAGCCATACTTGCACTGCTGCCAAGGCTGGTTTGTGAGCGGATATGTAAAGCTGCTTAAAGCGGTGCCATTTGGTACACTAGATGCAAGGCCTTTTATGGCTTATCTCACTAAGTGTAAGCGCCATAGTGGGTTGCTTGCTTACTATGCCTCGTGAATATATAAATCTAAACCTTACTGTATGGGATTGCTTGTGTTCCGGGGCCGATGGGGATCTGGTTTGGCTTGGTTCTGAAGGGACTGCTCCCAGTGGTCGCAGTACCGCGATTGGAAGCACTATGGTTGGCAAGTCTTTCTGTAATGGTAGAGACCAGTTCAAATGTAGCATGTACGGTTGCGCAGAACAAGGACATGGGTTAGGATTACATTACACTCCATCACTTTTGGTGGAAATCCTTCAAAGAGGCCTAGGCGATTGTCGCCCACAGGCGCGGGTCTGTGGGTTGTCTCCCATGACCACACCTGGGTCAAAGGTTGTGGCAGAATTTTGCTGCCTAGCCACCCCTGAATTGGTTGTCACCCATGGTTGGCCTAGGTATCTGGAGGCCCTTGATGGTGGCTGTCGTTTTGGATGATGTGGAGGGGCGGCAGGCAGAGTAGTGGTGGTTGCCGGAAGTCTTTGGTGTGCTGCTTGAGATTGTATGTCCGTACCTGTTCTGGAGCATCTTAGTGCATTTAGCATCACCTGAGGGTCCGGGCACTGTTCACCTCATGAGGACGGACTTGGCACTACAAGCCATTCGGCCTTCCTTGCAACTCTAGTCTTCACGGGACACTACCTTTTTATTCCAGGCATGATGACTTTCAGGACCAGATATAGCCCTTAGATTCAGTATTCTCTAGTTCGTTTTCTGTCTGAGCTTTTTAGCAACCCCCCCCCCACACACACACACACACTCTTGGTTTACTTTCTGCGCTAACATGTGGGCGAGTACACATGTTAACACAATAAAGTAGTGCATACTCTTCAGGACATCCGCTGAACAGGCTGGCAATAGTGCGCTGCCCTGACTATCTCCACTGACCTGAACTCTGGTGCTGAGGGTTCCATGTGGTGATGTCCCAGCAAAAAGGCCGGGTGGCAAAAATGTAGCTGCAGAAAGGCCATGGTTTGCAGCAACATTATCACGAAACCTGTGGTGGACACCCCGCAGCACCAGTTAAAAATATAATTCGCCCCCTCCAAGGCGAGCGGGGGGACAGCCCTGCTCCCCTCTCAAATGCTCACCTTATGTATGGTGACCATTTTGTGTCCGGGTAATTTTCCCGGATACCCAGGCTTATGTGGTTGCTGAGGGAGATGAGCACATCCTCTCCCCTTGTAACTTGATAGTTAACCGAGGAGAGGTGCAAAAGTAAGGCTGCCTCTTCTCGCAGCCCAGAGTGCAAGATCCAGTTGAGAAATAACCTCTGATGCTATGGAACAGAGAAGCCCAGGCTTCTGACAGGAAAAGGACCGTTCCTGGTGAAGGCTTTTGATAAAACAAAATGCGTAAGTGATTTGCTGGATTTTCTTCAGCACAACCAAATGGAACTTAATCAACACATTTCCAAGACAATTAAAATGTTGCAAAAGAGTGTTACCACAGCACCACACGATTCATCATTAAAACCTCAAGTAGACCAATGATCTTGAGTGTGCTCTTTTCTTATTTATGGATCAACTTGACCTCCTCTGTTCCAACAGCCTTCTCCAGAAGGCTATCCTCCCCGATGCCCACCTGATGAGTTAATCGTCTGAGGCGCTCCTGAGGCATGAGCTGCCAGAGGAAGGTGTTGCGGCAGAAGCCAACCAGGTGACTTCGTCTCAGGTTCCGGCCTCCGCCCAAAGGAGTTCTGTTTGGCTCAGGGCAACCCCGATTCCATTGGAGTCACTAGGCAAAATGGAAATTCCATTCATACAGTGAACAAGTAAAGGGGCAGGCTTGTCATGTGATATTTGCAATGGGATTCCTGCACTGTGGTCTCTTAATTGGGACTGAACAGTTTTAGTATCACAAACCCCTTCCAAATTCTGCCCTTTAAGGTTTCTGAATTGGATGTTTACTTAATAGCAATCTCCAGGTGAAGGGGTGGGGGGGGTTGTAAGTAGCCAGATTTTCTCTACAGGGTGTGAGTAGGGCAAGAATGCCCATACACCAATATATATGTAATTGGAGTGTTTCTTTGGTCCAGAACCAGGCGAATTTCCTCGATGTGTGGCATTGTAAGGGCAGAAGACACCCTGAATTCAAACCTATGCCTGCACGTCTTGCAGATCACATGTCCACAAGTCCCTATGAGGAGAGCCCTCTTTGAAGGCCTACCTTTCGCGGTCATTACCCGCCCTCTTCGTTCTTCCTGTTCTCCCACTTTTGTACAGTGCTCCCTAGGTTTGAGCTATGTTAATCCCATGCATACATGAGGAATTACTTTGCTGCTCGACCAGTATGCCAACGGAGTGTGAGCGTTCTAAAGCGCGGAGTGTGAGCGTTCTAAAGCTAATCATGCAGTAGGGAAATCTATACCACAGGAAGTATGTGAAGACTGAAGCGCCATTTCAAAGCAAACCTTTAGGCCAGGGGAGTTGCTAGGTCTGGCAAAGACCCGGGGCTATGCTGATGTCAGAACTGTTGGGACTGGGGGCTAGCTAGTCTCTTGGCTGTAGCTCCTGAGATTCTATCTGGGGCTACAACCAAAAGATCAGGGGCTATAGCCCCCTTAGCCCCCCCCTAGCAACGCCCCTGCTTTAGGCTACAGCCTGTGCACATCATCTGACCTGTGACACGTGGAACATTAGCTGCCCACTTTCAACAAGAGCATATGTCCAAAGTAAAAGATGGCCAAAAATAAATGTCAGTCGCATGGAAGAATCCAGCAATCTTCTGTTAATGATGAAAAGCCCAACAGTGTTTAGGAAAAAGAAAAAAACGAATTGGTCATTGGGTCTGTTTCCCTTGAAAATGACCTTTGTATGAATAAACCTACAAAGATATTGAAGACCTGTCTTTGATGGGAGTTTAATTGCAAGATTGTATAATGGTACCCGTGTTGTGGAAATGTAAAATCGAGGGGAACCTGCATTGGTGAATAAGGCTAGGAACCAGGGTTAGATGGCATTCCTCCTCTCCAACTACAGGAGATATTGCTGCAAGGAAATTAAATCTGGCCGCAGGATGGGCCATGAAAGGATTGACGCTCTGGAATTCAGCAAAGGACCACATTATTTTTGTTCTCCAAGATGGGCCTTGCATCATAAGATGAGATGTATTGATTTAATTCTCTCTCCTCTCAGAACACTCCCCACCACCCCATTAGCCAGGTGTAGGAAACTTCACATCTTTGAAGAGTGGATGTGTCACAAGGGGCAGCCAGATCCTGCAAGGGACAGGTCACAGGGTAGGTCTCCATAAAAATGGCTTTGAGAAACGAAATCTCCAAGAACTGTGATGACCAGCATTCTCGAGCGTTTTAAATGTCCGAAACCAAAGGAACTAGCAGTATGAAGCACTTCCACAACTTCAGGTGCTGCTTACTGTAAAGTAGAAGGAAATTCCTTTCGAATTTTGCATTGGTAATCCTAGCATTGCTTTTACTTTCGAATGAAATGTCCTAGTGACTTTAAATGTTCAGAGTGAAAAGCTTTAACAATATAGATTTTTCTCATTATTATGGAACTAATTATTTTTATTTTTTGCTGAAATGGCTGGCGTGCATGTTCTTCGCTAGGAATGGGTGCATCTACAACATGTTGTGGTGAGATGAAAGCCACATATTTTGAATAGTCTAGGTGAGTGTGATCTAAACTGATTAGTAACTTCATGACATCGGAGAAAAATGCTGTCCAGAAAACTACAATTGTTTAGTAGAAATTAGATGCAACGCTCACCTTGCATCCACAGGGGCGCCTCTCTACTGGTATGGGTGCTTCTGGGTACACTGTACCTTCCCCGGGGTTCGTTCTATCAGGAATCCGTTCTAGGAAACAGATGGATTTTACCGACTTCTCCTTCCCTCGAGAGACCCACCTCCCATTCCCCTTGCGTTCTTTCCCCTTAGGACTTCTCTCACCTTGCTGTGCTCTCCGTCCTGCTGCATTGGGCAGGGATGCGTCGTTGTTGGCTTGGTCCGCTGAGTTACTTCACTGGCGACAGCCCGGAGTCCAGACCGGCTGCGACTCCGCTTTTCAGGTAAGTCTTTTAGAGATTTTAGAATGTCTGTATTGATGAATGTTCTAAACCTTCTTCTCTTGTCTTGCAGAGGCTGATCCAAGGCTGACGACAGAGTTTGAGAAGGTTAGGATGCGCTAGATGCGGTGCTGAAGGTGTCCTTGCAAGTGGTCTGACCTGTGCTGTTCTTTACAGGTTGAGGAGGATTCCTGGAAACAGCGATAGATGGGACCAAACGCTGAGGATGATGTTCAGAGTGGCGGAGGCCTTCCAGGAGAGCCGGGTAAAGAGCTTCTGATTCTTGCCTCTAATTTGCTAGGAATGTAGCAGGAGGGCGATGGAGAAGTCCCCGAAGGCCCCGTCTGGATGGAGGAGCTGGAGCTGAACAGCTAAGGATGGCGGTGTCTTGCAGTCTCTTGCCCGTGCAGGCCAGGATGCAGAGCAGGACCCGTTGAGTGTCACGCTGCAAGAGAAGAATCGCGCTAAGCACGTGCCACAGGTCGGGCGTGGTTTAAATACCCGGCAGGTATCCCAGGTGCCTTTGGGGCGAACCCCACCCTGCTGCTAGGCTGCTTGTTGTAGTTCCTCGATGATCCTGGTGGGGGCAGCCGTGTCCACCCATTGTCCATTGAAACTCATGCTTGTCAAGTAAGTCTGATGCCAACGGTGCCAGGATTGCGTCCAAGGCACCCGCAATGGGCCGAAGTGGGCCTTTCTTGCCTTGTTAAAGTACTGTGGTGGGGGCCATGTGGGGATAAGGTCGTGACATTAGAACTCACTCCCATTATACCACCCTCTTCATTAATTTTTCCAAGAAGTACAAATGGGATGCTTCGGGTGATGTCACTTTTGAAACTCTGTCCAATCCCATACATTGAGCAATTAGATTGGAGGAATTGTGTACATCTCTAAAGGGAGAGGTTTCTAATCTCTTAGATTATTGGGCCACGCTTCTTGGCTGGTGGAGGGAAAGGAATTGGTAGTGTTACGGAAAAGGGAACCAACTGCTTTCCTTTGGACCCATTTTTGGATTACAAGCAGAACCCTGTAAGAGAGGTGGACAAAGATCATGCCTTCTTCAGCAGAAGACTAAAACAGAAAGAATGAAACTCGACTGACTGCCTACTAGTTCCTAGAGGAAATAAACCAGTCCTGAAGAGGCTTCTTGCATTTCTGAGCGGCATCAAAAAGAACCTCTTAGTAGGTCATGGTGGTTGGGAGGGGGGAGGGGAGTACTGAGGGGTGAGGGATGTCTATGAATGTACACCTGCTAATTTCAGAGTTGTAGGTGCTTCTGAAAACTCGAGATTTAATCAATTCTTCCCAAATGGTATGTGTTGAGAGGTCTGACTCCTTCTCTGTGCAGTGGCCAAGTGCAGACTAGAAGATCAATGAACTTTGCACATTCCTAGAAGGGTAAGGGAATTGAAGTCTTATTGGTTGTATCTCCAATCAGTCTTGGTGCTGACTTGTTTAAGGGGAAGGGTTATTAATGCTAACCATGTCCCATCTTTGTTTACCATTGAAAATGACAAATGAAATGACAATATGTAACCTTTTACATAATAATGGAATAGAAACGCGGCTGAAGATATAGCGAGCATATTTTCATTTTTCAAGTGATTACATGTGAGAATGTTGTAGCTTGCCTTGCAATTAACGCTGTTTGAAATTTTAAATTTTGACGTACATTGAGTGGGAAATGTATTTTTCAACGAATAAATATTAGAGGGACTTGGATTCTCGGATGTTCCGATTTCCTTTGGTTTCTTATAAAATTACATTTTTCTCCCGAGCCCTCATATGCTGTTCAACGCATGGCAGATGTGTGCTCAGGATGCATCAAGCATCCATATGGTGGTGTTTGTACAAAGTAAAGGTAGCATAGAACAAAAGTGATGCAACCGGTGTCTTGATCCTTCTTCATCCTAGCTACTGATGCCATTTGAATTTCATATTGTAACTTGTTTTAAATTGAAATATTTATTTTTTATTTATTTTTTACATTTATAAAGCGCTCACACAGCCCGCAGGCATCGAGGCGCTGTTACAAGAATTGTTTGTTTTTCTTAGTTGTTAATTGTGTTTTTTTTTTTTTGTCTTAGTTACGTATTTATAACGCGCTTAAACACCCAGAGGTTTCTAAGCGCGGACCCGGGGATCGAACCTGTGTTGCTTTGTGTCGTCTTGCTTCCAAGACGCGCACGCTGCCGCTGAGCTATCCTCCCGGGACAATATGATATAGACCGTCTGTGCAACCCTGTGGTGGAGAGGTGGGGTCCAAGGTTCATAACTTTATGAAATAAATGAACATTGTGCATTCCTGTTTTGGGGTGCATGGATAATGGTGTGTTTGTACTTTGCCTAGCTGATAGGGCATGTATAGTACTTGTGAGGTATGTTGGAGGGGAGCAGAAGCAGGGTAGTTGGTAATTTTGCCTACTGCAGAGCTCATCTAGCTGAAACTCATTGGTGCCCTCCAATTTTCCAAGTGCAATGCACTGGCTGCCCTCACCACCCCTCCAAGGTCAAAACACTAGCAATCCCCACAAATTGCACTAAATGCAAAACATTGGCTACTCCAACTAACACCCCTGCGCAGCAAGAAAGACTGTGTGCTTCTGGGTGCAGCAAGATTAAACGGCTAATGTAACACAAGTCTCTTCGCAATTAGACAAAATTGTGAAGACTACCCATGCGTCACATTCAGATCGTTTGTAACACATTTGTTACCTACAGAATACAGCTGAAGATGGGATGCCCTGCCCCTGATCATGAATTGTAAGGTAATGAAATGAGGGGGTGGGGGGTTTAACTGGCGTACAGTAATGGCTGTACTCCCCACCAGGTCCACCTTACCGTCTCTTGATGTAGGTTGTGTCACTGGGTGCTCAAGGGAGCTGCCCTTTGCTTTGAGTCCTTCGCGTGGCTGCCCTGGGAGGGCTGGTGAAGGTTGTTTCCTGGTCATGTGACCGAGGACACAGGCCAATCTGAGCGAGTGAGAAGCAGGTAGCGGTCCGAAAGAAAATGGTCCAGGAAGCTGAATTAAGGTAAATGAAAAGGGCTGCAATGCAAGTGGGGAGGAAGGCAGCAAGAGGGGCAGAAACGGAGCAGGGTTCATGGCAAGGGGCGAAACGAGGACAAAAGCACATTAAAGAGGTGGAGGCACAGAAGGGCAGGGGGGCAGCTGCGTAAGGCGATAGGGGCCAGAATGGCTGTGCCATCACTCACTTCAGGTGTTAATCCAAATGGCCCTGCAGCACGATTGCAGGCATTTTGAAATAACAGTGCCATATTTTAACTTTTCCTGGGCATGCATTCTTCCCTTTCCCTGGTCCCTCATCGCGCACCCTTGTAAACAATGGGACATTAATCCCACTCTCCATTACTCATTCTGCAGGATTTGTGTAATCTTCCCTATGAGTTTTCATAACTTTGGATTCAAAGATTCCCTTGCTTTCTGCAACACACGTGCTTTCCCATGTCCTATAATTCCCCAATCCCTACACTTTTACCCTGTCACACTATATCAATTTTGTAAATGTTAAGGTTAGAATCTTCCCTCCTATGCCGTCTCCCTTCGCCCTCTTATCAGCTATGAATTGCCCTGCTTCTTTTACTCTAAAATCCCCATTGAAATGTCTATCCTTCCTCTGATTTTTCTTCCTCAAGTGATTATCACGCTTTACTCCACCATGGCATTGCCATTTTTCTTTCTTCTTGAAATTTTGGGGGAGGAGGGGTGATGCTAACTTTGTTCTAAAATATTGGTACTGAAAATATTTTTCCCCCACATATGGGATATTCATACCCTGTATTCTTCTTGGAACCACCTCCCTGTTCGGCCTCGTTACAATTGCTCCTCCTCCCCCCCCAGCCCCCTCCTCATGTAGGTGTCTTATTTCATCAGTCTAGGGAAGTGATCCCAAAGATTCCAGTTGGCGCATGCTTCCCCATGGAAGCATCTGGCACCAGAGACTGGCCTATTTGTGTTGCCTATTCTAAGGTCTGTGTACTCTTTTTGTAGAGTCAGACATCCTCACTACAAGCTCCGCCCCTATGTTGCCTATATTTTGGGAACACGAGATGATGACATGTGCATACCGCAGAGAACCTAGACAAAGGGCCTGATTCATGGGAGCATTTTATAATGGTGCAGTCCCATTGGAAAACGCTCTGTGATATATCCTTTGAGGAAACCCTACCCAAGGGCATAGAGATATGGACTTCTTTTGGATGAAGTACTGGAAGAAATGTGCATTTGAAGAAAGAAAGGAGCCTGATGACATCACATGAAATGGGAGTTGACGTATCTAGAGGCTGAATGGAGAGATGAAACCTAACCGTGTTCTCTAAGAATTGAAGAGTACAGATGAGCAACATTTCGGGCTCGAGATGAAGATGCTCATGCTACAGGATATGTAAATCAGTTTACACATGTACAGTTGCTGAAACACAAGAAG
The DNA here is from genome assembly GCF_040938575.1 of Ambystoma mexicanum. Classification (NCBI taxonomy): domain Eukaryota; kingdom Metazoa; phylum Chordata; class Amphibia; order Caudata; family Ambystomatidae; genus Ambystoma; species Ambystoma mexicanum. The sequence goes on along the minus strand of NC_090926.1, from coordinate 335,120,165 downwards.
GGAAAAGTATTCAGAAGGCTTGCTACATTGTGAATTAGACTGCAGTGATGCACCAATGTATGTACATGGGAATGTACATAACCTGGATGATTCCACAATGCACTTAGCAGGCCTGAAAACCTGATGAACAAGAAAGACTTTCAGTGGCGCAGTTGTAAATTACTGATAGCAAAGCAAGTTTGAGAGAAGATGGGGCTGGCCCAGAACCAAGGGAATAAGACACCGGTGAAACTGATGCCTGTCAAGAAGGCTACAACACATGTGTGAAAGGAACTGCAGCATGTTTCTACAGTTCATCATTTAATAGGATTAAATGCTGCAAAAAGCTCAGTGGTCTTCAAGTCACATGGGTGAGATCGAAACAGTATGGGTCAGGCTGTGTCACAACTGAGACACAGAAGCTGTACTCACTTATTTCCCAGACTAGGTCAACAGTTACAAGGTCAAATTCAAAAGCTTAATTGTCTGATAGACTGAAGGTGGGTTAATTGGAGGGGAGGCATGATCACATGTGGAATATTCTATTGGAGCACAAGGGTGCCAAACCAATCGTAGTGGGCCGTGTAATGAAGAGCCCTATAGTTCGAAGAACCAATTAATCGTCTTCTATTTAGTGACAACAATGATGACCACTTATTGGGGGTGAGTTTTGATGCCCACCTGACTTGGGTACCCACTCATAACCAGTGGTTATATAGAACATGTACGTAGATGTTCACTGAGAGACAACCACAAGTACTCGTACGTTTTGTAGTATGACGTAAGCAGTGACACATTTTTGTTATAAAAGAGCTGTATGTTCCGAGATGGAGCTGTGCGGCGTCGGATGATGCCAGTTTTAGATAATTGATATTAAAACACACACACTTTGCCAAACTTTGAGGTTTTGTATTGATAACTTCCGCACCCCCCTATTGCTACCTCGTCTTAAAGGGCTCTTGGGAGTAAGAGTTCACTTTTCTGTGCTCTGTGTACACGATGGTTTATTTTATTTTTTTCCCCTCTCTCCATTGAGTTGTCACTTTCACACACGCGGTCTCCGTTTGTGGAGATTTCCATTAGTTTTGAAACCCTGTTCTGCAATTTCGTTATTACTTGGATCATGGGTATTCTATGTCTGGAGGACATTTATGCATCATGGATAGTCCCTATCTGGAGCACTTTTATTTCTAGATCTCCGCCGTTGGTACTTCTGAACCAATGTATTTGTGATTGCAATGGAACTTGCTCTGCGAGCCCCAGCCTCTTTGTCCCGTCTTTCGTTAACGTACAGTCTGGGGTTGATTTATCTTCAATGGTAAACAGTCGGGTCCACCATATCCTCGCTCCTATAAAATGCGTTTCTTGCATGTCTCGATTTGTAATGAGACGTCTACCCCGGCGCCATTGGACACTATTTAATTCCATTCACTTCATGCCTTTGTTTTGCCCACCATTTCCATTTCTGTGACTTGCTGTACTGTCCAACCTTCTATATTTACACGTTTCCCTTGCCTTTTCTCCTAGTATTCTCGCTTCTGCCGAACAATTGACTTCTCCCATAAGGTTTTAATACGTGTACCCTATGAAAGTATCCTTTTTTGTTCCCTTCTGCTTGAATACTTATTTTTTGTATATATAATTTTTTTTTTTGTATCTAGTTTGCTTTTCCTTTGCCGAGGACGGACACCTGTGATTTTAATCTGTTACTCACGGCCCATAGACGCCATGCTCTGGATCCCATCGCAGTGTTGCAGTTTAAAAACCGTGCCGCGGTCCACATGCACGCTCCTCCTAATAGTCCCACTGCAATGCACCCAGGGAGGGCCTGACCGGCCAGGGCCCACCGAAACCTGTAAATTACCACTCGGCAGCGCGGTGTGGGCATTTGCAAGTGTTCACGTCGCTGCGGCGGGCCGGACTACGTTCATGCCTCACTTGTTCGTCAATCCTGGCTACTCATATGAATTTACTTCCATGTGGCCACACTTCAGGCATTTTATATTATATATACCTAGGTTTTGGAAAACTGTGGCAGGTGTCTTTTTTGTTGACTTTTCCAGTTTTAATGCATTTATTCCGATCTCGGCTGCACATTTGAGGGAGAAATGCTGCTGAATGAATTTCCCTCCGCCAAGGACTGGTTCCAGTAATGTGGGATGACTTGTTGCCATCTCCTTCTGTAAAGCCTAGCAATGGCTTCTAGTGCTTGCCATTGGAGCAGGGCTTCGTCCAGGGGGCTGCAAGTCTTAGTGATCACGGCCTTGTATGTGAGGCACGCGTGCTAAAGGTGCTGCAGGACCTTTGGGCCATCCACTAGATTTCCCGAACTCTGAAATCTTCGGTGGATGGGCAAGTGTATGGATGATTGTGGGCAGCTATTTGCAAGTGGTCCAGGCTGAGACGCTTGTGCTGGGTGTTCAAATCCTGAGGAATGTGCATTTTTCATGGTCCTACAGATCTCTTCTGTAGCGACTTCCCAGATCCCGTCCTTGTGGCTGCGATGGTTTGGTACGCAGTGCCGGATTATCCATTCAGCCAAGAGGCACCAGCCTATGATCCCCCACTCCTTTTTTAGGGGCCCGCGACAATGCACCAAAATAAATGGTGCAAGTATTGGGATAAAATTTGCAAGGGGGTGACCTTTCGACTGCCTAGCGGCCTCCACAGGGTTTAATCCTGCACTGGCAGTATCATCCTTTATGGACACATGATTCCAGCACTCGTTAGGCCCAGTGAAGGTCAAGGGTGAACTCCTGCTTAGATTGACTGGTGGTAGTGCAGAATACGAGTTATGGGTTGTGTGCAGGGGGAATAGGTAGTGACCAGATTTGCAAGATGAAAAACCGGGATGACCACCGACGACTGTCCCCTCCTCACAGCCAACCCCTCCCCCAACACTGCATTCCGACCTCAAACTGCCACCCTGTCTCCCCCTCCATCCCATCCCGTAGTATTTTCAGCACTGCTCTTGCTCAATAACATGCGCGCTTTTGACTGGATATAAGCGTTTGCCTTGCATGTTAAAAGCCTTGCTGTTCTTTCATTTTCCAACTGGCCTCTGTGGCATAATCCGTAGTGCACGTTCCTGGAACCTATACAGTGGGGGGGGGGGGGGTCGAGCACAGCTACCATGGCAAATTGTGTTAATGTATAGTTGCCAGTTCCCTACCCTACCTTTCCACCAAAACGGAGACTGTCTCCTCCCCCCTAACCCCCCCCTTGCCGTTTCCCCAAAACCAGGACAGTTTTTAAATGTAACGTGGGGGGGGGGTGGGGGGGAGAGAGACGGAGGCCACAATTCCAGGAAGGTTTTGGCAAAACCAGTTTGTCTGGTCACCCTAGCATAGGGAACTGGGGCTGATTGGGGGGGGGGGAATGGATCCAAAATTGAGCTTATGGCCCTTAAAAAAGTAGCAGATTGTGCAGTTGATGGGATGCAGAGTAACTCTGGAAGTAGGCAAAGTCTTCCTTCTGTTTTATTGTCTAAAACGGGAAGTTAAAACAGACATCAATGGACGCCGCATAATTTCTTTCCGTTCAACTCAATTTCATAAATTACACTTACGTGACGTCATACTACGTGGCAAACAAGAAAAACCTACAAGGGGTTGTGATACGTTCAAGGGGAACATCTAGGTATACCTTCTATGCGGGAACAGGTTGTGATTGGGTCTCTACAGTAGGACAAATTATGCCCACCCCTAGTGCAAGTCATCTTCAACAGTCATGCACACAATATATCATTGACTATCAAACTATAAGGTTCCTAGTTATATAGCCTATAATTGGTTGGTGCCCTTCTGGAACATGGGATAACTAGTAGCACGTAAGCTAGCACCCTAGGTGTCAGTGGTGGATGTCTTCCCCTAACAACCCAATTAGCCCAACATCTCTCATGCCTTCTGCCATGCAGACTGCCTTTGAACTTGGTCTTGCAAAGCATCCTTGCTCCTGTGAATACATGGATGTGAGCATGCAGGATCTCAAGTCCAGAGCTGCATGCCCAATTTCCATCCATAGCCCATGTGATGGGAGACCGCAAGTAGTATTTAATTATATTGGGTGTTTTGTCACCTTAACGAGGAATAACTCGGCTTTTCAAATTCATTGTTAGTCAAGGATAGATAACCAGTTCTTGGCTGCTCCAGCCTTTGACACCAGGCCAAACAGCCTTCCCAGCATTTCCACCATTTCCAGCTGCTTCCATGCTGCAGTAGTTCTTCTCCATGGGCTTTTGGGTTTACTAAAGGATATCCATATTCTATACAATGATGGTGGCTTTGCCTGCAGTCTAGTCACTATGTATAGCTAGCTTTTATGATTATTTGGTCTACTTGCGTTGCTGCATCTGTACAGTTATTCAATGTCTTGCATTTTCTGCAGTGCTTCTCACACATGCAGTCTTCATTCCGTATTTGAAAGGTTACTCGCTTCTTTACTCGTCAGTTCTATAAGGTCATGCATCCTTCTTCAGCCACTCTTCTCAGTGCGTCACGATCATCTCTTGTGTGATGTCACCAACTTCTTTCATATTCCTTCGAAGATCTCTTCCAAGAGATTGTCATCTCTACCGGACGGGGATACATCAGATAGGGTTTTCTATACCTCTTTTCAAAGACTCTCCAGAGTACGCACGACCATGGGTGCAATGCATGGCGTGACTTCTGGCTTGCAGCATATAGGCGGGAGGGGGACGAGACTTCTTGCGTGGCATTTGGTTGCTCCTCTACATTGTTGATACATTTCTTTATTTGGGTGTTGGCACATGTCTGTCAGTCGCCAAACGGCCCTTTTTATTGCTGATGGGTGGGGGAAGTTGAATGGTGCTCAAGAAGTTCCCACTCCCACACTTGTGCATTTAAAGAGCCAGATCGCTCTGGGCAAGGGGCATATCATTCCTTTTCTACTTGTGGTCCAAACCAACCTTTTCTGGCTCTTGAGTGGAGGAGGGTTGGGGAGGGCAGAAAAGTGAGGCTGCAACCCCGTAAATCGCAATGGCTACTTTTCTGGAGGAAGGTGGTTGGTTTTACATCTACACTTGCTTCTACATCAATGCAGGGGTTTCCATACCTTGCTGATCGGTTGTATGGATGCAGGATGTAACACAACTTGTTACTCTGCCCCATGCCATCTGCAAGGAGTTTTCAACATCGGGGAGTGCTTGTGGGTGGGGAGAAGGAGGCGGAATTAAAGCCATAGCATAAATCCTATTGATTGGTTATTTAGTATGCACAATTTGCACCTATACACAAGTTTAAAGATGCAACCAGACCAGGGAGGGGGCACAAAGACAAATTATTTTACTAGGCCTAGTGTCATGTAGGTCGTGCAAGTGGGCAACTAGAAGTGCAGGAGAGGGCACAGGGCAAAGTGCACCCAGAGCAGCAGGGCCCTGAGGGAAGGCTGGGACTACAGGGGGGTGGGTGGGGGATCGGGGGGCAATCCCAGCCGGGTATTGCAAAGTTAGCTAGGCGGCAGTGCAAGTTGTGCCAGGTGGCAAGTGCAGGGGACTGGTTAGGGGACAGGGAGTGGCGGGGTTGGTGTCCTTTAAGACTCGGAGGACACTGAGCAGCCAGCCAGCAGATTGAGCAGGAGCAAGGGAAGGTTGGCAGGGGAGATAGAGGGAGAAAGAAGAGGAGAAAAGGAAGGTCTTGAGGGGCTTTTGGAACTCGCGATCCGGCTCATGGTAGAGAGGCAGCAAGACCATTCCAGAGGGAGGCCCCTGCAGAAGAAAGATCTACTCCCCCATTCTCTGCTTGGAGAAGCGACTCCCCAGCAGAGAATTACAAGCAGAGGGCTCTAGGAGGTAGGTACTTAGGAAGAGAGAGTTGGTGAGGGCCCCGGCCCCAGAAAGTCTTTTGGACGATGTAGAGGTCTTTAATTTGATCCTTGCAGCCACTGGTAGTCAGTGGAGGGACTTCAGGGCCGGAGAGATGCAGTCCCTGGGCTTGAGGCCAAGGATAAGTCTTGCTGTCCTGTTTGGATGAGTTTGAGGGGGAAGACTAGAGTTAAGCAGATTGATAAAGAGGCTCTTGCAGTAGTCCAACCTATTGAGAACGAGAGTTCTGGAGACAGTAAGCTTCTGGGGGAAGGTGAGCAAAGGGTGAAGACCTCTGAGGAGGTACAGCTGGAAATGGGTCTTCTTGGTAAGGTCCTTTTTTGAAGATGACCCCAAGTTTTTATTTTGCCTCACGAGAAGGTGAGGGCAGAGGGAATCAAGGAGTGCAGCTAGGGGAGCAGGGGGTCCCAAAGAGAAGGCACTGTGTTACTGGCATTAAAGCAGAGATTGTTAGAGGTGCACCATGCCTGAATAGCGTATAGACCCCCAGGGATGAGCGAGGAAGAGGCCGAGGGTAGCCTGAAAGAGCTGTCATCCACATAACACAAAAGGTTAGAGGGGGGGAGGGGGAGAGGCCATATGGGCCAGATGGACATTGACGAGACGGGAGGAAAGGATTGAGCCTTGGGGACCACCACGTGTGGAGAGAGGTGGTGGAGAGGAGACCCAAGCTGAACTTGGGAAGGTCGGTCTAGGAGGAAGGAGGTCCGCCACGCCAGTACCAGATCTGTGATGCACAGGGTCATGCAGCAATGAGTAATCGGGATGTTGTGGTTGACTATCGAATACATAGGGAGACCTAGAGTCCAGATTAGAGAGCAGAGCTTCACAGATGTTAGTGCAGTTTCCGTGCCTCTGGCTGCTCTGAAGCCAGACTGATGGTCATGGAGACAACCAACCGATTCAGCGTGGAGAGTTGGCTGGGAGATAGCCAACTTCTCCAGGAGGCTGCCCAGTAAAGGAGTGATAAAGATGGGGTGATAGTTTGCCGGAATTGAGGGTTCGGCAGAAGGCTTTTTTTAGTAGGGTGTGCACAAGAGTGCTTGAGAAGAGAGGGTAAAAGATCATTACAGAAGTCGGCCAAGGCTGGAGTGAGAGAACCAATGTTGTCCTTAGCCAGATCTGTGCAGAGGGCCTGGGTAGGCATAGAAGGTGTCCAGTCAATTGGTCGACAGCAAACTGGTCGACTGCAATTTGGTTGACACCATTTGGTCGAATGCCAAATGGTCGAATTTTTTTTTTTATTTATATATATGTGTTTTGTGGGTTTTCGTGTGGGGGGAAAAAAAGGGGGTTGGGAGGGGGACCCCCCCAAAAAAAAAGGTTAAAAAAAAAAAAGGGCATTCGACCAAATGGTGTCGACCAGTTGTCCTGTCGACCAAATGTTTTCGACCAATTGACTGGTAACCGGCATAGAAGAGGTAGATACTGCAGTACTGTTGGCCAGCTCCTTGCAGATTTTGAAAACGTTGGCTGTTGAAGGCCGCAGAGATGCAGGCTTGAATATTGGTTTTATGTTGATTTAGTTGCTGTAAGCATTCAGATGCTGATCTGGCAAATAGAAGTGATCTTCATTGGTCACCCAACTGCTTACTTTTCAGCGAATACCAGCTTGTATGGATGGCTATAGACTGAAATCTTTCTTTGTGTGTCTTGCAGCCTGAAAAGCCATCCACAATTTTATGCCCAACATGGCTTTCATGTGCTATGGCATGTGCAAGACCATGAGTTTGCACTCCTTCACTGGCCTCCCTGTGAAAGTGCTGGCAAGGGGGTGGGGTGGGCAGGGGTGAAACGCAATGCCTTGCTCCCATAAATATATGGGTATTCTCAGAAATGTATGGGTATTTGCAGATTGGTTCCTTGGCTGAGTTTGTGAGAACAAGGAACTCCTGACAGGGACGTGATTTGGGGAGGGGGGAGGGGGGGGTGTCTCCCTTGCTAGCCTGTGGTCTCCATAGCTACCCATGTATTCTTACATCGGGGTGAAGGCTGGGCCAGGGCTTGCAGCGTGAGAAGGAAGAGCGTAGAAGTGGTTGGAACGGACCATGACACAGCATGTGTCACATGCCACTTCAGCTCCAACCCCTTCTCCTCCTGCTTCCTCGCGACTCGTATTCAGGAACAAGGAATCTCTCCCAGCTACCTGGTTTCTCTTTGTGAGCAGCACGGAGGAGCCGAGGGTGGCCTGCAGTGACGGAAAGCAGGATTTCATTTTTAAATGTGAGTATTTTGCATGTGTGTCAGATGTATGTGCTATGGATCAGTGAGGGGTCGGTGAATGAGAAGAAATGCAATTGTTTGAATGTTATGGGTGGGTGTGCCTGTGTGGAGAATGCAGTGAGAATGTGAGATGGGTGGGTGAAAGGTGATGCCTGTGTTTGTGCCTAAGGCTGTGGGTGACGGGGATCACTATAGCATTTTTTGACATGTCTATTGACTTTGCATGTCTTACTGGTGTGTTCAGGCAAAGCCAAGTTCATGTCTCATTACCTGGCTAGACTGAGATTTTGGTACAGCCAGTGTAGCCTTTGCTTCAGAGACGTCATTTAGGGGTCGCCCAACTGCGACCTCTGAGGTCTCCTTTGTGACCTCTGGGGGTCACCCTTGCGACCTCTAGGGAAAAAAAAGAAAACATTCATTTTTTTTATTTGCTTATTTTTTCTTATAAGCTCATGGGCTGTGGCCAGCACCATGTGGCTCTTTAGTTATGGAGTGGCTGGCTTTCTTGTTAAAGCCCATTTAAAAGAAAAAGAAAAGGAGTGACGCAAGTCCAAACTTTCAGCACTGACCCTAAATAAGAAAGATTAGGAATAACAATGTGTCTTTCTGGAATTCTATACAATAATTGCTAGACTCATTAAAGGTTTATTTCAGGCACACTTCTGGGGGTCAGTCACTGATATAGGTTGTTCTTAAACGCCTCAACTCAGCCTTTCATCCTTCCAAGGAGTACCAACACAGGTTGGGTGATATTGGGTGTATATTTTTTCTATATAAAGCGCTGAAGCGTAAGTGCTATATAATAACACATCACTATCATTTGCTCATGGACGTCTGTTTGAATTCACAGTAATTTGGTAATATGGGCTTATACACTGATCTTAACGATGCATTTGGTGATCCCTTCTTGTATGAAATGTACATCACATTATAGTGATATCGTAACCATTTTTGTAGTGCACAATGCTATGTGATTGCCCATCCTGTTTTGTCAATGGGTGAAAGGTCGCGTTCCATCACATCCCACGATATCACTTTGGGGTGGGGTCAAATGACATTACTTCCTGTGTTCTCACCAGGGGTCAAGGGTCGTGTGTCACTTCCCTACCCCTGGCGTTTTGGTAAAATGACGTCTCTGCTTACTGCGGCATGACATTTATTACACTGCATCTTTTGATAAAGCGAGTATAAGTAGTATTACCTCGCTAGTGTAGCAGCCTGTATATTTCTTACTGTAGCATAACATTTATTAACTGATTCTCTGATAGCACGGATGATGCGTGTTCTTATGGGTCTAGACTGGCTTGCTTTGGAACCAGTTTGGACCTGGTTTTCTTATTGTGACCTGTCGCTTTTAATGGCCAAACCAACAGATGTATTTTCTTACATATGCGTACCGGCATATATTTGCAGAGCCAGCTGTGCCTAGTTCCAGTAAAAAACATCTCAAAGGGATCATGAGTATTTTCTTATATGGGAATACTAGTGCATGTTCGTGAAGCAGCATGGAAATTTGTGGGCACAGCCAAATTATGCAAATACCATATATTGAAGAGACCGGTATGACGATGCATCTGGAATTCTTTTTTTTAATAATTTTTTATCTTCATGAGTTACCCTACAAAACCGATTGCAAACTGCTCGGCCTTTTACCCAAATGTTCTGTGTAATGCACCATTTTAATCCATTATTCAAAACCTTTCCCCATGGGAGGGTGAAAAATCCCCCAATCAACCATTGTTGGTTTGAGCCCCCTCAGTCGCAATCGCATATTGTGGCAAATAAAAACAGCTCACCAGCTACCACTTGCTGTTATATTTGTGGGCCAGGCACCACCCCCTTAACTCTGTTACAGTAAAGATTTAAGCTTTGATCGAAAAACATTTACTTCTTTCACTTGGAGTAGTGCATGCCCCTGCCGCGGCATAATCATGGATGTTGTGCACACATAGTGGGCTGGGGTGTGGCTTGCTTTGTAAGGAGCTTGGGAAGGGGGAGGCCACGTTTTGTGCAATGCCACTGGTGGGGCTCTGATCAACTTAACATTCAAGTGTAATGTGAATGGTTTAGAGGGGCTGCAACTCGACCAGGACCCTGATCTGGTGCAACACGGTTTAAGAAAATAAGCATTGGACACAGTCTCAGAAGTGAGCGAGCTATGGACTGACCCACCCATCGCCACTGAAGGGGCTTTGTGGCAGCTTCATTCACAGGCCGGTTTGCTGGAGTCGTAGAGCTCTGAAAAGCTTGAGCCCCACTCTTGAGGAAAGTGCACCCCCTACCTGTACCCCAGTAAAGTTTGAAGAGTCCTGTATCAAAGCCTAGGACATTCAGGTGTTATCAGCTCTGGGTTGTGGGGTGACAACATGTGGTTGTTTGTCACATAACCTAAAAATAAATGCACCGCTTACACCTGCACAATAGGTTTCTTTATTGTAGTGGTAGCGACTCATAGATACATTTATAATTTTTTTTTTTAATTCTAAATCCTAGTCCAGTTTTCTGGCTTTGCTATTCTAGCATTTTGCTCCTGGTTAAACAGTGCACGCCTCCCCAGGTTGTGCTTATTTTTTTGGGCTTGTCATCCTTGCCACAGATGATGTTCGTTTCATTGATCTTATTTCATACACCAGCTGTATCCTGCGTTGGAGATTTTGGTTTCCCTTTTACTGCATTATGTAAGTTTACAGTACTGGAAATGGAAAACATTGAGGGGGTAACTGTCGCTACTTAGGAGGGGGTGGGGCTTTGGGAAGGAGTGGGCGGGGCAAGGACTGTGGCCCACAACCTGACTGCAACACAGTATAGCTATAGAACCCAATTCTGGCGATATCCTAATGTCCACAATTTGTCTTACAGTGGTTTCAAGCGAATAATGGACCTTTTTTGTTTTGATTGGTCACAATAGTCGCCCTAATAATTGTCTGTAAATTGCAGGACATGTATACCAGTTTGGACAGCTGCAAAACAATATGTGAGGCTTTGTAATGGGGATTGCATACAGAAACTGACAGTGTTGTGCTCGTTGAACGGGTTGTGCAGTGGGAGCAACCTGCGCTTCAAGGAGCAGACTGCTTTTAGAAAACTAGGCAGCGTTTTGTGCAAGTCGGAGTGCGGCCCGTCCCATTCCCTGCGCTGATTGTTTTGTGTAATCTGAAAAATGACATTCCCCAAATGTGAGATCCGTGGAGAAATTGCACCTCCCTCTGTGCCTCGGTTCTTAGATCTGGCTTAAATAAGAGTACCTGGAAATAGGTGTTGCTGAAGGTCGTGTATCACCCCTTTCTCCAGCATGGGGTCTGGCATGGATTCACATGCTCATGAATATTCCCCGTCGTCAGGCTGGGAATCCTCGGTAAAGAGAAAACCAGTATCCGTTTTGTTTCTGATCTGTCTTTCTTAGTAGTAACCAATCACTGGTCTGAGTCCTACTGCTCCAGCCAATGACTGCCCTCTCCCCTGGCAGCCATCCTCAGATTTTTACCGCACGTTCAAGTGTTGGGAGGCCTCGTGCTTTAGCTCTCGAGCTTTTACTGCGTTATTTTTTTCAAAGAGTTTAATCTCATTTTCTCGTCAATCGATCCTCAAGCTCCACCGTCTCTACTTCCGATCAACTGGGACCCGTTTCGGAATTTTCTACGCCCCTCGAGGTGAAGTTTTTGTCGAGTTACGCTTCTTGGAGGATTCCAGAAGATCTGCGGCCTACCCTGTGGACATGGCCCAGGACAATGGAAGCTCGACGCCCGGATCCAAGCTGTTCAGGAACTGCCCTGGATGCGGATTACAGAATGTTTTCAAGGAGGAAGAGTATTTGAGATGTCTCTACTGCCTTCACGAAGACAAAACGCACGTGGAGAAGGACTGCATTTTGCAAGAACATGTCGGAATGGACCATGAAGGATCGGCGTATCCACCTCACTAACTGGCTGGAAGGGAAGAGCCCAGCAGGTGAGAAGAGGTCCGAGCGGTCTTCTTTTGAGGGCTCTCTGGCGACGGTGGCCCAACAGAAGGCAAAGCACCACGAGTCCGCGGGCACTAGGAGCGCCGAAGGGTCTGGCTCCTTGGCTGCCAGGCAGGGCGCACTTTCACCGACTCCACCAACCACGAGCCAGCGCTCTGGCAAGAAAAAAAATCAGAGAACCCGGGTAAGCTTCTGGAGAGGTCCCGGTCAATCTCGAAGGAGTCAGCCGAGGTAGAGTGGTGGTGACCCCTACACCTCCCCCCCCAAGGTGAAGGCCTTGATTCACCCGGCTAATGCCTCTATCGAGGGAGTCGTGGCGGCCCTGGCGAAGCCTGTGGAGGCGACCTCTGGGCCCAGTTTCCCTGCCACCGCGGAGGGAACCTTTTCAGCCCATCGATAAAACCTCAGTGAAGACCCCAGTGGAAAAAGGGGGGGAGGGGTGGGCAGTGTCACGACCCTCGCCCAAAACCCCTTCTGGCAAACCCATTGGCCATGGAGTCAGGACTCGGGCCTCTAGAGCCTGACATCCTCTTCAAAAGCCCTCATGGGGCCAGTCCTTGGTAACCAAGCTATGCAGTCTAGTGTTTTGGTTGTGGCAGGCATGGAACTACTTTCCCTGGTACTACTTTACCTGGGCTATATAAACCACACCCTGATTGGAGAACATGCTTCCTGTTACTTTGCATCTTACAACGTGACGCTCACCGTGTCCAGCTATTCCCTTGAACCTCGGAGAAGCAGAACCTGCAAGGAGACAAAAGGAACATCATTAGCAGCAGCATCTTACCTGCAGTCTTCATCTTTAAACACTTGTAGCTACTGAGAACAGCTTCCTCGAATCTGCACGCCTCCCGGACAGAACGACCTGAAAGAGGAAGATGGCAACATTAAAGAAACCTGTAGAGACATTTACAAATTACTAACTGCTCAAAAGGCTTACCTGGCTGGTCGCCTCTCGGCTGGCACCACTCCGGACATTCCACTCGTGCTGAAGAACACCACGACTTACAAGGAAGGAAAACACAGGTTAGCAAAGGCAAGACTTTGCAGTGCTGCGCATAGCGCTTACTTACCGCATCATAGCGCTCTTAATGCGCCATCATTTACCAGCGGGGCTCAACCAAGCCAGTTCGCCACGTTGAAGCTCCGCATAACTAAGGGAGACAAGACATTTTAAACAAAAAGGCATGCAGGATAGCAATAAAACCTACCTGAACAATGTCAAACGGGCCGGCGTCAGTGAAGAAACTGGACCGCACTCGCCCATGAAAGACAACGCGCCCCTCCAAAGAAGGCAGGACAGAGAGCATGCCTAATTCTACCACAAGGTGAGGAGATTCTACCGCCAGAGGGACTGAAAGCATACAGGGGTGGAGGGAGGATACTTGCCCCAGGTCGGTCAGTCTTGAACAGTCCTCCTGTATTTTCAGGCAGAGCCTTCCCCGCAGACCACATCGGGGCAAAGCTGAGGAGCATACCAGCGGGTAACCCAGCTGGGTGGCATCCCTGTGGATACCAGGTGAGCGTAACAGGCGGTGGCTGTTACGGACTCGGATACAGCCTGTGAGGAGGGGCTGGTTCAAGTCGTGAAGGGCCTCAACAAGAGGTTTGAGGAGGTCCGGTCCCACGGGAGGACTCCTGAGGAGGCGAAGAGAGCGACGGTGGCGTCGACGAGGCTCCCATGGAGGAGCAGCCATCATGCCCGGCGCAACCGTGCCCAAGCCTCAGGACAACTCGGCCATTTTGATGGCAATCCAAACCTTATGCATGGAGATCAGGTTGCCTCTACCCCCCCCCCATATGGACTACCCAGCAGAACCGGGCCTGTCGAGAAGCCCTCCAAATGAGCAGAAGAGAGATTTCCCCGCCACCCCCCCCCCCCCCGACTTCCAGCCCGCTCAGCCTTAATCTCCTTTCCCTGATCCTAGGGAGGACACGTGAACAGATACGGCCACAAGGGGGACGGATGACGATGGTGGTGACAACGGGATGGGCCTTTCATCACCACCCCCGCGGGCCTCCCCACCCGACGAAATTGGCTCTTTCCATGCCATGATTGCCAGGGCATACGAGCTTTTCCAGCTCTGCCCCGACGAACAAAAGGAAGCCTTCCTTTATCAACGTCGCGAGGCCAAGATGAAGACGGTCCTCGTGGTGCCGTTGCTTGATGACATCTGGGACGAGGGACTTTCTGTCATGAAGAATCCATCCCTGACGCCTGCCAAGAAGGATCGGTACGAGAAGTACCAGGTCCCCGATTCCGCCCGCTTTGTGCCTTAGGGCACAGCCGACCCCGGATTCGGTCGTCTCAGCGGCAGCCAAGAAGAAAGCGGTGGGGGCAACGGCTTCAACTTCAACCTCCCCACCTGTCCGCGAGGGAAAGAAACTGGACACCATGGGACGACGAGTCATCTCGTCTGAAGCGAGGACAATTAAGGAAGCCAACGCCCTAGCGATTGTGGCCCGCTACGACAGTGAGTTGTGGTACAAGATCGTTCCCCTGCTGGACTTCCTACCAGACAAGAGGGCGATGCCCTGGAGATCCTGCAAGAAGGTGAGGTGGCGTCAGACCAGGCCATAATGATGGCCAGACATCGCTGACACCGGGTTCTGCCAGTTGGGCAACGGTGTTTGCCTTCAACGGCAGTGATGGCTCAAGGCAACAGATTTCCGCCAGGACGTGCAAACCAGAGTTTTTGACATGTCATTCGACGAGAACAACCAGTTTGGAAAAACAGTGGAGGAGTCACTTCAAGCCATCAAGGCCGACACAGAGACGGCTCGGGCCTTCAGTTTTGCAGCAACGACAGCTGCCCTCTCGGAATTCCGGAGGCAAGCAAGGTGCCTCCAAAGGATTCGGCGGTGGCTCCTCTACGTACCATCAAGCAGCCCATTCCTAGTAGCAAGAGGGCTACAGAGGGCGCGGCAAGTCAGGAGGATCTTGTCGCCATCGCCCGGGAGGCCAGGGCATCAAGGCCGCCTCCAAGCAGGACTGAACCGGCTTTAGCGTCAGGCCCCCCACCTGAGCACCCTGGTGGGAGGCCGGCTGGCGAAGTTCGTCAGCGTGTGGGAGTCATCTCCACTGACCATTGGGTGCTGGATGCCCTGGCCCACGAGTTTCTAAAGAAGTGCCCCCGCATTTCTCCCGTGGCCAGAAAGGAAAATCACGTCCAACTGTTAGAAGTAAGGAAGGTGTAAGGAAGGTGCCATCGAGCTCGTCCCGAAGAGGCTCTAGGGCTCTGTAGTATACTAATACTTCTTTGTCAGAAAGAAGACAGGCGGTTGGCGCCCCATCCTGGACCTGCATCGGTTAAACAAATACATCAATGCCCAGAAGTTGCGATGGTCACCCTCCAGCACGTGCTGGGACAGCTGGAGGAAGGAGACTTCCTAGCGTCGCTGGACTTGGAGGATGCTTAATTCCACATCCCCATTCTAAAAAGTCACAGGTTTCTCCGATTCCTAGTCCAAGGACGGCACTACCAATTCAAGGCCCTTCCATTCGGATTGTCAGTGCCTAGGGTATTTACCTAGCGCCGGTGGTGGTGCGGCTGCGCCTGCAGGGATCCACATTTACCCCTACCTGGACGATTGGCTCATCTGAGCAAGGACAAGAGCACGCTGTCGAGCACACAGCGAAGACGTCAAACTGCTCATGGATCTGGGATTCTCCATCTTCCCCCAAATCCCACCTGGTTCCGTCACGGTTCGCACTGTTTGTGGGAGCCAAGCTCGATAGAGTGGCACGATTGGCTTCTCCATTGGAGGAAAGGACGAAGGCCATCCTGGGCAAGGTGCAGCGCCTGCTGGCCACGGACGTGGCCAGGGTAAGGTCCATCAAGTCCCTTCTCGGCATGATGTCCTCTTGCATCTACCTGGTGCGCCTATGCCGGCTGCGGATGTGCCCTCTACAGGAGTTCCTCGACCCCCCCCCCCCCCCTGTTGGATGCAAGCGACGGGCAGCTTCGAAGACAAGATCCCGCTCAACGAGGTCTTCCGCCAAGCTATTTGGTGGTGGGGCACCCATGCACATCTCGCGGCTGGCATGGACTTTCAGACCCCAGCGAGACGTGACGACGGATGCCTCCCTGGAAGGATGGGGAGCGCACACTGGAGATCTTCACACCTTTGGGTCCTGGAGGAGAGGTCACTCCACATCAACATCCTGGAGCTCCGAGCAGTATTCTGGGTTCTCGGGTCGTTTCTCCCATCCCTCAAGGGCAAGGGGGTAAGGATCTTCACCGACAACACCACCGCAATGTTCTACATCTGGAAGCAGGGAGGAACCAGGTCCCCGGCCCTATCCAAGGAGGCCCAGGAACTGTGGCATTGGGCCATTTCCCAGGGGATGTTTCTAGTACCCTTCCACCTAGCAGGAATAAAGAACACCATCGCCGACTCGCTCAGCAGAGAGCTGCGCTCGTGCCACGAGTGGGAACTGCGTCGGGACCAAGTGGATCACCTTTTCTGATGATGGGGCAAACCCCAGATCGACCTGTTTGCGACGGCAGAAAACTCCAAGTGCCAGAGGTTCGCCAGCAGGTTTCCCCAGCCGAGGAGCATGGGCAATGCTTTCTCATTCCCCTGGGACGGCCTGTTCCTGTATGTGTTCCCGCCGTTGCTACTGCGACTAGTCAACCAACTCAAGAGGGCCCAGTGCAGGATGATCCTCGTTGCACCTGCTTGGCTGAGACTGATCTGGTTCCCAGACCTTCCGGACTTGTCAGCTTCCCCCTGCCCCCCAGTCAAACTACTGACAGATGCAGATCTTCAGAGAAGGAGGCACCATCCTCCATGACCCGGGATCGCTGAACTTGCAAGCCTGGTTCCTGCAGCACTAGAGTTTGGCGAGTACGATATCCCGGCTTGCAAAGGCCAGGGCGTCCTCAAGTGCTATGGACACAAATGGCAGAGGTTCTGTCTGGTGCCATGCACAGAAGATTAACCCTCTGCGAATTACGGCCCCTCAAGTACTGCCGTACCTGCTGTTGCTGGCCAATGTGGGGCTGGCTCATACCTCCATCAAAATACATCTAGCGGCGATATCCCGCTACACCAGAACTATGGGACGATCATCTGTGGTCTCATCGCCTGGTGAAAGATTTTATGAAGGGACTGTTCCGTTCATTCCCGCTGGTCCCGCTGGTTAAGGCTCTGGCCCCGGCGTGGAAAGTGGTGCTGATCAGGCTCAGGGGGGCGCCCTTTTGAGCCTCTACATTTGGCACCGTTGAAGTTCCTGTCGTGGAAAACAGCATTTCTTCTGGCCTCACCACCTCACGAGTGGGAGAGATCCAGGCCCTATCCTGCAATCCTCCATACTTGACTTTTCACGAGATGAGGGTGGTGCTGAGGACGCACCACTCTTTCATGCCCAAGGTGCCATCGGACTTCCATCTCAACGAGCCCTTGGTGTTTTCTTCCCATCGCCGGCTGAAAGGCCTTTGCACTCGCTGGATGTAGCTAGAGCGCTGAAGTTCTACGTAGACCGCACGCAGAGTTTTTGGAAGACATCACAGCTGTTTGTGAACTTTGGACCTGTGAATCAAGGGAAGGCCCTCTTGAAGGCTTCATTTCCAGATGGCTCTCCGGCTGCATCATGCACTGTCAACTGTTGGCAAACCGACCGTTGCCTGGCCGTCCGAGAGCCCATTCGACCAGAGCGATCGCTGCTACCATGGCGTTCTTGTCTGGTGTACCCCTGCTGGACATCTGCAGGGCTGCTACATGGAGGTAGACGCACATCCACGTCGACCGGGATTCCAGGGAGGAGTCCAGAGTCAGCCAAGCAGTGCTTGCAACCCGTTCACCTGAAGGTGGGCCTGGTAAGGAGGTAAGAAATGCTTAATGTTGAGTTTATGTAATGCTTAATGTTTAGCCTTGCCATCTCCCTGTGGTTGTGTATGTGTGTACTGCTATGTATTCTTATATTCATGAGCATGTGAATCCATTCCAGACCCCATGCTGGAGAAGGAACAAGTTACTTACCTGTAACTGTTGTTCTGCAGCATGGGTCTGGCATGGATTTGCATGCGAACCCTGCCTCCTTCCCCCTCTGCGGCTCTTCACTTGGTCATACTGCCACTTTACGTGCTACCAAATCTGAGGATCACTGCCAGGGGAGGGGCTTAGGGAGAGGGCAGTCATTGGCTGGGGGCAGTATGACCCAGAGACCAGTGATTGGTTACTACTAAAACACAGATCAGAAACGAAACTGATACTGATATTTATTTATTTTCTTTACCGAGGATTCCCAGCCTGACAGGGAATATTCATGAGCATGTGAATCCATGCCGGACCCATGCTGGAGAACAACAGTTACAGGTAAGTAACTTGTGCCTTCTGTGATGTCACTTGGGGGTGGGGTCAAATTACATCAAGTCCTGTCATTATCCTGGGTCGTGTGCTGTTACTTCTGCTACCCCTGGCACTTTCCCTGCCTCTTGACTCAAGATGTTAATCCCCTTGGGAGGTGTCTACTGAAGTAAAACCAATAGATTGCGATGTCTAACAATGGCGACCTTCCAGCATGCATCCTGGATGAAATGCTGAACGGTTCGCCCTTCCATGCGCCTTGGCTCATCGTGCGCAACGTGTGCGGTTATGAAGGCCTGAGCTTTTCCTGCTGAGGAGTTGGCACTCTGGCAATATCTTAAATTATGCTTTGATTCCCTAAACTGCATGCTTCTCAACAAAATGCAAGGCTCAGCCTAATGTAAGGTATGCTTGTACTGGAACAAAGATGTTCACAAAAGACACCCAACGTTTCTGTCCTGTTTTGGGACCTAGTTGTGTGAACTGAATCTGTCGAAGGTAGAGCTTGGCCTGGTTTGCAGGGTAAGGGTGGGTAAGGGTGCTGCTGCCTACATCTGAATCTTGGCACAATGATTTGTAACCACAAACTTTCTGAAAATTGATACATGAAATCTACTCCAGCTCAAAGATGTCGTTTATCTGTATGTTTTTAGCGCAAGTAAACTTGGATTGTTATGTGATTGGAAAATATTTCCACACCGCCCTAGTTGAGCAAGTCACTAGGTTTGTCTCTCCCACTGATGCAGCTGCTCTCTAGACTATGCAATTGTAATCACAATGTTGTGAATGCACGTGCATCGGGGATGCATACCACTCCACGAGACTTGGCAGTCTGCGCATAGGGCATGGTGCAAATCGGTGATTTTTAAGTGGTCTTTTGCTCCCCATTTTTTTTTTTAAAGTTGGGCATACAAATTCTCAATGGGAGTAAGGTTACAATGTTTTTGGTGGAAAACTGAATTTGAACCTAGTTATTCAAGCACATGAACAGACGTTTTCCTTCTTTCAAGAAGGCAGTAATTGGATTCTTCCTGTGGTACTGCGTGCACTACTGGCCCAAACGTATCCATGGAGACATGTGGGTGAAAGTAGCGTCACATGGTCCTACTTTCAGTTTCCAGTTATTGGTTGATCCATTTTGAGAGCCGGAGTGATGGAGGGGGGGTCGCCGGGTGGGGGGGGGGCTGAAATATGTGCACATTTTTTTTGGGTGAAGGTGTTTGATGCACCCCTTACCTGTAGGGCTGAGTAAAACAGAGCGGTCTGCTCTTGGCACACTGACTGGCAACAGTGGTAGTCTCGCGATTGGGAGACTTTTAGGAGGGTTTCTGTGCCTTCCTTGTGGTGTAAAGTTTCCCATGGACCACTGTGCTTTGCAGGCGACGCTGGTCTCCTGTTTGGCCAGTCCTTGGTGACTCCACAAGACCCTCTGCCGATGACTGCGTGTTACCACATCCTCCACAGGTGCTGCCACTCTTCTCCAGCTGCACACAGTTGAGGGTCTCTAGTCTTCTGTGGGTGACGGCTGCCGTTGGGCCCCATGGAGGCCCTTCACCTCGTTTGTGTGACTTGACGCCCTTTACTCTAGCAAGATGACTGCAATGCCAGGCGTGCCATGTTGTCTTTGTGTGCGGTGCAATGGTAGGGGAGGAGATGCTGGCATTGATGAGCGTCTGTAGAGGCTCTGTGGTAAAAGCAGTCCCATAACGCAAGCTCCCCTTGTTACTTGGCGGGCCGTGCCTGGCCCAAGTGGCACAGGCTGTGGTGGGCGCTGAGCCCGTTGCCACTACTTCTACTTCCTTTCTTTAGTGATTCTATGTTTTGCCGCAATGTTAGCCTCGTTTCTGCTGCGCTATGACTGGCACCTTTGCCAGTGCGGTATTGGCACACTGCTTCTGTTTTTGCGTGTTCGCTCGTCTTGGGACACATGAAACCGGTGAGGTTTGCCAGGCGGGGTTTCGGCCAAATGCACCCGCCTTGTCACAACGGACTGCATGCCAGATTGCGCGCCAGGGTGCGCGCCAGGGTGCCTGTATTTATGCAGTCGCGGGGGGCGTCTTATGCTGACGTTCATCTGGGGGGGGCGGAGGGACCACCAACTTTACCGCTGCTCTGCCAGCTCCCTCAGCACTAGGGTGAATTGTAGGCTGCGGCGGGGGTTGCCCTTGGCCACCGCCGTCATGGGACCTAGGTTTCAGGGTGGTGTAGCTTGCAGCCCCAGAAGTGCAGGCATCGATACTGCGCTGCGGCAGAACTGGAAGTTCCTGATTAGTATCGGCTCTGTCGGGGAACAATGCCCTCTGTGCTGTTGCTGAGCACCGTCCGGAGGGCTTGGGTGACCTCCTCTGAACTGCGGCTGCGGTGGACGCGCCTCTGCGGATTTGCCTGTGTGAATCTTTACCCTCTGCTCTGCCGGCCTTGGCTACATAGACTGGATGCTTGGACAGTGCAGATGTTGCAGTGTGGCTGCTTAGATTTCCAAACGGGCAACTGTTCTATTTTATGCCTTGTGTGGTCAATGTTTGCACCCCTAGCTTGCAGCTCTCGCACCAAATCCCACTTTAAGAGGGACTAGAAATGGTGGGGGGGGCTCTCATTAGGGTGTGTGGCTTAAGTAAAAGTGTGATTGGGCCACGCCCCCTATCGAGACCCCCTCACCCCTCGCCTAAGGGGTGATGGCTGCTTAAAGAAGCAAAGCTGGGGCGCACTGCCATTATTACCTTTGATGCGCCCAACACCCTCCTTTTTAAACAAGAACGGGCTGGGCACACCAAAGGTGAGACTTCAATGTGCCACAGCTCACACCCAGCAGCCTTTTAATTCATATATACCCTCGAGGGACACAGTCGACTGCATCAACGCACACCGCCCTCTGCTGAAGCGGCTATAGCTGGAAGGGAAGAGATCTAAAGATGAGGAATACTGGGAGGCACATCAGTCAAAAAGAACATTACTAGAGCTAAGAACCCAGTCCTCCTCAAGCCGTGACCCCTCTGTTACATCTTCAGCACTTATTTGTACCCTTGGAGTTTTCCCCTCTTGTACTGCCTATCCGGACAGCCTAGGCTGTCTTTAGGGTTCTTGACCATTTATAATTTAGGCCAGATCACAATTACATTTTTACGGTCTGCAAAGTCTTGGTCTCTTTACTATACCGTCTATACCGTCTTTGAATTAACCAGACCAGCACAGTTGACATATGATTTTTAGTCTATTTTTCTGTTGTTAATTAGGCTATTTTTCTGTTGTTAATTAGGTTTTTAACAGAATAATGGCCAAGCATATATATCTTCTCCTTTTTTGTTTATTTCCTTGACCAATGCCAGTTTTCCTGCGGATATTGCATTCGACATGGGTTCATGTAATGTATATGCTCTTGTTAAATAGCATGTAATACAATCTCTAGAACTAATATATATGTGTTGGTCAAAGGTTTTTTTCACTCTGAAGTAGATTTTATGAAAAAATATTTTTAAAGACCTGTTGGTCTACTAAATAAAGTTATCATTTGTGCATGGTCGCTCAGATTTATTTCAATACAGTCCGCCTTATTTGAGTGTGTGGTTACAAAAAATTGGATTTTCAATTGGTTCATTAGGGGACCATACCACTCTGTTAACTCATTTGTCCCCTTAATGCCTTGAGTTTCCCTCTTCTACTGCCCTAATTGTGGAGACCATTCTGTCGTAACCGACCGCTCCCCATGAACGCCCTTAAATCTACAGGGTGTGGGGGTGGAAAAACTATGCAAGCTGCAGCGCTGCACACCACTACCATGGCACAACAGGGGGAAACCCGATCCTGCCCCCTCTTTCATGACCCAGTCCTTCCTTTCCTGCCCAAGACCCTTCGTCATTGTATTGGCCACGTCTACTAGTGGCGTAATGCCTCTCACCACCAGGTCGTCGCATACCCGGCCTGCTACCGCAGCTCCCACACTGCTCGGCATCGGCATTGCTCCCAAAAGTATCTGCCTGTGATCACAGTAAGGAATGTGCCTCACGGGCCCGCCTGACCAAAATGGGCAGATCTGCGGCTGATACGAATTGGTACCAGGCTTAGTGTGTGGGCCGCTAGAGCAGGAAAAATAAGAGAATTCCGGATCAGGACTTGTAGCACTGGCGACAAAGGGGTCTAGAAGCACTGGCTCTGTAATCTGGAAAATTGAATAGGTGGTTTGTGTGGGAGACTACCAAGTACTGGATTTTTGCGTGGGTGGTTTTAGCGGTTTTGGCAAGGTGTTTCTTCCTTGTGGATTTAAAATCGTGGAAGCACCAAGAAACCGTTAGTCATTGTTTTTGCTCACTCATGGATAGTTGCTAAATTGTGGACACTTTGTTACTCTAGGTGGGCTTCATTATTTTTCTTTGGGGATACAAGGGAGAGTTTTACAATACCACAGCTTTGTTTGGGGCACCCCCTCCAGTTTCCCATAATCAAATGACCACTGCAGACGGAGTGGCAGTGGTATGGTGCCAGTCCAACCACCCTCTCTGATCCTAAAGCACGCAGTTCCAGTAAGGTTGGCATGTTCTCCCTCTTCCATTGAGCGAAGTTGGATTGCGTCCTAACTTGAAGACTTGGCATTGGAGGCAATACGGTGCCTTTGCAAGTATTGGCCAAACGTATTAACCACGCTGCATATACTCAATGGGTTTTAGTAGGATACTATGGGAGATGGCTGTGACCCAGTGTTGGCCATAGACCACTTGTCAATGCCTCTCGGTTTGGGGGGCACTGACTGCTCTTCCTACAAGTAACGAGCTCCGAAGAGTGCAGACCTGCGAAGCCAAAAAGAAGATGCAATTTGCAGACGCTCAAAACTGAGCAGGTGCAACTAGATTCTGATTAGATTGGGCAAGTAATGAAACCGCCCTGGCAGACTAGCTCCAAAAAAATGGGCCTCTGTCACGTGCACATTTTAAATTCTATTTTTAGTAACTTCATTTAAACCCATGAGCCACCTCCTGCAATCTTACTACTTCGAAAGGGAATTCAAATGTCGCCACCCTGTATTGAATGGTTGGCTCCATCTGAACACATTCAATATTGCAGTATGTGCAGTATACTTGTCTAGCTAGATGTAGTCTGCTGGTATAAACCATTGCCATAGTCAACAGTTTGGATAGTGCAATTGCTCCGGCGCCCTTTGGCGTCACCTGTTCTCATACCATGAGAGTTGGGGTCTTTAGCATGTGTTCAGCCAGCTGTGCACATGCCGGATCTTTCCATCACCTACCAAGTATTGCCATGAAAAGTCCACGCACCTTCCTCCTCTTCTCGTGCAGTCCTCGGATGCCATGTACTCGGGCTTGGTAGCGTCCTTCCTTGTCCCAGTGACAAATCAAATGACAAACCTTACCATCACATGTATCAAACCTTACCAACACCTGAATCAAGTGTTGATATTTCCCTGGAGCACCAGGTCTTGCTGTGTGCCAGGTGCCACTCCAGCTGGCAAATGCCTACATACTCCAACCAGCAAGTGCAACCTAACCAAAATAAGCTGCTGCTATGCAAGGCCACGAATTAACATTGTCCCGGTGGGGCGGGCGGGGAGAATACGCATTGGATCTGGGGACCTGGCTTCTAATCCCAACTCCTCTGCTTGGCCACATTGTGATCTTATGCAGATCACTCTTGGCCTCCCCGTAACTGTTTGCGTACGTGTCCAAATAGCGAGCACTTTAAATGCGGCGGGTGCCTGCATAGAAAATATAAGGGAGTGAATTACGACGAATACTTTCATGTGGAGTTTTTTTCGGTGCGCATACACCTACGATCATAAGCCATTTGCGTTGTATGCAATAAAAGCCAGCAGCGTTTCCATGAGCTCCAATATCGCCATCTGTGGGTCATCCCTATATAGTGGGTTCTTTGTGCTGCTTAATGTGGCCACTGGTGTTCTCTAGACACTGCACACGTACTGAAGGACCTGTCTCCGAACAGTCGGCAGGTTTTTTTTTTTTTGCATTTTTAAAGCGCTCACACATCCCAGGGGCATGGAGTCGCTGTTACAGATTTTTTTTTTTTATTTTGGCTTAGTTGCATATTTATAACGCGCTTAAATATCCAGAGGTTTCTAAGCGCGGACTGGTTCGTGGCGTCTTGCTTCCAAGGCGAGCACGTTGCCACTGAGCTATCCGCCCAGGACCGGGAAAGGTAAATCTACTTGCACACAGTGGCTCCTGTTTCTCATGAACTCTGCATGTTCTACACCAAAAGCGAGCAAGAGAGAGCTGTGATTTGGGGTTTAAAGTTGCCGCGGAATCCCGATCTGCTGGGAGGCGAGACAGTGTAGGGCCTGAGCGGGCAAGGCCCACCCAAAATCTGTACATTCTGCACCACTGTGTGGGCCCGAAGATGTTAATGTGACTGAGGTGGGCTCAACTGCATTGGCGTCGGGCCCCACATACCACCTTGGCTGCGCCTTCCACATGCAGACTCAATAGCTGAATTATGGGGACCATGAAGTCCGTTTTCCCACAGAACTCTTGGCTCATGTTGGGCAAATTTGCAAACCACCTGACGCCAAGAGTACTATGCCTTTTTAGAAGCATCGGGCCCTTGGGCATCCAATCTGCCACTAGCGCCCTCGCTGCAATGCTGTGGATCGGTCTTCCCTCGTTTTGGTTCTTATCAACTCGTCCTATTCCCAAGGCAAGCACGTTGCCTTTGAACTATTGAAAAGCAGAGGCGCTCCTGCACCTCCTTGAGCACGGCCTCCTGAAGCATTGGTGCAACGACAATTGGGCTTTAGTCCTCCGCACGGTTATGTTGAATGACATGGCTGACCGACAGAGCTGTGGCTGGACAGAAGAGGAGCGCAACTGCTTCGTATGTCGTGATAGGTGGTTGGTACCTTCATTTTATCAGGGGGGGAGGGGGGTGATTGGGAGGGTAGGGGACAGGAGACAGAAACCACGCATTTGAGGACTGCTGTGAGAATGTGCACTTGCATCACCCCCCTTTTCCCACCTCACTAAAGAATTGCAACTATTCACCAGGGCACTCCACCAATCCCACCATCAAAACACTACCCCCCCCCCCCCCCCAACTGCCACCACCCGTGGTTCAGTTCCTGTCTCACAATCTAACATAAACTTGGAATGAGCCTGTTCGAAGAACCCCGGACCCTTCACACTGAATGGCCATGCACAGCCCCAAAGCTGCCAATTGGCTCCATGAGCTCCATCCAACACGCCCCAACCTTTAATAGCCAGTCCCCATCCAACACAGTATCAACGCCCAAACCACCCACTAGTGTGCAACTCCCTTTTTGAACGACTTCAACTCCAAAATGAACCACATCGGACCAGCCCTCCACCCGCCCGCCCCACCCTCAGTTTGTTTGAAGGCTTGACCGCTTTAGGGACCCATTCAATCCTGCCCTACGCCCAGCCAAAACCAGCACACCGCCTGAATGATGTGTGATCATTCACTATCCACAACTAAATTCATAGCCAGACTGACTCGGCATCAAGTCTGTCTTGCTCAGCACCACACCCCTCCAAACCCTAAACTGAAAAATGCTCACCCTCCTCAACCACCCCCCCACACCCCCCCTCCACAATGATCCTCCCTCGCTCCCCTCCTGTCAACCTATATGCTGAATCCCTCGGACACTCCCAGCAACCACCAATTCAGTTCAAAATGCAAATGCTGCATTTCCAGATCACCTCCCCATCCAAGCACCAATCAATCAGTCTCTCCATTATCCTCTGGATGGCCAAACCATTCTGAAACTCGCCCATCCAAAATGGAACATTTCCCCCCCCCCCCACACACCCCGCCAACAAAATGGCCCAGATCAGACTACCCACACATGGTTTTTCCAGCACCCCACCTGCCCCATGTCATTGCCTTGCCTAAACCTACCCCCTGATTTTGAAGAAAAATGCAGCAGAGATCTCGGGTGCCACCTTTCGGTTGGAAAGGGGTACAATACTGGGTTGCCTGATCTTGCTCAAATCTGTTGAGCTATAAACCTGGATGTACACTATGGCATAAGAATGTGGCTTCAGAATAGCGGTGGCGTCTGAATTGGTCCCGCTGTGTGCCGGCGATGTTGTGATACTATGTGTCAAGTGCTGGATAAGATGGCACCAATAATATGACCCATTGGGCCACGTCTGAGGTGTTCCTCCTGACCAACTGCAACACCACCCACAGCGTTGTCTGGGTTTGAGGTGCTCCCCTAGAGTATTGGGGGACCCATATTTTGTATTCTACCATTTGGCTGCACAAGCTTTACTTGATACTTGCGACCTTGAGCGGAAGGCCGCAGGCGATCTGGGCTCTGCACTGCTGAGCACTAGATACCTGGATGGTTTCCGTATGACCCGGTTCCAACGTCCCTGAAAGCCTGGCACAGACTTGCCCAAAAAATAGGTATACTCTTTGTACTATGGCAAAGCGCCCATTTTTGGCACGTCGGATGTCCTGCCTGCAATGGACACAATGATTGAAACCTGATGGATTGTGGCAGGTTTTGTGGTTGCTTTGTTTACTAATAAAACATTCATAACGTTGGAGTGCAGCAGAAATGAGGGTCCAGCTCGTTGGTCGCGATCCGATAGCTCCAGCTGAAATGGAGTGCGTCCCAGCAAAACCTCCTTTCCATGCACGTACGCAGTTCTTGGCTGGAGTGAAGACGAGTGGACTTGGTTATACCATGGTGCTGAACGGTGTGGGTGGCAACGCTGTCGGAGGCCTGGGGGAAAATGGTTGAGGGTGTTGGGCATGAATTTAACATGGATCAAAATATGTAAATCATCATGTCTTTACATTCGACTTTCAAAGCCAAACATTTTAAGATTCTGCATGAGATGCACTACACTCAAGCAACAATCAATACATTTAACGCAGAAGCAAATGCTGAATGTTGCAGATGGAATCTGCTCGGTGCTGATTATAAGCGTATGTTGTGGCAGTGTCTTGGGCTAGAAGAATTCTGGTTTAACGCATGCAATGGGTTATCCATATGAAATGGACATACAACGATCCTACTAGGCCAGGTGTCCTTCAGCTCGCAAGTGCGTGGGAAGGGAGGGAAGGAAAGGGCAGTACAGGGGTTGGGGGGGGGGGGGGGGAATAGATGAGACAAATAAAATGGCATCCGGCAAGAGTAAGTGCAGACATCAGCTATTGAGGTCTGGTGGGAGGGACTGAAGGGAAACAAAGTGCAGGGGTTGCCAGGTGGGCAGTGCAGGTGTGACTCACTGGTGGGAGAGGGACCTGGGCCCAGGATCAGAAGGGTGTCCAGGTAGCCAGTACAGAACTGGTTTCAGCCAGGGGTCAGCAGAGGAGAGGAGGAGAGAAGGCAGAAGCAAAGAGGTTTTGAGGTGTTTCCGGAACCGAAGATGGTTCTCAAGTTTAAGGGAGGAAGGCTGCTCCAGAGAGGCACCAGCCGAAGAAAGATCTACCCCAACTCGTTGCTTGGAGAAGCGACTGACCCTGAGGGAGCTGGAGGCAGATGAGCGAAGAGCTCGAGAAGGAAGATACTTAGGAAGAGCGAGTTGGAGGTATTGAGGACCCAGACCCCAGAAGGTCTTGGGGACGATGAAGAGGGCTTTGAACTTAATCATCACAGCCACTGGGAGCCAATGCAGAGATTTCACTGCTGGACAGATGATCCCTGGGCTTGAGGCCAAGGACAAGTCTCAGTCCTGGTCTGGATGAGTTGCAGAGGGTGGAGAGTAGAGGAAGGCACATAGAGAACCCGGGCTCTGGAGACGGTGAGCTTTTAGGAGGTACAGCTGGTAGTGTGACTTCTTGGAGACGTCAAAGATGTGAGGAGAGAGAAGAGAAGGAGTGTGGAGTCGAATATGACCCCAAGATTTTTTGCTTTGCAGGTGGGAACGGGAAGAGGAACAAGAGGCCGGCCAGAGAGCAGCAGGAAAGGAGGGAGCGGGTGTGCCGATGAGGAGACTCTCGGTCTTACTGGTATTAAGGCAGAGGTCATTGGCAGCACACCACTCCTGGATAGCGGACACGAGATGATGGAAGGAGAGGAGGAAGAGGGTAGCCTGAAAATGAGCATAGCACTGAAAGTTGGGGCAGTGATGCAGTGGGCAAGGAGTGCCAGCTATTGGTTGAACAGCCAGGGAGAGAGGTTAGACCCCTGTGGGACACCACAGGTAGAGAAAAAGGTAGCGAAGAGGAAAGACCCAAGATGGACCTGGGTCGGTCAGAGAAAAGAAGTTGGCCAGGCCAGAGCCTGACCAGTGATACCCAGGTTATCACGGAGACTGTTGAGCAGAATAGCATGGTTGACGGTGTCAGATGAGAGATCAAGCAGGATGAGGACACAAGGGGTGTTGGAGTCAAGATTGGAGAGCAGATCTTCACGGATGTTCAGGAGAGCAGTCTCCGTGCTTCTGGCGGCTCTGAAGCCAGACTGATGGTTATGAAGACAGCCAACCGTATGGAGATTGAGCTGGGGGATGGCCAGTTTCTCCAGGAGCTTGCCCAGGAAGGGAGTGATGGAGATTGGGTGATAGTTAGCCGGGCATGAGGTGTTGTCAGAGGATTTCTTAATAAGGCGGTGCCCAACGGAGTGCTTCAGGGGGGGGATGGGAAGACTCGGTGGTGAAGGAGTGATTGCTGAAATCAGCAAGGGCAGGAGCCAGGGAGTCGATGTGGTCCTTGATAGTTTTGGAGGAACAGGGGTGAACTTGTTTCGACAAGACTTTCGTAGTGCGGGCTTGTCTAGAAACCTCATCTGTGGAGAAAAGGGGGAAAGGAAGAGGGAGGAGGGGTGGCTGTAGGAAGGCCAGAGGAAGAGCAGGGAGTAAGGGAAGGGAGGGGATAGGCGGAGAGTGAGGACAAGATGTCCTGGGTTTAGAGATGAAATGAGAGGGCCTGGGAAAGGACAGGGGAGGTAGACTGTGGCAGGATTGGCCAGTTCCTTGCATATTTTAAAGAGTTCAGCCGAGTTGTTAGATGCTGCGGGCTTGGATATGAGCGCTCTTCTTGGTTAGGACAGAGAGCTGATATTGCCTATGCAGCAGGCGGCAGGCCAGTTGTCAGAGGATGTACATGAAGCACGCCATTTCCTCTTGGCCCTGAACCTACTTTTTAGGGTGACTAGGTCTGAGTCGTACCAGGAGTTGCACTGGCTTTGGGCTTCAGGCGGATTCTCATGACCTGGGCAAGGATATCGAGAGTATCAGATAGCCGAGTGGAGCGTGGAGATGGTTGTTTCAGGGTGAGTCAGCCAAAGGTAGGGGGTGGGGGATGAGAAGGTGGCAGCGAAAGCCTCAGCTGACACGCGCTTTATGGGTCGGATGATGAGAAGGTAGGTGGCAATGATGGAAGTGGCTTGGCCTGAGGAGTAGGGAGGGTGAGGTGGGAGAAGAGGAGACGGTGATCACTCCACGAGAGAGGAACAGAGGGGAAGGTCCGAGGAGATCAGAACATCCAGAGTGTGCCCGGCAGAGAGAGTCGGGCCAGAGGGGAGAATAGTGAGTGAGAGTCGCAGATGTCGCAGAAGAGTACAGAGGAAGGACAGGAGGCATCCAGGTGGATGTTGAAGTATCCGAGAAAAGTGGTCGAGGCCAGGAGTAAGGAGGAGAGGTCCGCCCACTCAGAGGAGATCTGACCAGGTGGCCGATAGTAGCCACAGTAAGGGAATGGCTAGATGAGTCATTCAAAAGAGGATTCGGCCTGCATGGGCGTGACGGAGGCAGGAATCCACTCGGAAAATCAGGGCAACACCCCCTCCAGAGCAGTTGGATCTGGGCACGGAGAGGATCTTGTAGCAGTCGGGTAGGAGCGTGTCAAAGCTAGTGACAGAGCTGGCCGTGAACCATGTCTCTGTGAGACCAAGGTCAAGTTCTTCCAGAAGGTGGCAGATATCAGGAGTGTTTGACAGCAGAGCGAGATTTTAGAGTGGCAATATGGAGAAGGTTGCCGTCCTCGAAGGACTTCTGGGGAGGGGTACAGATCAGAGGTACTCCCTTTGGAGGTGAAGAGCCTGAGAGGGGGCAGAGAGAGGAGAAGGAAAGGTTGCCAAGGAAGGGGGAGTAGGGGGAGAGAGAGGGGACAGCCAGAGAACATTGAGGCAAAGCGTCCATCAAAGAGGTGAAGGTTGGCCTGAGGGCCTTGGACCAAGACGGTCCCATTCGAGTCAACATTGATGACCTTCGAGGAATGGAAGGAGGCCAGGAGGACGTCCCAGCGGGTGCCACCATTAATGGGAGAAGAGAAGGGAGAGGGCACAGAGACCATATGAAGGGTCCATGGGTCTGGTGAAGGAACGACAAAGAGGATGTCGGTGTGTTTCCTTAGCGGAGGCACTGGTGTAGGTGTAGGCGATAGGGAGGCCTGGGTTGGAGACCAGGATGTCCTTTTTTTTTTTTTTTAAACCTCTTCCTACCAGATTTAGAGAGGAGAGCAGGATAGTCCATAGAGAAGCAGTTGGAGAAGATGGAGAGCACCATAGAGTAGGTGGGAGTGGAGAGAGGTGGAAGGGCGAGGGGAGGTACTGGAGGAGGGCTCTAGAGTAGGCAGATAAGGAGTGGGAGGCAGGAAGTTGCACGATGGGACAGGATGAACACCACTCGGGCTTACACTCGGGCTTACAGAGCTAACAAATTGCACAGTTAAGACAGGAGAGAAAAAACACCCAGATTTGAGAATCCTGAATAGAGGGAGAAAGGCCTAGTATCAGGAAATCCGATGCAAAAAGCTGTACATCCAGAATTCTTGATTATTGCAAGGATCGTGCTTCGGTTTAGTGGGGTTCTAGTTTTGTTTATCGCAACTGACCTAGAGATGAAAACCCTTGGGTCCCCTTTCAGGTTGGGGGGGGGGGGTGCCCACGGTTTATTCACTTTCACCAGAGTCGGTTGATCAAAACCTACTCTTGAACTTTAACAGTTAGATTGTGCACAAAGGTCTACGTCTCCTGGGTTTTCTTGATTTTTCACAACTTTAGCCACAGTACTCTGATACTTTTCCTGGACAATGGTTGAGGGCCCCTTGAGAGACGTTGTGCAATCTTGTTGTCATTCACGCTTGATGTCAAATGTGGGCTGGTCAAGGTGGACCCAATGGGCATCTTTTAATCCTGAGAGCCACCAGAGGGGAATGCCCCCTCCCCATCCCACTCATGTTTTCAATCCATCGTTTGCCTCTAAGGGAGGTTGGTGCAATCTTAATGGTTCTCGATGGGGCTCAGTTAGAATCCCCACTGTGACTTTAGAGATCTCGAAGATTGAAACCTCCTTCGCAGCCATTTGACGTCTTTTTCCTCCCCAATTTTACAGCAGGCGTTGCCCTCTTCTTGGCCTTGTCCACTTCATCCGAGTCACCCCTGTTACATTTCGAATGAACTGGTTTATATCGGCACTCAGTTTATTTTTGTTTAATTTTATATATTTTTCTCCTGAGGTGAGTGACAAAGCGGCTTTTTAAATCCAGGAGCCGCTCCTCCACTTTTTGGTTTTTCCTTTTAGCTTTTTCCCTTCTGATTCGTTCGACCTTTGAGAAGTCATTTATAACACAGTTGTACACAAGTGTTTTAGGCACAATGTTTAGTGCGAGTCCCACAACCCCGTGTGGTGCTTACTGCAGTGTTTGCTTGTAGTGAAATTGAAATTCTTGAAGTTGGCCTTTTTGTTAGTAAAAAGGCTGATCTTGTTGACGTGGAAATGGCAAAGCTCTCCCACGTTGAAACCCTGGTTGAAGACCCCACCTGGGCCAACCATAATGAAGAAACCGACTTTCATTGGTGCCTAGGCTCACTCGTCGGAGGGACCTCTGGGAGGAGAGGACTACCATTGGTATTTATGATCAATAGAGCCCCCGTCCACGGATACAGGAGGAGTACATGTGCTGTGACAGCTAGAAAATCTTCTCATGCGTATATGTAGAACACGCCTACATTGACTGGAATGTGTCGTCTGTAACTGTGATGCTACATAATGTTAATATCTAATACAGGTTTAAAAAAAAAAATTGTTCCCAGTGAAGATGTTGCAGTAAACAACCCCATCCACATGGTTGCATGTTTTACTGCTGCACAAGATTGGGCACATCACCCTTCCTGATTTCTCTAACTCTTTTTCTGGCGCTCGTTTTTGCCAAGTTGGAGTTCAGTAACTCTAGCCTCTGGATTCCCAAACCACTGTCTCCACCACTCTCCCCCCCTCCCCCCCCCCCCCCAAAGACACAGATGGAGAATGGAGCGGCAAGGCTCGTTCTGCACGTACCAGAACACCTGTACATCGCCCCAGTGTTACCCACTCATACCCCAGAGGTTTCCTTCATAGGACTCCTCTAATACAAAGTCACTCTCCACCCATCTACCATCGCAACAAACGAACCCATCCCCAACACCAGAAAGGTCACCTCCACATTCCACTCTGCAAACTAACCTGCCACTTCACACAATGGGCACATAGAGGGTACAATGCCCTACCACCCCATTTCCATACCGCACATTCGCAAAAGCCTACACTACTGCTTTTCATGCACCTTATCAAGCAAACCCAACTCATTTGTCTATCCTAATCTTCAATCCTGTTCACCCCTCTTCCCTTTTTAACTTTGTAAGGTGCTTCGAGGCCGTTGCATAGGGCCAGCAGTGTATAAATGTTTAAATAAAACCTTTGTCATTGTCTGCATCAGCGTGTTTATCTTGTGCTGTGGTTTACCCTGTAGTTTAGGTCCTCTGTATGTTTGGAATACATGGCCTGACCATTGAGTGATGTGTTCAGATGGCGCTTTTGATGGTCTCCCAACACTAATGCCTAGATTTGCTTTTATTTCCCTAGGTTCACTGATCCCTCTGTCTTGCCCATCTGGCCCAGTGGTCTGCCGTGTGGTTGGAGAAAATGATTGGTCCATCATGATCTATGGCAACCTGACCTTTGACTCCAGCTGGACTAGCGGCTTGTTGAGGAACTATGACTTCTTCATCGGACTGGCATTGGCCATCTTCTCCAGCACCCTCATTGGCAGCAGTGTCATTTTGAAGAAAAAGGGTCTGCTGAGGCTGGCGTCACACGGAGGAACTAGGGCAGGTAAGGTGACCGCGCTTAACCGGAACTTGTTATAGGCTTCCCACCCCCACCCCCCTTTGCCTTGGTGAGCTACCGAGCAGGGCTTGGCTTTAAAATGGGATGGGTGTAGAGCCAGAAGTAATGAAACGTTCATAGTGGGATAGTAAAGCCAGTAGGAATAAGGCAGGAGGTGATAAGATGCTGCTAGAAATGGGGGTGGAAACAGAATTATCATGGGGAGGGGTGGGGGGGGTATGTTAGTTTGACTAGTGAACCGAATGGCTGAACATGCATTAGAGGGAGATCCAAGTTCGTCAGATGGTGAAGTAAAATATTAACCATCCTGCACGGGTGAAGAGAAATGTATATAAAATGTGGACCATACAAAATCTACAGCCATATTCCTAAATTACATAAAACCAAACGCTTAGCTAATTAAGTAGGCTTCCAAACGCGTATTGGAGTGCTCCATTGCTAAAATGTAGATCGAATCTTTTGCAACTGCTGAAATTGTGACCCCGAGGAAGAAGGCATCCGATTAAAAGGTGGATCTTGTTTTTGCGGGGAACCAGCTGTTAGCAATCCCTGAAGCACTTGATGGTGTCCTAAATTACACAAGTAACGAATATTGATACTTGGAAATGTTGTTAATCCGGAGGAATGACTTCTGGTTGCATCTGGAAAGTGCAAATGAAACCCCCTTAACCATAGCTATAATGAATATATATATCCTAATGGATGTTTTAATTACAGGAATTGTTATAGATGTGCTTTCTAAAGTTTTTTATTTTAAAGAGCTTTCGCGACCTTTGCATAAGTACAGTGCACTTTAACATCGTTCTATATTCTGAGGATGAAGTATTTGGGATTAGTAATTTGAATTGTCTGGGTATTATCTTGAAGGATTGTTTATATACACTATTATTTTGTGTGCAAATGCTTGATTTATTCTCTTGTTTACTGTTTTAGCCAATATCACAATAAGCTAAAAATAAACCTCCTGCCCAACCCTTCGACCCTGCTCTGGAAATGACCCTTTAGTCAACAATGCTTTTTAGCACCCCCTCTTCTGGGTCTCGTGCATGAGATGTCCGTCTTTTTGAGTTGCACACAAAGGCAAATGTCCGCATGCTTTGTAATTCGATGGATGCTGGCGGGCATGACCAATGACTGCACGCCCATACACGCTTACTCCAGAAAATAAAACGCTAGTGGAAAAAGGACCAAAACACTGCTTGCATGGATAACCAGTATTTATTTCTACAAAATGGAAGTGCGTCAGCAAAGAACTGTTGCCTTGGAACGTTCTGGGCTCCGTATGCACGTGCAGCACATTATGTCACTGATTGGATATATATAATTTGGAAGCGCTCTATACATGTAGGGCCTGTGCCATATAGCATTCCAGGCCATTGGTCCATCTTCATCTCTCCATATCCGCCAAATGGGCGCTGCTGGGCTCGTCATCTCTGGTGAAGTTGGCATAACGATTGGTTAAACGATGTTATTGTATCATTGCAACTGTGCACCTGGCAGAGACGGAGATGAGCACGGGGCGAGGGCTGAGGTCACCTCATGCTCCACTCTTCACAAAGATTAGCAAAGCCTGAGGTCCTCCACCTTTGTTTTGGACTATAATTTGCTGCCCTTTGCACCTCGCTGCACAGATCACGGGACCCATTTGTGAAGGCACGATAGCCTGGTCTTCTAATCTTGGTGATCTATTGAGGGGTGTAAAGTTTTATGGTCTGTCTGGATGGTCCTGTGGCATGCAGGGGTCTCAGGATAAAAGCATTGCAAAGCGTTTTTTCTCGTGTGGGGATCGTTTGGGGGAGAAGGGCCTTGCTATTTGTCCCAAGGGATAGTACTGCCAAGTGACGCGCTACTACTTTCTCATGACTTTGCAGGGTGCATTTTGCCCTGGGCAAGGGCTTGTAACTTCCAGAACAATGGAGGATTTCATTGACTTGAGACCTGGCTGGTGTGGGGTTGGTGTCCGCGCTCATGCAAGGATCTAATACTAACACACAATGTTCTTCGCTGCGCTAGGGCCCAAGGTCCAAGTTGGCTGCCATTAGCTAAGATGGCGTTCATGCCTGCATCTAGTGTAAAGCATCTAATGCATGCACTGAGGTCCTCCGTGTGCACTCCCTCGTGTTTTTTCTTTCAATATTGCCGAGGGGGAGATTAGGGAGGGGGGGGTTGCAAGACCCTCTCCACCCGAACACCAGGTAAGTCTTTAGCAGGTGGGCAACAGCAGAAAGCCCACTAGTTTCCATATTTTACTGGTATCCAGTGATGATTGTCTGTCTGGGGGAAAAGGTCACCAGTAGACATTTCCCCCAATTTTGCACTCCCAAGAAAATTATTTCCCCCCCAAATATTTTAGCACAGTAGTTGGAGTAATCATACCTGCTGAAGAATGTGGGGAAGGCTTTTAGGCGTGCAGTGGGGAAATCGCCTACCTGGTGACTTTTTCACATGTAAACATTGCACGACCACCTTGCAGCAGTGAGTGCTGTGAAAATGCAGGTTTGCTCTTGATTTTGAACTGGGGTCTCCCAGCCCTTTAAGATGAGGTAGCCATACCCTAGAGATAGGTGGGGGTGCAGAAGTTACTCAAACATCAATTGAAACGACTGAGGTAGTTGGCAAAAGGATAACTGTTTTTTAATATCAATTCTCTAAAACGGGGAGTACAACGGACGTCTGAGTAAGGTCTATCAATGCAGCTTGAAAAAAAGCATTCTTTTATGACAAATCGTCATAGGTGACGTTAACCTACGTATTACTAACGTCCTCCTACGTGGCAAACTACAAAAAACTAGTGGCAAGTGTGATAGGGTCTAAGGGAACATCGAAGTATACGATCCATACTCGTCTACAGGAGTGAAGAAATGTGATAGTTGCCCCCTCCCCTAAAACGGGTCACTCTGAACGTCACTAAATACACAACATCCAATTGGCAACACAAACTATAGGACCCTTATGGTCCCATACCATTGGTTGCCGTGCTAACCTCCGTCCATATTTTCCACCTACTTGAGCCGCACGCAGATTGGGCTTCCAGGTGCTGGTGAGCTAGTCTTCAACCATAGCTTCTCACCAATTAGCATATTCATTCATCCATCACCTCAGTGGTCTGCTATCAATTAGGGCTTTGAACTTGTCCTTGGGAGTGACCATGTTTGTCCAACTTCATCCCTCCACGTGACTGAAGACCACAATCGAGCCTTTACTATTGGATATTTTCTAATGGACCTCTGACGTCTTCCTTGTTTCGTTCATGACTCCTGAACAAGAGCTTCATTCTTTCACATGATTTGTATCCAGTGTCTGATCACCCCAGCCTGGTAGGGCCTTGACTTCTTGGCTCATCCAGCCTCACCTTTCTGAGATTCACTTTGTAATTCACTTGTTTTCTAACTGCGGTACTGGAAAAGATGCCTTCCTTCTTTTGCCCAGCTCTGCTATAACATGTAGTGGAAACGTCCATTCCATACGTGTGTGTGTGTGTGTGTGTGTGTGTGTGTGTGTGTATATATATATATATATATAGATATATTTCTGAGGCTTGTGGAATCTGCTTAGATCACATGCTGTGCATAGGCCGACATCTAGTGGAAGCTGCGGAGTATTACAGTTTGTTTTTCGAAACTCGAAAATGGGCGTCGACACAGGGCGTGCCAGTAATACTATCCCTAGTGTGACGTCCACTGTACCCAAGATCCCTCACGCGTCTAGGATCCTCAGATTGTTTTTTTCCGCCATACTGGTCGGAAGCATTTCACGGAGTCCCCTGACCTTAGCCATACTTTTGCTAAAATATTGATTAATTGACCCATCCCCATCCCAACGTCGAACTTCGACACTCTACGACGGCTGGAGAAGAAATCGACCGTGGCTGCTGCACGACGGATTTGGGCCTCGGAAGGCCTCTGGCCTCGGCCCTGCAAGTAGGGACAGTGGGGGGTTGGACAAACTCTACACTCTTGGTATATAGGTACACCTTATACATTTCCTACACTTAACAGCCCGCTGCCTCAAGGTGCATATGGTGGGTACCCCTTCTCAATTCTGCCCCAAGTGCAATCGCAAATACCCCTGGGTCGACAGGCACGCCACGTGCAATCTCTGCTTGCCGAGGGACCACCCCGAAGCGAACTGCAGAGCGTGTAGTAGGTTTAAACCTAAGACACTGACCGTTCGACGAAACGTTGGGCCCACCACACCAGGCAGGCGGCCATGGCAGCGGAGGGCACCGGCAGCGACGCCGTGCTTTCGGATGGCGAGGGCATTACGGCATCGAAAGACAGCCGAGCGCACCTCGGAAGGTCGTCCGACAGGGCGGCTATGGGGAAGACCCCCGGCGACACAGACGCTTCACACACCACCCACACTAAACACACGAAGTCCAACCGAGACTCGACGACGTCAAGTGCTCGGAAAGCGGCACAAACAGAACGGTCCGAATCGATGTCCTCTGGGCGTTCGAGATCGCCGCGTGACTCCAGGCAATCATCCACTCTTGCCAAGAGTGCCTCGCTCCCTAGGCTAACAGAAGTTCGATCGTCGGAAGGCGAAGACGACTTCCACCCCAAGGCCGCACTCCAGGAGTCGGAGCCCTCAGACAAGGCCCCACGTTCGAAGGACAGGGACTCTACCCCCGATCCTCGACGCCAGACGTCGAAAACCTCCGGAGCCGCAAAGGGACAGGGAAAACACTTTTTCCACTCACGGGGAGGGGGGAAAACCGCAAAAGAAGCAGCCTCTGCACTCTTCCACACCTGTGAAACACTCCACTCCTCCTAAACAGGCAGACAAGACCAGGTCTGCTGATATTTCAAAGAGCAGCAAATCTACTCTAGAAAAATCTCAAACTTTCTGAGAGTCATTCCCAGTTCCAAAAAATGGTCCAGTGATGACCTAGATAGGGTCATGTCAAGGATGTCTTCTTTGGCAGACTTTTACGATAAAAATCCAGACCATTTCCTTGCATATGATCCACAAGGGGCTACACCCTCGGGCTCTAATGATCCTATCCCCCCCCCCCCGCCCGAGTAAGAAGTCCCGGTTTGAGACACCGATTAGGTCTACAGACCCCTTCGAGGTACAACCATACTCACGGCCATACTCACTGTATCAAGGAGAGACTTCCTTTGGTGAGGACCAAGATTTTGGCATGGTAGAACAGCAAACAGGGACGGGCTACTATGGGGACGATGAGGACCAAGAAGAGGAAGACCCTGAAACCTACAGAGTAGATTCCCCGGTAGAAAAGGAAGCCCCGGTTACCGACTCCCCTGTCGATAACCATAACCAACCCCTCCTGAACGAGGTTCTCGCACGTGCAGCAGAACATTTCCATATTGACACCCACGGTGTACAGGAGGAGAGGGACTTCGCAGAGGAGTTAATGGGAGAAAGGAGGCCTGTTGCCCAGACCATCCCTATCCTTAAGTCTATTCAGCGAAGAATAGACCCGTCCCTGGTGAACCCGAACCTCACCAGAGCAGTCAATCCCAGAGTTGAAAAACTTTTCAGGGCAGCCCAGTCTGACCCTCTCTATATAAGAGGTCATCTGAAGCCAGACTCCCTAGTTGTCACTAACACTCGTAAGAGGGCTGGAACACCCTTGTCATCGTCCGAAGCTCCTCCATACAAGGAGAGCAAAAAAACCATATGGTTTCGGCAGGAAAGTTGCCTCAACGTCCGCCTATCAGGCAAGGATTGCAAACTCCACCACCCTGTTGGCCAGCTACAACTGCCATCAGTGGGAAGAAGTCGCGGCACTCATAGCCTCGGCACCAGAACCCTTAAAGGGCCAGTTAGCTCGGATTTCCACAGAGGGTAGAGCCGTGTCTGGTTGCATTTTAAAAGCAACCTTTGACGCTGCGGACAACGCAGGCAGATTGATAGCAGAAGGTACTGTTATCAAGAGACATGCGTGGTTACGGCAGTCTGGTTTTAAGGCAGAAACCCAGGCATCATTGTTGGACAAACCGGTGGAAGCCGATCTGTTTGGTAAGGCGGTCGAGGACGCACTGAAGAATGCCAAGGACGAATACAAGACACTCAAATCCCTTGGCCAGTTAACCAATAAACCCCCCTAACTAGAGAGGGAATAGTAATTTTCGTCGCCCACGCGGCCAAAATTCCCAGAGAGGATCTAACTATTCCCAGGGGCAGGGTACACAGTGGAACAGCCAACGGTCTACCCAGGGTTACGGCAGGAGTAATGGGAGAGGACGTGGTAAAGGCAGAGGCAGCCCCAGCAAAGGAGGCAGCACGCCTCCACCAAAGCAGTGACGCTCAGTTCAGGGTCCCTTCTCACGCAACCCCAGTAGGGGGACGCATTTCCAACTTCACCCAGGCTTGGGAAGGGATCACATCAGACAGATGGGTGCTCTCAACAGTATCCATAGGGTACTGTATAGAACCACTGCAGCGTCCCCGGAACCATCCTCCATGACAAAGCGTACACTCTTTAGAACATCAGAAGATTCTCCTCGAGGAGATCGCCATTCTGCTAGCAAAGGACGCAATAGAACTCGTCCCGGGACACCAGGTAAACAAGGGTATTTATTCAACTTACTTCCTTGTGCCAAAAAAAGATTTGACAATGCGCCCAGTATTGGATTTACGGCCTGCCAACACGTATGTCAAGCCCCAAAAGTTTCGTATGACTACGCTACAAGAGGTAATACCCCTCCTAAAAAAGGGGATTACATGGCAACCTTGGAAATGAAAGATGCCTATTTTCATATTTCCATGTTCCCAGCGCACAGAAGGTGCTTCAAGGTGGACAGTCGGCACTACTAATTCAAGGTACTGCCCTTCGGGATAGCTTCGGCACCAAGGGTATTCACCAAGGTACTGGCGGTGGCGGCTGCACACCTACGCAGGGAAGCAATCCCGGTGTACCCTTATCTGGACGACTGGCTCATAACGGGGGAAACCCCAGTAATTTGCAGGACAAACATTCAAAGGACTATCGACCTCCTCCACGAATTAGGCTTCTCAATCAACGAGAAAAAGTCAAGCCTGGTGCCAAGCACCTCCAAACAATTCCTAGGAGCAATCCTAGATACTCAAGAGGGGTTTACCTTTCCTTCAGAGGAAAGAATTCGGAATATACTACTGCAAATTCCGCAATATCAGTCCGGTCACCAAATAACGGTACGCAAAGCAATGCATTTACTGGGCATGATGGCGTCATGTATTTACCTGGTCCCCCACACACGCCTGCGTCCCATGCAGGAATGGTTGGCGAAACAGTGGTCTCGGGCAAGTGGTTAGTGGGACGATCTAGTGGGCGTTTCGCCAACACTAGTACAAAGCCTTCACTGGTGGACAAGAGAGAATCTTGCACAGGGAAAACCCTTTTACGATCCCGAAGTACAGGCAGTAGTCACAACCGATGCATGTCTGATGGGGTGGGGAGCTCACCATCTCCACCACACAGCTCAGGGTCTCTGGTCTCCCTCAGTGGCCAAGAACCACATCAACCTGCTAGAGCTTCTGGCAGTATTCAGAGCGCTTCAAGCGTTCGGGCCCCACCTACTAAACCTGTCAGTGCAAATCCGGACGGACAGCACAACAGCCATGTTCTACCTGAACAAGCAAGGAGGGACTCGTTCGCCAAATCTGTCCAAGCTTGCCCAGAAAATCTGGATATGGGCACTCAGATGGAACATCTTCCTGTCATCACAAAATGTTCCAGGGGAGCTCAATTCCCTAGCGGATGCTCTGAGCAGAGACTCCCTCCCAGAGGAACACGAATGGGTTCTACACAGAGGTCGTAGAAGAGATCTTCTCTGTGGGGTTTCCCCACTATAGACTTATTCGCCACAAGCGAAAACGGACAATGCTCAGGATTTGCATCCAGGTTCCTCCAACCAGACTCCCAGGGTAACGCCCTGTGGATGAACTGGTCAGGGATGTTTGCGTATGCTTTTCCACCAACTCCTCATCAGGAAGGTGGTGAACAAGATGAACAGAGTCGATGACGCTCGTCCTAGTTGCTCCCATGTGGGCAAGACAACCGTGGTTCCCACACCTACGCAGGATGGCGGTGTGCGAGCCCATCAAACTTCCAGCCTGGTACAACCTACTGTCCCAGCACCAAGGTCAAACAGTGCATCAGCAACCCAACTCAATGAACCTGGCAGCATGGCTCCTGAGGTCATAGAGTTTGGACTTCTCAATTTACCACAGAGGTGTATGGACATCCTAAAGGAATCTAGGAAACCAAACACAAGGCACTGTTACTTTGACAAGTGGAAGAGATTTGTTATCTGGTGCCTAGACAAATCAACCCAGTTGATTGCACTCCTTCCACTATTGTTACATACATGCTCCACCTGCTAGATGCAGGATTGGTTTTTAACTCACTGAAAGTACACCTGGCAGCCCTGTCGGCATACACCACTTCCCTTAACAAGGTCTTGTGGTGGAAAGTACCAGTAGTTAAAGCCTTCATGGAAGGAGTAAAGAGACTTCACCCTCCTATTT
Organism: Ambystoma mexicanum; assembly: GCF_040938575.1. Classification (NCBI taxonomy): domain Eukaryota; kingdom Metazoa; phylum Chordata; class Amphibia; order Caudata; family Ambystomatidae; genus Ambystoma; species Ambystoma mexicanum. The sequence goes on along the minus strand of NC_090926.1, from coordinate 335,078,326 downwards.
CGAACCCACCACCAGGATGGGACCTTAATGTGGTGCTAAGCTCATGGGCCCCCCTTTCGAGCCCATGCATAAAAGCAGTCTCAAACACCTGACTTATAAAACAGCCTTCTTAGTAGCTATTACTTCTATAAGAAGGGTCAGTGAAATTCAGGCTCTGTCAGTGCAGGATCCCTTCTTTACTGTCCATAAAGACAAACTGGTTTTACGCACACACCCTAGGTTCTCACCTAAGTTTATATCTAAATTCCACGTAAACCAGTCCATCGAGCTTCCGGCTTTCTTCCAGGACCCTCAAAGCTCGGCTGAGGTGAAACTACACACCCTAGATGTGCGTAGGGCGGTCCTCTACTATGTAAATAAAGCAGACCGCTAAGGAAAACAGATCAACTGTTTGTCTCCGTATCTACAGGCAGAGAGGGGGATCGCGTCTCTAAAGGTACCATCTCAAAGTGGATTATTAACTGTATCCAGCTGTGTTCTCTGAAAGAACTCTGCCTTTCACGCCAAGAGCCCACTCTACTAGAGGCATTGGGGCCACTCTGGCTTTCATTGCAAATGGACCCCTTGACACCATTTGCAAAGCAGCTACTTGGAGCTCAATTCACACTTTTACTCAGCATTACTGCATTGACACCCATTCCAAGGCAGATACACAAGTGGGACAAGCGGTTCTAAGACACTGCTCATGACCCTTCTCACATCCACCTCCTTCAGGTACTGCTCGCTAATCTATGCACAGCATGTGATCTAAGCAGATTCCACAAGCCTCAAAAGGGATACATTACTCACCCTAATCGTATTTCTGATGCTTGTATCTGCTTAGATTCACATGCGACCCACCCTTCCTCCCCTCTGAGAGAAGGCGCATGGTTGCTTGTAGTCTTACCGATCTATCTATCTGCTTGGATTTTCTGTACTCGCGCTACTCCTCATGCCAGCTCATGTCAGAAAAAATACAATCTGAGGATCCTAGACGCGTGAGGGATCTTGGGTACAGTGGACGTCAAACTAGGGATAGTATTACTGGCCCTGTGTCGACGCCCATTTTCGAGTTTCGAAAAACAAACTGTAATACTCCGCAGCTTCCAACAGATGGCCTATGCACAGCATGTGAATCTAAGCAGATACAAGCATCAGAAATACGATTACGGTGAGATATAGATATATATATATATATATATATATATATATATAGATGGATATATATAGAGATAGATATAGATATACAGAGGCTAGAGAATGCAGATATTCTATAAGGCAGAAAGGATGAAGATGTCAAGCTGTTTTACATGTGTACATATGCAAAGAAATGCAAGTAGACCAAGTATTCTTGAGGGCTAGATTTATATAAATCTTCATCTTGCCTTCTAGAATATCTGCATTCTCTAGCCTCTGCATCTCTTCTATGTACGTAGGCTCGGCTCTGAGACATCACCATTCGTCTTGGACATTCATTTGCTGTAATTCTTCCGGGATTTCATTCAAATGGCCATCGTACTGTCTCGTATGCAGGTATGGTTTCTCAATGGGAACCTTGCTTCCTGGATTCTCCTTTATCAGTTTTTTCACTGGTACCGCACGTGTCTCACTCCGGTTCCCAACATATAGGCAAGATGGGTGAGGTGATTGAGGTGGGAGTACGTCGCTCCTTCTCTACACCTTCATAGATTGTCCCATCAGCAGAGACATGTTCACAAAAAGTGCCATGTATTGTTTCAAGACAGCCTTTTAAATGGGCATAAAAAGTCAATTGTGCTTTTGGGATATGATTGAACAGATGCTGATTGCATTATATGGTGCTTTTTATAGAACCTGGAGGTATAAACCTGCTACAATCTTGTAACACACGGATCAGGGTTGAAAGCTTGAGGGAGAAAAGACCGAAGATATTTCTTCAGAAATGACCTTTGGTGTTTTCTCCCCTGAAAATGTCTGACTTGGCTCACACCTCCACCCTCCTACTTACCTTCCTGCCGACTCGCTGTGTCCCTGCGATGCCTCTTCCCTTTTACATCGTGATCGTGAACCTGCGCCGCAGGGTCCTTTCCCTTTGTCAGGGAAAGCCAAAATTCGGCCAAATCATGCATTCAGGCTTTTTAACTGTCATTTTGGACGATTCCAACACGCAGCATGAACCTGAATTAACGGCAGCCTAATGCTGCTACACATCAATCCTCAGTGCGCATAAAAATAAATATTCCTCATTTTGTTCTGTTAATGTGGCGCTGACCCCTTCCATGCAGCTTTGTCACATGATCTGATGCCTGATAATCTCTGTTTCTGTCCCTCAACCTGTCAACCAATAAAGCCAACACTTTTTGTTCCTAAAGAGCCTTCCATGCTGTTAGGGAGAAATCTCACTTATGGCTAATTTCCCTTACCTATAGAGTCCCCCAGCAGCTTTGCTGGATTTGAAGGGTTTATTTATTTTTACCTGCTAAGAGTGAGACTCTTTTTCCCACTCTTAGGTATCTTTGTGTGTTCTAGGCTAGTTTTGTGTTTAATGCCTATGGGATCTTTTCTCTCGCCCATAGGGACCATCTTTATGCACATGTGTTACACAGCACCCTCTGTGTCGTAGCGACCCCCCCCCCCCCCAAACATAGACTCCATTCCCTGGGACTGACTACTGTCTCCCAGGGCATGTAAAGTCCCCATTGACTTTACTAGTCCATCTCTATGAACTAAACCAGTACACCCCATCTTTATATGGAAGTACTGGAAGGGGTTAATAGTTTTTTCCCTATGTTAATTTTCGAGAGGGTACCTTAAAGTCCCCCTCTACAAAGTTTCTGGCTGGTGGCAGTGGTTACTACCTTTTTTCTATTCGACCGCAAATATTTTCCTATGGGATTTTTCCATTGTTCGAGGCAAATATTTTTACTGACAGCCTCTAACATACTGCCGGTTAATTTTTATTATGAACTTTACTCCAGTAGGTTTTATTTGCCAGAACTTTGATATAACTTCTTTCTCGAGTCTTACTCTATATTTCTAACCCAGGTCGGGGATCCTTTGTTCGCTCTTTTTGCAGGCTTCTACCCAGAAGCCCTCCTTTCGGCGTCTGAGTCTGGGGTGGGTCTGTTTGGGAGGGGGAGTAGAACCCCTGGACAGAATTGCCACAGCAACTCGGGTTGCTCTCAAACCTGATAGGCTGAAGGGTCTCCCGCCAAGACGACCACTCCACTGTGAGTGACAGCTAGGCTATATGAATGGGTCTCTTTCTGCATAAAAGCAGGGTCCTGAGGACTGGAAGAGCAAGACGTCGCCACTGGAACTAAGGGTAGAGAAGCCAGAGACCTCTTCACCATCTATACCACCGGCGAAGCCCTGCCGGATCGTCTCACCACTTTTCTTCCACACGACGAGAGGAGATCTTTAGCGAAAGAGCCTCCTTCCCTTTAGCTGGTGGAGGTCAACCAGTTCACCTATTGCTTCCTCGGACCTGCCTTGGTCGAATCCACAGTGCCCAGCACTTGGAGACCGGATAGCCAGGCAGCTATCGACCTGGACCGCGATTAAAGGAGCGTACCTTTTAAACTTCATTTGGCAGCACTACGGCTGGTTTCATCCCTGGGTAGTGCAGCGACTCGAACCTTACACAACGAGAGCCTCTTCCTCTGTTGGACCCCTCAACCTGCAGGAACTACCAGGAACAACCGCCACCGCAGGAGCCACTTCATGTTTAAGGTACATTGTTCTGCCAAGCTGCCCTTTTTCCGTGGTAGCCCTGAAGGTGTTTTAAATCCTTTAACTACTTATGGGGTCGGCCGCCCTCTCTTAACCTAGTCTTTCGCCTCGCATCTATCTCTTCAATATTTTTCTATTAAAGACTTGACTGCAGCTACAAGAACATTTTTGCTCCTAAGCCCTTGGCTCTGTACCACTGACTCTGGCTCAGACCTATTGACTCTGGCTGATTTGTTAGATCTGCTCTCACTAGATTGGTTTTCAATGAGAAATATGTGGATGCACCTAAATCTTCTAAACTCCTCTTCCTTCCTACTGTTAACTTGTGGAGTGCCATTTTGCTCAGTTTTCATTCACTTAACTTTTGGCTAAGTGTTACTGTGCATTACTTGTTCACAAAACTTCAGGGAAGTGTTGCTAGGGGGTGTCTGAAGATATTTCGGTTTAACTTGTGCTTTCCCTCCCTTTTGTTAAATTGTTTTCACTGTGCCGTTTTGCTCAGTTTTCACTCTACCGCAAACTTGTCCACAATTGAATAGGGAGTTGTATATTATTAACTGTGATCTATGTGTTGACTTAGAAGTGTATAAAATAAATATATATTCTCTTTTCTTAATACACCGCTTTGGTCTGTTTCCTTGCTCCATAGTACTGTACTACCTATTGTGTCAACCCTGAATACTGCTCATGTCCCTCTTGAGATAAGTCTGACTGCTCAGCCACAGCTACTAACTAAATCTTTGTGCTACAGACTGATGCCAAAGGGGATTTATTGCTCTCACCTGTAGTGCTCCCTAAGGGAACTGCCCTGGATTCTGCCTACATGCACAGAAGACTTCAGGCTGGCCTTGGAGTGCTGGGGGGGGGGAGGGGTGTTGGGTTTGGGGGGTGGACTGGGGAATAGCACGAGACCCAGCTTTGGGAGCAGCTTCTGGATACTGCCTGACTCTCTCTCTCTCCCCGGCTATACCTAGCCCACCTAAAGCCCTGCAGTTGATTTTTGTAATTGGAAACCGTTTTACTTGCAGACTGTATTTGGTGTACACCTTCCTTGCCCTGGGTGTTCGTCCTGCTCTCTGGGATGGGGTGTCTTATCCATTGCTGGGGCAAACTCTTGGTAGCCCGGCTGCAGAGGGTCCTACATTGGTCTCATGTGGAACATTGACCCAGGGGTGTTGGTAGGTCTGGATAAGTTCCGGGCCACGCTAATGTCGCAGACTGTCGGGACTTGGGGCTAGATGGCCTTTTGGTTGTAGCCCCTGAGCTTCTTATAATTGGTTATAACGGGTTTCTAAGCGCGGACCCTGGATTCAGTCCTGTGCTGCTCTGCATACGCTTGCTTTCAAGACCAGCGCTTTGCCTCTGAGCTATATTACATGTGCTATGGGGGGGGGGGCTACAATCAAAGGTCTGGGGGCTATAACCCACATTGTCTTTCCCCCACCAGCGATTTTTATTGATTTCCCCTTGCATTGACCCATGTTTGCAGTGAACTTTGTCCTGTGGGCACCAGAAAATCTGGCCTAAATTCCCAAATTAAAATGTTTGCAATTCTTGTCTTCATTGAAGCTGGGTTATATTTCTGGGACTATTGGTGGTCTTGCACATTGGACTGCCGCTGTGCACTCCCGTTGCACTTTATCTATAGTGGCCCACGGGCTGCCCTGACTTGTTTGACTCTTCCCGTCCTGTTGCGGTTACGTTTCATAACCCTGGTAACACGACGTACTTGTGACCTTGCCTTTAAACTGTCCTATTGTCCTTGCGTTTCAGCACTTCGTCGTCGTGGGCTAATTGCAGCTCGTCTTATAGTGAAAGGGAGCCTTCACGCCATCTACGCATGAGTCGGACTTCTACTCCACAACAAATGGCCTGTACAATACAAAGCGCAGGTGTTTGCAAAGGCACTGCCACACCAACACTGGCATGCCGAAAGAAAGCATGTCGGACAGAGTTGTGATTTGGCCTGGAGAGCTTTGTCTGTGTAGCCCTCGATTTGATGAATTGGGGAACCTACTTGTAGCAGGAGGGCGCCTTAAGAGACTTCTGTGATCTGCTCTGCCTCATGCGCCACTTCTCATTCCCAGCAGTGAAAGCCATTATCCGAGCCCAGGCACTGGCCTCATTGGGTCTCCGTGCAGTGACGGGAACCTGTCTGAATTGTTTGCAGGGCAATGATGTTCGCTGTCCAAACAGACTTTTATTAGAAGTCCTGCAATCCCATTTCGACCCCATTGCATTTGCTGGCTGTAGATCTGCCGCAGCTCTCCTTGTGCCAAAGCACCACCAATTCCCCTCAGGCTTGCCTCATAACTTCAGGTACTGCACCCACATGGGTGGCACACTCGCCAACACACGAATGGGCCTGCTTAGAGACGCAGCATAGGTAGGGCCGCCTTAGTGACCTTCGATAATGACCGGGAGGGCAGAGCTGGGACTGGTGCTAGTTTCCCTCACTAATGAACATTGACGAACGTGAGTCTCACAAATCAACTGGTACATGATGGGCATGGTCTGTCCAAGCTTCTCGTACAAACTGGGCAGGTTCAGGGCCTGCCAAGATGTCCTCACAAATGGACATTGGGCATGGCCATGCTGTTGGGGAGGGGGGGGGGGTGTTCTGTTTCGGAAATTGAGCTCTGCTAATCTAAGCCCATTCTCTTAAATGCTCCGTACCGACACAGTAGTTCATTGACCAGACCAAGGCCGCCCCCCCCCCCGCCCCTCCCGCCCCTCAGTTGCACAGAGCAGGTTCAAGGGTCACATGAACATTATGGACAGCTGCTGGAACAAGTTCCTGCAGGCGGAGGTGGTTGTCGCCTACACTGGTTTCCAAACCTAATTGCATGCCTTCGTCTGGTGGCATGCAACTCTTCTAGTGTGTGGCGTGATGACTGCTAAGAGCAGACAATTCGACAGCAACAACAAATCTATATCACACTGGCTCTGTCCAGGGTCCAGCCATGGCAGGACTGATGCGTGGTAGTGACTGGTATGATGATCTCCACCTCCCATGTGAAACACTGGCCAGAATGCTAACTGTTTCTTCCATCAGAGGAAGGCCAACACCGTCTCCCCAGGGCACAGGAATCTCACCCAGGAGATCTCCTGGGATCATGTGCCCCAAAGGCAGTAATGGCAGAACAAAGCCACTGTCGGTGTGCTGCCCACTGAGTCCCTTTGGAATCTGAAGCATGGGAAGGGGTAGAGTTGAAGTAGCCGGGAGGGAGAGGTGGGCTGTGCGAGAGGGGGGGGTTGGATGGGGGGGTTTACACCATATTTGTGTTAGTGGTTGCTACCTCTTGTCAGCTCGGGCCCCCCCCCCCCCCCCTTCAGGAAAAGCACTCTAGGCATGATGTCGGAAGACAAAGGGCATTTGGTAAAAGCCTGGATTTGAACCTTTTAAAGGCAAAATGTCCTCAAACAACCTTGCTACCCTGCTTCAAGGGGAGGGGTAAATCCTCTCCTTTTGGACTCTGAAAGGGGAATCGTCTGGAATTCTGCTGGATAGTCTGTTTCAATGTCTAGGAGAGCTTTCCACCATCCCTCTCCAGGAAATGGTGGACCAAGGACGCTCTGCTAGCTGTGTACTTGGAGCCAGGATCGGGGACCCTGCACATAAAGCACTCCCTGTAGGTGTCAGGCCATTTGCTGGATTGAAGAAGGGACCTTGGCTTGTCCCACCCCTCCCGCCCCCTTCTCCAGGAAATTGTATCAATGAAGCAGAACTTCCCAGTGCCCACCAAGACAAGCTTGCATTTGGGCTAATTCCATACCCACAATGCTTTGCTGATGTGGCTCTGAACTGGAGGTGAACTTTCAGAGATGGCTACATGGTGGCGTTATGGAATTGTGTCTTGGCTGAAATTGATTCTCCTATATTTGACCCTCTTGTCAAAATGTCCTGCCAGGCCTGTTTTACCTTCCAGCTAGACAAAAGTGCCATCCAGAGGCGGGATGGCTTCCACTGCGTTTGTAGGGTGGGGGGGGATAGAGGGACGTGTGCTTGGTGAGCACTGTGGTCTGTACTGTGCCCACTCGTGCATTAAAGATGCATATTCTGTTTTGCAATTCGTATCCGAAAAGAGAATGTTTGGTGCCCTAGTCCCCACCCCCCGTTGTGGCTAGTGCCCTGCGTTGGATGTCTGGTGCTTGGATTAAGTGGCATCCTAACCACCACACCGCCTCTTCTGGCACCTGTAGCACTCCTGGTGCATCCTCACTTGCACATGCAAGTAACATCCACATCCATGTTTGAGGCGTGGGGCGGGCAATGAGGGAGGTGCAAGGAAACTTCAAGCATGGAAAGCAACGGAGCGCTCAAGTGGGTGGCGCAACTGCTACTAGAAGTACAACTCCTGCATGGCCTGGTTTCATGTAATAGTGTGGCACTTCCACGGTGCGGACGCGGGCTTGAGTTCCCTAATTCTTTGGCCCATCTATGCAGCATGTTCTGCTGCCCTAGAAGCCCATGTGTCCCAGGGCACAGCAAGCCTTTTGAACACTGCAGCTACTCATCATACCTCCTTGGCTTTTCTGTCTCTTCGTGGGTGCCAGCATGCATGGAGTCCAATTAGAGACCCAATTAAACGTTACTTGCCTATATCATGCCTGCTTCACCAGAATACCCTCTTTATATACGTTGGTTTTCTGAGGGGGCAACGCTAGTCATCCATTCCGAAAGGCCTGATTGGTCCAACTACGACTGAAAATTGGTGGACTGGTTTAAGATCAACATGTCTACACTGTTATCTTTACCGATTTACACACTGCATTGTGGCCGCTAGTCAATGATTCCATACATTGGCACGTGTGGTCGGCACGTGTGCTTTTTGGGGACTGCGACCAACGGACCCTCCCCTGTCGTGTCCCCCAAAGTGAAGGTGGTGCAATGGATGCACAGAGACTTCACTCTGAGGCAATTGAAGGCATTAAAAAAGTGAAACTCACTCCGCTGGCTGCACAGGAGGTATGCATAAGGAAGCGGCAGGGTGGTGACACCAGATGGTGGTAGCGAAAGGTGGGGGGAGGGGAGGACTGCCTCAATCGCCCAGAGCTGTGAAGCAAGCTTTTATAGATCCAGCAGAAGTCCAGCTCCTATGATAAACCTAAAGCAATGGTCCACGCTCAACCACTGAAATTGGACTTTTTGCCACTTTATGCCACTCTCATTGCTCCAGGGCCATAGCACTTGTGTTTGACTTGCTGAAGCCAATGATTCAATGAATGAATGAATGAATGAATGAATGATGCAATGAGCGTCTTTGACACGACTGCTCCCACCTGTAGCAGGAAGTGGGCATTCTGCATTGCATATTCTCATCAGGCAGGTGAGACTCCTGACCCAGGTTCACATTGCATCACTATTCCTGAAGCACATGGCCCTTCCATTCAACTTTTGAAATTAATCTAGGATACTGACTTGCGGTGTTGAGGGAAGTGACCCACCCGGCCCACCCACCCAGTACAGATTAAAGTGCAAACACTAACATTTGGGGAGCACAGGGGGGAGGTGGGTACACACAAAGGAGGGGGTGAACACTCTCTGTAGGCATTAGAAGCTATAGAAGGTATGCAAACGTAATCTTAGACAAATGGCAGCCCTCCTAGAATGTAGACCAGAGCACAACAAATGGTATTAGGTGCTTGAATATTGGTCCCTCATGAGCGCAAACTCCCCCACCCCAGCCAGGCCCCACACAGCCCATGAACTCTCATTGTTCCAAACACTTACAGGCCCTTGCACTCAGGAAGGAATGCAGCCTACAAGTTCATGAGAAGGGAGCAGCACCCCTCTTGGCAGTACCATCTCGTGGTCCTGATATTTGATCGATGTCTGCCCCTTTTCACATTGGGTGGAGGCGGATCCTTGTGCACTTCCGGATGCCAAATGCGCAGCAACAGTTCTGGTCTGCTTGTTACTCTTCCCCTCCACCCCCATCCCTCCGAAGGGGTGTGCGGTGTGTTAAGGTCGGATAATGGCACACACTTCTTCAATTAATTGTTCAAGGAGATTACTACACTGCTTGGCATCAGTTGTGTATGATTATCACTGCAAGCCAACTTGTTGAAAGAATCAATGGACTGCTAAAAGGTAAACTGTCTAAGCTTTGCACCATCTTAAGAAAAATTGGGTGCATTGCCTACCCTTGACCCTGTTCAGTTTGCTCACATAGCCCAGCAAGGACCACCATTTATCGGCCCGTGAGGTGGTGGCTGTCCATCACATGTACACCTCAGCTATCTCCCATAAGAGCGTCTTGACGGTGACAGGGCAGTAGCGGTTCTAGGCGACGTAATTGACAACTGAACAGGCACCTTTGTATTTCCGGACAGATCGCACCACCACAAGTGCTCCCCAGCTGACCCATGACAGATTTTCCCACCCCCTCATCTGCTGCTGCCAGATTTGTCTACGTTCATTCCTATGTCCGCAACAACCCCAGGTTCAACCGTCCATTCGAGGTGGTCTACCACTCATCTGATACTGGATCCACTAGGCCCCTCCAGACGCTGCACAGGCACTATTGGCGGTGGGCTTCTACCTCGCTTCCTTTTCCTACCGCCATACCTCAAAGTTCTGCACACTCCAAAGCTGCTCCAACCCTTAGAATACCAGGTGCTCGCTTGCACGTGCCTTATCTCCCTTGTGCATAAACTTTCCCTTTCCGATTCGGCAGCATGGAACCAGCACCGCCGGGTAACTCCATATATGAACAAATGACTCCAGGACAGTCAAAACCAGCAAATCCAAATCCACTCGATACACGTTTGATATTGGGTTTAGATGTTTGTATTCATGTGTGCTATGTATCGTGTAGCAATTGTATTCGCCATTTCAATGGTTGGAATGGGAATTTAGTGAGCATTTTTATATTGGGTTACAATTTGCTCCTGAACATCCGTGAGGACCTGCTCTCGAACCTCGATTCCAACACTCTGTGTGTTCTCATTCTACTCGATCTCTCCTCTGCCTTTGACACTGTCAACCATGCCATCCTGCTCAACCGTCTCCGTGATAACCTGGGTATCACTGGTCAGGCTCTGGTGTGGCTGACCTCTTTCCTTTCCAATCGACCCTCCCAGGTCCAACTGGGGTCCTTCCTCTCTGACATCTTTTTCTCCTCCTGTGGTGTTCCCCAGGGATCTAACCTCTCTCCCTGGCTTTTCAACCAGTATCTGGCACTCCTTGCCCTCCGCATCGTTGCCCTCTGCCCCAACTTCCAGTGCTATGCGGACGATACCCAGCTCATTTTCAGGCTACCCTCGGCCTCCTCCTCTCCTTCCCTCATCTCTGACTGTCTGTCCGCTATCCAGGAATGGTGTGCCGCCAATGACCTTTGCCTTAATGCCAGTAAGACTGAGATTCTACTTATCGGCACACCCACTCCCTCCTTCCCTGCAGCTCTCTGGCCGGCCTTTCTTGGCCCCCTTCCTGCTCCTACCTGCAAGGCAAAAAACCTCGGGGTCATCTTCGACTCCACACTCTCCTTCTCTCCTCATTATCAGACGTCTCTAAGAAGTCACACTACCAGCTGCACCTCCTCAGAGGTATTCTTCCCTTCCTCTCCTTCCCCCAGAAGCTCACTGTCTCCCGAGCCCTGGTTCTCTCGAAGCTGGACTACTGTAACAGCCTCTATCTTAATCTGCCTGCCTCCACTCTCCGCCCTCTGCAACTCATCCAGAACAGAACTGCGAGACTTGTCCTTGGCCTCAAGCCCAGGGACCGTATCTCTCCAGGACTAAAATCTCTACACTGGCTCCCAGTGGCTGCGAGGATTAAGTTCAAAACCCTCTGCATTGTCCACAAGGCCTTCTGGGGCCTGGGACCTAAATACCTTCAACTCTCTCTTCCTAAATATCTTCCTTCCCGAGCCCTTCGCTCATCCGTCTCCAACTCCCTCAGGGTCAGCCGCTTCTCGAAGCAACGAGCTGGGGGTAGATCTCTCTCTGCAGCAGGGGCCTCCCTCTGGAACAGCCTTCCTGCTTCCCTGAAACTTTAGGAAAACCACCTCCGGTTCCGGAAGCACCTCCAAAACCTTCCTCTTTGCTTCTGGTTTCTCTCTTCTTCTCCCCTGCTGAACAGCTTTAATTCTTCACTGAAACTGCTCTGAACCTGCAACTGGGCCACTCTCAGTGACCTCGGTCCAGGGCCCAGCCACTCTCCACTTGCACTGCCTCCCTGGCACTGCGGGACTGTCACTGTATCCTTACAGCCCCCCCTTCCCAGCACTTGTTCTGCATCTACCTTGCACTTGCCACCAGCTGGCCTTATTTATTATTTTTTTTTACGCTACTTACCTTGTACTGCACTTCCCCCCCCCCCCTCCCCTTCCCCTTGCACTTTTCCCTTCCCCCCACCCCTGCACTTGCGCGATCTGAATGACACCTGGCCTAGTAGGATCGTTGTCTGTCTTCCCCTTGTTCCCCCCCCCCTGCCTCGTCGCGCCTTGAAACACTTGTGTATAGACGCGTTACAAATGCCATATCACATCATAATCTCCTGCCCTCCCCCTTTTTATATTACCCTCTTACTGTAAATGGTGCCTCGTGTGCAGATTCGGATGAAACCAAACATTCCACAGTGGTAGGAAAGTATGCAGTGCTCCCAGAGCCAGATTCCCAAGCTAATGCATTGCTCCCAAAGTATAACCTTGTGCCCCATGATAAACTCCACCCCCTCCAGCTGGAATATTCCAATGCATTGCTAGATCCTTATATTCAAAATCAAGCATTGCTAGATCCTTATATTCAAAATCAAGCATTGCTAGATCCTTGTTTACCAAATTTACCAACCCTATTGATGTACATAATGCAACTACAATCGTAAACGGATACAAAGGTCTACCCACACACAAGCCTGTAAGCAAAAATATGATGCATCCGTATATAGTGGCCTTGGTTCAGATGCTATAGATGTACGTCACCCTGAACTATCTAACAGTTAATACACTTGTGAGTGTGGTAGGAAGAAATGGAGTGAATGGTAGCTATGCGTGTTCATTGACACTGCATGCGTCTGGGGCACCCACCGGTCCTAGTGCCACAAGACCTACCCACTATAGAGGCACAATGCCTTGTCGATCTTGTGCTATGCAGGCTCAGAGGCACGATGTAGGACTTGCGTGGTGGGTGGAGAACGCCTGAAAAGCAACAAATGCCTAAAGAAACCTATCTAATAACAAATGGCAAGAAACGGTGAGCTGTATGGCAGAAGGCCACCTGGGATACAAAGGGGTTCTGGCAAGAGTGGAAACTGCATGTGTACAATTCTGGCTGAACATATCGCAAAACTAACATGGATTGAAGCCATGGAAAAGCCAGTAAAAAAGTGCACAGAAGAAAAATATGAACCTTGCTTTTACAGAGCTGGATTGATAGCTCTAGGAGCTAATGAACACCAACAAAATAATTCCTGATCTCAAGGGCACGGCGGCAGTGATGGATTACTACTCTGTATGTGGCCAACGGGCGTACTTGCACCTCCCACCAACATGGAGGGGCTATTGTTTGCTGGCCACACTGCACGCCTCATTAAAGAAACGAAACTCCTTACCAGCACCACAGAGGGGAAAAAAGGCGTGAACCTCAAAGGATGAAAATATCAGGCCATCTGTCCCAAGACTCTGCAGCCCTGCTCGGTGAAATACCAGACGAATACCGGCTTTTCAGGAGGGCAGAAACATGTTTGCCTGATTGGCCACTGCTTGCACCCGAGGTAGCATCAATGTAAAATCGCGGCTGATTGTCCGCTGGGGCCTCATTCAGCTAGTAAGACACAGAACAAGGGTTCAAGGTCATAAAGGTGGAACTTCATGCTCTAAGACTAATGACTATGCAGAATAGGTATGTCCTGGACATGCTTACTGCCGTGGGAGGAGGCGTGTGCAAGAAAATTGGTGATTCTTGCTGAACATTCGTGACTCCCGAAGATGCTGAGAATGGCTCACTGTTCACGCATCGAGGCCATGCACATATTGGAAATGCATATTCCCCCAGAACCCCTGGCACAGTTACCCGACCTCAAGCTACAGTGAACACTGGGTTGACCTAGCTGTGCATGTGGGTTGCATTTACATGACTTGTACACCAGAAGAATACACCCAGGCCAGGGCAAGCTTGCGAGAGTTGTGCAGAGCATGGGTCCCAATTTAAGATTCACTGCCATACGATGAAGCCAAAAGACTAGAAGAGGGATGAAGAAATGCTGAAACTAGCTTGTGGGCCCCCAGGGCAAACTATTTGGGAGTTTGTTACTGTAGGAGTAACGGAAGGGGGGAATTGTTGGGGAGGAGACATGGTCTGCTGACACCTGTAAGCAGTACCGAATAAGGTACACACGCTAGACTCATTCAGGGAGCAAGGGGGAGGTGGGTACACACAAAGGGGGGGGGGGGCTGAACGATCTCTGTAATGCATACATGCTTCAAGAGCTATAGAAGATCCTGCCTTAGGAAAAAAGTCAGCCATCCTAGAATGAAGGCCCGAGCACAGCGAATAGTATTGGGTGCTTGAATATCGAGTCCCTCGCATGAGCACAAACACCCCCACCCCGGCCAGGTCCTACACAGCCCATTAACTCATCCATTGTTCCAACACTTGCATGCTCTCGCACACAGGAAAGAATGCGCCCTGCAGGTCATGAGAAGGGAGCAGCATGCGTCATGGCAGTGACAGATGGCACAGCCTCCTGTTTACCCCCCCCCCACCCAACAGTCCCAACACTAGAAATGCAGCTTTGAAATGCTTTCACCCTGAGACCCCCGCATACCATACTACCACCCAAATAAAGACCACCGACCATAAATATTTTACACACCCTGATCTACCACTAACCTCAGAAGGCAAGGCTATCGCGAGCCTCCTGAAATGGGTCACTTGTAACAACTAAATTCTAGCCCAAATGTAAGGTGGAGGACCTTGGGAGTTGCTGAGCTGCCTGAGAATGAGTGAAGCATGGGAGTTAGTGTGACCTCTGCTTTCCTGCAGCCCATTAGTAAGTGTGCCAGGTGTTTGCAACAATGATAAGATAACCGTGCATAATGGATGATGAGTCCAGCAGCACTCGCATGGATGCAAATCGACCAATGGCCTGCCATTCCATATGGAGCAGAGACTATGTGTAGTGCCCATCCAATTGAGATGGTAGACCTGATGACATCACGAGTGATGCTGTCTGTAGTTATAATGTACTGCACATGCCCCTAGAGGGCAGAACGTTCTCGTGCAGCAGAGTCCTTTGCTAATGTTTTTTTCTGTTGTGTGGAAATAAACACTTGGTACCTTTTTGCAAGCGCATATTCGGCCTCCTTCCCTAGCCTTTTTTTTTCTTTCTCTTCTGGTGTAAGCGTTCAGGGTCGTGCCTTCATTAGCTGTCAGAAAAGAATGCCTATAAGAAGGGCCACACTATTCTTGCGTGAGATGGCCAGCACCTCTTAGTGTAATACTCTTCTTGTCCCGTGCAGATGCATGCCTCGATGTTGGTGGTCCTCCACAATGCCACTTTTCTCGAATTGACATGCATGCCTATGCCCTGAGCTGTCTCCACCCTATTTTGAAGGCGTTAACCAGATTTGTAACTAGGTTGATTTTATTTTTTATTTTTTTTTTATTATTATTTTTTTTTTTTAACATCCCTTTTGGACTCCTCCGCTGCCTCGGTTTTTCCTGTGCTGCCTCCCGTTTGCTGGCATTGCCCTTTAATCTTTTCAGGATCTACTGGTTTAAAGTGACACTGAAGCCCGTCTTGCGGAACCTTTTCCTCCGTGGCAAGATGGTGCCTGAATATGAGGACCAGTTTCTTTAACGGAAATGTGAGTTCTGGAGGATCCGTTTTCAAAGGCTGATGTCCTGATGCTTAGTTTTGTTCGAAGTGACCCAGAATTCCCCCCCCTTCCACCAGATCCAACAAACTGTACTATTCAATTAAGCCCATAGATTAGTTTTCTGCCAAAGCAAAGTCCTTCATGTAGCTTTACATAGGCATGATGCCTGCGAGCTTTCGGCGCGTTACAAGCAGGTACATAACATGTGACCGGCCCCTTATAATAATAATAATAATAATAATAATAATTTGGCATTTATATAGCGCTACGAACCCTCAGGTATCTGAGCGCTGCTTATTATTACCCACGGTGTGTGGTGCTCATTTATCGACCTCGGAAGGATGAAACGCTGAGTTTGGCGCTGCCGGGATTCGAACCTGCATTCGCAGTCTCTGCACTGATGTCAAAGCGAGCGCTCTACTCGCTGTGCCACTTACCCAGGCACTTGCCCTCAGAGCTGGGCGCTAGCGAATGGAACCAGGTAGAAATCGTGATCTAGTTCTGTAAATCTGAAGGAGTTTTGGTGTATGGTGCCCTCATCGGCCCAGAGCAGCATTACTGTCATGGAGGGAGTGACCTGCTTGACTTGGCTTAGAAGTTGAGGACTGACAGCAAACTGCTTGCATCCGGTGGCACAGACTAGTCTGAAGAGTGGTCCAACTCGCAGGGAAGCCATTTTATTTTCTGTTGGCGTATACTCCAGGATGGCCACACAAACGATGGACCGTCTTCCTAGGTTACCTATAATGGGTGGTGGGGGGGGCGGGAGTCTGCAGTGTCAAGCAAGAGTGTCGGTGAATATCGCTGAAAGTTTACCTTTACATTAATGTTTCAACCACCACCCATCTGGCGTATCTCGAGTCAAGCCGATGCTCGGCCATGAACATTCCATCAAAGCTGGGTGGTCTGTAGAATAAAGTTGCCTCCACTTTGTCCATATTTGCAAGACCTATTTAAATGGTGTGCAGCAGGCCTTGCATTTTGGTGCCCTTCTGCTAAAATCTTCTAGGCAGGGAAATGCCACTTCACCTTTTACCCTTGCCCACCATTCATCACTGCATCATGGTCACAATTCACCCACCACAGCCAAGTCGTTGCTGTGACCCTTCAGTCTCTGCTTCACACCTACAATGCTAATGCTCCTTTCACTCTTACTTGCTGCCCACTCGGTGGGCAGTTATCCAATCTTGTAGGCTCTGAAACCATGACTGGCTAGGATAATATACATTTAGAATGCCTAGATTTGACTTTGAAATGCTGTGATCGTTCGTCAAGAAGAACGAAGGACTGGGAAGAACGAAGTCAGCCCTCCAATTTTGACATTGCCTTAGTAGGCCATGTCCTACCTGAGTGCTGACCATATCCTCCAACCTAGGGCGCACCGCGCTTTCCGCTTTTTCAGTTACTCGGTAGATTCCATGTGCTAATGTGGAGTAATGCGTCATGATCAACCCTTTCTCACTACTGAAGGGAAGTCTGATGTACCCCACATTTGCAAATGGCCCCTACAATAGACCCCAACGAAGACCATGGTAGTCCCCAAGGAAAGTTCCAGAGGTTGGAAGATGGACCTCAGAAGAAGTTTACAGCCATTGCTATCCATGTGATCACTTTTGTCTTTTAAATGCTGAATCCGAATAGTTTTCCTTAGTTTAGCTCAATTATACAGGGGAGATCCCTGCAGTCGAACACCCCCCCCCCCCCACACTCGTCCCCAATATGGGCCCTACATTATATATTACCCTAACCTGCCCCCACATATTGAGCCGAACTCTGACCTTTTTGGATTCTGTGTCTCGGTGCTTGTATGATCACCACCCAATGAAGGCATTTGGTGACTCTGGGTTCAGACTCTCCTCCCACGTCTAAAAATGGCCAGGAGTGGGTACCCTGATGTCCTACAAAAATTGTATTTTGGTCTGGCAATGCAGTAAAATGCCTTGCACCCTTGGTGAATCTAAGATTGAACACCTCTACCACCAACCTACACCAATTTGGTGGCATAATCTTGGGCTGAAATGGGGTTCCAAGGGCACCTCTGGTACTGGGCTAACTAGGGACAATACAATATACAATACCATACACCTCATAATGGTCAAAGGGGGTGCAATGGTAGGGGGGACTTCAGGCGAAGTCCCTATGGCCACCAAAAAGTTGGGGGGTGTGGAGGGGGGGGGGGCGCAAAAAGCTGAGGGCTCACCAAAATAACAAGTACCTACTGATGGTTGGCTCGGGATTGGTGTGACATTGGCAGCGTAGACTAAGCTATTCATTCCAGTGTTAATAAGGAGGGGGGGGGGTGCATGGTCGTTCTGAATTCCCATAGAAAATCATTGTAGACTCTACCCACCCCTAGTGGGTCTGAAGGTCTTGGGTGATTTTGTGTTTTTCAACTTTTTTTTAAAATTAATCTATACAATTGTTTGGTTTTTGGGCCACAGCCACAAAGATTTTGCTGCGATTACTAATTTTTTCGGCTGGTTGATTTTCACCAGTTGATCTCGGCTTCCTTCGTGGGGCATTCGTTACGAGGGCTCTTATATTTGGTTCTCTTGTGTAAGCTACTGTGAGTGCGTTTTTGGATGTGGCCCCCAAGCTCGACCTGCAGCCGGGGCTGGCATAACGGTATATTGCACACAGATCCCTAGGATTGGTCTTGCTGTGAGATGTGTTTAGTTGGTAATTTTTTGATGGTAATATAAATCAGTGTACCTGATTTTGTCTAATCTAGGTTTGAAGAGTAGAACCCAAGTCTGATCTTTTCTCAAACCATACCCTACCTTGCCTTAAAATGAACCAAAAGGTTGAAGCTTGCCATGAGCTTTGCAGGGGATTGTAGTCTATTTGGGGGTAAAAGAAAAATCCTATCAGCCCCCTATAACCAACCCCTGTAAGGGTGGTAGGGTTCCCCGTGGAGTCAGGCTAGATGAATGGGAGACGATCGGGCCTGGAGGGGTTACCAGACCTCACTATGGCTAAACGCATGGGCTTCTGCAAAAACGTAGAGTGTGAACTGGGGGTGGAGGTGCGCTCATCATCTGGATTGTTGGAATCTGGGTGAAGCTTGGTTCAAGAGTAGCAAGTGGTATAATATTGCACTCAAACAATCACTGGGTGAGTGTAAATGCTTGTAGTTCCCCCTAGTGTAGGAGTTTAGGTTGATCCGAGCTGGGTTGTGCTTTCTATGGGTTTGTGGGGCACAGGGGGATTTTAACGAACTAAGGGCAGTCACATTGTTGCCCATGGAGGTGTGAGTGTTGGGGGATGCACAGCTTCACAAGCTTCGGTGTGGTGTGTAGTAGTAGTGGTGGTAAGTGCAGGTGATGGTGGTTCTGTGCTCCTACTGGGGGTCTGAATCATATTTGCTGTCACTGAGGCACTCTGATTCGCTATAGTCACTTGTGCTGCTATGATTTCTACCCCCTTCCTTTTGCAAAGATTGTAGCCATGAAGTGAATGTGTAAGATTGAGAGGTAGTTGCTTGGTTGTTGGCGATTCCCTTATTAGTCCATTGGGGCATAAGAGAATAGGGCTGTCAACCATAGCATTATTTTGAATGGTGTCCTAGGGCAACCAAGAGGTTAGTATTTAAGATATTCGGAGGATGGCATCGGGTGAGGGGAGGTTCTGGAGAGTTGAATGCTTAGCCTGCAACATGGATTCTGTTTTAGGACCCTGAGCGGAGTCGTCTTTTTCATGTTGGTGAGAATGGTATCCCATATCGACCCTCTATTCCAAGGAGAAGGCTTGTGTGTGGGGATTGTGTCCAGTCGGTAATTGAGTGGGATCCGTAAACCAAATGACTAACCATCTCTGAAGGATATTTGGGATCATCTGTGGTGTTCTTGCCTCTTCCCGTTGCGGGAATTGTGACTGTAGCAGTTCAGGAAGATTTAGGATCTTGCTAGTGATGTGTTAAGTGATGTGAAAATATTAGCTAACCAGCTACAGTCAGGCAAAAGAAGTTACTGAATCGGAGTATTGCGCTTATGAAGAATTGGCAAATGTAATCTGTCTACTCTGCAAGTGGGAGCACTTCACACCTGTGCACATTGAACGTAATCGCTCCCCAAGGTCTGTCCAAAGATGAGTTACCATGGAGTACAGTTGGGCTCTGAAGTTTTACATAGCAGCATTTGGGCACTAGAAATATTTTTAGTTCAGTCCTAGTGCTAAAATCTCAACTTTAATGTTCTGCAGTATCTGCAAATTTAAACTAACGGTCACTTGCCATTTTCCTCACTGGTACATAGCCTTTGGAACACATATGAATGTGCAAAATGGAGGCAGGAGAGTGATAACCTTGTGCCTTGTTGCACAAGTGCACTGAAAGGAAGGCATGTGGCAGGTAACGGAAGCGGTAATGATTCGGCTCATGTGAAGATCTGCAGCAACGCAGTTAAGTAGGAGTCTGTATGCATGGGGAGCGGGGAAATGCAAGCTGGGAAGTGCTTCAGGAGTGGTGGCTGGGTAGAGTTCCTATGATGAGGCTTGTAGGTCATGAAGGTGGGGGCCGAAGTTGGTGAAGGTTTCAAATCCTGATGTAAGAATGTGATTGGTTTCAAAGCGGGCGTGAAAGACCATCTTGAATCGCAATTGGCCTTTAACGAGGTACAGGGGACCATAATGCCCGGTACGGGCCAAGCTGCAGGTCTATAAAGCTATGCGAACACCTCAGTGTTTAAAGTACAATAAATGAGAAACGTGGAAAGTAGAAAAAAAAGATAAAATATCTTTCAATGTTTGCAAATGTAGGGTTGAACTACTTTACAAATTACTAAAAATCTAAACTGTCTAATACAGCTATTTTACCCATATTTACTATGTAGCTGTACCTTTTATCACTAACTGTGAGGTACTTGCGTGTTTCCAGTGCCTACCTAGCGATCTTCTGCAGCCCAAAGTGTCTTTTATGGCTATTTCAATGCAGCCATATAATGCTGGTCGGGGAACGCTGAATAAAGCGTACTGAGGTGCAAAGTGAATGTTTCAAATCCCCACATTTCATACCAATGTGGAATGAAGTTGTGCTGGTGCGCAGGGGGGGGGGGGTGCGGGCCACGCCAGGCATGCTGCAAAGGCAACAAGGCACACGGAACTGAAACAGTTAACTGCTGCCGCCTCGTAGGTAAGCTTTGGTTACATTTTTCCGGGCTGTACCAGTTCGTATAGCCCGCAGATTGACCAATCACGGCCATCAAACACCCTCTAGGGCAGTGGTCTTCAAACTTTTTTGGCCTGGCCCCCCCCCCCTCTGAGCAAAGTTTGGGCAAGCCGGGCCCCCCCCCCCCAAAGTGCCAGATGGACAGTATGTAGAAATCGCTATGAACTTTTGCGTGCCGTCACCGCACCCTACTCCCAATACAGACCCTGGGCTCTCCCCACCCTACTCCCACCACTATCCCAGTGCTGCCGCCCATCCTGCTCCCACCACAGTCCCATAACACAAGCATACACAAATCCATACACATTTAAATAAAAAATAAATCGCCATAAACGTACCTTCTGCAGGGGCCTGCGCGTGGTTGCTAAAATGCCCTGCTCCAGGTTCTGCCTGTATGTCTGAGGAGGCGCAGGAGCACCCCCTTGCACATACATACATACATGCAGTTCCCCAGCCAGCATTTCCAATGAGCTATGCAAGGCTGGCGAAGCAAAACACCCCCAGCGTTGCATGGCTCAGTGATCATGTGCGGCTGGGGAAATGAACTGTCAAAGGCAAACAGTGTTTCCCTTTGACAGTTCAGCCAGCCAAGGCGCACTCCCTCAGATGGAAAAAGCAGCTGAGGGAGTGCTCAGTGTTTCACTGGGCTGGTTCCTCGGCTCCTCCATAATGGGTGAGGTGGCCAGTGGGTGGACGCCCCCCCCACCCATTATGGATGAGCCGGCAGGCTTGTACTGGCCTATAAGGGCAATAGGGCGATGACCGTACCAAAAATGCAAAATGTTAGTGTAGGCCAGTCAAAATGGGCCACTTTTTTGGCCAATGTGGGCCAGTTTGATTTACTTCACTATGCAGCTAGTAGTTTTGACCATTGTTGCTGAATAAATATTCTTTAAATATCACCTTTTTTACATTTGAACAAAAAACAACCCCTTGGGTACTATTCAAACAGTGCTGGCCATTGTTTCATTGGTGCTAAGACCGTTTTATGATCCAGTCTGACCATGTGAGCTGCCCCTTCCCATTTTCTCCAATCTACAAAAAAAGATTTTTTTACATTTCATGCTGGGCTCTGGCGCCCCCCCCCTGTGATGCGGCCGTGCCCCCCTGGGGGGGTGCGCCTCACATTTTGAAGACCTCTGCTCTAGGGTGTTCTAATTGGCAATACGGTTTCAGGGGCAGTTGGCCAGTGTTACCAGGGATGCTGAGGGTCATGAGGCTGAGTAGGCAAGCAAAGACGCCTGGTCCTTTTCCAGCCTTTCTTCATTCAGATGCTATGGCCTATGTAGGCTAGTTCCTTGACCCAGCTAACATCAATCGTGTTAGTTACGCTCAGATGTTTTTATGGGAGACAAAATGGGCACTTGCCCAGGACCCCCACCTTGGAGGGGGGGGCCCACAAAGCTGACTGATCTGAGTAAAATTCCATTGATCACCAGTCCTCAATAGCACACGTCAGGATATTTTATGGGGTGCTTCTGATGATCTAAACCCATTGCTGTTCTGTTTTGACAAGTACATTCTGCCTTGATCAATTTGTCATTTATTGCTTTCTGTGTTCACTGTGGTGTGCAAGTTTGTGTGTTCCTTACGGACCAACTCTGTAGCGTTATTTGCTTCCTGTGGGAATTATGTTGATCATGTGCAATAGGCAACCGTGAAATGCATATTGAGTTCCACAATGGTTCAGAAGTTAGCACCGTGTGTGAAGCATCCATTGCCGAGATGTGTTCATATGCAAAATTAGAATATCACAATCCAGCAAGGCTGGCTGAGCCTTTACTATGTCTCAAGTTTATAAACCTGCCTGCATTGGTTTTGCAGAACAACATCTGCTATTATCAATGTACCTGCACCAGATAACTAACATATAATCCATATGGTGAAGGTCTAGAAATTGGGTCTGTTCAGATAGGGTATTGTAAAACCTAGGCAACCGCCACCAACGTTGGCGTAAACTGTTATTCCAAGTGGTAAGTATTCAAATGGAACAAAAGCGTTCATGCTTGTATCCTGGATTTGCCAGCAGTCGATGCAATGAGTGATCCTGGTCAAATCATCTAAAATATCTTACATTACTGTGCTGTCTTCTGTGAGGTTTGCCTTTTTCCAGGCTGCTGGTATCGTTTAGCCCATTACTTGGCCTTTTTTCTTATGTAGGCCATTTGGGTGGAAGGGTTGGTAGACTGGAGAGAGCGGACCAGATGTTGCGGGCCTCGGGCAAGCATATTTTAAGGTCTGCTTGTTTGACACAAAAAAAGGTTTGCTTTTTGGTAAAAGTCGAAGGTTTTATGCACTTTTATAAAGGAAAATTTCACAAGCCATTGTTTTGGAAATATTTAAAGCTTTAAAAAACAAAAGACAAACCCAGTTAAAATGTGTTAAATCACATTGATTGGCATGTATACTGCCCTTGATGATGGAGAGAATCAAGCTATAACCATTCCCATTTTTCATAACACCCTTCTATAATATTTTGTTTAAACACGGTCATGTTTGGTAATGTGATTTGTATACTTTCCAAGTCCATTTTTATAAACTGAAATTGTTTTAGTTCATGGTAAGAACAGGAAAAGAAAGTGTTCAAATGCAGGGACACATCCCAGCTTCACCCCTTCAGCCCTTAAATGTGTGATCCTGGGCATCTCATTTAATCTTGTATTGTACTTCTAGCCTCTCATTTAATCTTGTATTGTACTTCTAGCCTCTCAATATTGCCACTCTCTAAACCTTTCAAAATTGTCAGCACTTCATACCGTGAGAAGGAAATCACTCTGATCTTCATCAAATACTTATTCATGGTTTCACGAGCTATAGGGTTGCTTCCACTATAATAGTGAGCATATTTATATCGCACACCACAGGCATTTGTCCCTTTTTTATATCTAATGGCAACACTATTTGAAAACCATATCCCACTTCTAATTTATCTGTCTAGATAAAGACCACTTCCTAGTAGCTTCTAATCTGCATCCACTATCCATGCTACGGTATGTGTAGCTTTCTTTTCCTTCCAATTGGCCTCCTCTATCCATGCATTCAGTGAGGCAGCTAATGTGAGTTCTCTGTCTATTATGGGTTACATGTACCTTTTACATACGGTCCTGCATTAATACTACAGGCTGCATACCTTCCTGGATGCTATTGATAACAATGATCCTATATGTACTATAACAGTCACCTCTTTGTAGACTGATAATGTTGGTCTTCAAATGCTACTTGTTTATCATTCTGATTAGGCAAGAATGAAGAGGGTAAGGGGGACTGAAAGGGAGTAAATGTACTTAAAATGCTGCGAGTCAGCACATCCACCTATAGGTTGTGAGCGCGACGGATGGGTTGTGGGGGGGGGGGGCGTAACCAGTATTCTTGATTCCTTTGGTTTGGTGGAGGGGGGGCCCAAGGATGTCCGTGCCAAGGGCCCCAAAAGTGCTTAAAATGGCCCTGGTTACGCTGGACTGATCTTCGTCTGGGGGGAGGGGCATGGATGGGCTCTCCTCCACAATTGCCTGCAAACCATGACCTGCAGAGGATTTTGAAACGTGTTCTTTAAGTTTCAACTAAAAAATGATCTGGGACTGCCAGGGGTTCAGTTTGCTGTTAAAGTGCGATGCACCTAGTTCTCACCTGGGTTGGAACCGAGATTATTTTGCCCAGAATCTCGTGCCTGCTCGATCACTAACGCTTTTTTTCAAACCTTTTAGGGGATGGCGGTCATGGGTACCTGAAGGACTGGATGTGGTGGGCTGGCCTCGTAACAAGTAAGTTCATCCAAAATGCAGCTCCCTACCGTGCACGATTTGCCCACAAACCCCGCAAAGAGCACCCCCCCCCCCGCTTTGTCATTGACCAATGCATGATCTCCCACTTGCCTACAAGGTCTGTCGTATATCCTGCAACGCATGCACTCTAATACTGAATGCAAACTTATGGTTTTCTATTTCAGTGGGAGGCGGTGAGGTGGCCAATTTTGCCGCATATGCGTTTGCACCTGCAACAGTGGTCACTCCCCTGGGAGCCCTGAGTGTGCTGATCAGGTAACCGTGAGTCTGTCTGGTGAGGAGGCTGGAGTGCCCCGAGGGTGGCTGGGGGGGGGCGGCCGGAGGGGAGTATAGGGTGTTTTAGGTAAGGGGTGGGGGATAGAAAAGTAGTATTGTACCGGAGCAAGGAGAATTCCCTTCTGGTAAAGGAGAACTTGCCTGGAGTTGAACTGGGATGTACAGCCCGCATTACCCCACCCCATAGTCCTGGCCATGCTCCAGTCTCTTGATCCAGCCTGGCTAGGTATTGCTTCTTCCGATATAATTGGCAGCACAGTTTAGCATCTGTGCCAGGGGCAAAGCCCATCTGAAGGAAGACGTATCTGCTCTAGTGATGGCCAAGTGTAATTCATGGGCAGAGGCTTGGGCAGGCCATTCTGAAGCCCTGGCCTATGGCATCCTTACTTTATAGGCCAATCCACCTCTGACCCGAGGACGTCCTGCTGGGTTTACATGTCGAGTAGGCTCTGTGTTGCTATTTGCTGAACCCCGCCATTTTCTTCATGCGATGCTGGGGTGTCGGTGTGACCTGGGGACCCCTGCTGATGTTGCTGTTCTCTCCTCTGCAGTGCCATCCTCTCCTCCTACCTGCTGGGGGAGCGGCTGAATCTTTTGGGGAAGCTGGGCTGTATGTTGAGCATCCTGGGAAGCACCGTTATGGTGATCCACGCCCCCGAAGAGGAGGAGGTCACTACCCTCGCAGAAATGACCGCCAAACTCAAGGATGCAGGTGAGCTGGATCTTTGGGGCCAAGTTCCCTGTGCGTGTGGTGTGCTTGGTGCATGTACTAGAGGGGGTGCTGCCATGAATACTCTGCATGTGTGTTAGAGGTAGGGGTGGCGAGGGAGAGGACGAGTTCTGGATTTGCCCTTTGTGCCGTGTGTTGGCCTTCTCTAGTGTTGGCCTTCTCTAGTCGCAAGCTCGCCGCCACAAATGAAAGGAACGCTCGTGGCTTGAGGGTGTTTATCTATTTATATAGTGCTCCGGACCCAGGAGTAAAAGGGCGCTAGTACAAGTTACAAGGCACAGTACATGATAATTAGCAGAATACTTTAACATGGGTTATATACAGCAAGTACAGGCAATGACGGTAAAGAACATCCAGAAGTAACATAAGTGCATGTACAAAATATGCAGAATATAACTAGGTCTGGCTTAAAGGTAGACTTTCAGTCAATAGCCATCCAATGGCAAGTTTCCTGAAAGACTGGAAGGATTTGGCCGACTTGATGTTCTGTGGCAGGGAGTTCCAAAGTTGGGAGGCGAGGACAGTGAAGCTCGAGCCCCCGGCTCTTTTGGAGGTGAATCTGGGCACCGTGAGCCATAAAGTGTTGGAAGATCTAGTAGTTCTGATGGAAGGCTTCATACTGAATTTGTTAGTGAGGTAAGGGGGGGGGGAGACTAAGTAGTTGATGGCTTTATAAATGAGGCAGAGTTTTTAGTTTTAAAAAAAAATAAAATTGTTGTTGAATGGATAGCCATTTGCATGTGATTCTGGTGGCAGAGATATGCTCTTGCCTTGGAATGTTTAGTGCTGCTTGTAGCGCATTGTTTTGAAGGACTTGGAGTTTGCTGATAATAGCTTGGTTGGCCCCTACGTAAAGGCTATTGCAGTAGTCTAACTTAGATTGTATGAGAGCTCTAGCTAACGTAATGCAGCTGTCAGTAGATGGAGCAGGCTCTAATTAATTTTCGTGTATAGGCGGTCGAATTGACTTGTTTAGTGAGGTTGATATTGGCATTGAGATAAAAGCATTTTTGGCGACAGGGATGGTGTTGCCATCAATGATTTTCGAATAGTTGGGGCTCAGTTTTTGTAAGTTATTCGGTGAACCAACAATGAGCAATTCAGTCTTCTCGTCATTCAGGCAGAGGCCATGTGTGGCCATCCATGCCTGAATGACAGAGAAGATTTCATTGATCCTGTTAACATCAGTGTTGTAATTGCCGGAGATGGGAAGGACTGGGTGTCATCCGTGTAGTTTGTGTAGATGACACCCAGACGATTCAGTTTATCAAAGAGCGGCTTTGTAACGATATTATATAGGGTAGGGGAAACACATGAGCCTTGTGAGACACCACAAGTGATGGGGTCTGCTGCTGCCACAGGGGAGAAGACCCTCATGGTTCTGTTGGCCAAGAAGGACTGTATCCATGTGACGGCAGAGGGGGAGAAATGGGCGGCAGAAGAAAGGTGGTTACAGAGTATTTTATGGTCGACCAGGTCAAAGGCTGCTGAGAGGTCTAGGAGGAGTAGGATGGCAGCCTTACCCTTGTCTTTAATGTAGTCAATCTGACTTTTGAGGTCAACAAGGGCAGTTTCTGTTCCATGTTGAGGTCGAAAGCCAGATTGACGCAGACCGAGAAGTTGGTTGGGTCTAAGTAATTCTGAATTTGCAGGTGGGCAACTCTGTCGAGGATTAGCAGGAACGGAACGGTGGTAATGGGCCTGTAATTGGTAGGAATGGCTGGGTCCAGGGTCTGTTTTTTCAGGAGAGGGAGGACCCATGACTGTTTCAAGTTGTTGGGTACTGAGTTGGTGGTGAATGATACATTTATACGTTTGGAAATGAATGGGGAGAGGTCTCTAGCTGCATCTTTTATAATCTGTGCAGGGCAGCTATCCCCTTTGCAATCTGACAGTTTGAGAGACGTTATAATTTTTTGCACTTCAAGTGCGGTTACCTTTTTGAAGGTTGGTATTGGCGATAGTGGGTAAGCTGGGGGTGGGCGTGTTGCTATTGAGTTGTAGTCTTTTGTTTTAAATTTTCGTATGCAGGCTGGTGATTTTGTTTGCAAGGGCATTTTGGATGTTTGTGCACCATAGATGGTCCTTCACGGACATGTCCGTCGGTGGATTGGGGTTTTCTAACTCCTTCAGGATGGTGAATAGTTCTTTAGCGCTGGAACTAGCATTACTTATTCTTACATTGTAGGCTTCCTTTTTTGTACGAATTATTTCTTTTTTTTTATATAGGGAAGATGCATTCATAAGATTAGTTTTATGTACCTCTGAGGGATTCGTTTTCCAAAGGGTTCCCATTTTGGTTTTCTTGTTTCTTAGTATTTTAAGTTCTGGTGTGTACCACGAATTAAGATGGGCTCTAGGTTTACCTTTACGTAGTTTAAGGGGGGGGCAACGGTGTCGATAGCTTTAGACAAAACGTCGTTGGTGTCTACTAGTAGGTTAGGGTCCGATGTGTCAGGGATCGAGTTAAGGGTAGGTAGAACCAATGGAATGAGGGCTTCTATGGTAATGTTGCGCTTATTTCTAGTTGGACATGCTGATGTAGGGAGGGCAGTGTATGTAGTGCGGGTTGTTGGTGCTAATGTCAAATACTAGTAGGTGGTGGTCGGTCCATATCAGTGGTTGGGGGTCTTTGCAGATGATGTTGCAATTATGTGCAACGAGCCAGTCTAAGGTTCTGCCTTTCTGATGTGTAGTTGTGTTCGCAGAGGGCGTTGGCAAGGGATGATGCAGGAGTGTCTGGATGGTCAGTGTATCCCAAGTTGAAGTCACCTAGAAAAATATTTTGTGAGAGGTTTGGATTTCTCTGCTATGAGGGAGGTTATATCGTCCTCAAAGGATGGAAAGGTGTTTGCATGAGTTTAGTAGATGGGAGGTAACCGATCTAATGTCAAGCGAGGATTTAAATATGAGAGCTACACCTCCTCCGCGAGCATTAGGTCTGTCGGCCCTGAGGATGGAATAGTTGTCGGGAACCGCAAGGGTTAGATGGGGACCTGCTGCAGCGTGAAGCCAAGTTTCTGTGGTGGCAAGGAAGTCCAGATCTTCTGAACGGATGATGTCAGCGTGACGCTAGTTCTAGCAGTGTGGTCTGTAAGGGCACTGTGGGGGAAGGGAGGTAGGGTCGGCTGGAAGGGCGTGGGGCAGGGAATAGGGTGGTGTCTGGGGCAGCCAAGCTTAGCTAGACCATTACTAAATGGGATGTAGCTGTTTCTACTGCATGGCGTGCAAATGGGCATGACACAGAAGGGGAACATGATGAGGATGAGCCAGGCTGACATAATTCAGAGGCAATGTTTGGGCGTGAGTACACCAGCTAGGTTCTAGAGTTTAGTCTAAACTTGCAAAATCGCTTATGGATGGGACAGTCAACAGGCTAGTTAAGGTAACAGCTAGATTTTGTGCAATCTGGTAAAGTGACTTGTAAATGGATCGATCAGCAAGCTAGTTAAAGTAACAGCTAGACGCAGAACAATTGCACAGTGGACTGTGAGCGACCTTAAGGCACAATACAATTGCACAGTGGTCTCTAGGCGACCATAAGGCACAGCACAATTGCACAGTGAACCATGAGCAGCCCTTGCAGTAGGGGGGCACCTGAATTAAAGGATTTCCAGTGAGGGCTTGCATAGCATTTTCAGTCAGATGTCTTAAGGCACTGGGCCACCTAGATTTGAAGGTTCACAGTGAAGGCTAAAATGGCAATTTTTCAAACTTGTGCAGATGTTCCCCTAGGTACCTACGTTGCAAGAAGAGGACTAGAGTGCAGTATACAGACAGTAGTTCCATGCGACATGAGGGCACAGCTAGCATGTATGTGAGTTTAATGGTAGTTCTTATTCGATGAGTGCCATTTTGCAGTTCAGTGGCGGAGGGAATCGCTGTAGCAGTGGGAACGTAGTAACAACGTATGCAAAGTAACTATCGCACGTCGTGGAAGGCAGCCACGGTGGGTGTGGGGAAGCAGATAGGCTCGTAAAGAGGTTGGAGTAGCATAGGGAACACAGCGTGCAGTGACCAAATAAGGGTTAGGTTATTCTCAGTGGGGGGATTAATTCAGAACGTCTTACCGCTTGTCGGGTATGTTGCAGAAGTGTTCCGAGTAAGTTGTGTCGGCGAAGGAGCAGGAGTCCTGGCCCTGGACTGACTCAGGACAGGAAAGGAGCCTTAGTCGCGCGGGCCTTGCTCGAGTGAGGCCGGCTCCGCCTGCCGGTCGTGGATTGGCCGGTAAATGGTGGCTGGCAGCCAATCGTGGATCAGCTGTGGGACCTGCAGTCCGGCCAGGCAAAGGGTGCGGGTGGCCGCCATTTTGGAGGAGAGTCCTTCTCGTGGTCGTCAATGGCTGCGTAGAACATACATGTGGAAGCTTTGCCCCAAAGGATAGTAGGCTTCGCTAGATAGTGCAAAGTCTGTAGTTGTAGATATATTCAGCACATCATTATTGCAGTGCGGAACAGCGACTGCAATAAGGCGAGGTACTAGGCTACCTAGCCTTACCTCGCACAGGTGCGGTGTGATGAGGAGCACTGAAACGCCACAGCACACATAGCCAAAATTCTTGACAGCCTGGCAGCATAGCCGTGTGCAATGGCACCTCATCAGGGCATGGGGTGTTCCATACTGTTGGGGGGTTTGTCCTGACTCCCAGCAATACCCGTAAGCCCCCCAGCGCGTACAGACCATACTCGCACGTCTGTACTGCTCGGGCTACCCAGTCGCAATGCCGCGGCCGGGAACACCCATTTTATTTATACTGCACGCGGCAGCGTGCACCACCACGCCACCGCGTGCGCGTCCCTTCAAGGGGCAGCGCCACACTCCTCCTTTTTTGGGAGGACAATCACTATAAGATTACACTGTAACTCAAACAACTCTGATCACACAATACTTTTCCCCACACACCCCTTTATTAACAGCCACCTGGGTTCCCTAACTCAGCATTCCCCAGACTCGTCGATCAGACAAACGTCCCAGCACGTAGTCGCTGAGGTAAGCGGGTTTCCCCTCGCCCAGCCCTCTGGGGGTACCTCCCGCTTACCTCCGGCACGGGCAGTCTATCCGCAGGCGTTCCCCTGACAGGGGACTCTGGTGCGCCGGATGGGCCTCCTCCGTCGTTGGGCATCTCCAGTAAGTCCGGTTCCGGGGGTGGGTCAGTTCTCGGGTCCCTTAGCTTCTTGAAACTCATGTTCCGGGTGACGGCGGACCTTCCGTCCGAGGCAGTCACCATAGACCCCTTGACGGCCACCACATCCAACGGCTCTGGCTCGTAGGGACGGGAGTTTTCCATGAGGGTGTCTGTTGCGGATGAGGACCTCGTACCCTGGCTCCATCCGCTGCGGGCGGAGGCCCCTTCGCATTACAAATCGTTCATAGTCCTATTTGGCAAGGGGCAGAAAGTGAGCCTGGAGGGCAGTCTTTGCCGCATCGTAGGAGCCATACCCTGGTGGAAGCGACTCAAATATCTCCTGGACCGAAGGCCCTGCCGAATACAGCATAGTTGCCAGCCTGCTGTCATCCGCCACCTGCATGGCCCTAAAGTACATATCTAGGCAATCCACCCACCTCTTCCATCTGGGCCCCATGCTCGACGGCGGGCCCGACACGTCACACTCGGGGATGGGCTGCAGGGCTGCATGGGCTCGTACCTGGGCCATGACGGGAAGTCCTTGCTGGGCAACCGGCTGCATTGCTGTCAGTGCCCGAGGCACTGGAGCCTGCCTTCCTACTAGAGCTTGAGGGGGTTGTTGAACCGCTGCTGCCTGTCCGTCGTCCTGGCGAGGCTGCTGAACTGCTGGCAGCCCACCGTCTTGATCACCAGCCCCACTCATGGGCTTGAGCACACTGGCACCCCCAGCGTAGACCATGGGGGGGGGGGGGCTTCCGCAACTCAACACCCACCACCACAACACAGTTCCGATGCCCCACCCAGGCAAAATGAAATGTCCAACCTGGGGGCGAAGAAGATGATGGTAAAGTGTCTCCCTCTCCAGACTGCCTCATGCGCAGACACAGCAGCTGGACATGATGAAGAACAAGAAGGGAAGAAAATGGAGGGTCCCCCGCTGCAGCAGTCTTCACTGAGGATGATGAAGATGATGAGCTCTCCAGCCTGTGAAGGGGATGAAGAAGTAATCAGAACCCCAGCTGCAGCAGCACCTTGTGGGCACAAATGTTCCAAAAATTGAGCCAAGATGGAGAACTGGGCTATGCAGGCCCAGCCATTGTCGTCCTTCTCCTTGCTTGCACTCGACGTAGAAGACCCAAGAATTGAGAAAAAAAATCGGGTATGGGCATGCAGGTATAACTGCCTGCTAGCAGTATGCCCAAAAATTAGGCCTGGATGCCACTCGCCGCCCAAACCGGGGCTCGGTGAAGTTCCACGGCCCAACACACAAAATGGCTGCCAGCCGCCTGGGTGATGCACGGCCTACAGCATGAAACGAAATGCCATCAAGATTCCGTTTCAGGGAAAAAATTGAAGATTCCGTCACCGCCAGGCATCCTCCCCACTCATCGCCCCTGTTGGGGGTTTGTCCTGACCCCCAGCGATACCGTAAGCCCCCCCCCCCCCTCCCCAGCGCGTACAGACCACACTCTCATGTCTGTGCTGCTCGGGCTTCCCGGTCACACTGCCATGGCGGAAACGCCCCTTTTTATTTGTACTGCAGGTGGCGGCGTGCACCGTCATGCCGCCACGTGCGCGTCCCTTCAAGGGGCAGCCCCACACATACCTTTTGGAGGGATTCTCGAGAGCGGCCCCCTTTAAGGCTCACCTACATATTCTCACTGTATTCCTGTTTAGTTTGGAAACTGTGGCTCTGTTTGATTCGTGTGGACTGCTCTCGTTTTTGTCTCTGTGGAACTCGCTATGTATACACGTTTCTTGTGCGTTTCTAGAAGTGCGTGCTGTGCACAGCCCCCATCTAGTGGTTACTGCAAAGAGTTGCACGTTTTTACTGCAAAAGCAAACTGTCGACTGGGGGTGTTCAGATTTTATTCCCCCAATGATCCTACAGGTACCCCCAATGGCCTCATTGTTTTTGCCATCTGTGCAACGTGCGGCTTTAAAAGAATGATCGTAGTAGGTCATTTGCCAGAGACCAGGCCGTAAAATAGTTTGGCGTTTTCTGCATATTGTTACGTCCAGAGGTTCCATGTAGATGTTAAACACGAGTGACAGGAATGACCCTTTAACCCCGCGCTGCAACGTGAAGGTGTCCCACCTGGCGGAGGCCACCTGCACAAATGGAGTGCCACTGGACAAGGAGGCCATCCATGCCAGGACGGAACCACTCCCACCTATACGGGGGGGCAAGATGTTAACCAGTACCTCATGGGTAACCTAGTCAGGAGCAGCTGAGACTGTAACCCCAAAACAGTAAAAAGCGAACTTCTCTGGCCTGTTTTGTGAGTGTAGGCCACCAGAGTGGATGGCATTTAAGCGGTGGCAGAAGGACACTGCAGTAGAGGCGTGTATCCGACCCTGAAGAGGCCATCTGAAAGGACTTGGACATTTAATGTGATCAAGCTCCTGCCTAGCCACTCACAATCTCGGTGTGCCCCTGTGAACATGACCTAGAAGGCAACACCCGGTGCTCCCATGGCTGCAGCGCACACCTACAAACGTGCACTGCTGCCAAGACTGCAAACCCAGTTTGCATGTGTTCCGCATTGGGTGTCTAGGCCCTGCAAAGTAATACCCAAAAGAAAGCAAGTGCCAGCGTCCAATCTAAAATGGTGTAGACCCGAACCAGCGAGGCACAGAGGAAGCCGGCACAGACCAATTTGGCACCATGCTGACAGACCAAAACAATCTGGCATTGGTAACCATGGCACCAGAAGGCTTGGTGCAGGGAAGTGCACCGCATGAGCTGGAACAAAAGCAATCCTCCAGGGAGTAACTGGTTGCTAGATGGATAAACGGCAATGTGGCCTGTAGGTCGGCCTACTCCATTTTCACTTCCACGTCCCAATGTTGGTATAATGCCCACAAGCTGTAGAAGGCTCCAGTTCAATGCACATCCCCGAATTTATTCGGGAGGATAGCTCGGGGGCAACGCTCTCGCCTTGGAAGCAAGATGACACAGTGGAACATAGGTTCAATCCCCAGGTTATCACTTAGAAACCGCTGCGTATTAAGCGTGTTATAAATGACTCATTACAAAGAAAGGGAAGGGTCCACTTGCCCTCAAGAGGGTCATGACTGAAGAGTATTAGTAGTGAAAGTACAAGCACCAACATCTCAAATGGCCCACCTCATGCATGCGCATAGGCTGCAGCTCATCTTGATATAAGGGAGAGGCACCACACAATCACCCATGTAGTGCTAGGAAGTAATCCTTCAAAATCTGCATGTTATTTTATTTATAGGACGCCAAAGGCTGGGGGTGTCCAGGCACCATGAAGGAAAATAGATCCTGATCTAATAGAACCAGGTAGCTAGAACAGGAAATTATGAGAATAAAAAGGTCTTCAAGTGTTTCCGGAAGATCAGAAGATTGGTGTTGTGTTCCAGGCCCGTGCGGCCTGCACATGAAAAGCGCTACCATTTCCATAAGCTCTTAACTTGGTCTACTTGTAGGGAGCAGGCCTTATGTCACGCTCACCTGATTCCCACGGAGGCGCAGGTCTGGCTTCGAGTGCTGATGCTTCTTCAATGGTAAAGCGCAGGACTCTGATGGTGGACAGGAAGGGCCCCTCTACTCTGGCTTTTCTGGCTCGCAGGAATATTCCCCTCTGCGTGAAAAGGGAGTATTACCTACTGACGGAATAATGCTCAAGCCTCCCACTCCCTTCCAACCCTCCTCGATACCCTTCCACGATTCCCCGTGAAGTCTCACCTTAGGGTCTGGAAGGATGAGTTCTCCATCCTGCTTCTGATGCAGGGGCGCGTTGAAACCCAGTTACTTCACTGGATTGAGGTTTGATGGGAGTTCAGAATAAGCTTGACTATTCAGGTGAGGCGCTGTAAGAGTTCTGTTGCAAGTTCAAAAGTTCAAGCTTAATAATAATGTTCATTGTCTTATTGCAG